>NC_053037.3:510521043-511243543 GCF_002575655.3 Aegilops tauschii subsp. strangulata
TTGCTGCCCTCCCTCCCCCCTTTATATAGGCCCCCTGGGGGGCGCCGGCCCAGGGAGATGGGATCTCCAAGGGGGGCGGCGGCCAAAGGGGGGGAAGGGGTGCCTTGCCCCCCAAGGCAAGGGGGAAGCTCCCCCCCTAGGGTTCCCAACCCTAGGCGCATGGGGGGAGGCCCAAGGGGGGCGCCCCAGCCCACTAAGGGCTGGTTCCCTTCCACTTTCAGCCCACGGGGCCCTCCGGGATAGGTGGCCCCACCCGGTGGACCCCGGGACCCTTCCGGTGGTCCCGGTACAATACCGGTAACCCCCGAAACTTTCCCGGTGGCTGAAACTGGACTTCCTATATATAATTCTTCACCTCCGGACCATTCCGGAACCTCTCGTGACGTCCGGGATCTCATCCGGGACTCCGAAAAACTTTCGGGTTTCCGCATACATATATCTCTACAACCCTAGCGTCACCGAACCTTAAGTGTGTAGACCCTACGGGTTCGGGAGACATGCAGACATGACCGAGACGCCTCTCCGGTCAATAACCAACAGCGGGATCTGGATACCCATGTTGGCTCCCACATGTTCCACGATGATCTCATCGGATGAACCACGGTGTCGAGGATTTAATCAATCTGTATGCAATTCCCTTTGTCAATCGGTATGTTACTTGCCCGAGATTCGATCGTCGGTATCCCAATACCTTGTTCAATCTTGTTACCGGCAAGTCTCTTTACTCGTACCGCAATGCATGATCCCGTGACTAACGCCTTAGTCACATTGAGCTCATTATGATGATGCATTACCGAGTGGGCCCAGAGATACCTCTCCGTCACACGGAGTGACAAATCCCAGTCTCGATCCGTGCCAACCCAACAGACACTTTCGGAGATACCCGTAGTGCACCTTTATAGTCACCCAGTTACGTTGTGACGTTTGGCACACCCAAAGCACTCCTACGGTATCCGGGAGTTGCACGATCTCATGGTCTAAGGAAAAGATACTTGACACTGGAAAAGCTCTAGCAAACGAAACTACACGACCTTTTATGCTATGCTTAGGATTGGGTCTTGTCCATCACATCATTCTCCTAATGATGTGATCCCGTTATCAATGACATCCAATGTCCATAGTTAGGAAACCATGACTATCTGTTGATCAACGAGCTAGTCAACTAGAGGCTTACTAGGGACACTTTGTGGTCTATGTATTCACACATGTATTACGATTTCCGGACAATACAATTATAGCATGAACAATAGACAATTACCATGAACAAAGAAATATAATAATAACCATTTATTATTGCCTCTAGGGCATATTTTTAACAGTTTGGGCTCCGGTGGTCTCCGATCGAGGCTGATGCGCTGGGCAGCTCCGCAAGATCAAGGGGAAGCGATTGGTGGCGTTGGATGGGCGGGGGAGTGGCTGGTTGCGACGAATGGCACCGGAAGGCAGCGGCGGCCGAACCGGCCGGAGTTGGGGAAGATGGTCTCTCCCGGCCAATCCCAGGCTAGGGGAGCACTAGGGGGAAAGCCTGAGGTCGCCTGAGTGCTCGGAGGGGCTCGGGGCCTCCTTAAATAGGCGCTCGAGGCTGGACCGCGGCGGCTGTGGATAAGAACGCCGGCGACCGCGATGCTGTAGCTGCAGGGCGACGTGGCAGTGACGAGCGCGTGCCGACGGGCTTCGCGATAAGCTCGAGCTGTTAATAGAGGCAGCTGGCGCGCTGGTGTGGTTTGGGCGGCACCGTCCATGGCAGAGGCTCGTTGCCGACGCCGGCGTGCCGCCAAAAGCTCTGCCAGCGGCGCTGTAGGGTGCCAGGGGTGGTGTGGGGAGTGGGCGAGCGTAGCGCGCGGTTCAGCAGGCGAGCAGGGTCCAGGGACGGGACGCGACGAGGGCGGCAGTGCGACGCGGCGGCTCAGTGCGCGCGCGTGCAAAACGTGCGCTCTGGGCGCGCCCAGAGCACGCACGGGACATGCTCGACGAAATGCCAGGGCAGCCTAGAGTGCGAGAGTGAGGCTGGCAATTAAGAGGACTAGGGTAGGGATGGCTAGGAGCTTAGTGGACAAGGTTGTTGGGTCAGTGAAACAAGATCATAGTGCAAACTAGGAAACATGCCCAAAACTGGCTGTGCACACCAAGTGTTTGACAGAATGCTAGGTGCATTTAGGCAACTCTTGGAGTGGCCAAAATCTCCAGATCAGGGTCTCCCTGGATGTAGGTGATGATGGCAAGATCACTTGGGCAAAACCAGAAACTTGCTAGTGCAAGTTTTGCAAAACTACAGTTTTGGACAGAGAGAAGAAGATCTCTTTGCATGCACTTAAGATCCTCCAATGGGTCCATTCTCCTGGACTTGAGGGTTTGGCAGGGAGGGCTACAAGCAGGAAAAAGCTCAGGGTCACTAGAGCAAAATAAAATAGGGTTGCAGTACAAATCACCAAACTGGACCAGAATGAAAAAGAGGTTGATCCACTCAAAATTTTCAAAGATCATCACTGGGTTTTTGCATGAAGTTGAATTGTATGCATCTACTGACATCTCCAAACACTTGGAAGAATTTTAAAAGAAATATTTAAATAGGTTGTAGTGCAAAGGTACCCACTGGACCAGATTTGCAAAGTTGATGTAGAGCTCAAAATCTTCAATAACCAAAAGATATTTTTGTATAAAAGTGATGTGGAAACATCACATGACATCCCCAAATTTTGGTGGGAATTTTAAATGCATCTGTCAAATGGTTGCAGTGCAAAACAGGCTCCAATTTCATGAAAAATCATTTTAAAAGAATAAAGCTCAGGGAAAGGCAAATCTTGCAATTAAATCCACTGAATAAGAATTGTTTTATAGAGAGAGCATGCAAGTCCAACAATATTTTTGGAAGTTTTCACTTGAAGTAAAAACCCATAATATCAAAAGGGGAAAAATCAAGACAAATGGAAAAGTTTTATTTCGTGGCAAAATTTTAATCAATAAAACAAGGTAAAAATTTTGGGGTGTCACACCGCCTTGAGTTATATTAAAAGTTCTACCTGAAGTCAGACAAGAAGTGTGCCAGCACCCGAGCCCTCTCTTGTTGTAAGTCGCAGCTCGAAGAACCGACTGTCCGACTGGCAAGAACCAAAGGCAGGAAAGGATGCCCACACGAAAAACGGCTAAGGACTAACGAACTTATATAACACAAGCCGGCCTCCCACCATGCTTACCGGCTGTCAGAATAGCCGACTGGTCGGCTTCCCAGTCACTTCGCTACAATCCAAGAAAGGTAGAGTACTTGCCCTCCCAACCGGCCAAGCACTTCTCCAGCCACAGACTGCAGAGCAGCTGTCTGGCTGGGAAGGCGACAACCAAGGGAGGGCGGCAAAGGAAACAGCCAAAGGATGAAAAGCAAGAACAATGGAAAGCCAAACACATGCATGATTATATTTACACATAAGGCCTTCAACAGGCCGACATTCAATATAGTTTGAATACACCCCCAGTGGGTGGAACTGCGCAAACTTAACCAAATATTGTTCAAAGAGTAATAAAACAGGAAGTAAAGGCGGCAGATTAGGCTAAGGGCGCAACAGGGGAGCCGGGCTGGTCGGTGGAGACGGCAGCGCCGGCTGGAGGAGTGGCCGGCTGGCGAGTATCGGCTTGATCATCGCCGGCTGCAGGCGGTGCGCTCGCACGCGCCTTGTTGCTGGAGGCACGGTCAAGCTCAGGCTGGCCGGCTGCTCCACCATCTGGCACGGCGTCTTCACCCTCCTCCTCGCCCTCGTCGCTGGAGTCGATCTCCTCCATCGAGTCCTCGCCATCTGCTGGGTTCAGCCCAAACCACTCCTCCGGCTGGGCAACACCGTTATCATCCACCTCAGGAGCAAAGGCGCTAGTGTCGGTGTAGTCGGCGATCGCCGAGGCACGCTGGATGATAGCCGGCCGTGCCGGCTCCAGCTCCGTGTCGGCCTCCTGCCGCCAGGTGGTCAGCTGGTCCAAACTCAGCTCAGGATACCAGGCTTTGACGAACTCCAGCGCCCGCCTGGCGCCTGACCGAGCTGCAGAAGCCTTCCAGGCCTCGAAGCGGCCGGCCGCTACCTCCAGCCAGTCGGCAGTCCGACTGGGGGTGCGGGGAATCACCTCGCCGGGCCAGATTGCGGCCAGCACCTGCGCCCCAACACGTTGAAGCCGGCGGAGCATGCGATGAGCCGGCTGGAGGCGGGCTTGAATCGCCAGGAGCTGTTCCTCAGGCGACCGGCGAGCGTTCGGCGCGATCTCAGCGCCAGCCTGCCTTTGCGCCTCGCGGTGGGCCTCAACGACCTGGTTGGCGGCAGTAGAGTAGCCAGGGAAGTACTCTGCACAAGAAAGAAAGAAAGAAAGAGAAAGGAGAGAAAAATACAAAGTTAGAGAATGAACCAAACGGCAAGCAGCAAGCAAGGAACGAAGAAGAAGGCGACCTACCATCAACCAAGTCTTCGATCTGGCCGTAGCCGTTGATTAACGACTGCCTCGCCTCGGCCCAGCTCGCCGCCTCGGTCTCGTATTCGGCTTGGAGGGCGGCCTCGCTATCCTGCACCGTCTTCAGGGCCGCCGTGTGGCTCTCCTCCTGGTCGGCCAGCTTCTTGACCAGGCAGTCACGCTCCTGAGCTAAGGCGTCGAACTCGGCTTCCTTAGCACGAAGGGCGGCCTGGGTCCCACCCATCTGCCCCCTTATTTTGGCGTTGGCCGCTGCAGATATGGCAGAGAAAAAAAGAGCAATAAGAAAAAAAGTCGTCAAGAAAGATCCGACACGACTGCTCAGCAGTCGGCCCGAATCTCGGGGACTACACCCAGTGGGTGTGCTGAGGCAGTATAATGATGAGTTCCTCGCGACACAGGCGACCATTCGGGAGCCGAAGTTGCCTTCCCCGCGCGCTGGCGCGATGGCGACCTGACCACCAGATCCGTCCTCACAGCCGGCTCGCCTCCAGCCGATTGCGCAGGCGGCGCGTTAGGCCGGCTGCCTTGGGCCACCCCAGTCGGCGAGGGCGGTGCCGCCTCCCTCTCCTGGACGATGAAGTCGTCCTCCCTCTCCAACCCCGGCAGGTCGCCGCCGGCTTCCTCCTGCGGGGGCTCCGGGATCTCGGGCGCCGCGACACGCAGGGGGGTGACAAGCAAGGCCCCCTCTGCTGTCGCTACGGCTGCAGCCTCCGCCTGGGCCTTGGCCGCCGCGTCGGCTCATGCCTTCGCCGACTCCTCCTACGCCGCCTTGGCGGCAGCCGCCCTCAGCTCTTCCGCCTCCCGCTCCTCCCGCGCCTCCCGCGCATTTCGCTCCGTCACCGCTTGAAGCTCGGCACGGGGGTCCACACGGCGGGTGCTCCCGGATCCTCACGGCGATCCAACCACGGAGGCGGCAGCAACCCGCTCAAGAGAAAGCGAAGCCTTGATTTTTTAGACAAGACAAGGATTCAGAAATCGACAAGAAAAGAAGAAGGATTATGCAAGAGAATCTACACTTACGCCGAAACCGTTTGCGGCTGCTTCACCACCTTGCGGAAGCGGGCCGCCTTCGCGGCCGCCTCATCCCGGCTGGTCGCCGCCGCCCCGCCCTTGGGCTTCTTCGACCGACTGCCGAACAAGCCCGACGCGGCCCGGTGCTTCTGCGCGCCGCCCCGAGCAGGTGGCGCGGCGGAGGAACCCGCGCCATGGTCGGAAGCCGGCTGGCGGCGTGGTATGATTTCCGCCTCGTCGTCATCCGGCCAGTCGTCGAAGCTGGCTGCAAGCCCGGAGCCGCCTGCTTCGCCGCCTCCCGCCTCGGCGTTGTCGTCCATGGCGGCCGCCCCCAAGTCGGGGTCCTCCAAGTCATGCTCCGCCCGGTCGGGGAGAAATCGGCGATCCGCCCCCGCTATCCCGGCCGCAGGTCGAAGGAGAGGGCTCTGCCAAGACGTGCCGACTGATCAGAGTCGGCCAAGAAAAACTTGGTGACAAAACTAAAAGAAGAGAAGATAAAGAAAGCATACCGTAGGCGGGGGATGAGCACGGGAGTACGGCTCCTTGCCAAACTGCCACTCTGTGGAGAGCTTGCAGTTCGCGAGATAATTCACCATATGAGCCACCACGTCATGAGGCATCTCCTTGGTGCACATCCGACTCGGATCGAGTTGGCCGCTCATCTGACTGATCAGATGAGGGCGGCTTTGAAGCGGGAGCACCCGGCGCACGACGAAGGCGGCCAGCAGGTCGGGCCCAGTCAGGCCCTCCGACTGGATCATTACCCGGAGTCGGGCGACGGCGGCGGCTCCAGCCAGCGACAGCGTCCTGGCCTGATAGGACCACTGGGGCCGCCTCCCAGCCGGCGGGCCGGCTACGTAAGCCGGCAAGTTGACGTAGTCGCCTTGCGGGGCAACGTTCTTCACGTAGAAGTACGATTTCTGCCAGCGCTTCACCGACTGGATCAGCGTGATGACAGGGAAGGGGTTGTCGACTGCCGGCCTCCGCATCGCGATGAAGGCGCCGCTCTGAGCCGGCACGCCCTACATGCGGGTGCCGAGCTTGGATTGGAAGAATTCCCCCCAGAGCTCGAGGGTGGGAAGAACGCCAAGAAATCCCTCGCACAGAGTGACGAAGGCGGACAGCAGCACCACCATGTTTGGAGTGAGGTGGTGCGGCTGGAGCTGATAAAAGTCGAGGAAGGAGCAGAAGAAGGCGCTCGCGGGCAGACCGAGGCCGCCCAGGAAGTGCGAGCGAAAGATTACCTGCTCGCCTTCCTCCGGCGCCGGCGTGATCTCCTTCTCCGGCGCGAGACGGACCTGCACCTGGTCCTTGCCGGGCAACCGCCGCGTCTTGCGGAGGAAGTCGTGTGGTCCGTGTGGACGTTGGAGCCGTCCCAGTCTCCGCCGTACTGCATGATGGCGAGAAGCTGGCGAGAAAGGGTACGGCGGCAGAGAAAGCACGGCCCCGCGGCGGTGAAGCTGCGGGGTAGTGCAAAGATTGGTGGGACGGCGCGGCGGCAAGATGCTGCTACGATGGAAAGAAGGAGGAAGAAGATGGCGGAGAGAGGATGAGCGTGCGAGCATCTGCTGCTCCCCCTCCTCCCCCTACTTATAGGCTCGTGCGGTGAAGCCGAGGAGGCGAGGCGTAGGGGGGAACGTGGGATTAACTGCGCCCACTCCCCCACGTCCCGCGATTATTGCGCCCTAACGACGTGCAGAAACTGCCGCTGGAAGGCGTGCGGCCCGCTTTGGGCCACAGAGAATCCGCGCCTGGGCCTAGGCGTAGGAGTGATGGGCCCCCGGCCTGCGGCGACGTCCCGTCGCGCGCGTGGGTTGGCAGGCTTTTTTTAGCCGGAGGGTGCCATGTGGTACGCGGGCGGCGAGCGGCCGGCCTGCAACCCGGCGTGCGCACCAACCGACTCCCGCCTTCAGACTTCAGAAGTTTCGCCAAGACGGCGCACCCAACCGAAGCCGGCTCCCAGCTGCTGGCTCGTCAAGATAAGAAGCTAACCGAGCTTCTCGACCTCCTCTCAGCCTCGAAGCCCAACCAGCTTCAGAGTCTACTATCGGAGTAAATGGCCACGGGTAACCTAACCGACTCCCCCTGGCTCTTCGAAAAATTATCAGGCCAATCGAGCCTTCAAGCATCCAGAGCACGGGGCCGCCTTCCTCTGGCCGGCTATCCCCAAGGCCGACTACCAGAAGGTGACCCGACCTCAAAAACCTTCCCGAAGAAAGCTACGAGATGGTCGACTCCAGGAAGCCGGCCCCAAGAGGACCGAATCCCAGTAGCCGGCCATGAAGAAGGCCGACTCCCAGAAGCCGGCCAAGACTGCACCCACTAGGGCTGCACCCACATAACGGTGATAAGACGGGGCGTGACCGCAGTACAGCCTACCACCCCCGAATCCCGGAACATGCATGGCCACAGGGCGCCGTACGGGTCAGCCATCCCCCGTCCGGCGCGGCACTGTAGCCATGTTGACCACGACGTCACCCACCACAGGCGCCAGTACGGCCTGCGGGCGGCGGGCCCCTTCAGCCAGAGAGACGCTCGAAGGCGGCCCGGCCTTCCCTAGTCGGCCTAGGGCGTAGCCGGCTCCCAATAACCAGCTGCCTCCCTCCCTCGAAACATGTGCATCATTAAGGAGACAAGACGAGGTGAGGCTACAGTGAGAGCCCGCTAGGCGGCGGCACTGTAGCCACGCTTACCTCGACAAAGCCCTCGTCATCAGGGGCGAGGCAACAGTAACCAGCCACCGACTAGGCCCCCAGGCGGTGGGGCCGGCCTGTCGGCCAAGAGGTCGGCAGCCGGCGGGACCCACCAGTCGGCGGGCCCAACGGCCGGCGTAGAAGCCGGCGAGCACAGATACTGACGGCTGGGACCCGCACCCAGCCGGATTACCATTGTACCCCTGGGGGTAGGCCTATATAAATCCCCCGGGACACCCATGCAAAGGGTTGATCTCATAGAGTTTTACACACCACACAGAGAGAAAAGGAGAGCTAGCCTTGCCCTTCTTCTTCCCCTAGCCAAACAGCTCAAGGAGCACTTGTAGCTACTTGTGTTAATCTAGTGATCATGCGAAGACCCCGCAAAGCAGGACTAGGGGTGTTATCTCCACGAAGAGCCCAGAACCTGGGTAAGATTCACCGGCGTGCATGTCTTCGCCTTATCCCGTTTCCAGGCACCGGCGATGTCTTACTGGCTCCCACAATGATAAGCCACCCGTTGGCATATGTCGCACCTACCACCCGACACTAATTCTTTACAGTTTAAGAGCAGTTCCAATTTTACCGAAATGCGGATACTCTGTTTTTCACGACACCCAAATCGACGTGTGTACTGCATCACACAAAATAAACGCACTGCTTCAAACTGAAAACAGCACTGCATCGGACAATCAAGTGAACTTCATTATTATTTTTGTCGGACGTAATTTTTTCTCAAACGAAGAAGTGAAGTGCGCTTCACATCAGGCGTAAGTGAACCACATCAAGCAAAAGATGGACCGAGACACCAGTCTAAGTGTACCGTACGAATTTTTTTTTCTCTTTTTCTAACTTATTTCATATGGTTAAGTGGACCATATTTGTCAATGTTAGTGTGCTGCATCATACGGGAAAGTGCACTGCAATGTCATCACAGAGGATTGCACGCGATTCTTTTTGTTATTGTTTAAGATGAAAAGAAATGCATAGTACAGTGGAGCGAACCTCTAAAAAAGTGCATAGTATAGTGGAGCGAACCTCTCCACACAATAAAACCGAACCTCTCTGTGGACAAAAGTGAACCTCTCGACACAGTTTTTTTGCATGTCCAATGTATTTTGAGGGGGAATTGAAACTTGGATACAACAGCAGTGCACTTCATTTTCATGCTATTTTGCATTGTACAGGAACATAGCCCCCGGTCTGGCTACCACACAAAACACACACATACACACAAAACCATCATGAGCACACTGTACTGAAGTGGGGATGGCATCGACAGCAACAAGTCTCGCCTGTGGACTGCAGACCTAGGGGAACTGCACTGTTATGATCAAGCCAAATCTGAAAAAGCAACAAGATTATGCCTGAACTCGCACCGCAGTTTCTTCTATAGGGGAATTAAAGAACCACCATGCGCATAATCACCGGTGTCACGCCACACCCTGGTTCCCAGCGCCGCAGAGCCCGTCCTGGCCTCAGATGGAGCAGCAGGAGAAGGCACAGCGTGGCTAGCGCCATCGATCTCACGGCGAACTGCTAAACAAAACTTAGCGAGCTTCAAAAAAATTCAAAATGAACTGCAATCAGGCTGTTGCGGGCACTGCTCCACGGCGGATGTAGTCGAACAGAGAGAGGGACTCCTCTGGGACCGTCAGGGGCTCTTCTCGTGCACTACGGGGGAGGAGGAGAACTAGAGAGGGGGTCAGGGCAGACGGTGGCAGCGCCGTCGGGGGCAGATGCCCTACAGCTCGTCGCCGAGCACTGCAATGCCCACGCAACTGCACAACAGGCCCGACGCAAACGAACTGCACGCTGACATGGCGTGGTATCCATGGATCCGTGGTCGGGGTCACCAGACCCAGCAGCAACTTGTCTTTCAAACAAAAGCAACGAAAATGAACCTTCAAGGAGAGGACGCTCGAGGTCGGTGTTTGCTACACCGTGGCTGACGACGAGCGAGGCCGGCAGAGGCAAGTGGTGGCCGGTGAACCTGCACGAAGACAGGGGCCCTGACCAAGATGCACGGGGCCCGCGACCGAGCTGCACGGGGTGGGGTGGCGCCCAAGTACCCAAGGATGGCACAGATGAGGGTCTCGCCGGAGACCGCCACGAGGAGGAGAGGGCTCGTCCTCGGCTCGATCTGAACCAGGAAGGAGGAGGAGGCGGGGCCACCTTCTCTGCGTGAGGCCTTGCGGGCTACGAACCGGCGATGGCGGGCCGTGTGGGGCCATGGCTGTCCGAATCCAGCGATGGTTGGCCTCGTTGGTGGTTGGGTGGGGCGCACCATGCACAGAGAAGGTGGGGGTGGGGCGGTGTCTCGGGTGGTGCGCGCCGCGCCGGAGAAGGTGTGGTGGCGGCTCGGGTGGGGCGTCGGAGAAGAGATGATGGTGGATCCCACCTGATCCATGAAGGGGGCGGCTCGGAGCGGGCGGGGCCTCACAGATCTGACGCCGGGGGCGGCGGGGGTCCTGCGGCGCCTCAAACTTGAACGCAACGGCGCTTCACGGTGGAAGGTGGCTGCAGACAGAGGTGTAGGAAGGGGAAGGGAAGCTCTTGACAGCGGGGGAGGAGGCCAGCAGGGCAGTGCTTGGCATGGCTGGGGCATCGGCAGGCTGGTCGTCGTGCCTGAGGAAGAACGTGGGAAGGGAGGGTGCGGGATTGGTCACGGGCGCCTGTGTTGGGGGTGTGTTGGGCGGAAGATGGTTGGGGTGGGGGCTGTGGTATGTCGTCCAGTGGACACGCAGTACACAAGTGTTAGCAGAATAAGCGTGGTGTTAGTAGAATAAGACTCTTAAGGGTGTTATTAGAATAGACCCATCCTATATATATATATATAGGTCATGCTCTGGGATGACATGCATATGATACAGTTTGAGCACACACACATGCATGTGTACGCATGAATCCCTCCAATCGAGTCGAAGTGGCTAGTACAACGACACGTCATGAACCGATCTCGCTCTATGTGGGGAGTGTACGATTTTTGATGCACGCACCACATCAAAGTTGTGAAATGGTATTCAAACATGCATGCACGCATCACCTCCATACATATGCATGTAGTGGTTACCTTCGAACGGTACACTTCCTCGCATGGTTATCGGCGACAAGCCTATATATTTGTGGGCCCGCGTGGACATCCATGCATGATCCCCTTGACCGACAACAAGATAGGTTACCATGACGGATTCTTCATTTGGTTTGTGTTATCGTAGTATAGGTCATGGTGAGAATCAGACCTAATTAAGTTTGAGCGCATATACTATGCATGCATGCATGCATGAATCCCCGTCGTTGGCTTGAAGTGTGGTGTAACATACATATGCATCGTCAACCTAACCCTCACTCGGTGTGGGGATTTCTAGTTCGAAATCACGATGCCACATCAAAGTTGTTGCATTGTGTACTCAAAAACACACCTCTCCCTACATATGTTTGGGCCACACGCATGCAGTGGTTGTCTTCGAGGACTAGCTACTTGCATGATTATTGCGAGCTAGCCCATCTCCAGGGTCGCATGGATGGCCATCACTTTGACCAACAACAAGAGAGAGGTTGAACGACCAAGGTGGATTATTCTTGGTCTGTTTTACGATCCATCTTGGTGAGATATGCCTCTCTGGCCCACCGACTGAAAATGTGTGTGTGTGAGGGGGCTGCTACTTTGCACTTTGCTAGGTGACCCTCGGTTGGGGAGCATGCATTCATAGCTTAGGATTCCCTTCGTGCCGACACGAGGGGGGCTGCTAGCTACTTCGCACTTTGCTAGGTGAGCCTCGGTTGGGGGGGAGGGGGCATGCATTCATAGCTTAGGATTCCCTTCGTGCCGACACGAGGGGGGATGGGGGCAAGCAATACCGTGCGCTTTGTGAGATAGGTGCCACATCAAAGTTGCATTTGGTATTTGAAAATCAAACCACCCTTTTCATACATAAATTTGATCCACATGCAAGTGTGTTCATGTTCTGACCCTCTCCCACGTCATTTTTTGCCAAATTTATGAACATTAGACAAGTCGGATGATGAAACAGACACGGTTCACTCAAACTAACCGTGTGCCACGCCGGTGCCCCTGTCACGCACACATCCGCACGGTACATTGGGCTCCACGAGGCTCCCCCTCTCAAAAAAATCTGCCCGCCTCGAGTGTTTTTCTATTTCATAACACACGGTTGTTATCTCCGGACCGTGTGCGATGTTTCTTGTTCCCAATCCCGCCTGCATCCCTAGAAAATATCTGCCCACCTTGAGGGTTTTTCTATTTCATAACACGCGGTTGTTATCTCCGGACTATGTGCGATGTTTCTTGTTCCCAATCCTGCCTGCATCCCTAGAAAAAATATTTGCCCGCCTCGAGGGTCTTTCTGTTTCATAACACACGGTTGTTATCTCCGGACCGTGTGCGATGCACCATCATCAAAATTTTCAATAGCCCCGGCATTTCACTCCCGCGTAGTAAAAAATTTAGTACCCGTGTCATTTCCTCAAACACACCCTCCCTCCACACACACACACACACACACACACCAAAACCTCCTCGGGCGTGCGCACACACACACACACCCTCCCTCGGTCAAAACCCTAGCAAGGTCCCCGTCGCCGCCGCCGCTGCTGCCGCAAGGCCTCCATTGTCAACATCTGCCGGTTTGCCCGTGCAGCTTACCCACCGATCTCCATACCTAGGCCGCCCTGAGTTTCTTAGATGACGCCTGCCAAATGCCCCCTTTCCCACAGATCCCCATCCCCATCCCCCACTCTAGAGCGTCGCAGCCTAAGCCCGGCTACGCTTCCCGTGGAGCTCGAGGAGCGACTGGCCCAAAAGAGGTGTATCACGGTCTCTTCGCCCGACGTCGCCGAGGAAGCTGACGACCTGATGAGCACATTGGTACATCATACATGACATTTCAGAAAAGTGCACAATTTAGCTGGAAAGAATTACTAAGCCGAATCAAGCAAACACATCACCAGGTGAACGCTAACTTAAGTTTACCTTGTAACCTTAATGACACAACTATGATTTCATCCCCATTGTTGTTGGTTGAACTTAGGTATCACATGGAAGAAACCCAACAACCTATGAGCTCTTGAAGCAACCGGTTTGGAGGAACAAGTTTGGAGGAAACAAGTTTCAAGTGAAGCTGATGTTGTCAGTTTTTACCTCTGATGTTTTGGTGTGCCACACCCATGTGGTGGAGATACGGGGCCATAGGGGTACATCAACATAAGCTACATCAAATTATCTTTCCAATGCAAAAAACCTCACACCATTTGGAGTTGTGAGTCAAAAGTACTAGTCATTCTCGTGGGAGGTGTCTAGGCTGTCAAGACTTCGCGAATTTCCGAGGAGCTCTCCAACAACTCCCAAAGTTGACTGCTTATTCACCCAAGGAAGCCATGCAAACCTGCTTACTTTTGAAACCATTTTCACACCTAGCTAAGGGGGGTTGTCCCTGCTATAAAACCCCATCTCCCCCATCCTCTAGAAAACCTTTTGTCAAACCATTCAGCTACAAGCTTATGCAGCAAGACTGCTAGAGAGATCCGAGAGATCTTACTACCTTTGCTCTTGTGAGTTCATTCGGATTCGCGAGAAGGAGCCTCTGGTTCCCCCTAGTTCGTGCTCTACGGTTCCGGCCGTTTTGTGTGGATTAGTCCCGATTTGTGGTTCTGCGATTGTTCGGACAGCGGGTTAGAGTTCTTGTAGCTTCGGTCAGCCATCCCCAACGTACGGGTTGCATCCAACCTTGGCAGGTATAAAGCTAGTTATCCCGGCTGCTTGCAGCTAGTTATCCCTCCCGATTCGATCCTACGACGTGAAGATCGGGCCACCCTCGGGCGTGAACTCGTTCATCGGGTTCCCACCTATCATGACCATTACTGGTGGCAGGCACGCAAGCAGCGGGCTAGAGTATGCGGGCATGTCTCGGCCGCCGGCTACGACATCGAGGTCATCGACAGCGATGGCCTGAGGCGGGCTATGTCACAGGTTAAGTGGCCCACCCCCAACCCCTTGGGTTCAACCGCTGTCGATCTCATCCATGGCCCCGCTGCTGATCTCCTCTGGCTCGCTGTCAATAATTTCCCATCCTACATCGCCATCGAGCCCCTTTTGTCATTTCTAAAGGACATGTTCTGCGACGCTGGCTTGGGATCCACAGCTTCCAAGTCAGACCTCATTGACGGTGACCACGTGGAGGGCACCTTCTCCGACTCTTCCAAGGGGAAAGAGCCCATCTACTCTTCCAAGGGGAAAGCGCCTGTCTGCGACATCAGGGAGGGCACCCTACAGCCGTGCTCTTCCAAGGGGAAGGAGCCCATCTGCGACAACATGGAGCGCATCCAGGGTCCGTGCTCTTCCCACGGGAACGAGCCCATCTGTGACAAGTGAGGAAACCCATGATTTGTTTTGCCGTGCCTCTTCACAGGGGGAAACCCATGATTTGTTTTGTCGAGTCCCTTTTGTAGTATAGTGAGAATATATCCAGTTTTAATTGCTATATCTGGTTGTTTGCAGTATGCCTTGTTTATTTTAGTTGTTCACAATGTGATGCTCTATATGTGCAATTATTTACTATGCAGTACATTTCATCAATCCAGTTTTAAACATATCGATAGGAATGCATATATTTACTTGTTGTTAAGCCTGTTATAGCTAGCATATGCCTCTTTTATAAGTTTTTTTATTGTTTGGTTGTTTGTAGTTAGCATATGTCCAGTTTCAAATGCTATCTTTGGTTGTTCGTAGTATGCCTTGTTTATTCCAGTTATTCACAACGTGATGTTCTATATGTGCAAGTATGAACTGTGCAGTTCAATTTCATCAGTACCAGTTTCAACAATACCACTATGAATGACTACATTTGGTTGCTGCATCTTGTAGTTAATACGCCTTTCTATTTTTATTTAACAATAACCAGTCTATTTAGACCGGCACAATACCGGTTTGAATGACTATGTTTGCTTGTTGTTAAATGTTAGGCCTGTTGCAGTTAACACACCTTTTCACTTGTTTTGCTTTACTAGCGTGCTTAAACCTGCACACTGAAGATATCTTTTGAAGATTATTTTGTCTGCCATGGATAATTTTGATTGATGTTTAGCCTATTGTGCTTAACATGCTTCTCGATGTACCTACACATGACAATTTTGGGAACGACTGCTATTTTCCATCGAGGTTAGTTTCATCCCATGGCTTATATATGCTCACTTTTCAGGATATCGGTAGCTGGTACCATATAGGCCGGGGGCTGATAAGGGACTAATCGGTGAATCAGACTTTTAACTGAATATATCTGCAACCCAGGGATTGACTATTCGTCACCCTGGGTGAGGAATAGTTATTCTTCACCCCCCTCTATTTTACCACCAATGCACTGTAATTCTACGTTCCGTAAGTTTTGTCTTATTTCTGACGTAAAAAGAGACCGTAAGAAAATATATAATCACCATAAAAAATATTTTACGTTATGTAAAATTACAAACGTAAAAACATAGTGTAAAATATACATAAACTCCAAATTTTCTTGTCTTATGACCTATATTTTTAGTTTCTTATACCAAATTTTACGTAGTGAATCAAAGGGAATGTAACTATTTGAATTCCAAATGTAATTTAATTATGAAGTGATCGTAAGATTACCTCAAGTGAAGAATAACTTATGCTGCACCCTGGGTGATGAATAGCATATATAGTGATGCTATATATATATATATATAATGAAGTCCTAGATTGCCTTCAATATATATTATGAAGTTCATAACCAATATTATATCCAAGCCCTGAAACATAGATTACAATTTGGCAAGGAAAAAGAAAACTCATCACTTTATTTATTATCTCTTTGCCTTTGCCTTTCGGAAGGATGCGGTGCAAAAATGGAAAAGGAGAAACATGTTGGCGTATCTTAATCTCCCAAAATACTAGCAGCCTAGATGCATGCTTCTCTGCCTTGCCTTATACATGAAGATTCAATGCCTGAGTGAGCACAACAGCCTCATCGAAATATACAATACGAAGAACATATTTTTTATAGAAAAATTCCAACTTTATCCATTAAATAACCAAATTAGATCAGATCAAAGAAACTGAACCACAGCGAGGCAAAAAAGATCTCTAATACAACCAAAAGTTACATTGAAGTTCTTTGAATTCGTTGTCTTTGCCTCTATGGAGTTAATTTTCACTTCTCATCAAGCCTCCAGTGAAAAGGCTAGGGAACATAAAACTGCACAAGTTGAACTAACTTCGTAGGATTTCAAAAGCCGCATAAGCCGCCCATCCCAATGGGTGAGAACATAAGATCATTGGACACATTGTGGATGGGGGAGACGCTCCTTTCAAAGTAGGTTGTTTACTCATCGCTTCATGCCGTATTATCGGGGAACAAGATCAAAAACACAAAATAGCGAAATAGGAGAACCGCTAAGTAGACCAAATTCAAACTCAAGACTTGACATCACCACGATCTTGACAGGCCGAAGCGTCAAATGATAACCCACCAGATCTAGATCCATGGGACGACAACACCATAAACTTCCCAACGTGTGGCGTGTCAACTATGATGATTGGTACTTCTATTCCTTACGAAGTTGCCTCCACCATCGAACTGCCGTCGGCTTCAACACATAAAAGTAACATAAAAAACTTAGACTACACTCCATCTTTGTTCTGTGGTTCCCGTCGCCTCCTAGCGCTATAGTGGCCACCGGATAGGAGGTGAACCTGCGGAAACACGAGCTAAAAAATGGAGCTTCGCTTCCTCCGTCGGCTAGGGTTTCAACTGTAGAACCAAATTGGTTCGACTGTAATAAAAATGCCATACATATTGGCATACATATGATACAAATTAATAAATATATTTAAAGCAAGGATGCTAGCAGTGGAGTATAGAAGTGGGAAACACATAACATAGACATGACATCTGTTGGTAAACAACTATGCTTGTATAGTATAAACACCCTATTTAGAAAACAATCAACTAAGCAAGGAAGAGACAATATATCGACATGCGAGGGGAGAAGGAAAGTGACAATCTATATAAATGGGAGAGGAATAAGGGAGGCGACAAAAATATGTAGTAAATCAACCATATGAGGTTAGGGTGAGGAAAAGATGATTAAAATGGACGGAGTAGGATTTTGTTTATAACATTTTAACATGGATAGAGGGAATTGTGGAATACCCTCATATGGCTAAACTAGATATTTAGTATAGTACTAGGTCATGTCTACTAAACTCATGCACACAACACAAATATAGAATCTTATATTAATTAAATGAATTAAAGTTTCAACAATGACAAAATTTAACAAACCACTAGCATTTTATTTTAGTAAGTTGGATGTCCTGTAAAAAGTAGTTGGATGTAACAATAGCAAAACATCAGCTCTTATCTTACAACATCTTAGGTTATAAAATTAAATTACTAATGACTGCATCTTATCTAACAATGGCATCAGTTCAACTTGACAACAGCAAACCGATAGCATATTAACTGATTAGTTGAATGTAAAGATAGCGAATCAGCAGCATCTTATCTCATACTAGCATCTTATGTTATAAACTTAAATTACTAACAATTGTGTCTCTTCTTATAGGAAATATTTCCATCTTATCATATAAATTAAATAACAATATATCATCTTAATTATCTTATAATATTGAACAAACATATTACCGCTCGCAAATGGAAGAACGTCATTTTCAGTATGTCCAAAGTGGCTGACAATCAACTTAATATGCTTATATAGGTGTTTAATTACATGATAAGAAATAAGAAATCAAGACATATAGATATTTTCTCAAGAAGTTTACAACTTATGAGTGTATGGGCATGTATGTGAGCGTCCGTGTTTGTCCTGTGTATTTCAACAAGAGAGTTTACAACTCAAAAGAGATATTTTCAAATTGAGTATCGTCAATAGATATTTTTTTGTAAGATTTGTAATCCTCAAATCTGTGATATGGATATGGAAGAGATTTTATTTGTTACTCCCTCCGATCTATATCAATTGAACTTCTTTTTGGCAAGAACGACCATGCTTATAGTGTCATCATCGTTCTCTCTTGTGCAAGTGCATACCTAGTTATGGGCTGTTGAGACTCCACTTCTTCTAGCGACGGATATCTCTTGTTCGGTTGAGACCAATTTGTACCAACTGGTCATAGGTCACCACACTAGCTTTGAGCCAAGTACAACATTCCAACCGACTACACCTTCTAACAGTAATATGTAAGATTATGGAGAGCAATATATCTTCCTTCATCATTTCATCTTCATAAGGTAGATTGGCATTAACACTTTCCCCTTTTTTGCACCGACCCTTTCCCTTAAATATATACGCAACATAACGAAGTATATGGTTAGGGTAATGGCTAGCTAATGGTCAACTCTTGTGTCCACTAAGTACATACGGTTTGGATTGACCTGCCTTTTGCGTTAGGATCAATCAAGCTGATTGATCCTTTGTTTGCTCCAAGGGTAAGAAGAAACACAAAATCATAAATCACCAGTGATCCAATCGGAATTTATAACCACGCTAGTTTTACCTTCCATGGACCACTTAATGGAACATGGCGAATTGGGCAATATGCCTCTAGTCTCTAGATTAATGCTCAACAGTTAGCAGCGGTTTTTTACAAAAAAAAACTTAGTGGACATAGGTTAAACAAACACGAAATACAAAAAGTTTATAATACACTTCAATATCAATGGCTGGATTTAGTTGGTATTCTAAACCATACTCATGGAGTACCATGGTACCGTAATAAATCTTAAAAAAACTCAAAGATAACCGAGACCTATAATAAAATGATCACATTTGCAGTGTAAAAAGTAGTATTTACACTTTCTTAAAATTAAAATCAAGAGGAGACAATGAAAAAGTTTTGAAAGGAATTATATCGATCTGCCAAAATACCTATACAAAACTTGTCAAGCGGTACGATCACTATGTGGAGGGCCTTATAATAATAATTTATACAAGTGTTCAAGCACACGTAATACCTTGAACATCCTCTACGCATACTCCTCCTGTGAGCTTCTCTTTATTTATCCACTCTATATGTAGATATACTTTCTTCCCGGGCTCTCACCTCATCACCTCAAAATCTCACATCCAGTCCATTCATGGATATTGTGGACATTCTGAAATGGTCCGCAAAAGTGTCCGGCCGGCGAGAGGCTGTGATCAGTGTCTCTAGCATTTCCAGCACGAGGCGGCGATGACGGGCTTGCCCTTCCATCCAAGCACGAGGCACCCCTTCTCCTCGGCCACCGTGTACCCGCTGCCGCCGGCGTTCTCCTCCAGCCACTCCCGCGCCTTGGCCGCCATCTTGATCGGCATGGACTGGAAGCCCGCGCGGCTCATGCGGCGCCGCCACTGGTCCGCGCGCTCGTGCCGCTCCACGCGCGCCGCGCCCTCGCACCCGACCACGTTGCGGATCTCGGCGCCATAGTGGAACTGCTCCACGCGCGCGCGGCGGGCGTCGTAGCGCGGGAGAGCCGCGTCCAGCGCATCGAACAAGGCGGCGTAGTAGTGGAGCGCCTCCATGAACCGCCCGAGGAAGAATGGCCCGTTGTGGCCGGCGTCCTGCTCCACGAGCACGAACGCCTTCGGCGAGAGCTTTCGGATGGTCTGCAGCACCGAGTTGAGCGCGCCGCGGCTCTCCTTCACCACGCAGTGCAGCTCCAGGACGCTGTTGATGGCCACGGCCTCGTGGGCATCGATGCAGAGGTCGTCGACGTGGAGGCTCTCCAGGGTGCGGTCGACGGCCCTGAACTCAAGGCACATCCCGAGCTCCTCCGCGTACGCCTCGATCTCGCGCCCGACGGCCCTCATGGTGTCCAAGCCGGCGCCGGCGCCGGTGACGCGCACGCGTGCCGGCTTGCCGCCGGCCCGCGTGGCAAGGCCGTCTAGCAGGGCGCGCCACTGGTGGCCGCGGTTCAGGCCCATTGTCATGCCGAGGTCAACCACGTGGACGTTGCTCTCTCCATCGAAGGCTTCCAGGATGGACGCGTTCGCCACGAAGTGCGCGAAGCGCAGGTACGGGCACAGCTCGTACGCCACGGCGAGCGCCTCGCCGCGCGCTCCGTCAAGGCATGACGAGCGCGGGACGCTGAACGCCATGCTCGCCGGGCCCAGCGCCGGTGGGTGCGCCAGGGCCAGCCGGTCCGCCAGGCCCTGCACGAAGCACGACGCGACGCGCTGGAACGCCGTGCCGTGCACGGGCGCGCCGACCTGGAGCTCGCGCAGCAGCGCCGCAGCCTGTGCGCGGTCGCGGCACGCCACCGCCTCGGCGCATGCAACAAGAAGCTGCACGAGCCGCATGCCGTCAGCCCCGCTGCCACCGCCACCACCCCCGACATCTCCCACAGCGACCACAGCCTCACCTGCTTGTTCCTCGAACCCACCACCGGACACAGGCGGCGAGTGCTCCAAAGCCTCCATGGCCTCCACCTTCTGCTTGCAGGTCTCAAGGACGTCGCGGAACTGCTTCGTCTTCCTGACGCGCGACGACTCGAAGTCGGCCTGCGCAGGCGGCCATGAGGCGTTGTACGGCGAGCTGAGGTAGTCGACCTTGGTCGCCTTGGGAGCCCGGGGGCCGAGCTCCAGCTCGACGCCGTCGAGCGCTACCTCCTCAATGCCGAGGTAGTGAGGATGCTCGTAGTCTAGTTCTTGATTAGTGCAAATTGAAGCACCTTCCTGTGTTTGCCATGAAGTAGGGAAGGGGTTGGTTGCCATGCCCACCATGTACGCGTGTGTGTGATGAACTGGATAGTGAATTAGGTCTTGTTGCAGCGCAAATGACCTACCTAATTTTAACTTGTTACCGGATTCAATCAACCTCTATATATAGGCACATATCTGCCTGCGCTCGGGTGATACGAGTATATATACGATGTGCGAGGTGGTGAAGTTAATTAATTCATCGATCTCGTCTAAAACAATGTCTCTGTTATAAAACTCAACTTTTTTAATTAGAAACCAGATTTCGTATAACTCACTCTAATGCACGAAATAAACCACCTCCTCAAAAACAATTTTGGAATCATGAGCACTAGCACCCACGACATATTTTTATAGAAGCCCACCCCGGATGAGGGACCAGAAATTTGCTCCCGACGGGATTCGAACTCCCTTGCCACTAGGCTACAGCCTAGTTCTCACCACCTCTTCAGATTGATAAGGTTTTTAGGATGTACTAACTCCTTATTGCAGTGTGTTAAACGAAAAGAAATTGATATTTTAGAAACAACCGTTGAGACAAAATCCATATAGGCATGTTTTTCAAATTTAAGTATTTAAAATAATGTTGATGGTCATAGTTTAATATGACGGCAACTGTGTCAAAACATCACTTATTTATGAACCGGTGGTGTGCAAAATTCTAGTACAAACCCTTCATCACAAATGGTTTACGAAAGCTGTTACTATTGAACGTATCATGATACCACAACTCTCACCATCGATCATAGAGAGAAGATAAGATTTTGTTACACTACGGGAAAAACCTTGACAAGTGCATTTCATCAGGCACTCAGCAAAAAAGGCGTTTGCCAAGTGTCCCAGATAAAACACTTGACAAAAAAAAAAGGGAACTCGGCAAACATATTCTTTGCCGAGTTTTTTTTTCTAAGACACTCATCAGACAATGAAAAATCAACATGCATGCGTTCATTTGGATTTTCCATAGGAAACTTTTTAATTTTGAGTTTATCTTTCGGAATGGAGGTACATATATATTGAAAATCCAAATATCAATTTTCTTGAATGTATAGTTCAAAATTGAATATTATTCGGTAAATAGCTAGAAATGTATTTCATGTCTTAAAATTAGCAAACGGTTCCAGAAAACTGCCAAAATTTGGCAATGGTAACATGTAATATGTTCCGTGTGGGTAAAAATAGGGATGCTTTACATATTATTATTTTTGCTATATTTAAGTCATTAGTGAATTTCTAGGCATTTAACAGATACTCCCTCCTTCCTAAAATATAAGGCGCACGTTGACTACTTTGGTCTTCCTCGCACAACTTGAACTATACTTTTCACTTATTGTATGCCTACAAAGTTATTATAAAGATATATGTAATAGGATATTTTTTTTGCAAAACAAATAAGATGATTAACCCATGTATTTTGGTACATATTAATGGTCAAAACCATGCATCAAAGACCGTTGAAAGTCAAATGCGTCTTATATTTTGAGAAGGAGTGATTATAATTAAATTTGAACATCAAGTGCATGAAAAGGTTGACAAATTTTGGTTACAAATCCGATTGGTGTTCTTGAGTCTATGTTTCGGTCGTATTCAACGAAAAAAGAGGAAATTCTAAAGGTCAGAGTGTCAAGACTTGACCCCAAATGTAGAGCTTATTGGTTTTTTCATTCCGAAAATGCAACTAAGTTTGAAAAACATGAAACCTGACATGGTGTCATTATATGATCCCAAGAGGTTGTGGAAAAAATTCACAAGATTTCACGAAAGTTTGACGTGCACTGCTTAGAAACTGGAACATCTCCAATGAAGGAGAAGCGGTCGCTTCTTCGGCGGTTGAACTTGAATTATTTTTTTATACAGTCAACATACACCATTACTTATTTGTTATTTCATGTCAAAAATATGTAGGGGGGGGGGGGGGTCATCTGGTGCATTTCTAAGCATTTAAAGGATAAAATTGAAATTTTGAACTGCAAGTGCATAAAAATGTGGAAAAAATTGTTGAGAATCCTACTTATATCATTGGGTCTACTTTATGCCTCATACAAGCAAAGAAGAGAAATTTCAAACAGCAGGGGTGTGGAGACTCTACCCCGAACATGGAGCTTGTTGGGTTTTAATACTAAAAATTTGTAAACGAAATATGAAACACGACAATTTTCAAACATCAAGTGCCATGTTTGGAGTGGAGTCCACAAGTTTCATATTTTTCAGACTTCGTTTGCATTTTTTCTGGAATGAAAAAGCACTAAACTCTTATGTTTGGCGTCGAGTTCTGGCACCCTTATATTAGGAACACTTTTTTTCGTGGATACGGCGTAAATAGAGACCGGAAACTCAAGAGAATTTTTCAATCAATTCGGCCAACTTGTTGAGGCACTTGTAGTTCAAATTTTAATTGTATTCACTAAATGCCTAGAAATGCACTAAATGACTTAAATATAGCAAACAAACCCATAGAATGCCAGTTTTTGGCATAGACCATGTAATTGTGTATCTTGAGTATAGTAAAAAAATCAAGTCGAACAAATGAATCAGCGGCCGCTTCTGCTTTGGAGATGGTCCAGTTTCTAAGTAGTATATGTCACATTTTTTGCAAAATCTTTCTAAAGTTTTGACCACAACCTCCAGAGATACTATAGTGACACCATGTCAGGTTTCATTATTTTCAGAATTTATTTGCATTTTGTTGAATTAAAAACCCAATAAACTCCATGTCCAGCATGGTGTCCTGGCACCATGATGTTTGTAATTAATCTTTTTTCTTGGATAACTTCTAAACATAGACTCAAGAACACAAATAGGATTTTTCAATCAATTTTGCAAACTATTCATGCACTAATAGTTCATTTTATAATTTTATTAAAAATTACTAGAAATATACTAAAATTTTCTCTAAAAGAAATCTCTAAAATTTTCACATTGAACATGTAATGGTGTATATTGTGTGTATGAAAAATTATAAGTCCAATCGATGAGTCATGGGTCGCTTCACCTACAAACATAATTCTCTCTTTCTCTCTCTTTCTCTCTCTCTCTCTCTCTCTCTCTCTCTCTCTCTCTCTCTCTCTCAAAACCTATATTTTGCCTTTGAGATGGTACAATTTCTAGGTAGAGTACGTCACAAATCGTGCGAAAATTGTCAAATTTTAAACATAGCCTCTACAGATAATATGATGACATCAATCCAGGTTTCATGTTTTCAGACTTTTTATGTATTTTTTGAACTATAAATCAATAAACTCCATGTATGGCGTCGAATCCTAGCACCTTGATGTTGGAATTTGTTTTTCTTGGATAAGGCCTAAAAGAGACTAATTAGCACAAATATAATTTCTAACCCAATTTTGACAAGTTTTTAACCCACTTGCAGTTCAATTTAATTATATTCACTAAGTGCCTAGAAATGCACCAGATGACATAAATATAAAATAACTAACTTAAAAAATTGTCAAATTTTGACACGGAACATATGCATTGGTGTATCTTATGTATAAAAAAATATTCAAGACCAATGGATGAAACGACAGTTGCTTCGCCTTAGAACCTGACACATTCCGTCTTGAAACTATGAGCCATACTTGAAGACGGTCGAGTTTCTAAGCAGTGTATGCCGGATGTTTTTGAAACATAAGAAATTTATTACCGCATCTTCTAGGGATCATATAACAACAGCTTGCGAGGTTTCATGTTTTTCAGATTTTGTTTGCATTTTCTAGAATTTAAAAACCAATAAACCACATCATCTTATTTTTATAAGCCAAAAACATAGACTCGAGAACAAAATAGGATTTTTTTTCCAACCCAAAATTTTCATCTTTGTCACCCATTTACAATTCAAATTTAACTATCTGTTAAATGCCTAGCAAATGCACCGAATGAGTTAAATATAGCACACAGACCCAAAAAAATGCCAAACTTAATTTGACATGGAACATGTAATGGTGTATGTGGATTGTATTAAAAAAATTCAAAGTCAACCGACAAAGCAACGGCCGCTTCGCCTATAAGCCTGACCCGTTCCATCTCGAAACCTTGATTCTTCCTCGGAGGTGGTGCGATTTCCTAAGCACTGTATGTTACAACTTTTCTGAAACCTTCTTTATTTTTTACTCATCCTCTAGGGATCATATCATGACACCATGCTAGGTTTCATTTTTTCATACTTTGTTTGCATTTTTCAGAATTAAATAAATAATAAGGTCCATGTTCGGGGTCGAGTCTTGGCACCCCAATGTTTGGAATTCCTCTTATTTTCTTTATAATGCCTGAACTTAGACTCAAGAACACAAATAGAATTTTGGAACACAACTTTCTCATGCACTTCCAGTTCAATTTTAATTATAAATTTTCCCATATGGAACATATTACATTGTGTTAATATAACAAATGTTGCCATTTTTTGGGAACCATGTGCTAATGTTAAGACATGAATAACATTTCTAGCAATTTACTGAATATAATATTCAATTGTGAATTACATGTTTATAGAAAGTGAGCTATAAATTCAAGAAAAATCAATACTTATATATAGTGCTAGCTTCCTAAAAAAGTAAACTCAGAATTTGAAAGTTTGCTATTGAGAATCCAAATGAACACATTTCACTTTATTGCTTTCAATTATTTGGCGAGTGTGTCATAAAAAACACTCGGCAAAGACAATTATTTGTCAAGTGTTTTCTTTGCTGAGTATAACACTCCGCAAAGCACCTGTTTGCCGAGTTTTGTTTTTTGCCGAGTATATTGGCCGGGATATTCGCCAAAGGCCTGACACACGAACAAGGTTTTTCCCATAGTGCATGTCAAGTTTTATTCTGAATAAATAGCTCTGATTAATTTTATTTACAAGTGAATTATTGTGTGTGCCCGTTGTTTTGTAGTAATAAAATGACTATTTTATCAACCCTTCGAGCTACCAACCATCAGCAGACAGCTAATTGCCGACAGTTTAATTAGCGATCAACCGTCTATGATACAGCTAGGGCTCGCAATCGTGTTTATTCTCAATCATCGCTGACATATAAAGTTCTTCTGTAAATGATCTTCTACATATGTATAATTGAGATGGTTAGCTTTTAAACTAGCTCCTTGGTGAAAGTGAACGTTCGGAGGTTACAGTTACACACGGATCAGCAAGGAAAGAAACATTGTTCGGATTAAACCTCTCAACCAAAAGGAATTAGCTAGCTAGCCGCTTTCATATATATCCTCCCATTACAAAACCATGCACAGGGTGAAACAGGAAGATAAACCACTGGACAGATGGTAAACTGTCATTAGTGATGGTAACTGACAAAAACAGGTGGCTGATCGCGTCTGTGGCGGGAAATGTTCCCCGGCCGCGTCTTTTTTAGCCCGGTTTTGCTTGGCTGGAGAGAGAAGCTGGCCAACTATAGCTAGCAGCATACGATTATAGAATCCTATCTCGCCAGATTAATTAGCTAGCAACGATGGGGACGGCCTGATGCAGCCGCTTCGTTACGAACAAGGTCGGCTGTAATTGTCCCTTGTGGCCGCGCGCGCACACGATCAGCACGCACGCACGCACCGGCCATATATTGCTTCAGTGCCAGGCGACCTTTTCTTCTCTCTCACTCTGCTAGCTGCTGGTTTAATTACTACTACTGGTATAGTATACAAAAAACACAGCTATATAGATGATCGGTGGGTCGATCAGGCCGGGGTTTTGCTGGCTCGATCGGAGAAGATTAAACTAGCCGAGGATATGGGCCTTTCAACTTAACGTCACGGTGGACGCCATGTCTGCTCGTCTGCACCCTGCTCCGGGCGTAATGCACGATCTATCACACGCGCTCCCTAGCTCCTCCGATCGAGGAGCAACCCTTGTTCGAGCTTAATTAACTCCTAGTACTTGTTTTGTTAGTGCGTTAATATATATATATATATATATATATATATATATATATATATATATATATATATATATATATATATATATATATATATATATATACACTAGTAGTAGTTCTTAATCCTCGTACGTCTGGAACTCTGAATGCGATCGAGATGAACTGACAAGCTAGTGACTGGTGCCATGCATTCTGTCGATGAAATCCAAAGCTCGTATCCTACGTACGTACAACCTTACGTAGTGCTCAACTTCTAGTGATCGATTGTGCGTGGAAGCTCCATATGTGTGCGTGATTCGGGTTTAGTTCTGCCTGCACGACTGAAAACTAGTACAAATTGTGATTATCATTGTACCTGCATCGGTAATCAGCTGGACCACACGCAATGACTACATCTTTCAAAGGGGTTAATTACTCCAAATTTATACCATTGCCAAAAGAAGCTCAAAAAGGAGTTTAAATGGATTTTATTCACAGCCAAAAGAAAGAAATTCTCTGCATTTGAAGGCTGGGCCCAGGATTTCAGATAGTTGAGATGTTGATACTTGTTTTTTTGTTCTCTTGTAATTATCTTTGTGCAGTTTGTTTTGCTTTCTTCTCTTTTCTTTTTCTTCCATTCTTTTATTCGTTGAACAATACTTTCTGTACTATTTATTTGAAAATCAATAACAATGCACAGCAGAGTCCCGATGTTTTACAAATTGTAAAATTAAGTATAGAAAACTACACATTTCAGAAGAAAAAAAGTTATAGAAAAGTACCAATTGTATAATAGAAACAAAAGTAAGCTTCACTTTGTTTTCTTGAAGGAAAAAAAAGTGTGCGTCGGTCGACGCTGGTGTGTATTGTGTACGTATGTAGGACTAGAACTTCCGTACCGTTCTTTTTGGCCTCGGGCATCTTCTCCTATAGGACCTGGTTTTGTTGCTTTCAAAGAACTTTGTAGTTTGGTATAGCGCGATGAGAGAGAAAGATTAATTTGGCGATGCATGATGCACATGAGTCTGAATTTGTCGAGTTTATGAGTTCTCTTATGCTAGCTATACTATGGAATGGAATTTTGATTTGGTATGAGAATTGGTCCAACACGACTCTATTTGTCATATACTCATACTTTTCTAATTACATCAAGCTCAATAGAATATGCCAAAGTTCTACTTTGGCAAGCATAGTAACCATCTTTCGAGGCTCTACAAGAAGAAGAAAATTGCATGCTATGTTTGAATGTGATGATTAATTAAGATGATGGTGATTAAGCTCATTTATGCTTAGTTTGTGACCTACTCTAAGGGTCTTGCAGCGATCGTATGTCAATTTAAACTTAACCATGTGTGGATCCAGGAGTAGGGTTACCATGGAACCCCTTGGAAAGTTGTGAGAGTTATTTTACTATATTATTTACACATAACTTTTTTGTGGGAATTATTTACACATAACTTACTTTTGTCCTAACATCAAATGGAAACCAGTTGCCAAAGACACGGTCATTCTAACTCTAACCACGCTAGACATTGTGTCCATTTACAAATCAACCAATTTATATTGGTCTCACATTTTTGTAGGCAAACTCGCAAAGCTTTGCTCATCCAGATATAATGTTTACATGAACAAGTATAGGGTCATAGAGTTGGCTAAACCAGACGTGCCGACCAAACCCTACACTAAGCGAAGGCTTCGAGGTTGTGAGCTTCGAAATTGAACCTTCTGGGATTATGAACAGAGTTACATGAATGGAAGGACAAAGAAGGAATTTAAATTGGTCTCACGTGCTCTCGACTTTGCAGGATCAAAGCGGGCCTTCGGCCTGCGTCAATATATTGTAGCTGCTGGCTCATGCAGGATGCATGGCTGCACACGACCATCATGCACCGAGCCATGGCCCGGTGTGCCTTGGTCCATCCACAATCGCCGAATGAATTTGGCAGATCTAGCGGTGGGTAGCGGTGACACTTCAAATCGCTGATTCTGGTAGTACCATAATACTTTTATCTCATATTTTTAGTCTAAATGAAACTTCATTGGTAATTAATTAGGGTTGAAACTTGTCTAAAAATGGATGAAATAATAAAAATATATTATTTAAGTGATGGCCAAAATATTAAACTGCTTACACTATGATTTATCGAATTACAACCTTATTGTTTTGTACTTCTAGCATTTATACGCTACCTAACAATTAAATTTACGTGTAAAGCGTGGCACCCTTGAGCATGAAATCGTAGATCCAGTTGATGGAAACACTTGCTAACTTGCACACCAATGATGAGAACAACATCTTTTATGGTCACATATATTTGAAAGAGACATTATATACGAAAAACATAATGCTTTTTCTTCTTGTGCAGCATATACCTCCGTTTTGTTCAGTATTGGCTGAAAAACAGCTAGTTTGTTATCCAATGGATTGTGCACAGCATATTGAGATAGCGATCAATCAATAGAGAGAGCAAGATTATCACCTCTCCTTTTCTAAATGATAGAACGCTGCTATGTCTAATCAAGCATGCATTGTTCATATAATACACAAGCAAAAAATCTATGGTAGGTAAGCTAGTGGTTCTAGTTGTCTTAATAGTAGCAAAGATACCTATACATGTGTATAGTGCATGTTACATTTAATTAATGATGATATATTTGGCCACAATGTTGATCATTTAGGAGGCAGGCAAAGACATTGGTCGATTGTCGCTTTCACAATACAATTTAAATAAGTAATTCTTGCTACACTATGACTTGCATCGATTATTGAAACTACTCTAGTATGCACTGGAGCTAGTGCCAAGAAGTAGCAACAAGTACACAACCGTCACTAGTGATGAATATGCCAGTTTAGACCAATCACATGCCGTGAAAAGATCTAATATGTTAGTTTTCTCTTTTACATACCATGGGTACGCACATTAGTTAATCATTGTTCAATATTATTCTACTAGACGGAATGGTTGTTTTGTTGTGTGCCATGATTCCAATGCAATATATTATTTAGTTAATGGAGTACTATATAGCCAATTGCACCAAAATCAAATGAACATCGTGCAACACTTCTCACCTTGCTCACCATAGTATATGATTATCATTTCATCACTCTAAATAATGTTGTATTTCATTGCCAACATATCCAACTTACTTACGACATGGTTGGTTAAGAAATTGTGGATATGGAACACATAATTGTCTAAGTTGTGTCAAGTAAACCTTGCCTAAACAGTGTACCACATAAGCCATACATATGCACCATAGGCAAAGGTAATACAATAGATTGATAATATGCAAGTACTATAAATGCGAAAAGTGAAAATAAATACATTTGGCCACCATTAGATAGGCAGCTAGTTCTATTATGTTATAGTTGTAGGAGGGCCTCATGATGAGTGAGATAAGATACGTGAATAGTCTGCAGGACGGAGTTGAGAGCGCCGCGGCTCTCCTTCACCACACAGCAAATAGTTGTGTGCGCATTGCATGCTGGCAAGATTTTGTGGCCGTTAAGGGGATATTGTGCAAGTGTTGGATGTACGTGCATGTAGTTAGATTATTTAGTGCATGGGTTAGTTGGTCGGGGCATCTCCAACGCGGACCCTTAACATATGTCCCCATCTGTCCCAATTGTGCGCTTCAGATGTGTTTTATCATCCAACGCGCTCCTGTATTCGATCGCTAGACGGTTCAGGCGTCATTTTTCCTACAAACCGGTAGGGGCTTTGCGGGCATGTGGACCACCGACACGCACACCTTGGAGAACCCTGGACCACACAAAACCCTCTCCAAAGCGGACTGGTTAGCGCCGCTTCAAAGTGTTAGCGTCGCATTCATGTCGGTCCAGAGCGGGACGCGACCACTTACTGAAGCCGGTATTGAAGCGGTGCGCCGACCGAGAGCACTGCCCATGCGGCTTCCCGGTGTACGCGCCTTATACGTGTTCAAATGAAAGCATGCCCGCCTGCCTCCCTTCGTTAATCATGTGCGGTTACTGAGACATCTGCTTCGGCGCTACCCGTCCGTCCATCTGCCGCCCACCATTAACCACCTCGCCGTCTGGCCTGCCATCCGGCCGCTATTTAAACACCAGTCCTGGTAACAGTCGCATCTAACGTCCTTCACTCCCTATCTCCTCTTGGCACCACACCCGCCATGGCCTCCTCGAGTTTCAAAGCCAGGTGAGACGGCCTCTTTCCCGAACAGAACAAGGAGATTGCTGCCACTGCGGCCGGCTAGCAGGCCGACAAACGGACGAGCTCATCAGTGGACATTGTCGCAGATGAACCAATGGACGAGCCAGCGCCATCGTCCTCTCCAACCCATGCCGGCATTACCCTGGGCAAGGCGCAGGCTCACTACACTGACATGGTGTTGGAAGAGCGGGAGGCCATGTTCTGCGCAGCGAACCTGGCCTACAACCTACGTCTCTTCGACGAGAACCGACACGCGGGGGAGCATCTCGCCGCCTCCACGACGACGAAGCCGGCACGTCCACAAGTGTCGCCAGCAAAGAGAAAGAGTAGAGAATGGGAGGCCGCCGGTGCTCGCGTCCCACGAAGGCCACCACTCCTCCCCTCCCATTGAAGCTCAGCTTGGGGAGGCGGAGGGGCATCATCGTCGATCGATTACCCGCTTTGCAGCCTACGGAGGCGGAGCTTTAGTTTCCGGGGCTCATGGCCGGCTGGCGATCATTTATACCAAGTTAGTTGAAAATCACCCGGTTTAATGTAAAAATTATCCAAGTTTCAGTGAAATTCATCCGATTTGTATTGAATTATTTTTATTTCCATTAAATTGCGTTTAAAATGTTCCCGCACAATTGTGGCTACGGTTGGATGGCCGACATCAATGTCCGCGGATGGGTCTTCACTGGTCCATGTCCAGTTTGAGGGTCACTGTTGGAGAGGCCCTTAGAGCAACTCTAGCAGACCCCGCAAAAACTTGACCCGCAAAACGCGTTTGCAGTTTCAAGAAGATCGCGTTTGCGGGTCGAAAACTAGCGCGGCCGAACGGATACTGTAAAACAAATTGTAAAACTGGAATAAAGAGCTCCTTCCTCTAGTCCGGCCATTGCCGCCCCTTCCTCCAGCTGGCCGCGCCCAACCCCGTCGGCCGCGCCCCGTCGCCCGCAGGCCATGCCCCGTCGCCCATCGGCCGCGCCCCATCGCCCATCGGTCGCGCCCCGTCACTGCCGGTCGCGCCCCATCACCGTGCCGGTAGCGCCCAGCCTCGCCGGGCACACCCCGTCGCCTCCGTCGTCCGCGCCCAGCCTTGCCGGCCACGCCCCGTCGCCTCCGTGGTCCGCGCCTTGCTCTATTGCCAGGCGAGCCATGCCCCTTTGCCTGCCGCGTCGGGAGGATTCCGGCGGCCAGGCTGAGGTCATGGGAGGCCACGACGATGTCGAGCTCGTCCAATTCGAACCGGCGGCGGTCGATTGCAGCGTCTAGCGGCCTTTTCCGATGTGCGGTGATGTATTCCGGTGAGTTTAGGGCGGATTCCGGCAAACTCCGCGGCGGCGTGTTTGCTCCGACGAGGTTTGACCGGTATACGGGGCCCCCTATATTCGGCCTTCCAACCTTCAAAGATAAGGGTTTCAGGTGTGCATTTGCGGTGGCCCTTAAAAAATTTACGGGTTGGACTACTTTTACGGTTTCTGTTCTGGACACTTTTTTCGCCCAAAATTGTAAAACGCAAAAATTTTACGGGTTTGGCCACTTATGCGGGGTCTGCTAGAGATGCTCTTAGCGGCGGGTGTGTGATCGTGGTGGTTACTGTGTGAGTAGCACAAAATTTTGGATAGAAACAAAAGGTCCGGCTGTGAGAGGCAGCCGGCCACCAAAATCTTTGTCCTTGTTCGTGAGTGCTACGATAGAAGAGAGGAAGAAGAAGAGCGAATAAGGCCTTTCCTAACTTTTTTTTCTGAAATAAAGGCCTTTCCTAACTGGTTGCACAACCAGTATCATCACCGTCGCTGCACCTTGTGGATCAGCGTGCCCAGGCCCACACCGGGTCCCAACCCATATTTCTCTTCCCCACGTCTCTGCTAGATTCCCTATGGCCCACTGTACAGCTAGCAGAAGCTGCAGGTGCCTATGCTATCAGCTCTTCAAAACAAAATTGCACTACAGACAAATATGTCACCACATCTTTTAATTGCTTTTGTGAAAAATTAAATTCATTTATTTATTTGACTTTTTCATGGCGAGCTCTTCGAAACATGCCGAATATCAACACATTTAAATTTAGAGATGGGAATTACTATATATCAAACACATGACAAAGAAGAAAAGTTTACTGAATTATACCACAAAGTTCTTCAGAATTTTCATACAAAGAATTTTACATTAATTTTAAGCTACAAAGGATGTTATGCATGTATATCACAAATGAAAGATATATTGAATAATTAAAAGTACATGGTTCACTTATATATGTACATGAAATGTTTTCGGATATTTTTGACATTTCGAAATACTATTTTGGCACTAAATTACAAAGCGTTTCATATAGTTAAACTATTATCTGGTTTGTCAAATAGAGCGACAATTCATCCACGGATATTTTTTACATCATAAAACACATATGATATTCCTCAGGCAACAACTTTCCGTCCATGCATCATGCATAAGGACCCCTCTAGTGCTATAGCGCATCACATATGTACCCAGTAAACTATCTTGTGATACCTAACATCATACGGTCATACCATGGCAAAAAAAATTGTATAGGCTAAAAAACCTAAATTATTGGTGAATGTTCGCGTGACATATGTCTATTACTAGCACATATGCCCGTGCGTTGCAACGGGAGAGATTTTTTGCGAGAAGCATCGGAAGAGATAATTGATGTGTCCATCAAAACATTCTCCACAACAGTGGCACGACAGAGCGGAGAGCTGTGGTGTTCTCGTGGATCATGTTTGGTCCGCGAGATGTTTATAGTAGTGGGGTTGGTCCGAGTGATGGCCCCTACCCAACTCGTGCCTTTTTTCCCCTTCAGGTCCACCTCCTTGTCGAGGTTGTGGTGATCTCCTATTTTTTTTTTAACATATGAGCATTTTTTTTTGGAAAAAGCGTTAATTTTTGGAAAAGGCAAAAAAAACTTGAAATAGGAACATTTTTTTAAATTCACAAACATTTTTTGAAAACAAGATCATTTTTAAGACAGAGAAACGGACTTTTTCGAATTTGTGAAACATTTTTTTAAAATGGAAACTTGCTTTGAACTCTCAAAACCATTTTGAAAAATGTGTTTTTTATCATTAACATTATTTTGAATTTGTAAACATTTCAAAAAAATAATATTATTCGAATTACTATTATTTTTAAAATTTAATTTAATTTGTTAGTCTCGAAAAAAATTGGATTTTTTAAAAATGTGAACATTTTTTCAATTTCGAGAAAAAACTGAACGAAAATATAAATTTAAGGTTCCAAATAATGTTGAAAATGGGAACTAATTTTGAAATTCTAAGATTTAACGAAAATTATTACAAGAAACGAAATTTGAGAAAATTAAAAAAAAGAAATTTATGAAAAAGAAAAATATATCTTGAAAGGGAAAATTGAAAATATAAAAAAAACACAGAAAAAAGAAAATGGGCCGGCCCAACATTGGGCGACAGATGGGTAGTTCCAACTATATGTGGCTCTATGCGACAAATAAGGTTCCCCAGCAGCGTGCGCAGGATATAAATGTGGGGCTTTTCTGGGCCTTAGCGCGTGCGGCCCACGTACGAAATTCCGGACAAAACTGAGTTATGTTTTCTTTTCTAGCAGCTGGACCAAAATTTAGTACCACCTCGAATATAAAAAATATATTTTCGGCGGTGAACGGATGAAAAAATTGGCGAAACACACCTTACTTTATTAGTAGGTATAGATCTCAAAAAAAGTATAGGTTACAAAACCTAAATTTTTGGTACAATGGAGCAACGAAAATCCTGCACCTACGTAACTTTTTCTTTTTGCGGATGAAAACTTATATTACGTAACTAACTTACAAAATTTGTCTTAGGGGGTGTTTGGTTCAGGGACTTTTTAGTCCCAGAGACTAGAAAAAGTCCCTAGGAACCAAACGGGAGGGACTTTTTCTACAGGGACTTCTGAACCAAACACCCCCTTAGTCATGCTCTTATCAATCTCTCCGCTGGAATTTCAGGTGGGCCCCCCTTCCCGCAAATCAAGAATTGCCAACTATTCGTAACTATGTTATGTAGGTGTAGCAAAGCTCATGGAGCAGTAATCGCCGGTCGGCAGTGGAGGGTTCGAGGAACAAGGTGAGGTGGTGGTCGTTGTGGGCGACGTCCAGGGCAGTAGTGGTGGCAGCGGAGCTGATGGCATGCGGCTCGTGCAGCTGCTGGTCGCCTGCACCGAGGCGGTGGCGTGCCGCGACCGCGCACAGGAAGGCGGCACGGCTGCGGAAGGTGCACTGGTGCAGGTCGGCGCACCCGTTCACGGCACCGCGTTCCAGCGCGTTGCGTCGTGCTTGGTGCAGGGCCTGGCGGACCAGCAGCTAGCCCTGGCGCACCCGTCGGCACTAGGGCCGGCGAGCATGAATCATTTGTTGAACGTTAGTTTAAAACTCTCAAAAGAGAATTAGCAACAAATGATTATGTATGTTGGAGACTTAGTTTGGGTTGTTGAATCGTGATGCATTGGACTCACCGCTAGATCAGTTTGACAAAATAATAGTAATTTAATCCCCGCAAAAAAAAATAGTAATTTAAGACTCTTTGATTCGCATGATTCCATAAACATGAGAATAGGAAAAATCCACGGTTAAAATGTCATGCTAATTTGAAGCTTGCTGGATTTTGACTGATGCTAAATTTGTATGAATTATAGTGTAAAAGAATCTTTAAAAATTCAAATAAGATTTACGCCTGTGGATCAAATGACTTATATAGGATCCCAGAAAAAAGTTATATGGGAAATTTTCTAAGGATTCAAGTCCTAAAAGAACAACTACGCTACATAAGCAACTGCAACTGTGCAAGGTGTGCCAATGACCGTGGTAAGGGCATCTCAAACACTGACACGTAAATTTGCTCCGGCATCCGTCCATGGACAGGGGGCCAATCCGCGGACACGGATTTGGGAGGTGGCTATCCAACGCTGCCCGCATAGATTTCAAGCCGGGTGTCAACTAACCGGACAAAATCCATGTAAACGCGGCGCATTTATCGAAGTTCAGATAGAAAATATCACAAATTATTCAAACATAGCATTGCAAATAAGTCTAGTACAATAATAGTTCAAATTCAACGAGATTAGTTGGATGTTCAACAAGTTTTTCATTGATGATCATGTTGTCCCACACATACTGCCCCTTGAACTTCATCCAACAATGTGTGTGCGTGAATGGTCTGCCCTCTGCCATGTGGGGACATCACGACAGCGCCTACCGGCAATGTGTAGAGCAACATTGCGTGAATGAATAATTATATCGACAAGTTGAGCAAGAAGAAGCAAAACTTATGATCTTTTCCTCTTTGGCTGCCGCGCACAATGGCCACCTTGCCTCCAACATATCAACCGCGCCACAAAACTTGGTGATGTTGTTGTAGATGGTGTACCATCCATACGATAATGACCCCATATAGCGATCATGGATGATGTGCATGTCGTAGGGTGCAATGTGCTTTCGCACATGAAACGAATCATGCACTCGCTGCTAGAAGGGCCCTCTGCTCCTGCCTATGAAATCCATGGATACGGCCAACCACGCATCACACAACAACTCATCCTCCATGATCGAGTACCCCACCGTCCTTCGTACTCTAAAAAGCAACATGGCATTCAAAAATAAGCTCAATGGCATTTAACCGAACACCTACCGAGCGTGGTGACCGCCATGGATGAGGTTGACAGGGGGAGTGTACCTGCCTACGCAGGGGTTCTAGGTGGATGACGCCATCGTAAAAGGCGAGCGGGCGTGTCGGTGATTGTTGCGGATGTCTAGCAATGCATGTGCGCCGGTCGGAGAGGTACAACGACCGATACATATTCACATTGAATGACAGAACACGTCCTTACCGCGCGATCTTAACTTATGCAGACGATTTGAGGATCAGCGTTGCAGATGCCCTAAACAGTGGGGCTTTGCTTGGCTGGAGAGGAAGCTGGCAAAGTATAGCTTGCACTATATGTCTGGAAAATTGGCGCGGAATGGGACAGCTGAATTAGTCGTTTCGTTACGACCGAAGCCATCACATGCATCCATCTCTAGTCTGCCTTTTCGTCAGTTTATCACAAAATCAAGGCATCTAATTATCCCCTGCGCCCATGCATGCATCTAGGCAAGGACATTACATGCATCACAGCATCGGTGTGCATGACTGTTTCTTGATCGACAGGGCTAAAGTAGCTGCGTGCCTACCTATAGCTCCGGGAAGAGGAGATTAAACTAGCCAAGGATATTTGGGCGCTTTCAGCCAAACGTCACCAGGGACGCCATGTCCATTCGTCCGCATGCACAGGCAGTGCACACAACAGCACGGCCACACGCTCCTCGTTAACCTTTTTTAGTTGCCCTCGTTCTGCCTCGTCGACCGACAATGATATTGTAGGTTTGCAGCTGTAGGCCCGATGATTGGCAAGCTAGCAGTCCGTCGATGTAAACCAGATCAGGTTGCTGTGTATTCCCTCCGTCCGAAAAAACTTGTTCCTCAAATAGATATATCTAGCACTAAATTAATGCTAGATACATCATTCAAGAGACAAACTTGATACAAGCTTTTTCGGACAGAGGGCTGGGTTGCATCCGGCAAAGTTTTGAGCGGGTGGCAATGGTCCATGGTTTTTGAAGTGTGCAGTAAGCATTGTAGTGGTTGGCTTTATTTATAAAGCAAGGTGAAAACCTATTTTAAGTAAGCACTGTAGTAGTGCTTCGTTTCTTTTTCTTCAACGGAATGTGGGTCGACTGGTATTCCATTGGACTAGGAGGACAAGGACTTAATACCGTACCGTCTGTCCCCTGGCCTCCAGAAACCAAGGGGCCCCTAGGCCAGATTCGTGCGAGCACCCCCGCTTCCAACTGCCAGAGGCACCATTAGGCTGGTCACAATTGGGAGGAACTTAGGAGTAACATCACACACTCCAATACAACTTTGTTTATGTGGCACATATTTAATGAACAGAGAGGTGCTTGCAGTAACTAGCTAAGTTACCGGAACATCACACACTCCAAAAAACAATGAGTCTATAACCTAATAAATACATCGTTGCATGACACTACATAGATGTTCCTACCCACTATGAAGGTAGTAACATAGTCTAGGAAAGTGTGTAAGTTACTAGCTTATGTTCTTGCCCATTGTGACCAGCCTTAGAGCAGTCCAAGCTAATTGCACTGTGTCCCACGAAATCTCAAGACCGGGCATGCATTTCCTTTCGTCTCGGACATCGTTTCCAAAAGGGTGTGATAATTATATTCGTGTTGCTTTTAAAGAATTTTGCATTTTTGTTATGACTTGATACTATTTGACGTAGCTTGGTGCGTGTTACAAACAAATCTGAGCTGGACGTGCAAGTGAGGGTAAGGTAAAAATTGGCATGTACTAGGTGAAACACCAATTACAACTGACAAGCCATTAAGTAAGTTAAATCCTGCAACTTTTAAGTAAGTTTTGAAATAAAAAAATCAGAGTTCCATTCCACGATCCGTTGGTACGCTTGCACACGTACAAGCAGTAGCTTACATTTTCGTTGCAAATTAACATGCATGGAGATTTGGTCATCCCTGAAAGAGAGAGATTTGGTCATCATGTGCAATGGCTGTGCATGAGTCCAAGATTTGTTGTCTTGATGAGTTCTCTTATGCTAGTGAAGCAGAAAGTTAACGGCTTATTTAAATGCACTCCATTTAACATTTTTGATTTGGTACGAATTGGTCCAAAATCACGGCTCTAGCAAATGGAGTTCAAAAGCCAGGATCTTGCAAGTATAGTCATATGATATGCATTGTTTACAACATAGTACAGATGGTTGATAAATTAGAGAATAATGGCACCTTCTTCTTTTTCTAAAACGACAGAGCAAGGTCATGTAGTCCGAACAAAATAACGTATACTACATAGCAAAAATATCTATTATAGACGAGCTGGTGCTTCTAGAGATATCTTGATACCGACAAAATAAATATCCATTCATATGTATGCTTGGTATATTAAACTTGAAACGATTTTGCTAGAAAATTTTGATCACTGTGCTTAGCGTTAGGATGCAGGGGGGACATTGACTGCCCGTCGTTTTCGCCATAGAATTTAAAATGCACATTTCTTGTTACCATGACCATGTTAAGTAAGAATATTTCAAAAACACGCAACTAGTCCTATTCTAAAATGTAAAGTAAAGCTAGCTCCAAGTAGTAGCAACAAGCACACGGCTATCACTACTGACGATCGACGCAACTCTCTTTAGCCAATCATATATTCACTAGATCGGGATCACGCCTTGGCGCGAGGTGCCGGTCCCAACGTTTTGGTAGTAGTAATTCATGTTTAGCATATGCATCCATACATGAACAACATCATTAGAAGATATTCATGTCTCGCAACTTAGGAAAACACAATCTAATTATTGTGTTCAATGATGAACTTGCTTGAGATACAAAACACTTTATCCACCAAAAGTTCATACAAACGCTGACCCTATCAGACCATGTATTCTACACACGACAAAGAATACGAAAATACCAGATATGCTTTAAATTGTACTCCCTCCGTTTCAAAATAGATGACTCAACTTTGTACTAAAGATTTTTTTTTTGCGGGGAACTTTGTACTAAAGTTAATACAAAGTTGAGTCATCTATTTTTGAACGGAGGAATAGTTGGCAGTACATGTTGTCTTATAAGTAAAATCTGTAACCCATCATACAATTCACCTACAGAGTGATACTTTGGGGCTCTATCTTTGCAGTTACCGCTCCATGACCCTGATCTGACGGCCCGGTGCCGGTGCCGCTGAAGATAGACCACGACGATGTTGACGTCGTCGTGGAAGTGTTGCCTTGCCGTCTTCAGGTCATGTACACTCGCCTCTCTCTTCCTTTTGGCTCTCTTCAAAGCACACCGCACTAATCGGTTTGCTATACCCTGCACAAATTATTTCGCACAACCTTCATATGTCCCACGGATCATTCATACAATCATACATTGTGAAAAGATCCAATGTTCCTTATAATAATCACAAGCTATCGTGTGAATAGAAATCAATATTGCATCAGCCTGTAGAAGGTACAAACAACAACTGTTTGACATTGTATAGGTAAACATGGGTATACCATTGTCATGGACCAATAAAACCTACAGTGCGTTGCAGATTTCCATCACAAACCAGGAGAACCTAAGCAACTAACCAACTATCATATGGTGTTACTACTCCACATAAGATAAGTCATGCTAATCAAGGATACAACCACGTGTAGTAGCCTTGACAAATTAACCAATCAGAGCTAGCTATATGCACTATAAAGGCCAGATTACCACGACTATAATCAAAAGTATCATATACTATGATTACACATAAGTCATACTCCCATATGTAGCCTTGTCAAATGAGTCGATCATAGCTAGTGATATATGCTCAAAAACACCCTAGGTTGTCCAGAAAAATACAGAAAAAAGAACAAAAGAAGATGCACACATAACCTTCGGCCACCTTCAAGGCTAAGGCAAATGTACTTCCTCTTTCAGTCCTCTAGCCATGATTACTATGTAGGAGTAATTACCAAGTCCTTAACTTCCTCTCCATTTTTGATTACTACATGACACTACTCTGATATATCCCTTGTTTGTGATGACACTGAAAACTAATATAAGAGCATATGCATAAGCCAGAAATAAAACCACAGTGACTACCTTGGGGGAAAAGCACCTTGACCCTGATCATGGAATGAATCAAATTCTACTTTCGATGGCCAAAATTTTCCGCTTGGATTTTCCGCTCATAACTTCTAAAAACTTTATTCATCAGGCAACTTAGTTATATTATGTTTAGAACAGTGTTCCATGCAGCATTGGTAGAGCAAAAACTGACCCTTAGTTTAGGACTGAAGAAGCTTTTGTGCAAAACTCACAAGGGTAAAGGACACAACATGAGCAATGCATAAAGCAGGTCCTACCTGCAACTTTTGCTGGTATGAACCTGTGATCAATGGTTGCGACGAAGACAACTTCGAGCTTTTCCCATTGTTGATTTAATTAGCCATATTGGGCTAAGTTGCTAAGGTAAACCGGCATCTGAAGCAAGAAAAAAACTATTTTCAGTATGAACAGGGCTCGATGGCATCATCCATGAGTGAGAAGTTGTAATAAATTAGCATTCACCGGCAGTCTTCACTAAATATATGATGGCAACAGTTGATAACTCAGCTAACATGAAAACCCCTTTATCGTAGAAGCAACAATAATTGTGCACTCACCATTCTTAATGCAGGACGGTAGCATGACATAGTTAATCTGCCAGGCATGGCAGATATGAAGGAAAGTAAAAAAAAAGCAGTAAAACTAATAATCAAGAAAAACAGACCAATCTCTAGTGTATACCCGGGTGCGCGCGCACCCACACAATGTATACCACTGACCGGATAGTATTCAACAAGATCAAGTGTGTTACCTTAGGCGGCATGACTCTGTTATGTCGGAGCCAGTGCCATCACCCTCGTCACCCCGGACTCCCTTGGAAGCTGGTAAGAGAGATAGGCGCTGGATAGAAATTACATTGGCGGCCAAAGAAGTGGTAGGCCTTGGTACAACTCTGAAAGGAGAACATAAAAAAGAGCCACTAATAGCATCTTAATAAACTGGGTGGTAGGCAACCAAGTACAATTGATAGCTTGTACCAAATCATGAACTATATATCAAACAAGGTTATTAAATCAGGCAAATGAAAACGTGCGTGAAGACAAGTACGAAAGATCAGTCCCTTTATTTATCCCAACAATAATTAGCAACTCAGGATATGGAAATTTGATCAACAGTATGTGTACACAATTAAGATAGCTTAGCAAAACAGGGCCTCATAAACTAATCATGGCATTGTATATATTTCAGTACTCCCTCCAATCCGAATTAATTGACACAGCCTCTATAAATAGAGGCTGCGTCAATTAATTCGGACCGGAGGAAGTAGCTATAGAATTCAGGCGGACCAAGCACGAAGAATAAGCAGTTGAGCATGGCCTTCGTATCTAATTAACCATCTTTTTCATAACCCAATATGCTTCATGTAACTAACTAAGTTACTTTTGCTTTTTTGTCTGACACATGTTAGCAGTGGAGACTGACAGAATGCAGAAAGGCAACCATATGTAATAAATTAACACCTCTCTGCCTTTAGTCCTTTCAACCTAGCTTAAGTCCAGCAGAAAGTATAAATGAGAACCAAATCGTTACCTCTTTATGAAGAGTAGGAGCATGTATAAATCTTGATCTAAAAACCATTTCAAGAAACCACAAAGCACGAATTGTAATAAACTCTATCCTGCATGGCATAGAAGATTGTGTAGGCAATCTATCAACCGAAACAAGATGAAGTAACCTTGAAGGAAATCAGTGATATCAGGTAGGGCATTGTTAATGTACCAATATCATGTAGGACCGCCGCTAACTCTGCTAAACCCTAAACTTGTCCCTTTCAACAACAGATGTATACTTTCAAATTTTAGCATGTAAAATCCTCGGAAAAAGTAGGAACCTTCGAATTTCATAGATCCTTCCCTCAAGTATAATCATGAGCTGATCGACAAACTTTTCTGGAACTTCTCCACTCTTATGGTTCCTAAATGTGAAAGACTGAACATGCAGCAAGCTATGATGAATGAGCAATTCAACACACAAAAAGCAGGAACAGACTGAAAGAGAAGACACCCAGGCATAGGAAAACCAGATCTGTGTGCTTGATATTTCCATGTTCAGTTACACTGTGCTGGTGAAAGACTGGAGTAGACACTCTGCATTAATGTTCCCTGACCATAATCTTCTCTCACATACTCCTTTGTCAACATCTAAGCAAAAGACCAAAAGACGCAACATGTAAATTTTAGTATTCACTATAACACCTATGCTTCAGTTCCCCATTTTCTCCAAGGAAATGTTTCTAGCAATGTGTTATATGCTCAAAAGCCCATGTTAATTTGTCATTTGAGAATTTCAAGTCACTTCATTTGATGTAACAGGATGTAAGACAATTTTCAGTCACTCTCTAAAGATCTAGATGACGCCAAGAGGAACATATCACTGACAGTATAGAAGCCTGGAAATCATAAGTACATCCTGCAAATCCCATTTCCATCAATTTGTTTTTGTGTGACCATTTTCTACTGAAACCATATAGGATTTAAGCTTTGCAATATTTTGGGAGCTAAACCCCACTTATCTTGTTACAGTGCGGATCAGTTTATCGGGTACATTTTTTATTTGCCTCTGCATATTATATCTTGCGAGACAGAGAAAAAATGAGACACCTAACAAATAAAGCAAGGAAATGAAGACATTGAAACCTAGCACATGTATCCTGAAGGGAACTGCTAGCCAATCATATACTCATATATAGTGCTCTATATAACTTTGAAGTACAGTGAAACTCAAGCGCCAAGTACATAGTTGTAGAAAAGGATAAATCCTGACAAATGAATAAAAAAAGGAAAGAAAAGTAACTCCAAGCACATTTCATATTTACAAATCTAGTATCTAAAACAGATTACCTGAAGACTAAAATCATGGTGCACAGATAGAGGCCCTTACAAAATGGTTTGCCTACCAGCAGCCGCACCCAAAACCAAGTAAGATAATCCCTAAATCCATGCTTCTGGACTGGAATTGGGAAAAACCCAGACACCAAACCACACACGCAGGAACCATATACCTACTCCAGCAAGTATAGCAAGCACATGAGTAGATAGAGCATGAACGAACCTGTCCTGCTCCTGCTCTGGAGTGGTTACTCCTCGAGCGAGAAGCACCCCCCATGGGATACCACACCCTTGCCAGCAGAACGGGGAGGTGAGGGAGTGGAGACAGGCGAGGATCCCGCTGCCGTGACATCCCCTCTTCTTGGGGATGGCTGCAGCCAAGTGGACAACGAACGGCGGCGGCGACGGGTGCGCTCAGATCTCGGACCAGCTGTAGTGCGAAAGGAAATGCAGAGGTCGTTGGATTGCATCTGAGAGAGGGAGAGAGGAGAGGGAGGGAGAGGGGCGCACCTGGCAATGGCCTCCCCGTCTGCTTCTCGTGGCGCGTCCTAGTCCAAGGCTTGCCGCGTGTGGATGAGCGTCTCATCCTGGATGGCGGCCACGACACGGCGGATGGCTGGCTCCCTCTTCCATCCCCATGGCCAGCACTCCTCCTGCTGAGTCCGGACGAACGATGACGGCGCCGTGGATAGCTCAGCCACCTTGTCGTCTCTGCGGCCCGCACTCATCCCCTTGCCCGGTCCCAATGAGGAGGAGGAGGAGGAGGGAGGCACACAGAGGAGGGGTGATTGGCTGGGCAGAGGAGACGACAGGGGCGTGGGTCGCAGTCCACCTCGTGCGGCGACTGGGAAGGGGGGGAAGGGAGGACGGGAGCGCGGCGGCGGGAGCGAAGGAGAGGGATGTGATGGGGATTGGGGAGCGTTGGCTAGGGTTTCACCCAATCGGGGGAGTGAAGAGAAGCAGGCGCCCTCGTCCAACCAGGGCCAACCACACACATGGGCAAAAGGGTGAAAAGATGAAAACGCCCTCGGTGGGGGTCGAAAATTTTGGCGGTGGCAGCGAGATCTTTTATCGCTGGAGATAACCTATGGGTCGCACAGGATGCGTCACAGACACAGAGAATGACATGCGAGGCCCACCAAGCGGGTTACCCCACGAGTCAGTGAGATCCAGTCGGGAACCAGGGAGTGAGCGGCAGCGCGGGGAGGCAGTAACTATTCATTGCTACAGGTACACCGGGTTGATCCGACGGTTGGTGTCATCCTGAGGTGAGATCCGACGGCCGAAATCAAATCAAGCAAAAGATCCAACGGCCAGGAATGCCAAACGGCTGAGGAGCCGGGAGGATGACTGCCATCCTTAATTCTCGATATGACGCGAAGGACCTAAGCATGCATTGATGCATCATACATGCATGCATTAGTTAGTCAGTTTTTTTGTAATTATGCATTGGTTAGTCGTTGTCCGTTGGTATTGTCAATGGATCTATTGATGACATCGCCACTTCAGTGTCACGGTAAACAATACGCATGCGATCTCCCGGATGTGGACCCATGAGATTCATCCCAAGTTCCCAACAATGAACGGGTTTGCACCTTTACTTGCCCTAGACATTGTGGACCAGCTCTGATTTTATTAATCAAGTAGGGGCATGTACAATGCTAGACACTAAGACTACCCACAGTGGGAGTAACATAGGTAGTAACATCACACATATCTAGATAAAACAGATGATGTGGCAAGCAATAAATGAAGAAAAAGAGGCATGTGGTAAGGCTGGTCATAGTGGGGAGTAACTTATACTAGTGTCATGCATATGACACTAGTCTAAGTTACTGTGTCCATAGTGCAAAGTAATATAGTAGTAGTGTCATAGATGGCTTTATCTATTAGCTTGTAGACTCATTCTTTCTCGGGAAGCGCTATGTTACAGTAATATATTATGTTACACCTCTCTCCTCATTAAGTACATGCCACATAAGCAAAAAATTCTTGAAGTGCGCTATGGTACTAGCTAAGTTACTCCCACTATGACTAGCATAACATAGCTAGTTACTAGTAGTATGAGTAACATCACACATATTAAGGCAAGATGAGTCTATAGCCTAATAAATGAAGTGTTGCATGTTACCACACATATGTACTTCCCACTGTAGAGGTAGTAACATAGACTAGTAACATATGCATGTTACTAGTCTAAGTTACTCCCCATTGTGGCTAGTCTAAGAGCAAGTATAATAGGATGACATAAGTGGACTATAAGGATTGCTGCCTCAGTTTTATGATGATGTGGAATAGAGAGGAAAGAAGAGAGAAGAGGGGTGGGCTGTAAACTTGTAGCCAGCTGCAGCACGAGCTCCAACACACTTTGTGAGAGAAGTAGGGTCAAGCATTAATTACATAGTGTATAGAGCCAACAACTATTATATGAATGGGCTTTTAGGTTGGCTATAAGTGATGTGGCATAAAGATCGAGCTAGCAGCCGGCTATATTATTATACCAGAAAAAATAAAGATCATAAAATTAATAAGAAACACCTAAGCGCCTAGGCTTGCAACGACAGCCGCTCGTTGTGTTTACTAAATTAAACTACCAGGGCGCTTCGAACAGGCAGGAAAACACGCAAGAGCCTGATGCATGCTCTTGCGTTGATGCCTAACATAGCACTGGGATACAACAAATTAACCGCTAATTCGCCGGGAATCTGACCCTGGACGTGCTCTAAAGATAGTGAATAACATCATATCATAAAAAGACACGACTAACAAAGAATCTATGAACTCAAAGTTACAACATAGCATTCTCAAGTCACTAGGCTAGTATGATTTTCAATGTAACTTTTTTTTACTGGCCGTTCTGCATCCAATTGTCTTTCCATTGTTTCACATGTTTTCCTTGATAATTATCAGATTTATAAGATGCCCTTTCAGTGTGTCACAATCTCTAACTCTGTCGGTGGCATCTCAATAGTCTTCAATATGTGCCCGATACATAATAAATCATGCATAAGGTTCACTAACCTCGAAGGATTTGAATAGATGCATTAGCCGTCGGCCATAGAAACTTAGACTTTTGAATATGTTGTGTCACGTTCAAGGACACACCCTACTCCCACAAGGCAAGTTGTCACACCGTTGCTTCACCAACATACCATCGTAAGACAATATCATGGTCAAGAGAAGAAGCATGAGAAAACAAAACGGCAGTGCCCCCCTCCCCCTCGCGCGCAAACATCGGTGTGAAGATCCTAGCAGCGAGAGGTGGGGGCATTCTACTCCACACAACGTTGCATCCACCATTTAGACACCGCGACCAAAGACACATGACTAACATACAAAAACTAATCTGCACGCGAAGCAACGATACGAGTTGGTTCCACCCCACCTCCCAGGGGCAAGAAGGCCACCTAAGATAAGGGTAACTGATGTATGTAAATGGTGGTGGGAAATGTTGGTGGCTAGTTCTTTTAATATTATTTTGCACTAGAATTATTTGGTTATGTAGTTCTCATTTCTTTACCTTAGGAAGTGATCAGACTTTATTGGTTAACTAAGAGAGTACATCAGATCAGAGATAGCAAAACACAAGCGGCCAACAAATTTTTGTTATCAAACTAAAAGTTACATTAAAGACATTTAAAGTGGTCATCCCTAACTCCACCTTTTGCGATTGTTGTCCCTCCAAACCTCCGGCGGAAAGACACCGGAGACAAATATGCACAAGCAGGACTAGCCTCGAATGTTTCAAATAGCTGCTTGATTCGCTCATCCTAATAGGTGAGAACCTTAGATCGTTGGACCCGCTATGGCTGGGGACAAAGCCTTTGCTAGGCATGTGGTCTGTGGTGGGAGACACGCCCCTTACAAGGCAGGTTTTCGAACCGTCGATTAATCACTATACCACTTGGGAAGAAGTTTGCGAGGATAAAACAGCAAAAATATGAGAACCATTGACAGAACAAAACTTCACATCACCGACAATACTGCCATCGCCAATACATGTTGAATCGTCAGACGAGAAACGATCGGATCTATGCTTGTCGATCTGTGGATCCAACACATCACCGACTTTCCAATATTGATTGTGTTGACCATGATATTAACAACGAGATGGGATTAGCATCACGAGACTTTTATTCTACATGACGACGTCTCCACCTTTATAACACAGGTACTAATAACATATTGATCTAACATGGAGGAAAAATATTACATACTCTAGACGTAGATTTAGGGTTCCATGTTCTGAGACATAACTATATTGTAAACGAGGAGAACCAACACAAAGAGAGTGTCGGTGGCCTTTTTGAGAAAAGACTCCCAAAGGACATCTCATATTTATCAAGGAAAATAGTAGACAATAAGCCGAAGGACAACAAGACACAAAAGTAAAACAACAAATAACATCAAAATCATATTGGTTGTATTCTTCCTTCGATTGTTTATCATCCGCCGGAGCTTGAAAAATTCAGCGAACAAGCAGGAAGAGATAGAGCCACCTGCAAATGCCCTTGCCATACTAGGCTTTGAAGGTCATAATAGTCACTCAATTGTAACAACGGCATCTAGTAGCTGCCTCGCTGACACTGCTAGGAAAACAAAAACCAAAGAAAAACATGACCCACTAAGAAAACAACAAAGAGGATTGGTCCCCACTCCTCTGGGCGTCGGCGTGATCGCCGTACAAAAGAGAGGACGGGGACCGAGGTGGCGGCATGGAAAAACCCTAGCGATTATAGTTGTTTGTAACACAAGACGGATGGAGCAATACCCGTGGCTAGATCTTGCTAACAGGTTCGGGGACATTATATTGGGTGTTTTACATTTTTGCCTTAGTTGGTTCCCATCATACGGTTTTACCCCTAGTTTTTAATTGTGCTCAGTTTTGTTCCAAAACTGTTAGGTGCTTTTATGAAAATACCCTTTCGTGTTGTTTTCATCTGGTCGGAGGCGTTTGACTGTGATTGCGTCAAGTTGTGGATTGTGGTGTCCCTTCGTGTTGCTTCAATGACAAAACTATTGTAGCCTCGGTTTTGAAACCTTTCGGAGTAGAGTTGCTTCGAGATTTGGAGCAAGAAAAGGCGGTGTTTCCTACTCTCACTTTATTGCGTTACAGAAAGAGCATGAGTTACTCCCTCTTGACAGGAATGTTCATCGGGCACAGCGGTCTTCAGTTTAACTAACAAAACATGATACTAGCTCTTATATTTCTTTAGGGAGGGAGTATTTTATTAAAATATATGTTTTAAATTTTGTTCGGCGACAAATGTAACGATATACTTTTTGTACAACATAACACATATATTTCTCAAAAGAAGACGTTAAAATATGTGTCCAACTTATAAACCCGGATAGAGGAAGTACTGACTAATCACCAAGCGTTCGAAATTTATTGGTACACAAGTACGGTGACCTCTATAGTTCAATCAGCAGTCTTCTTGCTGTTGTGCCACCATGCGAAGAGCAGGTACGCGCCGAAGTTGCCGACGCAGAACATGGCGAAGAAGTAGTCCAGGACTCCAGGTGACCATCGTTGATGTCGTCGGGATCCACCACAAGAGGGAGAAGCGCCGAGCTCGCGTATTTGAACAGCGCGATCGCCGCGCAGGAGATCCGCGCTCCGCAGGGCGTCCCGCGCCTGCTCGTAGAAGAACTCCATTTGCCCGATGAACGTGAACACCTCCACGGCGCCCACCATCACGTACACTGCGGCACCTGCCAAAAGTGAAGCGTTCCGAAAGCGGCCGGGCGGCGAGCAGCAGTGATCGGCGTCTAGCATTTCCAGCACGAGGCGGCGATGACTGGCTTTCCCTTCCATCCAAGCACGAGGCATCCCTTCTCCTCGGCCACGGTGTATCCGCTGCCGCCGGCGTTCTCCTCCAGCCACTCCCGCGCCTTGGCCGCCATCTTGAAGGGCATGGACTGGAAGCCCGCACGGCTCATGCGGCGCCGCCACTGGTCCGCGCGCTCGTGCCGCTCCACGCGCGCCGCGCCCTCGCACCCGACCACGTTGCGGATCTCGGCGCCGAAGTGGAACTGCTCGACGCGCGCGCGCCGGGCGTCGTAGCGCGGGAGCGCCGCGTCGAGGGCGTCGAACAGCGCGGCGTAGTAGTGGAGCGCCTCCATGAACCGCCCCAGGAAGAAGGGCCCGTTGTGGCCGGCGTCCTGCTCCACGAGCACGAACGCCTTCGGCGAGAGCTTGCGGATGGTCTGCAGGACGGAGTTGAGCGCTCCGCGGCTCTCCTTCACCACGCAGTGCAGCTCCAGGACGCTGTTGATGGCCACGGCCTCGTCGGCCTCCACGCCGAGGTCGTCCACGTGGAGGCTCTCCAGGGTGCGGTCGACGGCCATGAACTCGAGGGTTATCCCGAGCTCATTCGCGTACGCCTCGAGCTCGCGCCCGACGGCCCTCATGGTGTCTACGCGGGCGCCGACACCGGTGACGCGCACGCGCGCCGGCTTGCCGCAGGCCCGTGTGGCGAGGCTGTCGAGCAGGGCGCGCCACTGGTGGCCGCGGTTCAGGCCCATCGTCATGCCGAGGTCCACCACGTGGACGTTGCTCTCTCCCTCGAAGGCTTCCAGGATGGACGTGTTCGCCACGAAGTGCGCGAAGCGCAGGTACGGGCACAGCTCGTACGCCACGGCGAGCGCCTCGCCGCGCGCTCCATCGAGGCACGACGACCGCGGGAGGCAGAACGCCATGCTCGCTGGTCCGAGGGCCGGCGGGTGCGCCAGGGCCAGCCGGTCCGCCAGGCCCTGCACGAAGCACGACGCGACGCGCTGGAACGCCGTGCCGTGCACGGGCGCGCCGACCTGCAGCTCACGCAGCAGCGCAGCCGCCTGCGCGCGGTCGCGGCACGCCACCGCCTCGGCGCAGGCGACCAGCAGCTGCACGAGCCGCATGCCATCAGCTCCGCTGCCACCACCGCCGCCCCGGACGTCGTCCACGGCAACCACCGCCTCACCTTGTTCCTCGAACCCGCCACTGCCGACCGGCGATGACGACCGTTCCATGGCCTCCATGGCCTCCACCTTCTGCTTGCACGTCTCAAGAACGTCCCGGAACTGCTTCGTCTTCCTGACGCGCGAGGACTCGAGGTCTGCCTGCGCCGATGGCCAAGACGCCTGGTACGGCGAGCTGAGGTAGTCGACCCTGGTCGCCTTGTGAGCCCGGAGGCCGAGCTCCAGTTCGTCGGCGTCCACGGCCACCTCCTCAATGCCGAAGTAGTAAGGATGGTCGTAGTCCAGTTCTTGGTTAGTGCAAATCGAGGAGGCATCTTGGTGTGATTGCCATGAGGAGGAGGTGGTGAAGGAGCTGGGCAACATCGGCATTTTCGAGTCTGGTGTCTGATGCACCGGGGTTAGTTAATTAGATCTTGTTGCAAGGCAAATGAGCTAATTAACTTGGTACTGGGTTCAATCTCAACCACTATATATATAGAGCGAGCTGGGTGGCATACGACGGCATAATTAGTTGATTAATAAGGGATCTCGTCTGTTCCGCTAATAAACTAAGAATGTCTCTGTCATACAACTCAATCAGGTTTTGCCTAGTCTCTGTTTATGTGTTCTTATTTCTGCGAGGTGTGTGTCCCTCTTCTTCTGAAAATGTGTTTCAGTACACATCATCGGCCATGAAAATCTTTGTTTCATTATTCATTGAGAGAAGCAAGAGTGCACTTGTTGCATTTTCCCTGATTTGTAAGCATATTAACTGCTTCGAGAATTACTGTTCAGAAACGCCAATGTGCACACAGGCGCCATACACACTTTCGATGGTAACATTGTCTCCCACTAAAAGAATAATCGTCCTTAACCAGACACTTAGCATTTGTTAAACCTATGGGCACAGACACTTAACCAGACAGTTTTTTTGTAATTGCCTTCTAAAATTAGTGCTACCATTTCTTTTAAATTTGTGATAGGAACGGTGAAACAGAGAAAGTGCTATACTATTCAAATACGACGATACAGATCCTAGAACCTAGTTAATTTTAAATAAAAACAGTGTTTAAAAGTCTCAAAATTATCTGAAAGAATTTACATGTACATAAAAATGTGATCTATGTACTTTAAAAGTTAGATGAATACATACTTTCCTTGTTGGGCTAAACTAATATCTCATTGTGCTTTGCAAACCAAACATATTTTATAATATGACTTCACAATTATGTAGAACTTTCTCTACACACGGGGGAAATTTTTGCCTCGTCAATTAATTAAGAATAAGAGAATTGTCCAGTTAATTTATTGAAAACCGAACAGACGGACCACAAGCGGACTACTCACATGGCATGGAACCCACAACCGCATAGGTGCTCCCCAAACGCACTCAACACACAACGACCCATAATCTGGCCACCACAAAAGCACAAAAGAACCTTCGACAAGTACACTTTGAAACTACACATCGGGAACCGCCCAAACTACAATGACAACCCATACCAAGAGGACGGTCTGAGAGATCGAAGATTGTCCATCAAGCAACCCAAATGCTTTCCCTATGACACCGCCCTTTTTGCGTTTCCACATCTTCTTGCTTTTGCAAATATTTGTTATCCCTATTCAGGACTAGCAACCTCCAAGCTTGCGACCAAGTCACAAAGCTCTTTCGCAAAGAGATCATCTGGAGAAATTGTTGACACACCTAGCTCGATAGCTCTTTCACGAAGAGATCATTATGGGGAAAATTTAGAACACATATGAACTTCTTTAAAATACAATGTTGCACGAGAACTAAAATGCTGCTCTTAGTCCAAATACTCCTACTTTACATCAAGGTGTGAGTATTGAATTTTTAGTGCAGCAGTACAAATTAAGATGCACAAACATGTTACTAAAAGTGAATTTTCAAACCTTTACACTTACACTTGGAAAAACAAAGGAGGGATGTTCATATTAAACTATCGTAAAACAATTAGCATCGGATCCTTCCATTGGAAAAACATGGAATGTTGTAAGGGGATGCTTTTTCATTGTGTATATCAATACTTAGCCCTCTGTTATTGAATTTGATGTGCTAAACTCACTGTTTTAAGAGTTTGCGGCATTTCCCCCCTGACTTCCACGTTATCTTTCTACCATTGGATTTAGATCCAATGGTGTACCTATCTTCTTCTTCCAACCCTTCTCCTTCCCGGCGAACCGCTACCTCCGTAATCTAACCTTGACTCTAGCAGAGTGGCAATGCCACCAACTTCACATTAGCATTGTCTTCGGCTTCTCATACCAGATTGCGCTCCTCACGGGCTAATCAGGATCGCATGCAAATCTATGCCCCAAGGGACAGGGTGCATTATTGATGTAGTAATGAGGTGCACATATAGTTATGGATGAAAAAAGAGTCTCTTGAGGAATAAGTAGTGTGTTAAAAAAATCACTCTCGGGGTAGAACCAAAGCTCAATGTTAGACGAATTACAATGTAGCACCAGAAGAAGAGGTAGTAACACCAAGACATAGTGTATCGCAAGTCTATGGTTCCAAAGCGTGATTCAAGTACAATAGTGAGAATTAGTGTGGAAAACTTTACCATTGGGTGAGCCCCAAAAGAGGATGAATAAGGCGACGATGGCTCAGACCATTAGGTCTAGGCCGGGAGGAGCTGCAACGTACTAAACCTGCCGAACGGAGGTCCGTACAGGAAATCCTACTTGCCATTGTACTTGCTGAGACAGCCAGTAGGTGATGAAGAGGTGGATTTTGTTCAAACTTTACAAGTGATTTTCCATTGCAATGAAAGGTGTTTGAATTTTTTTAACCCACAAATCTAGCTCTCACCTCAAACTTTCAGCCGCCACACAACTTTATCCTAGGTCCGCTCCAAGTGTATGCTTACCCCTGTCTGTTTCAGCTTCATGGACCAGATTTAACTTTGGAAAAGCTGAATCTAAAACAAACAATTATTTCAAATCAGCTTTAACGGTGAGGCCATAATCTAATTCAGGTCATTTTCAGTGTATTTTCTGCGAATCAAGTTTGCCAGTGAAGCCAATCCATAGCTAGATCGACAGAAGTTGAAGCTGAAACAAACAAGGCTTATAAAGGTGCACCCACCGTTTCCTAAATATAAGTCCTTCTAGAGATTTTAATATACACTACATACAGAGCAAAATGAGTGAATCTACACTATCTATATTCATCTGTACGTAGTTTATATTGAAATATATAAAAAAGATCTATATTTAGGAACGGAGGAAGTACTATATATTTTTCTCCTAACATCTGAAATCGCCAAATGAACACAAACGAAATCGCCCCAATTTCATATAGAAATAGAACGAACAAACAAGTTTAGCACAAGGGTTTACGCTGCCTTTATTCAGCAAGCCATGCACCAAAAAGCGCAAGTGGGCGACGGTAAGCTACAAAAACAGATGGCGGGATGGCATTTGTGCGAGGAAAGGTGCCCGGGATATTTAGTCGGGTTTTGCTTGGCTGGAGAGAAAAGCTGGCAGAGCATATAGCCTAGCGGCATATATAGATTATAGAAACCTAAACCTATCGGATTAATTAGCGCCGGATGCGACAGCTGAATTAGTCGCATCGTTACGAGCAAAGCTCCAATCTATCCTTAATTATCACTTCTTCTTCTCCCCGAAGCATCTATGATCATCTCGTGCGTGCGCACCGCGGCCGTATACGTACACGTACACCGTGCGAGGCGACTGTTTCGTCGCGCGCTAGCCGCTGGTTCAATTGATCGGAGTGCGTCACCGACAGGGCTAGCTGCCTATAGCTCGTAGTAGAAGACTAAATTGAATAATCAATTAGGCAAGGATATTAGATGTTTGGAGCCTTTCAGCGAAACGTCACAAGGGACGCCATGTTGGTTCGTCTGCTCCGGCACAGCACGATCAGGCGGCGAGAAAACCCCCGTGTTAGATGATCGTCGACAGTTAATGCTTTACTTCTTGCTCCATCCTGTCGATATAAACGAGAGCTGCTAATATGTCGTACGACGTACACAAAATGCATGCATGCATGCATGCCAATCGATCATGCCTGGGAACGAAATGCATGTGTGGCGCGCGTACGTATATATGTTGAAGTGGCCGGGCACGTAGTACCACGAGTGATGTAATAATTATTTACGTACTACTACGATGTACTCCTACACGGTTTTACGTAGAGTAGTGTACAGTACAGGTGCTGTAGAATGCTTATCGCTGGTATTACCATTCAGTCTTGCTAAGTACCAGTCGACTGAGACTTTATCTGTGAGATCTTACATTGAGATCCGCGTAAATTTTTTTCCTTCAGATTTTTCTTTTTTTCTCTCATGTTATGTTACTTGACCAAGACTTAGTTAAATCTCAGTCCACTTAGACCTAGCCACACCCATTACGATTTACGTGAAAGAAAGGACTGGTGGAGTAGGACAAGAGAGCTTTCACGGCAAACATTAAAAAAAAGCAGGACAAGAGCATCCGTACAGTTTCTTATTGGCCTCGCACATCGTTTCCAAAAGACCGGGCCTGGTAATTCCATCGTGTTGCTTTCAAGGAATTTCCGGAATTTGGTATAGCATGATGCGACACGCTTGGCGGTATGGCACATGCTAAGAGCACGAGCGAGGTACGTGGACGTGCAACCATGGGGTAAAAAATGACATGCACGTCACTGGGTGAAACAAACATCAACACCGGCAGATACATATGGTGGGAAAATGGCAAATCATCAGTGTAAAATTATACAGCCGCGACCCGGTCCTCTGCGCATGTACGTACGAGAACGCATGGAGATTTGGTCCTGCTTCCAAGGCGCACGCACGCCCGGAGAGGGAAAGGTTTGGTGGTGCATGCATGGCCGTGCGTGTGCATGAGTCCGAGATTTGTTGTTGTCTTGATGAGTTCTCTTATGCTAGTGAAGCACAATTTTCATGGCTTTGTTATAAACTAGTCCATTTGATTTGGTACGAGAATCGGTCCATTCACGACTCTATTTATGATCATGTATCACAGTGTGCTAGTTTTAAAGTTTTCCGATCCGACTCAGGGTCTCCACGGAATATGACAAAGCGGCCGAGCTACTTTCGTCGGTATAGTAAGCATCTTTCGAGGTTGTACAACAACAACAACAACAACAACAACAACAAAAAGAAGAAGAAGAAGAAGAAGAAGAAGAAGAAGAAGAAACTCACATGCTATGTTTGAATGTGATGCGCTTGACGTTCATTAGGTTATGGTATGCCTTCCACCAATGCTACGCCCGTGTGTATGGAATAAACTTGGTACCGGGCACCTTTGCTCAGACGGAGCGTTGTATCCATGATGGGGGGAGACATTTTGTGTTGTCAGGAGGTGACTTGCCGAAGTGATAAAGCCCCTAATAATCCATAGAACCCGCCAAACTCATATGCTTCTTCTATTACTGACTCAACAAATCAGTCGGAGGAGAGCGTAAGTTTGTGCTAGAGGAGAGGGTTAGTTAAAACCACAATAGCTATATGTAAATTGATTGAATTTGCAATTTGGATATGTGAATTTTGTGGAACGAAGAAAGTTGGAGAAAAAAGAAAAGGAGACCGTTGGATCTTAATATAATGGCCCAGAAAAGTGGCTTACCTAAAATAAATTTTCTCCGAATTTACATATACCTGGTCCTGTTTAAAATTAGGGGGGGGGGGGGGTGCGTACATGCAATCCTATAACCTCTTTTCCGCGACTATAGCATTACCGATTCAAGACCATACTCATCTCATTAGGGAGATCTAGCAATAGCCAAGCTCTTCTTGCATCTACCAAGTTGAATATCCCATGTTCCAAAACCATAGGCTCCATTCGGACTTTGGTCAGATCACCTTGTGTTCACCATTTTCCACAACCCACCAATATTATTGTGTCTTCCTTGTCAGGTCGTCACAAAGCGGTAAGTTAAACACACTCATGACATAGGTGGTGCATCACTTGGGGTATGGTGCTTGAGCCACAACTTTCATTAAAACCATTTTGTCACCAGAAGATGAGTCCCGCCCTTATTCATTTAGCCCATGATATTTAGGGCAAAAGTACTTCCCCCGTCCCAAAATAAGTGTCTCAACTTTAGTACAACTTTGTAGACTTTGTACTAACTTTACTACAAAGTTGTACTAAAGTTGAGACACTTATTTTGGGATGGAGGGAGTACATTAATAAAGGCTCAACACCTCTTTATGTCAATTAAAAGAAACCTGGGCAGCTGTCACCGAACATGATGGAGTACTTACAAGGGTTGATAAGTTGCAACATGGCTTTTTGATATATGTATTCGGGACATCCTTGATGATGGCAGCTTGATCCACATTGGCTCTAGGCAAATGCATAGTCATCTCTAAAGAGCATATGTAAAATCTCATATGCATTTCAACAAACTTTGCACCAGCTCCAAACTAGTAATCTGAACAACACAGTGCACTAAACAGAATACGACATCATGCTGCTGAAAGGGATAAAAATGGAGACAATGGGCCATCTTATTGTGATTTGGATGAAGGAATTATTGCAGAAAATTCCAGTTAAACTTCGCTAAGTAGTGCACTCATGTAATACACCCCATAATCCAAAAATCCACTTCGATGGGAAACTCGGGTTGAGAAATACATTTTCAAGAAAAATCTAGTCCACAGGATCGTAGACTTTAGACAAATGAAGCTTGTACTTTAAGCACATTGAGTTGTATTGGGGTTTATTTTTGTACTGAATAAGATGGATAAAATTGAATGCAATGAGCATCCTTTCAGAAGACATCCGCCCCGCTATAACAACATCTATTCTTAAAGATGAAATCCATCAACATCAGTCGGAGTGGGTTGACAGTTAATTAGTTATATATGACGCACATTGTTTTATCATGTAGATAGCGATCGATCGACGTAACATTATTTTCATCCATGGTTTTTATTGAACTAAAGAACAAGATTATCTTGTGCAAACCAAACACATATTGTGCACGAAAAAATTGTCTATGCGAGGCTCTAAAATAATATATATGCAAGGCGAGCTGTCATTTTTATATACAATGTCTTCATACTGGCAAGAATTACATATGTAAACTTGTATATTTAGTAAAACAAAGTCTGCCATTTTGGTCACCATGTTTAGAGTTTAGGAGGCAGGATGAAATCGACCTGGTCGCTTTCAGGACATAATTAAAATTGCATATTTCTTGTTAGCATGACTATGTAATTCATAAACACGTAACTGATCCTTCTCCAGTGTAAATAAACTAAGGCTAGTAGCAACAATCACACTGCCGTCACTAGTGACGCTCGAAGATCAACTATGCAGCCATTCGTATGCCTCGAAAAGGACCCAACCATGCATGCATATGTTAGTTAATAGTTATCCGTTGGTACCACCGATGTAAGCAGTTTATTTTTATGGAATCTGTCTAGTTTCAGACCCCTAAGGCTGGTGGTAATGAGAGTATCATAGGTAGTATCATGCATGCCAACTATGCAATGTTGATGAGGTGGCATAGAATTAAATGAAGAAAGAGATACTTGAGTATCATATCATGATACCGTATCATATTAAATGATGTGCTACTTTGTATCATGCATGACAATAAATGTAGTCCTATATGATACCAACATATGATTCCATGCATTATGAATGTAGTATCATACACTAGTATCATACGCATGATACTAGTATATGATACTCTCAATTACAACCAGCCTAACATTGCATTGCAGTGTCACAGTAAGCACAGCCCTTGGATCACAATTGGACGCATAGGACGGTAGCAATTCGATGCAATATTTCCTTTAGGCACTTAAACTCATTGAGGCCATTTCAGTGCACCATTTACTTGTACCCGCTCTTGTAAGTTTGCAGGGTTTATCGATCTTACATTTTTTCTCCTAATTTTTTATTCTCACTTTTATTCCACTCAGTCAACTGATTAAATTTTGAGGTATATTAAATCGCCAATGGTTAAAAGAAAGTTGGTCAATGCATGTAACTGTTTCTAATCATTTAGTGCCCATGCATGCATGCACTGCGGTTTTTGACGATACAAGCGCGCTAATTGGTGCTACCTCTTGAGCATGTGTTGGTTTTTCCTTTGAAGAGGAAAGGGTGATGCAGCAAAGTAGCATAAGTATTTCCTTCAGTTTTTGAGAACCAAGGTATCAATCCAGTAGGAAGTTACACGCAAGTCGCCTTCTACCTACACAAACAAATAAGAACCTCGCAACCAACGCGATAAAGAGCTTGTCAATCCCTTCACGGCCACTTGCAAAAGTGAGATCTGATAGAGATAATAAGATAAATATTTTTGGTATTTTTATGATATAGATTGGAACGTAAAGATTGCAAAATAAATAACGGAAGAAATAGTAAATTGATAGGAAAATAATATGATGGAAGATAGACCCGGGGGCCATAGGTTTCACTAGTGGCTTCTCTAAAGATAGCAAATTCTATGGTGGGTAAACAAATTACTGTCGAGCAATTGATAGAAAAGCGCATAGTTATGAGAATATCTAGGCATGATCATGTATATAGGCATCACGTCCGCGACAAGTAGACCGAAACGATTCTGCATCTACTACTATTACTCCACACATCGACCGCTATTCAGCATGCATCTAGAGTATTAAGTTCATAAGAACAGAGTAACACATTAGGCAAGATGACATGATGTAGAGGGATAAACTCAAGCAATATGATATAAACCTAATTTTTTTATCCTCGATGGCAACAATACAATACGTGCCTTGTTGCCCCTGCTGTCACTGGGAAAGGACACCGCAAGTTTGAACCCAAAGCTAAGCACTTCTCCCATGGCAAGAAAGATCAATCTAGTAGACCAAACCAAACTGATAATTCGAAGAGACTTGCAAAGATAACAAATCATACATATAAGAATTAGAGAAGAACCAAATATTGTTCATAGATAATCTTGATCATAAACCCACAATTCATCGGATCTCGACAAACACACCGCAAAAAGAATTACATCGAATAGATGTCCAAGAGAATCGAGGAGAACTCTGTATTGAGATCCAAAGAGAGAGAAGAAGCCATCTAGCTAATAACTATGGACCCGAAGGTCTGTGGTAAACTACTCACACATCATCAGAGAGGCTATAGTGTTGATGTAGAAGCCCTCCGCGATCGATTCCCCCTCCGGCGGAGCGCCGAAAAAGGCCCCAAGATGGGATCTCACCGGTACAGAAGGTTGCGGCAGTGGAAATAGGGTTTCGTGGTGCTCTTGGATGTTTTCGGGGTATATGAGTATATATAGGCGAAAGAAGTAGGTCGGTGGAGCCACGAGGGTGGGGGGCGCGCCTCCCTGCCTCGTGGCCGCCTCATTGCTTGCTTGACATCCACTCCAAGTCTCCTGAATTGCGTTTGTTCCAAAAATAACTCTCCCGAAGGTTTCATTCCGTTTGGATTCCGTTTGATATTCCTTTTCTGCGAAACACTGAAATAGGCAAAAAAAACAGCAATTTGCACCGGGCCTTTGGTTAGTAGGTTAGTCCCAAAAATAATATAAAAGTGTATAATAAAGCCCATTAAACATCCAAAACAGATAATATAATAGCATGGAACAATAAAAAATTATAGATACGTTGGAGACGTATCAACTGGGTAGTTATGAAAACTATGAAATTTGTTCCCCAGATCGTGATTTATCTTGGTTGCAGAGATTTTTATTTGGATAGGCCTAACAAACCAGAAAGGGTGAAGCAGTACCAAAATCATATCCTTCACTTACTCGATCTAGGACTGAGATTTAAGACGATCCAGCAATCATGTGTTTCGAGGGATTTTATTGTAATTCTTAGTTTTGAAAATCTAACTTGAATCTCCGGTTTTTTTTAAAGAACATGCATTTATTGTAAAACTAAGAATTACAATCAAATCCCTCAGAAACAGCTTCTTGGTGGTAATGTTTTTTGGAAGACAAAATTCTTCCAAGGCTTCAATAAAGACACCACAATTGGATCAGAGCGCTAACCACTCTGACACTTGCACAAACTTGATTACTGATAGAGCTCGAGAGAACCCCTTGAATCACTAACCTAAAAAGATTGAAAGTCGTCAGAGATGAGCATACTTGGGCTAGGGATGATCCCCTAGAAGTGCATGTTGTCGACACAAGAACTTTGTCATATTGCTGAAGAAAGATTCTAATTCACAAAAAATCAAACCAAAAAGGCATCAAGATATATTGACGAAAACTCGACAAATCCAAAAGATCGATTCTATAAGGACACAAACATAAATTCCACACGATAGCAGTTGCACCAAACATACAGAGAAAACATAGCTCTGCCTCCTTACGTAGCATTGACCGGTAGAGCATCGCCGCGCCAGGGGAAGAAACATATGACCGCATGTAGACTGCCGTTGAGGACCACACAAATCATCGGAAAAGACCACTAAAAATCATGTAACGGGCCTAACAGTTCACTGGTAATAAAAAGCCTCTCGAACTGAGGCCCCCAAGTCATCCACATATGTTCGCATTGTCTGCAAACACCCAAACTCATCCCGTATGTAGGAAGAAAATGGGGATATCCGGACAGCCCATCCTGTCGGACCCAGCCCACCCCGACCACTTTCTCTCTTTCGTTTTTCTTTATTTTCTCTCTATTTCCATCCCACCAATCATATGCATTTTCCAGACAATTTAGGGACAAAGGGGGGTAAACTTTGTGCGCGCGGACAAATGAGGTTTTCGCGGCATGTCTGTGGACACAACTTTGAGGTAGTTGGGGGTCAAAATGGCCAATCAAATTAAACATGCTGTAAAAAATGCTACTAACGAAAGAAGAGAAACATTTTCTCTTTCGTCTCAGCTTTTTCACATATATAAGTATTTGCCGAGATGAACCAACAGCATGATGCGCCGTTTTGTGACAGAAGAAGTGAAGGTTGCTAACCATGTACGGCATGTGGGAACTGGCAAAGTATTTTAATGGCCCAATCCAAATCGAGGTGGACTGTCAAATACTGTCAAACATGCTCTCCCCAGGGGACACAAATAGATCATACCTATTCCCAGTCATTGTAGACGTCAAAGCAACTTTGAGGGGATTCCGTTCATACAATATAAGCTGGATCAAACGAGAACAGAACAAAGCTGCTCACCACCTTGCTGCCCGAGCAAGGAGCACTGGCGACTTCTTTCACCTTGGATCAGTCCCTGAAGCTTTAAAAGAGATTGTAACCAAAGATTGTAACTAGCCAGACCTGACCCTCTGGGTTATCCTCAAAAAAAGAAGAAGAAATACCATCGGACTTTATTAATCACTGATTGATGTGTTTACATAGCTTGAAGGCTTCAGAAAGCCAAACACGGCGACATGACACAAGAGCAAGCGAATTCCTGGCAATATTATGGGCATCCCATGACAGTTTTCATATCAATGATCTCTCTAATAATCATAGCAGTCCTCCCATCTTTTTTCTTTTCATCAAAAATATAATACAGATTCTATCTGTTTTTTTTAGAAGAATACAGATCCTATCTGTATGCTTTTTTTATATATGTATATGTTCAACTGATCTGTTTGCAGCCCGCGTCGTGCGTCCAGTGAAGGCCAGGTGTGTTTGTCCATGGCCCACTATGTTGGGTAGGTTGAAAGCTTCCGGGGCGTAATTCGGCCAAATCCTATTTGGCGCCCTTTGCGCCCGATACAGCTCTTTCCACAAACGGGCGCACACCCCCACTCCCTTCCTTCGCTACTAATGGGCCGGCCCATCTCAACGTTCGCTGTATGTTTTTATAGCGCAAAAATGAGCGCTGCAAGAGGAATCGAACCCGAGATCTCCTGCCATGTGAGAGGTTGCAACAACCACCGCGCCACCTAGCCAGCTGTCATAACTTAAATCTTATCTATCCTTTCTTCTTTCATCTTACCTTTTTCCATTTCCTTTTTCTCTTTTTTCAAATTTTCTTTCGTCGCTTTTGGTTTTATGAAAAATGGATGAACTTTTTGTTTACAAATTCAATGAACTTTTTCCATAATTGATGACCTTTTTTCAAATCTGGCGAACCTTTTTTCAACTCCAATGAATTTTTTTCTAAATTTGATGAACTTTTTTCAAATTTTGATGAACTTTTTTCATATTTGGTGAATTTTTTTCATTCAGTGAACTTTTTTTCTCAAATTCGGTGAACTTTTTTCAAATCTGATGAACTTTTTCAACTTTCATGAACTTTTTTTCAAATTGGTTGAACTTTTTCAATTTTGTGTTCAAATATGATTAACTGTTTTTTAGAATTGATGAACTTTTTCTCAAATTTGTGAACTGTTTTTTAAATTCGTTTTTTCTTCAGATCCATGTATTTTTCACTTTTGTGAACGAAGGGACGAACAGGAAAAAAAACAACGAACGAACGAAAGATGCTCGGAGGGAAGGAGCGAGCGAGCGAAGGGAAGGAGCGTGCTAGCTGGGCCGGCCCACACGAGGCTGCTGCGTGAGCGCCCGCTAAGCGAACGGGCGCCTAAGGCGCCGAAGAGGAGATCTCCGTAATTCGGGGAGCTCCTAGTTGGCGCTCTAAGCGCCACTTTCCTCAACCAGCGCCCGCAGCGCATTGTGCGCCAGCTCCCGTTGGGCGGCCCAGGAAAGGACGCGATCGCTGGTTCGGGAGTCGCTCGTCTCCCATTTCGCGGGATGCCTAGTTCAAGGCAGTTGGTCGTTTCCCATCTCGTGGTCAATGGTTGACCAGGCCAGTTGACTATTTTACAAAAAAATTCAGAAACCCCCCTCTCCCCAAAAATCACCAAATTCGAAAAAAGTTCATCTCTTCTGAAAAAATGTTCAGCAATTTCGAAGAATAGTTCATCAAAATTGAAAAAAAGTTCATCGAATTTGAAAAAAGTTCACTGAATTTGGAAAAAAGATTCATCAAATTTTAAGAAAAGTTCATTAAATTAGAAAAAAGTTCATCGAAATTGAAAAAAAGTTCATCAAAAATTGAAAAAAGTTAATTGGAATTTGAAAAAAGGTTCATCAAATTTGAAAAATAGTTCATCGATTTGAAGAAAAAGTTCAAGAATTATAAAAAATATCGAGGCCGGAAGAATAAAAAGAAAAAAGAAAAACGAAAACGAAAACGATAAAGCAAAAAGGTAAAAGGACAGATGAAATAAGAAAAGAAGTAAAAGGATGTTACTGATCACATCTAGCTGGGTGGTGCGGTGGTAGTTGCCTGTTAACTCGAAGGGAAGGTTAGGGGTTCGATAACCGTCGGGGGGCGCTGCCTTTTTTGCCTCTAAATAACAGAAAGGAACCAGGGTTAGCTGGGCCGGCCCAGTAGGGGGCGCTGCAGGTGCCCGTTTGCAGAATACACATTATTAACGGGCGCCTGCAGCGCCAAATAGGATTTGCCCGTAATTCGTTTAGACCACCAGGACCTACCCAGCCCATCGATTTCTAATCCCGTGCAAGCGAGGTGGACCGGCCCAGTTTGGTCGTACGGGTTGTGGTTCGTTCGCTGCAGTTTTTTTCTTTTCATTTCTGTTTGCTTTTTTTGTTTTTCTTTCCGGTTCTTTATATGGGTTTTTCAGATTTTCTTGCCTTGTTATGGTTTTTTTGCTATTTTTTAAATACAAGGTGAATAATTTTTTAATACACAGTGAATAATTCCTTAATATACGATTTCGAATACACATTAAATACTTTTGTAATATATGATGAAATTTTTCATAATACACACCAAAAAAATTGAATACACTTTGAACATTTTTTAATACACACTGAATATATTTTCATACATATTGAACTGTTTTAATATACAATGAACATATTTTTCACTACACACTGAATATTTTTAAACTCGCACTGATTTTTAAATAACGGAACGGAACAAGGGTTAGATGGGCCGGCCCAGTAGGGGGCGCTGCAGGCGCCCGTTTGCAGAACACACATTAACGGGCGCCTGCAGTGCCAAATAGGATTTGCCCGTAATTCGTTTAGACCACCAGGGCCTACCCAGCCCATCGATTTCTACACCCGTGCAAGCGAGGTGGACCGGCCCAGTTTGGTCGTACGGGTTGTGGTTCGTTCGCTGCAGTTTTTTTCTTTTCATTTCTGTTTGCTTTTTTTGTTTTTCTTTCCGGTTCTTTATATGGGTTTTTCAGATTTTCTTGCTTTTTTATGATTTTTTTCTATTTTTTAAATACAAGGTTAATAATTTTTTAATACACAGTGAACAATTCCTTAATATACGATGACCTTTTTTCGAATACATATTAAATACTTTTGTAATATATGATGAATTTTTTCATAATACACACCAAAAAAATTGAATACACTTTGAACATTTTTAATACACACTGAATATATTTTCATACATATTGAACCGTTTTAATATACAATGAACATATTTTTCAGTACACACTGAATAATTTTAAACTAGCACTGATTTTTAAAAAGGGTTTAAAACATCAAGATTCGCAAAAAAAAATCAGAGAAAAACCGACTAAAAGATTAAAGAGTAAAAAGCATGCTCGCGCCAAAGTTGGCCGGCCAATTTCCCTTGCTTTTAGGGGGGGGGGGGGGAGACTTGTATAGGATCTGATATTTAGGTGAGATCATAGGATCAACATCAAAATTTCATATTTAGACAATTCAAAAAATTCTGATTTTTTTATAACATACCTACAGGGTATGTTTACAACTCTAAAAAAATCAGCTTCAAACTCGGCCTACAGTAAGAGATTCAAAAAAGACAAATTCAATTATGAATAGTGTTATGTTGGGGTGAATAGTATTTGGCACTATTCATATCCGATTTTGTCTTTTTTGGTTCTCTAAGTGTACTCCGAATTAGGAGCTGAAACTTTTTAAGGTTCTACATCAAACACGGATGTGTGTCTACATATATTTTCAGAATTTTTGAACATGTTTTAAGTCTTCAAATAGATTGATCGCATTGATCTCACCTAAAGCTAGATCTCATACAAGTCTCCCCCTGCTTTTAGGCATTGCTGCCGCGCCTACCCGACGCCTGCGGGCGTCCAATAGGAGTCGGTGTTGAAACCTGAATTTTTGAGACAGCTCACGATCTTTTTCTAGATCAATGATTCTTAATCTTCTATGAGCAGAGTTCCTTCAAGATTTGCGGCAACACAGGTGGCTTTCCCAATTACAAGTTTATTGCATCAGAGAAGTACCCTAGCACGTACGGCACGGTGATCGCCAGGTTCAGTCAGCGGTCTTCTTGTAGCTATACCACCGTGCGACGAGCAGGTACGCGCCGAAGTTGCTGATGCAAAGCATGGCGAGCAGCCAGAAGAAGTAGTCGAGGTGGCCGTCGTTGATGTCGTCGGGGATCCACCCAGGCCGCCCGCCGCTCGTCGTCGCGCGCACCACGACGGCCACGAGCGCCGAGCTCGCATAGTTGCCCAGCGCAAACGCCGCGCTGGAGAGCCCCGAGCAGACGCTCCGCATGGCGTCGGGCGCCTGGTCGTAGAAGAACTCCATCTGCCCGATGAACGTGAACACCTCCGCGGCGCCCACCACCACGTACTGCGGCACCTGCCAGAATATCGACATCGGCACGCACGCCGCGCCGTCCGCGTCGGTGTAGGTGCCGTGACGCGCGACGACGCGTCGCCGTGCGACCTCGAGCGTGCCAGCGGCGAGCATGGCGACCGTGAGGATGACAAAGCCCACACCCATGCGCGCCAGCTGCGTGAACCCGCGACGGTGGCCCGTGAGGCGGCGCGCGAGCGGGACCACGGCGCGGTCGTAGAGCGGCACCCAGAGCATGACGCTGAGGGTGTCGAAGACGGTGAGCACGGCGGCGGGCACGCGGAAGCGGCCGACGCGCGGGTCCAGCGTGTCGCCCTGGAGGATGAAGGTGGTCGTCATCTGCGTGTACGCGGCCGCGAAGATGATGCCGCACGCCCACACCGGCAGCAGCCGCAACACACACTTGGTCTCCTCCACCTGAGTCACCGTGCACAGCCACCACGGGCTCGCCGGCCGCACCCTGTCGCCCGCCGTCTCCACCGCCGCCTTGTCCAAGAACCTGAATAATGGATAACAACCGACCGGTGCAACCGATTAAATTTTTTATTAGCTGGCGTGCAGCATCGTAAAATTCCGTTCGCCATTTTGATCGTGTAATACTTATTTTTACGGAAAAGCTAACGTCCACACGTGTGGACGTTTGCACATCGCCCACACGCCTCCATCACCACTCATTTTGCCACGTATGAACAGATGACATCAGCAGAAATCTTTTTGATTTTCGGTTTAAAAATGTTTTATCTTCTAATTAAAAAAGCGAATTAAAAATCCGTTTTCACCATTAAATCCGTCTCGACGAGATATTTAAAACTAGACCCATGTTGATATGTTTCGACGAAATTTTTTTGCCCAAAAGTTGCCATGATGTTTACACTGTAGTTGCCATAGTGCTTAAACTAAAGTTGCCATGTGGCAATTTTAGTTTGTAGATCATGGCAAATTTAGTTTTTCGATGATGGCAATTCCAGTACTTTGATCATGAAAATATCTTTTTGTATGAACCATGACCATTTTAAGTGCATGTATCATGGCAATTTTAATTTATGGTGCATGGCAAGTCTTGTTTCTTAATTCCCCGTTTTATAATATGTCAAAATTTACTTTTAAATGTAGAAGAAAATATTTGAAACATATCATGGCAACTTCAGTGTAAACATCATGGCAATTCATATGCAATAGATACGGCAACTTTTAACCCCAAAAAATTCGTCGAAATATACTGATATGGGATCTAGTTTCGAAAATCACGTCGCGAGGATTTAATGGTGAAAATGGATCTTCAATCAGATTTTTCATTTAAGAGATAAAATATTTTAAAAACAGAAAATCCAAAAAGATTTCCACATGCATGCATGCGGTGACATGGCGTAGTCTGTGTGCTATAGGGCGTGTGGGAGGGTTTGACTCCCACCACACGTGTGGGCGTTAGCGTTGTCCTATTTTTATCAGTTTTACTAAAGCACGTCTAGATGTGCTATTTCTCAGGGCATGCACTCAAAAAAGTTTAGTTTGATTAGGTTCGGTTTATACAGTTTTTATACTCTAGTTTATACAGGTAGACATAGACATGGTTCGCTTTTGGTAATAACCATTTACTTTCGGTTTGGTTCGGTAAGGCTAGTCATAGTGGGTAGTAACTTAGATTAGTAACATGCATATGTTACTAGTCTATGTTGCTATTATTATAGTGGGTATTAACATAAGTGTAGTGTCATGCAAGCCTTCATTTATTATGTTGTAGACTCATTTTGCATTGGAGTATTATGTTATCACAAGCACCTCTCACCTCATTAACTTCATGCCACATAAGCATATATATCTTGGGATGCGCTATGTTACTATCTAAATTACTCCCACTATGGCTAGCCTAATAACCAAATTAATCAAAGTTGAGGTGGATTTTTTAGTCAATCCGTAACTTTTTCACGTGTAAATAGATCATGTATATCATAATGAGTAGAAAACAATTGAAAAGGATAAAGAAGGAACATTGGATCACGTAAATCCAAGCACTAAATGGGCTAGAAAGTATTGTCCTATAGCAGCCCATTACGCTTTTGAACCCAAAAAACCTCAACTTTTGGTTAATTCGGTTTAACCTAATGGTTTTTCGTTGCTAACCAAAAAAACCGGAATGCAAATGGTTTTCACAATGTAAAACTGAAACTGAAACCAAAACCTGAAAAAACTGAAATGTCGGCTCGGTTTGGCTTTTTTGGTTTTCGGTTCGGTTTTGCACACCGTGAGCTATTGCACATTTAATTCCTACTCCTTCCATTCTAATGAATAAGGCAAGCACGCATCTCAAAAATCATCTTTAACCATAAATTAGACCAAGAAAATATAATTTATTGGTTTAAAAAATTATATATCAATTCATATTGAAAAGAAGTTTCCAATGGTCAAAGTTGGATTTTGGAAAGCATGCGCACCTTATTCATTTGAATGGCGGGAGTATGTCATTGATTTTACGCGGAGATTCACGCGAATGTAGATGTGGTCTCAAAAAACCCTTTGGTATATAATTGTGTGTTCAGACCTGAACAATTATGTTACAAGCATGATCAAGTTCATGGGTTATAAAAAAGTTAGATTTATGTGATAAGGAAGACCAAAATGTTAACTTATTCTTAGGCCTCATCACTTCTAAAAAAATTTACGAATCAACTTGTGGTTGGATGGTTAGGAGGACAATGGTATCTTAGCCCACCAAGGTTCTAAGTCCTAGACTTTGTGCTCGCATTTTTCTGGATTCAGGCTTTCGGGCGATATGAGTTGGAGGAGACGTCCCCATGGACTACAGCGTCTGTGGCGACTTTGTCAATCTCAACATGATATGCTGACTCATTTTTTTGGAGATGCTCATAAAGGTAGGGTCTGGGTGCATGCATTCATGGTTGAGTGTTTGTGCGTATGTATGAGCATCTACGTTTGTACAGTGTTATGAAAAATCTAAAAAATACTTATTCTTAGGCCTTGAGTTATTTTCCCAAGCAGCGGCTGTCACCGGAAGTAAGACTTAGAGGATTTTTGGCTCGAGCCCGAAATTCTGAAAATAAATCGAAAGTTAACTTTTAAGTACGGCATGTATGAGGCCTTAGTATTATATCCGTATTTAGACAAATCTAAGGACAAGTAATTTGGGATGGAGGAAGTAGTACCCTTAGCCCATGGGTTAGAATATCTTATTTATGGACGCGGATTTTTGGGACATGGTTCCACGCGAGGAGCATATCCAATCCGTATGTTTGTGCTTTGAGATCTGTATTTAATATAGCGTTATTTTCAATACATGACAGACATGGGCTATACGGCAGTGAATACAAATGTGAATACTAAATCTCATGGTCCCTGGCTCATCATAGCTAACAAATGCGTGCAGTGTGTTCATTGCGTTGCCCACATGTATCACTGCGTGCACACCATCCATTTTATGGCACTTGTGAATTGTGATTAGGTGGCCAGGCCTCCATTTATATGTCACTCATTAGTAGGCAGATGAATAAATGAAATGCTGACACAACAAACTTTATTCATAATGACCGTTCCAAGACAAACTGAATGGTATACTGTAATTAGCCTTAATTATTGGTACATAGCTAATAACTAGCGCATTGATTAAATAGACCTTTCGTACGATTAGCCCTAATCTATCGACTAATAAAATACTAGTGTAATAGATAGAGCAGATTTGCAATCAACCAAAGCAGTGAAATCAAAACTCATTAACTAATATCGGTGAGGTATCAATATTCTCTATAGGTCGTGTACACATATTTTTACTTTCCAGTAAATTTTTGCCTGATTTTTTTATTTAGTGGCGCACTGACTTTTTTCATGATTCGAGTTAACTAGTATGAAGAATGATGTTCAACTGATTATTTTTGGGTAAGAGATTCGTACATGTAAGGATTTTAGTTGTAAATCAGTAGTCTGAAACATGTGATGAAACTAAAATACTCCAAATTGAACAATGCTGGATGGAGAGAGCTGGTGTGATTATGGCCAGTGTGCAGGCTTCCAATGTACTTAACACTTAGCAGTCTGCTCCTAATACACTGTACCCACAGAAGGAGAAGAAAAAGCACTAAACCCATGTCTTCAACCTGGTGTTGCGAGAAAAGGCTGGCCATGGCATCAAGCTCCAGCGACGGCGAAAGGTTATATGTTCGTTAATATTCACTACTCTGGAGAGACCTTTCCTAGGCTGGTTGAGATCATAGTACATAACAGTAGCTTGCAATGTCCACCACCTGATTATGAACACGTTTGTTTAGTTAAGCCAATGCCTCATGACCTATTGTTAGTTTGGTTGGCAGCTTGGTGCAAATAGCTCTCTCGTGCCATGGAGCTACGTCTCACTGCCGTGTAATCAATTTTAATCAACACGCCCATCGTTTCAATGCGTGAGCCTGCCACGTCAGCCATTTATTGGGGCACATAGGCAATACGCGAACTATACCAATTGGCGTATGCTAGCCAGAAAACGTTATACGACATCAATGTATTGAGGTACCACGAATCACGTGGAAAGAAGTGGTGATGATAACGACCTCGCGTGGCTGCATGTCCACATGCGATTTATCGCTTATTTATTCACTATGTACTTCCCTCTCACAATTTGGGCTAGTTTGGACCCCACATGTGGTAACTCTCTTTTACGACCAGACAATTTGGTTGGAGACACAAAGTGAAATTTTACCGGTACCTACCAGGCGCTAGCCAATCACCCTGCGCCACCACACACCATATTCTATACCACATGTAGAGTAGCATTGTTTTCTCATGTTTATTAAATATTGGTATTTCAACATCCTGACCCACCACCTGATATAATCCAAATGCATGCAATGAAGGAATGTGACATGTCCTCTCTCTCTTCTCTCATACAGTAGGTCCACACTTCTATTCCTCATAATTTACTAATATAAATCATCCATATCTTTTAAACCATAATTTAATTTTTCAAACTTTGTAGTATATTCGAACTCATGGCGCCAAGACTTTAAAACAAGAACAATCTTAGATACATTTCAGACATGTTTAAATTTGACCGTTTCAACCGACTTATTCAACTTCACTTGAAAACACTTCAGTCATTTGAAAATCTAGATTTAAGTTCTTTCAAAAACATATTTGAATTATTTCACACAATTATTTCGCAAGTAGATTCAAATACTATTTCACTCAGTTCAAGAAACCGGCTATTTGTTTCTAAAAACGATTTCAATCATAATTTCAAAAGACCAATTCAATTTTTTCAAAAATGATTCCAATTCAATTATTTGAAAGCATTCATTTCGAGTATTTCAAAACATACATTTAATTATATTAGGAAACCTATTTCAATAACATTAAAAAAGGTGATTTCAATTATCGAGTTCATCCATTTTAGTTATTTGAGAACATATTCTGTAGTTTAAAAATTTGAGTTCATCCATTTCAATTATTTAAAAACGTATTTCAGTAATTATAACACTATTTTGCAAATATGAAGTTATGAAATCTGTAACTTTACCCACTTAAACCTGATATAAACACAAAAAAGGCATTTCGCTTCCACAAATCCACCAACATCACTTTCACTTTACATATTTCACATTGTTATTTCAATTTCAGAAAAATATTTGACATTTCACCAATAGCACTTTCAGTTTAGATATTCACACATCACAAAAATCTGATTTCAATTCTTTCAAAAATATATTCACAAACTGGTTTCAATTATTTGAAAACATCCACTTAAATTATTTCAAACCATGCATTTCAGTTATTTGAAAAACATATTTCAATAGGATCAATTTCATTTTTTTTGCAATTATTCAGTTCATCCATTTCAATTATTTCAGAACATATTTCACTTAAAAAAAAGGATTTCACTTATTCCGGGTAAGACTCCACTACTTAAAAAAAGTGAGTTCATCCCTTTCGGTAATTTCATAACATATTTCACTTTTCCAAACTTATAAAAAAATCACTCTTCTGAAACATATAAATCTCACTAAAACCTTCACTCCTTCTCGAATACACTCATTGGTCCTATCCTAAGCAGTTCCCCACACTAGAATAAATTTAGTGAAATATGTGGATTGAAATGTTGAAATTTGAACATGTTTGAATTGTATCCAAATTGATCTTATTTGAAATGTCTTGACGCTAGGAGTTCAAATATACATAAAGTTTCAAAAATGTAATTGTGGTTTAAAATATATGAATGGTTTAAATTAGCAAAGATGAAATAATGTCTTTGTGGGTTGTAGAATAGAACCGATTCTAGCTTTTTTTTCCTCGGCATGAGCATGCTACAATGACTTACCATGAGGTTTGTTGCTCTTAGATTTTGTGGCGTCAAATTTTGATCGACATCAAGCTTTTAAATATAGGCCGATACAACCAATATATACGCCGATATATCACTTTTGGGGCTCTACCGATATAAACATAACATATCATTTTGTAAATATCATTTTCAAATATATCAACCGATATGGACCAAAATATCGACCGATATGGCTGATATCTAGCCCAATATGTCCAACGATATGGAACGATATGTAGATGACAACAATTCTTTATTAGAAAGCTCTGAAATAAGATTATGCATTTACAACTTCATTATATTATCAAAGTCATGCACAATGTTTCGTACAAATGTATATATATCATATTGTTTTTAATCATAGAGTAAGGATTTTGTGAATCTTTCCCTTAATAGTTTCTTAATCAACAGGTTAATAAACTAGGAATCTAAAAGTGTTATGTTAAAGCATTGACATCATGCATTTTGTTTTACTAAAAATAAATATTTTGAAAAAGAATAATGAAAAAAATAGTCATGTTTTCTCCAATATATCTACGTATCGTCCGATATATCACTCGATATTCGACATCCGATATGTCGAAACCAAACCGATATGAACCCGATATCCAATATTTTGAAGCTTGATCCACATTGACCATGCCCTACTAGCACCTTGTAAATCTACTTTTGTGTCAATTGCTATTCTTTATTTATCAAATTTTGTTTGGGTCCAAATCAATTATGTGGTCGGCGCAAACGAGGTAGTAAAGGGACAGAAACATGGTAGGGGTGGTGGCTTGGATTGGGAGGGGCGCGGAGTTGTCCGCGTCGGGTGGCAAAATGGTGGTTAGGCCCCTGGCAGTGGGCCTGTTGACAACAACGGGTGAAGGGGGTCGACGGCAATGAGGGAGGGAAAGTGACTGAAACTAGAAAACAAAAACATCACCTAAAAGAATAGTCAGTCTTTTTTCCGTTGAAGCAACTTCCTTGGACTTGTGCTGCATTATTGTGGTTATCGATTCAACAAAAGATATGAGTGTGATGATTCGGTGTGTGAACAGTAAATTAAATAAAATACTCGCGGCGGCAATTAATGTGGATCAAAGGAAGAAGTAAAAAAGATCTGATATTTTTTGGCATCAAAGATACTCAAACGTGTGATGTGCGTGCTAAAATTCATGGTGTTTGGACATTCGAAGAGGTCAGGGCACACTCATGCAGGAGCGTGACGTTGGTCAGGGTCTCCACGTCACACTTCCCGGCAGTGGCGAGCATCTTGTGAATTCACAAGAATAAGAATAGAATGTGGCCAACTCTCGTCTAGACGAGACTTAACTATGTCTTATCTAACTCCTACACTATTTGATTTTACGCGGAGATCCATATGATTTTTTATTTTTTATTTCACTAATCAGATGATGTAACAGTTAGATGATACTTTGGTAATTCTCATCAGCAAATCTGCACAAAGAAGATGCTCAGATTTACTATGGGTTGAATTTTAACAAAAGATAATGTTGGGCAGCTACTGTGAAGAGTGGATGACACCGAGATTAGGCTCGGTCCAGGTTGGCTGATTAGCTTGCTCAGGTGGTGTTTGGCTCTCTAGTCCTAGGACTTTTTCTAGTCCATAAGACTATTTGAAAAAACTCTTTCTAAGGACTTTTTGAAAAAGACTCTTTCTAAGGACTTTTAAAGAGGTGCTTCTAAGGATTTTTAGTAAAATGTCCTAAAAAAGTCTTACCCTGTTTGGTTTGCTAGGGACTTTTTTTAGTCCCAAAACAAAAAAGTCATGAAACCAAACACCCCCTCAATCAGTCACACAGCATGTCTCGATCATAGACAAAATAAATTGAACGCTCCTTTCTCGAAAAAACTGCACATGATGGAGACGATGCAAGTGGAAGGCGATGCTAAGTTAAAAAAAAAGTGGAAGGCGATGCTAACGACGGCCAGGGCACGGGTACTGACCTGAACTCGTCAGTGTGCGCGAGGCGGCGGCTCCCCTGAATCGCTGACATGCCGTCGTCGCCGTCACACTCGTGCAGCAGCGTGGCGTCGGTCGGGATCTCCACGTCGCACTTCCTGGCGGCGGCGACCACCACCTGCGCGATCCTGGTGAGCGGGCTGCCGCCGGGGGGCTGGTGGCGGCGGTACGCGCCCGTGCCGGCGAGGAACAGAGCGACGGCGAGCACGCTGAGCAGCGCCGGGATGCCGTAGCCGAGCCGCCAGCCGTGGGCGGACTGCACCCACACCAGGACGGTGCCGCCCACGAGCGAGCCCACGACGATGGACAGGTAGAACCAGTTGAAGAAGGAGCTCTGCCGCCCGCGCTCCTCCTCGTCGGACTCGGCGTCGAACTGGTCGGCCCCGAACGACGACAGGACCGGCTGCAGCGCGCCGCCCAGCGCCACCAGGTACAGCCCCGCGTAGAATACCGCGGTCTCCAGCGCCGCAGACGCGCTCGCCGCCACGACGCCGTACCCCGCGACGGAGATGAAGAGGAAGAGGGTGATGGTCCAGTACCTGCCGAGGAAAGAGTCGGCGAGGAAGCCGGCCGCGAGCGGCGTGATGGAGGCGGTGCCCTGCCAGTTGGTGACGCTGTTCGCCGCGGCCTTGCTGCCGGAGTGCAGCTGGACCTTGAGGTAGTTCACCAGGTTCGTCGACACGCCGTAGTAAGCGCTGTACTGGAGGCAGTTGTTCACTGCACACCAGGCGCGCGTGAATGCATGAGCAGCGCCGGGCAGCATATTTAGCATGGATATGGGGTGCATACCCACAGTGGGATCATAACGACAACAAGAAAATGGTGCAAGTTTTACCGAGGATGAAAACGTATCCCCACGAACTCCGGCGATCCCTCTTGGACGTCCGGCGATCGGCGTCACCCTGCAAGCCTTTTGATTCTACTTCTACCGGTTCCATGGTCGAACAGTATCAGCTCTGGAAACGAAACCAGCTAAAGCAAAAGAGAGGAGGAACATTAGCCTGAATGAGGGTCGAACAGTAGATCCAATGAGACGCTCGGTCTTAAAGTTTTGAGGAGAGGTACAAGGACAAGAGATGCGGTAGGTGAAGCCATTGTGGAAGAAAAATGTTACAGGAATTAATGAACGGGAATACACAATCGCGCGCTTGTTGGCTAAAACGAGCAGCCGCCCGCAGGTATGCATGGAAAAAGATTTATCTGCCAGCGCATGTATGGTGTAGCATTAAGGGCGTTCGTACTCCCCTAAAAAAAAATGCGTTCGTACTAGTCAGTTTGATTTAGAGAAAACAGATTTACATGCATTTATTTTGAATTTCTGGATTTTTAAAAAGTCATATTTTTTAAACCATGCATCCGAATTTAGATCCGTTTTCATTGTTGGAATCGCTGTGACGAGACCTTTGAAAAGAGATCCCGCATGACTATGTTTCGACGAAATTTTTTTGATGCCAACTTTATTGCTATATTGTGCAACTCTGTTACTACATGGTGCAACTTTGGAAAATATTCTGTAGAGCATAGGCTTAGGTGCACCTCCTTATCTAGCCATCCATCTATGCACCGCGATTCGTACAAGAACATTTGTCTTTTTTGTTTCTTTCAAATAAAACAACATATAAACTTCAAACTTTGCAGCACAACAAAACATTCTAGCTAGAATGTGGGAAAAAACTTTCAGATTTTTTCGTGCATCATAAATACTAAAAACAACATTTTTGAATATTGAAAATCTCATTTTGTATATTTATGTTGGTCAAAAAAATCTATAATTTTTTCTCACATTGTAGTAAGAATGTTTTGCTATCTTGCAAAGTTTTATGTTCATATGTTGTTTTATTTGAAAGGAACAAAAAAGAGAAAGTTAGTTGTCTAGCACGGATCTCAAAGCTATATTGAAGGGTAAGTGTTAAGGCATGTTTTTCTCTAAGTAGTTTTGGTGATTGCTGACAACATATTTGCGGACTAATCATGTGCGTTGAGTATTTCAGAGATTCATCCTTTGGCACGAGACGATTTCCTCCCCTCGGTGTTTGAAGCGAACACGGTGTAGCCCTTTCGATTCAGTTTTGGTGGACTTGTGTCGTAGGAGTCACCGTACTATCAAGAGGGGGTCCGCATTGGTTTGGCTAGGGTGGAATCAACACGTACACATCCCCTTTGCACCCTCTGAGCTTTTCCGCTTCGTTGAAGGCTCCCTTGCTGCCTTCTCCCTGAGATTTGGTCCCAGCGGTAGTACCGCGAACCCCAACGGTAGTACCGCTCGAGAGCTACAAGCGGCAGTACCGCTCCACAGCTGTAGTACCGCTTGGAGCTCTCGGCCATAGTACCGTTGCGGCTTCGTGCTCCTACCGCCTCGATTCGAGGGTCCTCCTCTCGTGTCGGGTTTTGCGGCAGTAGAGGCGGTAGTACCGCCCTTATCACCACGGTAGTACTACCCTGGGTCCAGGTCCTGCTCTGCTTTTCGCTCTCTTCTCACTGCGCGGTAGTACCGCGAGGTGGAACGGTAGTACCGCTGGCCACAGCGGTAGTACCGCCCCCCTCCAGCGGTAGTACCGCCTTGTGCGGGGCTGAGTGGGGGTAACGGTTGGATTGTCTCCCCCCTTATAAAAGAAGTTCTTCTTCTCCAAGTTGACTCACCTCTTTTCCCCAAAAGCTCCATTGTTGCTCCAAAGCTCTTTTTCGCCCGATCTCTCTCCCTAGCCAATCAAACTTGTTGATTTTCTAGGGATTGGTTGAGAAGGCCCAGATCTACACTTCCACCAAGAGAAATTTGATTCTCCCCACTCATCCCTTGCGGATCTTGTTACTCTTGGGTGTTTCAGCACCCTAGACAGTTGAGGTCACCTCGGAGCCATATTCCATTGTGGTGAAGCTCCATGGTCTCATTGGGAGCCTCCAATTCGGTTGTGGAGAGAGCCCCAACCTTGTTTGTAAAGGTCCGGTCGCCGCCTCCAAGGGCACCAATAGTGGAATCACGGCATCTCGCATTGTGTGAGGGCGTGAGGAGAATACGGTGGCCCTAGTGGCTTCTTGGGGAGCATTGTGCCTCCACACCGCTCCAACGGAGACGTACTTCCCCTCAAAAGGAAGGAACTTCGGTAACACATCCTCGTCTTCACCGGCTCCACTCTTGGTTATCTCATGCCTTTACTTGTGCAAGCTTATTTGTGTTGTATCCCTTGCTTGCTTGTGTACTTATTATTGTTGCATCATATAGGTTGCTCACCTAGTTGCATATCTAGACAACCTACTTTGATGCAAAGTTTAAATTGGTAAAGAAAAGCTAAAATTGTTAGTTGCCTATTCACCCCCCCTCTAGTCAACTATATCGATCCTTTCAATTGGTATCAGAGCCTCGTCTCTTTATTAAGGACTTTGCCGTCCGAAGAGTATGGCTGACACCATAGACGGTGGTGAGGAGCACTCCGGTGTGAATCCAATCTCGTCTACGGCCGATGGGGGAACCGCAGTCTCTCGTGAGGAATTCAATGTGGCTTTGGACACATTGAAAACCTTCATGACTGTTGGGTAACGTAGTAATTTCAAAAAAATCCTACGCACAGGCAAGATCATGGTGATGCATAGCAACGAGAGGGGAGAGTGTGTCCACGTACCCTCGTAGACCGAAAGCGGAAGCGTTAGCACAACGCGGTTGATGTAGTCGTACGTCTTCACGATCCGACCGATCAAGTACCGAACGTACGGTACCTTCGAGTTCAGCACACGTTCAGCCCGATGACGTCCCTCGAACTCCGATCCAGCCGAGTGTTGAGGGAGAGTTTCGTCAGCACGACGGCGTGGTGACGATGATGATGTTCTACCGACGCAAGGCTTCGCCTAAGCACCGCTACAGTATTATCGAGGTGGACTATGGTGGAGGGGGGCACCACACACGGCTAAAGGATCAAACGATCAATTGTTGTGTCTCTAGGGTGCCCCCTGCCCTCGTATATAAAGGAGCAAGGGGGGAGGTGCGGCCGGCCAGGAGGGGCGCGCCAGGTGGAGTCCTACTCCCACCGGGAGTAGGACTCCCTCCCTTTTCCTAGTTGGATTAGGAGTGGAGGGGAAAGAGGAGGGAGAGAGGAAGGAAAGGGGGGACGCCGCCCCCCTCTCCTTGTCCTATTCGGACTAGGGGGAGGGGCGCGCGGCCCTGCCCTGGCCGCCTCTCCTCTTCTCCACTAAGACCCACTATGGCCCATTAAGCCCCCGGGGGGTTCCGGTAACCTCCCGGTACTCCGGTACAATCCCGATTTCACCCGGAACACTTCCGATATCCAAACATAGGCTTCCAATATATCAATCTTCATGTCTCGACCATTTCGAGACTCCTCGTCATGTCTGTGATCACATCCGGGATTCCAAACAACCTTCGGTACATCAAAACATATAAACTCATAATATAACTGTCATCGAAACTTTAAGCGTGCGGACCCTACGGGTTCGAGAACTATGTAGACATGACCGAGACACGTCTCCGGTCAATAACCAATAGCGGAACCTGGATGCTCATATTGGCTCCCACATATTCTACGAAGATCTCTATCGGTCAGACCGCATAACAACATATGTTGTTCCCTTTGTCATCGGTATGTTACTTGCCCGAGATTCGATCGTCGGTATCTCAATACCTAGTTCAATCTCGTTACCGGCAAGTCTCTTTACTCGTTCCGCAATACATCATCCCACAACTAACTCATTAGTTGCAATGCTTGCAAGGCTTAAGTGATGTGCATTACCGAGAGGGCCCAGAGATACCTCTCCGACAATCGGAGTGACAAATCCTAATCTCGAAATACGCCAACCCAACAAGTACCTTCGGAGACACCTGTAGAGCACCTTTATAATCACCCAGTTACGCTGTGACGTTTGGCAGCACACAAAGTGTTCCTCCGGTAAACGGGAGTTGCATAATCTCATAGTCATAGGAACATGTATAAGTCATGAAGAAAGCAATAGCAACATACTAAACGATCGAGTGCTAAGCTAACGGAATGGGTCAATTCAATCACATCATTCTCCTAATGATGTGATCCCGTTAATCAAATGACAACTCATGTCAATGGCTAGGAAACTTAACCATCTTTGATCAATGAGCTAGTCAAGTAGAGGCATACTAGTGACACTCTGTTTGTCTATGTATTCACACATGTATCATGTTTCCGGTTAATACAATTCTAGCATGAATAATAAACATTTATCATGATATAAGGAAATAAATAATAACTTTATTATTGCCTCTAGGGCATATTTCCTTCAGTCTCCCACTTGCACTAGAGTCAATAATCTAGATTACACTGTAATGATTCTAACACCCATGGAGCGTTGGTGCTGATCATGTTTTGCTCGTGGAAGAGGCTTAGTCAATGGGTCTGCAACATTCAGATCCGTATGTATCTTGCAAATTTCTATGTCTCCCACCTGGACTAAATCCCGGATGGAATTGAAGCGTCTCTTGATGTGCTTGGTTCTCTTGTGAAATCTGGATTCCTTCGCCAAAGCAATTGCACCAGTATTGTCACAAAAGATTTTCATTGGACCCGATGCACTAGGTATGACACCTAGATCGGATATGAACTCCTTCATCTAGACTCCTTCATTTGCTGCTTCCGAAGCAGCTATGTACTCCGCTTCACACGTAGATCCCGCCACGACGCTTTGTTTAGAACTGCACCAACTGACAGCTCCACCGTTCAATGTAAACACGTATCCGGTTTGCGATTTAGAATCGTCCGGATCAGTGTCAAAGCTTGCATCAACGTAACCATTTACGATGAGCTCTTTGTCACCTCCATAAACGAGAAACATATCCTTAGTCCTTTTCAGGTATTTCAGGATGTTCTTGACCGCTGTCCAGTGATCCACTCCTGGATTACTTTGGTACCTCCCTGCTAAACTTATAGCAAGGCACACATCAGGTCTGGTACACAACATTGCATACATGATAGAGCCTATGGCTGAAGCATAGGGAACATCTTTCATCTTCTCTCTATCTTCTGCAGTGGTCGGGCGTTGAGTCTTACTCAACTTCACACCTTGTAACACAGGCAAGAACCCTTTCTTTGCTTGATCCATTTTGAACTTCTTCAAAACTTTGTCAAGGTATGTGCTTTGTGAAAGTCCAATTAAGTGTCTTGATCTATCTCTATAGATCTTGATGCCCAATATATACGCAGCTTCACCGAGGTCTTTCATTGAAAAACTCTTATTCAAGTATCCCTTTATGCTATTCAGAAATTCTATATCATTTCCAATCAGCAATATGTCATCCACATATAATATTAGAAATGCTACAGAGCTCCCACTCACTTTCTTGTAAATACAGGCTTCTCCAAAAGTCTGTACAAAACCAAATGCTTTGATCACACTATCAAAGCGTTTATTCCAACTCCGAGAGGCTTGCACCAGTCCATAAATAGATCGCTGGAGCTTGCACACTTTGTTAGCTCCCTTTGGATCGACAAAACCTTCCGGTTGCATCATATACAACTCTTCTTCCAGAAATCCATTCAGGAATGCAGTTTTGACATCCATTTGCCAAATTTCATAATCATAAAATGCGGCAATTGCTAACATGATTCGGATAGACTTAAGCATCGCTACGGGGTGAGAAGGTCTCATCGTAGTCAATCCCTTGAACTTGTCGAAAACCTTTTGCAACAAGTCGAGCTTTATAGACAGTAACATTACCGTCAGCGTCAGTCTTCTTCTTGAAGATTCATTTATTCTCAATTTCTTGCCGATCATCGGGCAAGTCAACCAAATTCCACACTTTGTTCTCAAATATGGATCCCATCTCAGATTTCAAGGCCTCAAGCCATTTTGCGGAATCTGGGCTCACCATCGCTTCTTCATAGTTCGTAGGTTCATCATGGTCTAGTAAGATAACTTCTAGAACAGGATTACCGTACCACTCTGGTGCGGATCTTACTCTGGTTGACCTACGAGGTTCAGTAATAACTTGATCTAAAGTTTCATGATCATAATCATTAACTTCCTCACTAATTGGTGTAGGTGTCGCAGAAACCGGTTTCTGCGATGAATTACTTTGCAATAAGGGAGCAGGTACAGTTACCTCATCAAGTTCTACTTTCCTCCCACTCACTTCTTTCGAGAGAAACTCCTTCTCCAGAAAGATTCCAAATTTAGCAACAAAAGTCTTGCCTTCGGGTAACGTAGTAATTTCAAAATAATTCCTACGCACACGCAAGATCATGGTGATGCATAGCAACGAGAGGGGAGAGTGTGTCCACGTACCCTCGTAGACCGAAAGCGGAAGCGTTAGCACAACGCGGTTGATGTAGTCGTACGTCTTCACGATCCGACCGATCAAGTACCGAACGTACGGCACCTCCGAGTTCAGCACACGTTCAGCCCGATGACGTCCCTCGAACTCCGATCAGCCGAGTGTTGAGGGAGAGTTTCGTCAGCACGACGGCGTGGTGACGATGATGATGTTCTACCGACGCAAGCCTTCGCCTAAGCACCGCTACAGTATTATCGAGGTGGACTATGGTGGAGGGGGGCACCGCACACGGCTAAATGATCAAACGATCAATTGTTGTGTCTGTAGGGTGCCCCCTGCCCCCGTATATAAAGGAGCAAGGGGGGAGGTGCGGCCGGCCAGGAGGAGCGCGCCAGGTGGAGTCCTACTCCCACCGGGAGTAGGACTCCCTCCCTTTTCCTAGTTGGATTAGGAGTGGAGGGGAAAGAGGAGGTAGAGAGGAAGGAAAGGGGGGCGCCGCCCCCCTCTCCTTGTCCTATTCGGACTAGGGGGAGGGGCGCACGGACCTGCCCTGGCCGCCTCTCCTCTTCTCCACTAAGACCCACTATGGCCCATTAAGCCCCCGGGGGGTTCCGGTAACCTCCCGGTACTCCAATAAAATCCCGATTTCACCCGGAACACTTCCGATATACAAACTGAAAGAACATGCGGTGCCCCCATGTTTGGTTTTGGTAATTGATGACAATCTCTATGGACTAATGGTTTACTTGAGTTATATTTGAATGGTTTGTCCATAGGCTTTTCTTGGGGTCCATTTGTTGGTTTCAAGGAGAGTTTGTGATGACCAAGGTGCTATTAAGGAATTATCCAAAGATTGGTCTTGTGAGTGTTGAGCTTATTGCAAGCATGTCTTGAAGAAGAAGTGTGTGTGATCATTCATGTTTACCTTCAAGACATCATCCAAATGAAGAGAGTTGGAAAGATTCAAGGTTGATCAAGACTAAGTCAAAGAGTGAATCAAGTTGATCAACACACAAAGCGTAGAAGATGTACCGAGAGGGATCACGTGAGGGATCACATGATCGCATGGTAAGGTAAGCATTGTCCTTTATGCTTTGTGTACTAACCCATGGTCTACGTGAGAGTTCTATGTGGGGTTAGGTATGTTTCCATGGGCTTGCGTCAAGAGGAAGATATTATACAACCCATGGAGGATGACATCAAATGGTGTTCGTCACCAAGTTTGCGTGTGCAAGTTCAAGTGGAGCATCATCAAAGAGATCTTATGCTTGAATCTTGCCGTCCATTGTGGTGACAATGGATTTGTGAAGATGTGCCGAAGAGTGGCTCACTCATAGTGGAGTATGGGGGAGCAATCCACTAGTCTTCACCGAGCCAACGCAATCAAGAAAGGTGGTCTAGCTTGAGGGAGTCAAGATCGTCATCATCCAGCTCAAGTGGACTATGCGCAAGGCAAAGGTTTGCCCTTGATAGGTTTTCTATTTTACCGGTCTCATGGTAGTTGTGGGAGACCGGATTATAGGATAGATTGCCGCACTATCAAGGGGGGCTCTCGATGAGTAGCTTGATCGTATCGTTCGTAGAGAGCTCAAACCATTGCATCCTTGCATCATCTTTATTGGTTCTTGTTTGGTTCTCCTCCTTGTGAGATTTGGAGCTTTTGATCATCTTGTTGACAAGCTCGAGTTCATCAAAAATGGAGTTCAGTCATGCATCTTCTATGATGTTTTCGATGTTGGAGGTTTTGCCGGTTCTTCGCTGTTTTGATGCTGCTCATCGTCTTGTGTCCAACAAGCTTGAGTTTGCTCAATTCGGAGCTCATATGCAGAAGTTATGGCAGTTCTGGTTTTCCGTGGAGTATACTTGTTTTCGTGGAAGTGGCTTTAGGATGGCGCCAGCGGTAGTACCGCTGGGCCGGAGCGGCAGTACCGTGTATCGCCACAAGCGGTAGTACCGTTGTCCCACAACGGTAGTACTGCCCATGGCCATAAGCGGTAGTACGTCTCCGGTTCCGCGCTGGTACCGCCTCGACTCGAGACGTGGTTTTCTCGTGTCGGGTTCAGCGGCAGTAGGAGCGGTAGTACCGCTCATGTGCGGTAGTACTGCGGCTACCACCGCCCCTAGTGCCGCTCAATGGCCCTCCTCTCTGTTCCTTCTCCCTGTGCTCGTGGTAGGCGCTATGCGCGGTCCCAGCGGTGGTACCGCTGGGCCAAGCGGCAGTACCGCTGCGGCCAATGGTAGTACCGCTGGCTCCAGCGGTAGTGCCGCTCATACGGCTCTGCCTCGCCCTCTGTTTTGCTCCGCTCTCCGTGTTCTACCGCCCGGGCGGTAGTACCTCTCCCCTGAGCGGTAGTATCGCTCGTGCGCGGACTGAGCACATAACGATTGGATTCGGGAGCTCCTATAAAAGGGGGTCTTCTTCCGCATTCAACCTTATCCTTTGAGCTCGTGTTCTTCCCCCGTTGTTGACCTTCTTCGAGCTTGCTAACTCTCAATCCCTCCATGGATTCTTGCTAGTTTTTGAGGGAAAAGAGAGAGGAGATCTAGATCCACATTTCCACCAATCACTTTCTCCTCTAGGTGAGGGGAACCCCTTGGATCTAGATCTTGGAGTTCTTGGTGTTCTCCTTCTTGTTCTTCCTCTCTTTTCCCTCCCTAGCATTAGTGGCTTTGGTGGGATTTGAGAGAGAAGGACTTGGGCATTCCGTGTGCCCTTGCCATTGCATTTGGTGCATCGGTTTGAGTTCTCCACGGTGATACGTGGAAGTTACAAGTTGAGAAGCTTATTACTCTTGGGTGCTTGGTACCCTTGAGCTTGTTCCTCTTGGGTGCTTGGGCGCCCTAGACGGTTGGTGGTGATCGGAGCTCAATCATTGTGGTGTAAAGCTCCGGGCAAGCGTCGGGGTCTCCAATTAGGTTGTGGAGATCGCCCCGAGCAATTTGACGTGTTCCGGTGACCGCCCCCAAGGGTTGCCAAAGTGTACGGGTTCGGTGACCGCCCCCAAGGGTTGCCATTTGTACGGGTTCGGTGACCGCCCTCAAGGGTCCCTTAGTGGAATCACGGCATCTTGCATTGTGTGAGGGCGTGAGGAGATTACGGTGGCCCTAGTGGCTTCTTGGGGAGCATTGTGCCTCCACACCACTCCAAAAGGAGATTAGCATCCGCAAGGGTGTGAACTTCGGGATACATCATCGTCCCCGCGTGCCTCGGTTATCTCTTACCCAAGCCCTTTACTTATGCACTTTACTTTGTGATAGCCATATTGTTTCTTGTCATATATCTTGCTATCACCTAAGTAGTTTTTCTTGCTTAGCATAAGTTGTTGGTGCACATAGGTGAGCCTAGTTGTTGTAGGTTTTGTGCTTGACAAATTAACCGCTAGGTTTATTCCGCATTTGTTCAAGCCTCAACCGTAATTATTTTAAAGCGCCTATTCACCCCCCCTCCTCTAGGCGACATCCATGATCTTTCACAAACATAGGCTTCCAATATATCAATCTTCATGTCTCGACCATTTCGAGACTCCTCGTCATGTCCGTGATCACATCCGGGATTCCGAACAACCTTCGATACATAAAAACATATAAACTCATAATATAACTGTCATCGAAACTTTAAGCGTGCGGACCCTACGGGTTCGATAACTATGTAGACATGGCCGAGACACGTCTCCGGTCAATAACCAATAGCGGAACCTGGATGCTCATATTGGCTCCCACATATTCTACGAAGATCTTTATCGGTCAGACCGGATAACAACATACGTTGTTCCCTTTGTCACCGGTATGTTACTTGCCCGAGATTCGATCGTCGGTATCTCAATACCTAGTTCAATCTCGTTACCGGCAAGTCTCTTTACTCATTCCGTAATACATCATCCCACAAGTAACTCATTAGTTGCAATGCTTGCAAGGCTTAAGTGATGTGCATTACTGAGAGGCCCAGAGATACCTCTCCGACAATCGGAGTGACAAATCCTAATCTCGAAATACGCCAACCCAACAAGTACCTTCGGAGACACCTGTAGAGCACCTTTATAATCACCCAGTTACGTTGTGACGTTTTGTAGCACACAAAGTGTTCCTTCGGTAAACGGGAGTTGCATAATCTCATAGTCATAGGAACATGTATAAGTCATGAAGAAAGCAATAGCAACATACTAAACGATCAAGTGCTAAGCTAACGGAATGGGTCAAGTCAATCACATCATTCTCCTAATGATGTGATCCCGTTAATCAAATGACAACTCATGTCAATGGCTAGGAAACTTAACCATCTTTGATCAATGAGCTAGTCAAGTAGAGGCATACTAGTGACACTCTGTTTGTCTATGTATTCACACATGTATCATGTTTCCGGTTAATACAATTCTAGCATGAATAAAAAACATTTATCATGATATAAGGAAATAAATAATAACTTTATTATTGCCTCTAGGGCATATTTCCTTCAATGACGACCGAGGTTGAAAGCATGTTTAACAAATTCATTGAAGGGCTTAAACTATCCACCGCACCGATGAAAGTGGGTGATCCCACTAACAAGGTGACGGATGCTAACTCCGACAAGGGGGAAGCTACTAGTGAAAAGGCTCCTTCTTCTAGTGGTAAAAATGGCATCGGCATATTTGCTCATGTCGAACCTCCACTTGTTTATGGTGGACCGATTCCTTCCACTCCCTTTGAATCATGCCGGTCCTCCCCCTAAGATTGTAAAAAATGAGGACTTTGATTCTTGGGTCTATCGGTTTAAGCGTCATTTAAATCATGTGAATACTAATCTTTGGAGAATCATTGAAGAAGGTTTCCATCCGCATGACCGAAGCAACTTCACTCCTAGAGAAGCCGCGGACAATCAATTCAATGAGAATGCTCTCTTCATCATCCAAGATGCAATTCCACCCGAAGATCTTCCTCACCTCCGGCCCCACGCCATGGCCAAATATGCTTGGCACCAAGTTGTTTCCCTCTACAGGGGAAGCGCAAGCATTCAACGCTCCAACTATGAAGTGGTGCAAGATGAAGCCGATGAGTTTGCAATGAAAGAAGATGAAGAACCTCGTGAGCTTTATCGGAGAGTGACCAAACTCGCGGTCTCACTCCGAGATCATGGGAGCAAGGAACCGGATGACAATTGGATCAAGCACAAATTTCTCAAGGCAATGATGCCTTACCACAAGGCCATGTCCTCCGTCATTCGTCAAAGGCCGGACTTCCACACCTTGTCCTCAAGTGAAGTGTTGAATGAGTTTGTCGCTATGAGCATCTTGGACAAGACCGCTGTCACGACCGGATTTTCAGGATATGAATTCCCAGAAATACGGCCTGTGAGCTCACCAGCCTCAGGATTACTGTTAGCCGATGAGGCACCAACTTGGTACAAGGAAATCCAAGCAAGTACAAAAATATGTAGTACAAGACCATTCAGGCCTAGGAGTACAACATTTGGTTTACTAGTGGTTGAGGGCGGAAGCGATTGGGTACATCTGCGTCTATGGGACTCCATTTCCCGCAAGAACAGCTGACCAGGATAACTCCTATCTTCGCGAGGCTGCAAACGTCAACGCGTAGGTTCCGAGGTTGTCACCGCGGTGCTCGTCTCCAAGCGAGGAATCTGGCCAAGACAATAGCCAGGGACAAGCCAGTGAGTACGTTTGAATGTACTCGCAAACATTAAGAACACGGGTATGATAAATATCAAACATGCTTCAGATTAACTGGATGATCACACGTCTGTCACGAAAAGACACGAACACCATGATGCACACATGTGGTTAAAATAATTCAAGGTAAAATACTGGGTGCCAAACGAGTGTCTGAAAGACTCCTCGAGCGGAGAATGCAGAATAATAATACAGGTGCCAAACGAGTGTCTGAAAGACTCCTCGAGTGGAAAATGCAGAAATAATAATAATAATGCCGCAGTCGGGCGTCGGGGCGACACCACATAAAGGGCTTATAAGAAAGTAATCACAGCGAATATCCAGGAGGTAGGACCATCCCAGGGATACTCAATCACATACATAAAATAAAAGGTTAGTCCAGAATAATAAAGATCATAATCCATAGGGGCCAAAATCATAAATAATATCTAGTACAGTCGTTTCTCCATCCGAAAACCGATAATATAGCCAAGTCGTATCTCCATCCGAATACCGTTACTGAGTTCTAGTTAAATCGTTCTCCATCCGAATACCGTTACCAGACTCAACTCAGACTGTGGCCTTTACTCAAGGACACGACTATCCAACAGGATATATCCTCTGCAGAGGGAGTACCATTTTTCCACGAGTAACGGGATTACTCAGTCCCTCGGGACTAATTCCGTCTACGGTCTTTTGATTGAGAACACGCCTGACCTGCACACACCAGCTTAACTCACCAGTGCCTGGAATCACCCACGACACCTGCCAAGCAAAACTCTAAGTGGGGAGGCTACAACCTCGACGTAGCATGGGATCACAAAATTTATACCGCGCGCAGACTGGGGAAGCTATCCCCTTCGGCTACAACCGAAAACACCCATGCCCCCGGACCAGATGACTGGCTTTAATCCATGGCCATGGGACCCTCATCACGGCCTCTCTGTACGGTGTGCGCGTTGGAAAGGGGTTGACAACCTACTGAACCATACCCTGTCCCCTGCAGGGACAAGTGGTGGTACCGACAAAGAAGGAAGCTATTGATCCATACTCGGTCTACAACCGACTCAGGTGGTCCAAGCATCCACCAACAATATTTCCACTAGTGAAATAAATCACCACTCCTCGAGCCTCACCAAGCTATGCCGGGCATACTCGTCTCGACGAGGGATTAGGGACAAGCTCGTGTCTACCCAAGACCACGACTCTCCCGGCTTCCTACCGGTGTGCAAGAGAAGCTCACGAGGATGACCCAAATCACTAGTGTATCCATCTGCTGACCACAAAACAACTCCAAAGTGCACTCATGCACGAGACTATATCGGTACATAAACTATCACATACTCCAAGTCGGAAGGTGTTGTGATCGCATCAAAACAACACCACAAATTATTATGCCAGAGTTCAGAAATGCTTGCCTTCAAGAGTATGCAAAGGATGCACTTATTGGAAGCTTTCCTTTTCCTCCAAAAATCCTATTTTGCAAAATACACAAATACAAATATTTCAAACACAGTACCAAAACCTGTCTCAAATATTTTTGAAATAAATCTTAAAATAAACTAGATGAAATTTGAGAGATGTAGGAAAAAGAATCAACTCATTTGGAGTTTTATTTTAAAAGTTATAGCCAGTCAAAGTTTGGTCAACTCTGTTTTTAAAATAAAACCAGAAAAAGGAAAACGCTTCGAGGGAAATACGCTTTCGCAGCAGAGAAACGTACGCGGGGTTTTGCGCCTTCACTTAACAGAGAGAGGGCGGACGCGCGAGTCGCTGACAGTGGGTCCAGGGGGCCCACTAGTCAGGTTTGACTGGTCTCCCTCTCCCTCCCTTCTCTGTGCCCGAACGGTGGCGAGGCTCCGGCGGTCACCGGCGACGAACGGCGGCTCCTTGAGGGCATCTGCGGGCAGGGATGGGTCGGCAAGACCGAGGCGGTCCTCTAGGTGGTGGTTGGGTCGACGGAGGTGGCAGGATTCGCCGGCGGCGAGCTCCGCGGCGGAGGAAAGCCACGGTGGTGAAGTGACTTTGCTGCTCCGGTGGCCTCCGACCGAAGCTGGGTAGCTGGGCAGCTCCGCAAGACTACGGGGAGGTTCTTGGTGGCGCTGGATTGGCAAAAGGGGGGCTGGCTGAGACGAATCGCACCGGAGCTAAGCGGCGGCCGAGCTGGCCGGAGTTGGGGAGGGCGGCCCCTCTCCGGTCAATCTACTGCTAGGGGAGTCCTACGGGGAGGGTCTGATGTCGCGTGCGTGCTCGGAGGGGCTCGAGGTTCCCTTTTTATAGCGCTTGAGGCTGGCTCCCGCGGTGGCCGAGGATAAGATCGCCGGCGACCACTTTCCTGTAGTGGCAGGGCATCGTGGCGGCGACGAAAGCGTTCCGACGAGCATGAGGATAAGCACGAGCCATTCCCAGGGGCAGCTGGCGTGCTGGCGTGGTTTGGGCGGTGCCGAACATGGCAGAGGCCACTGCCGACGCCGGCGTGCCGCCAAGGGCGCGGCCAGCGGCGCAGCAGGGCGCCAGCGATGCTGTGGAGCAGGGGGCGGCTAGTGCGCGGTGCAGCGATGCAGAGGGGGCCAGGGTCGGGTCGTGTCGAGTGCGGCAGTGCGGCGTGTCGGCGTAGTGCGCGCGCGTGCAAAACGTGCGCTCTGGGCGCGCCCAGAGCACGCACGACACCTGTTCGACGAAATGCCAGCGCGCTCTAGAGCTCGAGGGTGGAGCTGGCACTGCACAGGATGAAGGTAGGGGTAGCAAGGCACTCAGTGGACAAGGTAGAAAGGTCAGGGGTTCCAGTCCACAATGCAAACCAGAGAGCTTGCCAAAAGTGGTTGTGCACACCAGGTGTTCGACAGAATGTCAAGTGCACTTAGGCAACTCTTGGAGTGGTCAGAATCTCCAGATCAGTGTCTCTTTAGATGTAGAAGATGGTGGTAAGGTTAGTTTGGCAAAGACAGAAAGTTGATAGTACAAGTTTGCAAAACTTCAGTTTTGGACAGAAAACAGAAGGGTTTAGAGCATGCTCTTCAAAACTTCCAATGAGCCCAATCTCCTGGACTTAAGAGTTTAGTAGGGAGGGCTATAAGTAGGAAAAAGCTCAGGGCTACTAGAGCAAAGGAAAATAAGGTTGCAGTACAAATCATCAAATTGGACCAGAATGTAAAAGAGGCTGATCCACTCAAATTTCCCAAGGAACATCACTGGGTTTTTGCTTGAAGATGAATTGTATGCATTCATTGACATCTTCAAACCCTTGGAAGAATTTTTAAAGAAAAATTTAAAAGGGTTGCAGTGTAAAAGTGCCTACTGGACCAGATTGGAAAAGTTGGTGTAGGGCCCAAAATCTCCAATGACCAAAAGATGTTTTTGCATGAAAGTGATGTGGAAACCTCACATGACATCCCCAAATTTTGGTGGAATTTTTAGAAGCATTTATCAAATGGTTGCAGTGCAAAAAGGAGCTCCAAATTTATGAAAGATCATTTTAAAAGAATTAAAACTTATGAAAAATAATTATGCAAATAAATCCACTGATAAAGGATTGATTTTATAAAGAGGGCACACAAGTCAAAAATACACCTTGAAGGGTTTTTTTCCCACAAGAGGTATAAATCCAAAATCACAAAAGTTAAAACTTGACAATTGGAAAAGTTTTATTTCCTGGCAACATTTTAATAAATAAAACAAGGCCAAAATTTTGGGGTGTCACAACCGCCGACAATGCGGTGCTACGTTCTCAAAGAGTAAAGAAGCCCAACCTTGCGTTAAAAGCCAAGGTTAGTGTGGAAGAAGAGGACGAAGAGGAAGAAGAGGAGAGCAACCCCGAAGATACCAAGTATGCCTATCATGAACACATGGCTCTTGCTTCAAGGCAATTTTGGAGCAAGAAGAACTCAAGGCCCAACTTCAACAAGAACAACTCAAGTGGCGCGAAGGTCAAGCAACGTGTGAGGACTTGCTATAATTGTGGCAATGTAAGCCATTTTGTTGCGGAATGTCCTTATGAGAAGAGGGAAGACAATGGTGGCAAGCTCATCCGAAAGGACAAGGCCAAGTCTTTCCCTAACAAGAGCAACTTCACCAAGAAGACTCCTCCCAAGGCGTTGGTGGTACAAGAAGAGTACAATGAGGATGATGATGATGATGAAGATGGTGAGTCGGTTGCCATGGCCTCCGTTGCCATTGCAACAACTCCACGGGTGTCTCTCTTCGACTCGCCCAATGAGAACATCACCGCCAAGTGCCTCATGGCCAAATCCACCAACAAGGTAACCCCCAACATCAAAACTACCATCATTAATAATCCCTCTTTGACGGATTGCATTGATGAACATGAGGGGTCTAATGTGGAGGAGAATGAGTTTGAGTCTTTTATGAGCAAACTCAAGGGTAAATCCAAGAGGCACTTCGTTGCTCTCTTGGAACAACTTGGTGAAGCCAATAACATGATCGAGGCTCACGAAGAGACCATCTCTAGGATGGAGGGGCATAGTCGTGACTATGTCGATGAGATATCGGATCTCTCTAACGCTCTTGAGGAAGAGCGTGGTCATCGTTTGGCTCTTGAGGAGTCATACAACGATGATCATGCTAAATTAAAGAAAGATCTTGATAATGCTCTTGTTGTATCTCGTGCGCTAAATTCCGAGAAGGCCAAAATTGGGGTTGATCTTGCTAGACTCAAGGAGGAGTTTGATATACTTGACAAGGCTCACAAGGTCTTGAAAGGTGTTCATGCTAGCCTCAAGGAGTCTCGTGATCAACTCCAAGTGAAGCTAACCAAGGAGAAAGCCACTTTTCCTCATATGGTTTTAATTGATAATGCAAATGCTACTAACCCTTGTTGTGAGCATGTGCATCTTTTTGAGGAGAATGCTAAGTTGAAGGAGCAACTTGAGAAAGGCCTTGTGTCATGCATACAAGGTGAGAAGAACCTCAACGACCTTTTGAGCAATCAAAAGGAAGTTGTGGCCAAGGAGGGGATTGGGTTCGCAACCATGCCCAAGAACAAGAAGAAGAATGACAAGACCAAATGACCTCCCCCTCTCAAGCAAACCTTTGTGAAGGAGGGAGAGGGTGCTTCCAAGGAGAAGAAGAACAGTGTGAAGGGTGGTGGTGTCAAGAAGGGCAATGCCACCCCTTCCAACAAAGCCGGCGACTTTAACCCTTCTTATGTGTTGTGCCGTGCTAATGATGGGCATGTTTATGCCAAATTTGTTGGTTCTCCTTATGAGTACATTGAATGGTCTATTTGGGTTCCTAAGACCCTTGTCACTAACATCAAAGGACCCATTACAAAATGGGTACCTAAAACCAAGCATTGATCTCTTGTAGGTGTTTGCTTCCGGTGGGGGATCATGGTTGCTCGATAGTGGAGCCACTAATCATATGACCGGAAGCAAGGACTTGGTGGTGGACGTTCACAACATTCCATCTATGCCCACCAATGTCGAGTGGGGTGATGCCTAGTCCTCTAAGGTATTGGGGCTTGGCAAGGTTGTCATTTCTCATGATCTCACGATCGAGAAGGTCATGCTTGTTGAGTCCCTTGCATACAATTTACTTTCCGTTCATCAACTTGCAGTCATGGGTTTTGCCACTTTCTTTGCTGTTGATACCGTGGCCCTCTTGTGGAGCAAGACTCTTAAAGTAGCCTTTGTTGGGCATGTCGAGAATGGTCTCTATGTGATTAACTTTTCGGAGCGACCCACTAAGACCGCGACATGCCTAATGGCTAAAGTTGACGTGGGATGGCTTTGGCATCGCCGTTTAGCCCATGTCAATATGAGATCTTTGCAAAGTCTTCTCAAGGGGGACCATGTCCGTGGACTAACAAATGTTAGTTTTGCTAAAGATCGTGCTTGCAGTGCTTGTATCGAAGGAAAGCTTCATGAAAAGGCTCACCCTCCCACGACTATCATCTACTCAAAGAGGCCTTTGGAGCTCCTTCACTTGGATCTCTTTGGGCCTCCATTTTTTGATAGTCTTGGGGGTAGAAAGTATTGCTTGGTGATTGTGGATGATTATTCAAGATACACTTGAGTATACTTCTTCAAGAGGAAGAGCGAGACCCAACAAACCGTCATTGACTTTGCAAATGAAGCCCAACGACAACACAATGCAAAGATCTTGACAATAAGAAGCGACAACGGCACCGAGTTCAAGAACTAAACCTTGGATGAATTCCTTAGTGATGAGGGGATCAAGCATCAATATTCCGCACCATACACCCCTCAACAAAATGGTGTAGCGGAGAGGAAGAACCGGACGTTGATGGATGTGGCAAGGACCATGATGGCGGAGTTCAAGTCTCCATACAACTTTTGGGCCGAAGCCATCAACACCGCTTGTCCTGCATCCAATCGGCTCTACCTCCGCAAGGGCTTGAACAAGAATCCTTATGAGATACTCACCGGTAACAAGCCCAGCCTCAAGTACTTCCGGGTGTTCGGGTGTAAGTGTTTCATTCTCAAGAAAGGTGTTCGTTTGTCTAAATTTGAGGCTAGAGCTTATGCCACAAACTCTCATGCTTACCGTGTCCTCAATAAGTCCACGGGACTTATTGAGGAGACGTGTAACGTGGAGTTTGATGAGAATAACGGCTCCCAAGTGGAGCAAAGTGGCACTTGTGATGTAGGTGATGAAATTCCTCCCCAAGCCATAAGAAGAATGGGAGTTGGCTTTATCCTACCCATTGAGGAACCCCTTGTGGCCGAAGGAGAAGGACAAAGCTCCACTCAAGTGGAGCCATCACCAACCCAAGGCCCACATGCTTCCGAAGAACAAGGTGAAGGCCCTCAACATCATGAACAAGACCAAGGGCAAGATCAATCTCAAGACGGTGTTGAATCACCAAGTGATGCCCAAGGTCAAGTTCTCTCCTCCGAGCAAGTTCAAGATCAAGAGCAAGCTCAAGATCAAGAACAAGCTCAAGACGGCGCTCAATATGATCAAGTGACCGCTCCTCAACTCACCCCCGAGGAGGAACTGGAGCGTCGTGCCGCCAAGATTGCATCCAAGCTCTCAACCAAGGGTCATCTCATGAATAATGTGCTTGGAAGCATTCAAAAGGGGGTAAGCACTCGTAGACAATTGGCAAACTATTGTGAACATCACGCGTTTGTCTCTTGTGTTGAACCCCAAAAGGTCTATGAGGCGCTCGAAGATCCGGATTGGCTCAATGCCATGCATGAAGAACTCAACAACTTCAAGTACAACAAGGTGTGGAGATTGGTGCCAAGGCCAACGGGGAACCACAATGTCATTGGAACCAAGTGGATATTCAAGAACAAGCAAGATGCTCATGGGACAATAGTTCGCAACAAGGCAAGATTGGTAGCACAAGGCTACTCCCAAGTCGAGGGTATCGACTACGGTGAAACCTTTGCTCCCGTTGCTCGCCTTGAATCCATTCGTTTGTTGATTGCTTATGCTTCTCATCATAACTTTAAGTTGCAACAAATGGATGTGAAGAGTGCTTTTCTTAATGGTCCTATTAATGAGTTGGTATATGTCAAACAACCCCCCGGGTTCGAGGACCCCTACTTCCCCGATCATGTGTATCAACTCGATAAGGCACTCTATGGCCTTAAACAAGCCCCACGTGTGTGGTATGACCACCTTACCAAGTTGTTGCAAGATCGTGGATTTGAAGTTGGGAAAATCTACCCCACTCTTTTTACTAAGAAGGTCAAAGGGGAGTTGTTTGTGTGCCAACTATATGTTGATGATATCATCTTTGGTTCCCCTAACAAAGCTTTCAATGAGGAATTTGCCGCTCTCATGACCTGTAAGTTCAAGATGTCTTCGATGGGAGAGTTGAAGTTCTTCCTTGGATTCGAAGTCAAACAAAGAAGAGAAGGAACCTTCATCAACCAAGCCAAATACACTCAAGACATGCTAAAGAGATTCAAGCTAAGTGATGTCAAGCCGGCTTCCACTCCAATGCCCACCAAGTGCCAACTTGACATTGATCCCAATGGTAAAGCGGTGGATCAAAAGGTATATCGCTCCATGATTGGCTCCTTGCTTTACCTTTGTGCATCTAGACCGGATATCATGTTGAGTGTGGGAATTTGTGCACGGTTTCAAGCCGCACCTAAGGAAAACCACTTTGTGGCGGTCAAACGAATCTTTCGATATCTGGCTCATACCCCAAACTTTGGCTTATGGTACCCAAGAGGAGCAAACTTCATGCTTGCAGGATATTCGGACTCGGATTGGGCGGGGGACAAAGTGGATAGGAAGTCCACTTCCGGAGGGTGCCAATTCCTTGGTTGCTCTTTGGTAAGTTGGTCTTCCAAAAAGCAAAGTTCTGTGTCTCTCTCGTCCACCGAAGCGGAGTATGTGGCGGCCGGTAGTTGTTGTGCACAACTCTTTGGATGAGGCAAACTTTAAAGGATTACGGTGTCATTTGTGACAAAGTGCCCCTTTGGTGTGACAATGAAAGTGCCATCAAGATTTCTCAACCCGGTTCAACACTTCAAGACGAAGCATATTGAGATTCGTATCACTTCATCCGGGATCACATTAGGCGAGGGGAGATCGAGCTCAACTATGTCAACACTCATGATAACCTTGCAGATATTTTCACGAAGCCTTTGGATGAAGCAAGATTTCGCGAGTTAAGGCATGAGCTAAATATCATTGATTCGAGCAATGTTACTTGAACCCTTGCACACCCCACCATACTGAACTTGTTGTCTTGTTTACGTGTAGGCATGGACATAGGGGGAGTGTTGTTCTCTCAATGAACTCTCCCTCCCCCCATTATGCATGAATTGATCAAGTCTTTCACATTAGCCATTTTTTATGGTACATGTGCTTCAAAGACGAGTTCTGGTCATGGGCCCAAGGTTAAAATCTTCGCGGCGCCATACCTCTTGATTCAAACATAGGTGGCCTCGGCCACCGCCCTCTCTTGAAGAGGTGTGTGTTTCTTGTCCTCTCGCTAGTGTTCTCGTTGCTGTGTCTTGGTTCCCTCTTCTTGCCTTTTGTTTTTCCCTTCTTTTTGAGCTAGCCGTTTGGTGTCTAGTCTTTGGGTCTTGCTGGGCGGTACTGCCGCTAGTGGTGCGTGGTACTACCGCTTGTGTTGACAAGCGGTACTACCGCCCACACGAGCGGTACTACCGTTGAGGGGCGGGACCAAGGGGTTATGTCGGGGCAGGGGGAGGCTTCGTCTCCCCCATAACCATTCGCAGCGCCCACTCGTTCCTCTTCGTCTCTCCAGCGTCGTCTTGCCGCGGCAGGGCTCCGGCGGGCCGCCGTCTCCGGGCCGTCCCTCTCCATTTCCTTCGATGGAGTCGATCCCCACCCCATCCTCTTTCCATGGATGCCGGTATTGCCCCCGTTCCTCTTCTCCTCTTGTCTAGATTTCAGATCTAGTGTCTTAGGGGCAATAGTGGTTGCATCTCTCGATTTTTGGCTAAATCAAGGCTTGAGTAGGTTGGAGAAGGCTACTAGACTATTTGGATTGAGAATTGGTAGGAGTATTTTTGAATTTGGCATCCCGGTAGTCCCGGATTTGACCACGGCAGTAGGGAACCGCCGTTTCCCCGTCTTGAGCGGTACTACCACTCCCATTGGAGCGGTACTACCGCTAGGGCGGTACTGCCGCTTATGGATCGCGGTACTACCGCTGGTTGCCCAATTCCATCCTGTTCCTGCCAATTTTTGATCTCTTTTGCTGTGTTTGGTGGCTTATGCTCGTTCTTTCTGGTTGTTTCGTGTGTCCGTGTGTTCGGTTCCAGGTGATGGTCCTTCTGAGCAGCATGCGGGCCGTGTCAACCCCGGACGCGCAACTTCCAAGCGCTACCGCACCTCTGAGACAACAGCGGCCTCATCAAGTGTTCCACCTCCTCCTCAAATGAAGAAGATGAGTGCGTCCAAGCCCAAGCCAAGGACCAAGTCTGTGACAGAGTTGTCTGCCAAGGAATTCTGGGAGAAGCATCGGCGCAACCCCTATGAGGTCGCTCAAGAACCCGCCTTGGTCAACCGCCCGTTCTGGAACCGTTTTCAGTATGCCATCTACTTTGATGTGATCAAATCCAAGAAGAATCTTTTCGTTGATGTTCGCTCCATCGACGTTGACTTTATGGAGAAGGATCCTGTCTACTTTGGGAAGGCTCTTCAGATGTGCTCTCAGTTGAACATCCTCAGGATCATGCAGTTTAACAAGGACTTTGATGCAGATTTGGTGGCTCAGTTTTATGCCACCGTCCATCTTGGAATAGATGAGGACAGGACTCTGACTTGGATGACAAATGGCAGGCTGCTTTCTGTCAAGTTGAAGGCCTTCATGGAGCTTCTTGAAGTTGAGGATCAAGGTCTTGAGAACCCAGTTGGCTTTCGTCCTCACCGCAATGCAACTTCCACTCACAAGCAATCTCTCTGGCCATACTGTACCTTGAGGATTCACCCAGTGACTAAGAAGGAGACCAATGAGCTGCCTGCATTTCTAGACATTATCCATCGCATCTTCAGGGAGACTCTCTTCCCTCGCATTGGCAACTTGGATATGGTACACTCTTTCCTTGTGGACATGCTTCTTTTCTATCAACATGAGAAGGAAGAAAACACTAGAGAATCTTTGGATATCTCTCATGTCATGTGGTCTGAGTTGGTTTCCGCCATCTCTGAGCGAAAGTGCCCTATCTATGGACCGTTTATCATGTTTCTCATTGAGAAGGCCTGGGAGCGTGTTTATCCTAAGGTGTTGTTGGAGACTGGGGACCTAGTTTCCCATGAGATCAAGCGTCTGAGGAAGAAGGAGAACTGGGGCACCGCAGCTCCGAGTTCTGGCATTCCGACAGGAGCTGATGACATGGAGACCGAGGCTGATGCTGATGATGACGATGACTATGAGCCTTCTGGAGCAGAGCCCTCTTGGGCAAAGAAGCTCAAGTGCAAGATGAAGAAACTCTTCTGCATGGAGTCTCATGGTCAGTACATGACTCATGTGGCTGAGAAGCAGGCCAGGAGTCGTCACAAGGAGCTCATGTGTCAGTTTTGTGCGACCGTTGCCAGCGGATCTGAGGGCAAGATCACTGATGAGGAGGAGTGGATTCAGCAGCACTGTCCGTGGACCGATTCAGACACCGAGCAGTTTCCGACTGAGGATGGCAGTGCAGACGATCCCGCCGGGATGTGATGATGGAGCCCCTCAGTTTGCTATCACCTGGAGCCTTAGCTGCGCTCTTTGCCTTTTTGGTGTCTCGATGCCAAAGGGGGAGAGAGCTTAGGGATTTGTCGTGTCGAGTTGCGAGTGTGTTGTCGTGTCGAGTTGCGAGTGTGTGTTTGTGTGGCGTGTTTGCCTTGCCTGTCTTTCTCGCAAACTCTTTTTTCGTGTTTGGCGCTTGTTTGGTTTATGTTTGTGAGAACCGGTACCCTTTCATATGGTGTGAGACATATGCTCCCTTATCCTTGTATTATCTAGTTTGTCAAGTACCTTATGCTTCCTAGCTCTATTTGTTCCATTACCTGTTGCTTATGTCGTCATACTATAAAATATAGGGGGAGTATTGATCCCAATGTATGTGCTCTGCTTTACTTTGTCTCCTCTTCTTAGGTGCACACATTTAGGGGGAGCTCCGTCAATATTTTGTAGTTCTGGGGTTCATCTACTTTCTTGTCTTACCTTTTTGTGCAAATCCCGTGTTGTCATCAATCCACCGAAAAGGGGGAGATTGTTAAGGCATGTTTTTCTCAAAGTAGTTTTGGTGATTGATGACAACATATTTGTGGACTAATCATGTGCGTTGAGTATTTCAGAGATTCATCCTTTGGCACGAGACGATTTCCTCCCCTCGGTGTTTGAAGCGAAGACGGTGTAGCCCTTTCGATTCAGTTTTGGTGGACTTGTGTCGTAGGAGTCACCGTACTATCAAGAGGGGGTCCTCATTGGTTTGGCTAGGGTGGAATCAACACGTACACATCCCCTTTCCACCCTCTGAGCTTTTCCGCTTCGTTGAAGGCTCCCTTGCTGCCTTCTCCCTGAGATCTGGTCCCAGCAGTAGTACCGTGAACCCCAGCGGTAGTAGCGCTCGAGAGCTACAAGCGGCAGTACCGCTCCACAGCAGTAGTACCGCTTGGAGCTCTCAGCCGTACTACCATTGCGGCTTCGTGCTCCTACCGCCTCGATTCGAAGGTCCTCCTCTCGTGTCGGGTTTTGCGGCACTAGCTGCGGCAGTAGAGGTGGTAGTACCGCTCTTAGGCGGTAGTACCGCCCTTATCACCACGGTAGTACCGCCCTGGGTCCAGGTCCTGCTCTGCTTTTCGCTCTCTTCTCACTGCGCGGCAGTACCGCCCCCCCGAGCGGTAGGACCGCCCTGTGCGGGGCTGAGCGGGGGTAACGGTTGGATTGTCTCCCCCCTTATAAAAGAAGGTCTTCTTCTCCAAGTTGACTCACCTCTTTTCCCCAAAAGCTCCATTGTTGCTCCAAAGCTCTTTTTCGCCCGATCTCTCTCCCTAGCTAATTAAACTTGTTGATTTTCTAGGGATTGGTTGAGAAGGCCCAGATCTACACTTCCACCAAGAGAAATTTGATTCCCCCCCACTCATCCCTTGCGGATCTTGTTACTCTTGGGTGTTTGAGCACCCTAGACGGTTGAGGTCGCCTTGAGACCATATTCCATTGTGGTGAAGCTCCGTGGTTTCGTTGGGAGCCTCCAATTCGGTTGTGGAGAGAGCCCCAACCTTGTTTGTAAAGGTCCGGTCGCCGCCTCCAAGGGCACCAATAGTGGAATCACGGCAACTCGCATTGTGTGAGGGCGTGAGGAGAATACGGTGGCCCTAGTGGCTTCTTGGGGAGCATTGTGCCTCCACACCGCTCCAACGGAGACGTACTTCCCCTCAAAAGGAAGGAACTTCGGTAACACATCCTCGTCTTCACCGGCTCCACTCTTGGTTATCTCGTGCCTTTACTTGTGCAAGCTTATTTGTGTTGTATCCCTTGCTTGCTTGTGTACTTATTATTGTTGCATCATACAGGTTGCTCACCTAGTTGCATATCTAGACAACCTACTTTGATGCAAAGTTTAAATTGGTAAAGAAAAGCTAAAATAGTTAGTTGCCTATTCACCCCCCGTCTAGTCAACTATATCGATCCTTTCAGTAAGGATAGGAGGTGTCCATGAGCCCAAGCTCTAAAAATCTGCGTCCGTGCAACTTTAGTATTGCATGGTGCAATTTCTTATAAAACCAATTTTTAGAGCCGCATGATCCAATTTCCTATGTGGTTGCAACCTAGCAACCATGACAACCAACTCTTTGAGCTGCGCAACTAGTCTATTGTCCCAGCCAACTAGGTAGTAGTCGATGTGCAACCCTCCTTCCTACTCGTGGATGTGTACTATTTTGACTATCTGCACATCCTGCCCCACCCTACCCTACCAGTGATATGTGCAACTTAGTCTGTTGTTGCAGCCAACTACCTAGTAGTCAATGTGCAACTTTTTTCTCTTCCTTCTTGTGAATGTGTAGTTTCAGTTGGCAGTGGAACAGACAAAGTTGCACATAATTTGCAAGACAGTTGGCCGGGACAATAGGCGAAGTTGCACACCTCACTAGTAGGGATTGTTGGATGGTAAAAAACTACACACCCATGAGAGAAGATAAAAGTTGCCTATATGTGGGCCATAAAGTTGGACATCTCACTAATAAGGGGTGGTTGGGACAGGGTGCTAGCAGTGAAAACTACACATCCATGAGGTAGGGAGAAAATTGCACGTCAACTGTTGGGCAGTTGGTCGTGGTAGCATCTGAAGTTGCACATGTTGGAAATTTTCCCTAGAGGCAATAATAAATGGTTATTATTATATTTCTTTGTTCATGATAATTTTCTATTGTTCATGCTATAATTGTGTTATCCGGAAATCGTAATACATGTGTGAATACATAGACCACAACGTGTCCCTAGTAAGCCTCTAGTTGACTAGCTCGTTGATCAACAGATAGTCATGGTTTCCTGACTATGGACATTGGATGTCATTGATAACGGGATCACATCATTAGGAGAATGATGTGATGGACAAGACCCAATCGTAAGCGTAGCATAAAAGATCGTGTAGTTCGTTTGCTAGAGCTTTTCCAATGTCAAGTATCTTTTCCTTAGACCATGAGATCGTGTAACTCCCGGATGTCGTAGGAGTGCTTTGGGTGTACCCAACGTCACAACGTAACTGGGTGACTATAAAGGTACACTACGGGTATCTTTGAAAGTGTCTGTTGGGTTGACACGGATCGAGACTGGGATTTGTCACTCCGTGTGACGGAGAGGTATCTCTGGGCCCACTCGGTAATGCATCATCATAATGAGCTCAATGTGACTAAGGAGTTAGCCACGGGATCATGCATTACGGTACGAGTAAAGAGACTTGCCGGTAACGAGATTGAACAGGGTATTGGGATACCGACGATCGAATCTCGGGCAAGTAACATACCGATTGACAAAGGGAATTGTATACGGGATTGATTGAATCCTCGACATCGTGGTTCATCTGATGAGATCATCGTGGAACATGTGGGAGCCAACATGGGTATCCAGATCCCGCTGTTGGTTATTGACCGGAGAGGCGTCTCGGTCATGTCTGCATGTCTCCCGAACCCGTAGGGTCTACACACTTAAGGTTCGGTGACGCTATGGTTGTAGAGATATTAGTATGCGGAAACCCGAAAGTTGTTCGGAGTCCCGGATGAGTTCCCGGACGTCACGAGGAGTTCCGGAATGGTCCGGAGGTGAAGAATTATATATAGGAAGTCCAGTTTCGGCCACCGGGAAAGTTTCGGGGGTTATCGGTATTGTACCGGGACCACCGGAAGGGTCCCGGGGGTCCACCGGGTGGGGCCACCTATCCCGGAGGGCCCCATGGGCTGAAGTGGGAAGGGAACCAGCCCTTAGTGGGCTGGGGCGCCCCCCTTGGGCCTCCCCCTGCGCCTAGGGTTGGAAACCCTAGGGGTGGGGGGCGCCCCACTTGGCTTGGGGGGGAAGCCACCCCCCTTCCCCCTTGGCCGCCGCCCCCCTTGGAGATCTGTTCTCCCAGGGCCGGCGCCCCCCAGGGGTCCTATATATAGTGGGGGGAGGGAGGGCAGCAGCACCACAGCCCCTAGCGCCTCCCTCTCCCCCTGCAACACCTCTTCGTCCCGCTTGTGCTTGGCGAAGCCCTGCCGGGATCCCGCTACTTCCACCACCACGCCGTCGTGCTGCTGGATCTCCATCAACCTCTCCTTCCCCCTTGCTGGATCAAGAAGGAGGATGCGTCGCTGCTCCGTACGTGTGTTAAACGCGGAGGTGCCGTCCGTTCGGCACTTGGTCATCGGTGATTTGGATCACGGCGAGTACGACTCCATCAACCTCGTTCATTGGAACGCTTCCGCTCGCGATCTACAAGGGTATGTAGATGCACTCCTTTCCCCTCGTTGCTAGTATACTCCATAGATGGATCTTGGTGATGCGTAGGAAATTTAAAAATTCTGCTACGATCCCCAACAGTGGCATCATGAGCCAGGCCTATGCATAGTTACTATGCACGAGTAGAACACAAAGCAGTTGTGGGCGTAGATGTTGCCAATTCTTCTTGCCGCTACTAGTCTTATCTTGTTTCGGCGGTATTGTGGGATGAAGCGGCCCGGAACGACCTTACACGTACGCTTACGTGAGACAGGTTCCACCGACTGACATGCACTAGTTGCATAAGGTAGCTAGCGGGTGTTTGTCTCTCCCACTTTAGTCGGAACGGATTCGATGAAAAGGGTCCTTATGAAGGGTAAATAGAAATTGGCATATCACGTCGTGGTTTTACGTAGGTAAGAAACGTTCTTGCTAGAAACCTATACAAGCCACGTAAAAAACTTGCAACAACAATTAGAGGACGTCTAACTTGTTTTTGCAGCATGTGCTATGTGATGTGATATGGCCAGAAGATGTGATGAATGATATATGTGATGTATGAGATTGATCATATTCTTGTAATAGGAATCACGACTTGCATGTTGATGAGTATGACAACCGGCAGGAGCCATAGGAGTTGTCTTTATTTTTTGTATGACCAGCGTGTCATTGAATAACGCCATGTAAATTACTTTACTTTATTGCTAAGCGTTAGCCATAGAAGTAGAAGTAATCGTTGGCGTGACAACTTCATGAAGACACAATGATGGAGATCATGATGATGGAGATCATGGTGTCATGCCGGTGACGAAGATGATCATGGTGCCCCGAAGATGGAGATCAAAGGAGCAAAATGATATTGGCCATATCATGTCACTATTTGATTGCATGTGATGTTTATCATGTTTTGCATCTTATTTGCTTAGAACGACGGTAGTAAGTAAGATGATCCCTTATAATAATTTCAAGAAAGTGTTCCCCCTAACTGTGCACCGTTGCGAAGGTTCGTTGTTTCGAAGCACCACGTGATGATCGGGTGTGATAGATTCTAACGTTCGCATACAACGGGTGTTGACGAGCCTAGCATGTACAGACATGGCCTCGGAACACACGCAATACACTTAGGTTGACTTGACGAGCCTAGCATGTACAGACATGGCCTCGGAACACGGAGGACCGAAAGGTCGAGCATGAGTCGTATAGAAGATACGATCAACATGGAGATGTTCACCGATCTTGACTAGTCTGTCTCACGTGATGATCGGACACGGCCTAGTTAACTCGGATCATGTTTCACTTAGATGACTAGAGGGATGTCTATCCGAGTGGGAGTTCATTGAATAATTTGATTATATGAACTTAATTATCATGAACTTAGTCTAAAATCTTTACTATATGTCTTGTAGATCAAATGGCCCACGTTGTCCTCAACTTCAACGCGTTCCTAGAGAAAACCAAGCTGAAAGATGATGGCAGCAACTATACGGACTGGGTCCGGAACCTGAGGATCATCCTCATAGCTGCTAAGAAAGATTATGTCCTAGAAGCACCGCTAGGTGAAGCACCAATCCCAGAGAACCAAGACGTTATGAACGCTTGGCAATCACGTGCTGATGATTACTCCCTCGTTCAGTGCGGCATGCTTTACAGCTTAGAACCGGGGCTCCAAAAGCGTTTTGAGAAGCATGGAGCATATGAGATGTTCGAAGAGCTGAAAATGGTTTTCCAAGCTCATGCCCGGGTCGAGAGATATGAAGTCTCCGACAAGTTCTTCAGCTGTAAAATGGAGGAAAATAGCTCTGTTAGTGAGCACATACTCAGAATGTCTGGGTTACACAACCGCTTGTCTCAGCTGGGAGTTAATCTCCCGGATGACGCGGTCATTGACAGAATCCTTCAGTCGCTTCCACCGAGCTACAAGAGCTTTGTGATGAACTTCAATATGCAGGGGATGGAAAAGACCATTCCTGAGGTATATTCAATGCTGAAATCAGCGGAGGTGGAGATCAGAAAAGAACATCAAGTGTTGATGGTGAATAAAACCACTAAGTTCAAGAAAGGCAAGGGTAAGAAGAACTTCAAGAAGGACGGCAAGGGAGTTGCCGCGCCCGGTAAGCCAGTTGCCGGGAAGAAGTCGAAGAATGGACCCAAGCCTGAGACTGAGTGCTTTTATTGCAAGGGAAGTGGTCACTGGAAGCAGAACTGCCCCAAATACTTAGCGGACAAGAAGGCCGGCAACACCAAAGGTATATGTGATATACATGTAATTGATGTGTACCTTACCAGTACTCGTAGTAGCTCCTGGGTATTTGATACCGGTGCGGTTGCTCATATTTGTAACTCAAAATAGGAACTGCGGAATAAACGGAGACTGGCGAAGGACGAGGTGATGATGCGCGTCGGGAATGGTTCCAAGGTCGATGTGATCGCCGTCGGCACGCTACCTCTGCATTTACCTACGGGATTAGTTTTAAACCTCAATAATTGTTATTTAGTGCCAGCTTTGAGCATGAACATTGTATCTGGATCTCGTTTAATTCGAGATGGATACTCATTTAAATCAGAGAATAATGGTTGTTCTATTTATATGAGAGATATGTTTTATGGTCATGCCCCGCTGGTCAATGGTTTATTCTTGATGAATCTCGAACGTGATGTTACACATATTCATAGTGTGAATACCAAAAGATGTAAAGTTGATAACGATAGTCCCACATACTTATGGCACTGCCGCCTTGGTCACATTGGCGTCAAACGCATGAAGAAGCTCCATGCAGATGGACTTTTGGAGTCTCTTGATTACGAATCATTTGACACGTGCGAACCATGCCTCATGGGTAAGATGACCAAGACTTCGTTCTCCGGAACAATGGAGCGAGCAACCAATTTATTGGAAATCATACATACCGATGTGTGCGGTCCAATGAGTGTTGAGGCTCGCGGAGGATATCGTTATGTTCTCACTCTCACTGATGACTTAAGTAGATATGGGTATGTCTACCTAATGAAACACAAGTCTGAAACCTTTGAAAAGTTCAAGAATTTTAGAGTGAGGTCGAGAATCAACGTGACAGGAAAATAAAATTCTTACGATCAGATCGTGGTGGAGAATATTTAAGTCACGAATTTGGTATGCACTTAAGGAAATGCGGAATCGTTTCACAACTCACGCCGCCTGGAACACCTCAGCGAAATGGTGTGTCCGAACGTCGTAATCGCACTCTATTGGATATGGTGCGATCTATGATGTCTCTTACCGATCTACCGCTCTCATTTTGGGGCTATGCTTTAGAGACTGCCGCATTCACTTTAAATAGGGCTCCGTTGAAATCCGTTGAGACGACACCGTATGAATTATGGTTTGGGAAGAAACCTAAGCTGTCGTTTCTAAAAGTTTGGGGATGCGATGCTTATGTCAAGAAACTTCAACCTGAAAAGCTCGAACCCAAGTCAGAAAAATGCGTCTTCATAGGATACCCCAAGGAAACTATTGGGTATACCTTCTACCTCAGATCTGAAGGCAAGATCTTTGTTGCCAAGAACGGGTCCTTTCTGGAGAAAGAGTTTCTCTCGAAAGAATTGAGTGGGAGGAAAGTGGAACTTGATGAGGTGATAGTCACTCCTTCCGAACCGGAAAGTAGCGCAGCGCGGGAAGATGTTCCTGTGGTGCCTACACCGACTGGGGAGGAAGTTAATGATGATGATCATGAAGCTTCGGATCAAGTTACTGCTGAACTTCGTAGGTCCACAAGGACACGTTCCGCACCAGAGTGGTACGGCAACCCTGTCCTGGAAATCATGTTGTTAGACAACGATGAACCTTCAAACTATGAAGAAGCGATGGAGGGCCCGGATTCCGACAAATGGCTAGAAGCCGTGAAATCTGAGATAGGATCCATGTATGAAAACAAATTATGGACTTTGACTGACTTGCCCGATGATGGGCGAGCCATAGAAAATAAATGGATCTTTAAGAAGAAGACAGACGCGGATGGTAACGTGACCATCTATAAGGCTCGACTTGTCGCTAAGGGTTAACGACAAGTTCAAGGGGTTGACTACGATGAGACTTCTGTTGGAAATATGCCCCAGAGGCAATAATAAATGGTTATTATTATATTTCTTTGTTCATGGTAATTTTCTATTATTCATGCTCTAATTGTATTGTCCGAAAATCGTAATACATGTGTGAATGCATAGACCACAACGTGTCCCTAGTAAGCCCCTAGTTGACTAGCTCGTTGATCAACAGATAGTCAAGGTTTCCTGACTATGGACATTGGATGTCATTGATAACGGGATCACATCATTAGGAGAATGATGTGATGGACAGGACCCAATCCTAAGCATAGCATAAAAGATCGTGTAGTTTCGTTTGCTAGAGCTTTTCCAATGTCAAGTATCTTTTCCTTAGACCATGAGATCGTGCAACTCCCGGATACCGTAGGAGTGCTTTGGGTGTGCCAAACGTCACAACGTAACTGGGTGACTATAAAGGTGCACTACGGGTATCTCCGAAAGTGTCTGTTGGGTTGGCACGGATCGAGAGTGGGATTTGTCACTCCGTGTGACGGAGAGGTATCTCTGGGCCCACTCGGTAATGCATCATCATAATGAGCTCTATGTGACTAAGGCGTTAGTCACGGGATCATGCATTGCGGTACGAGTAAAGAGAATTGCCGGTAACGAGATTGAACAAGGTATTGGGATACCGACGATCGAATCTCGGGCAAGTAACATACCGATTGACAAAGGGAATTGCATACGGGATTGATTGAATCCTCGACACCGTGGTTCATCCGATGAGATCATCATGGAACATGTGGGAGCCAACATGGGTATCCAGATCCCGCTGTTGGTTATTGACCGGAGAGGCGTCTCGGTCATGTCTGCATGTCTCCCGAACCCGTAGGGTCTACACACTTAAGGTTCGGTGACGCTAGGGTTGTAGAGATATGTGTATGCGGAATCCCGAAAGTTGTTCGGAGTCCCGGATGAGATCCCAGACGTCACGAGAGGTTCCGGAATGGTCCGGAGGTGAAGAATTATATATAGGAAGTCAAGTTTCGGCCACCGGGAATGTTTCGGGGGTTACCGGTATTGTACCGGGACCACCGGAAGGGTCCCGGGGGTCCACCGGGTGGGGCCACCTATCCCGGAGGGCCCCGTGGGCTGAAGTGGTAAGGGAACCAGCCCCTAGTGGGCTGGGCGCCCCCCCATGGGCCTCCCCCCATGCGCCTAGGGTTGGGAACCCTAGGGTGGGGGGGCTTCCCGCTTGCCTTGGTGGGCAAGGGACCCCCCTTGGCCGCCGCCCCACCCTAGATGGGATCCCTGGCCGGCGCCCCCCTCTCCCACGGGGCCTATATAAAGGGGGGGAGGGAGGGCAGTAGGACGACAGCCTTGGGCGCCTCCCTCCTCCCCTGCTACACCTCTCCGTCTCGCAGAAGCTCGGCGAAGCCCTGCCGAGACCCGCTACATCCACCACCACGCCGTCGTGCTGCTGGATCTCCATCAACCTCTCCTTCCCCCTTGCTGGATCAAGAAGGAGGAGACGTTGGTGCACCGTACGTGTGTTGAACGCGGAGATGCCGTCCGTTCGGCACTCGGTCATCGGTGATTTGGATCACGGCGAGTACAACTCCGTCATCCACGTTCATTGGAACGCTTCCGCTCGCGATCTACAAGGGTATGTAGATGCACTCCTTTCCCCTCGTTACTAGTATACTCCATAGATGCATCTTGGTGAGCGTAGGAATTTTTTTAAATTATGCTACGATTCCCAACAGTGGCATCATGAGCCAGGCCTATGAGTAGTTACTATGCACGAGTAGAACACAAAGCAGTTGTGGGCGTAGATGTTGCCAATTCTTCTTGCCGCTACTAGTCTTATCTTGTTTCGGCGGTATTGTAGGATGAAGCGGCCCGGACCGACCTTACACGTACGCTTACGTGAGACAGGTTCCACCGATTGACATGCACTAGTTGCATAAGGTGGCTAGCGGGTGTCTGTCTCTGCTACTTTACTCGGAACGGATTCGATGAAAAGGGTCCTTATTAAGGGTAAATAGAAATTGGCAAATCACGTTGTGGTCATACGTAGGTAAGAAACGTTCTTGCTAGAAACCTACAAACCACGTAAAAACTTGCAACAACAATTAGAGGACGTCTAACTTGTTTTTGCAGCATGTGCTATGTGATGTGATATGGCCAGAAGATGTGATGAATGATATATGTGATGTATGAGATTGATCATATTCTTGTAATAGGAATCACGACTTGCATGTCGATGAGTATGACAACCGGCAGGAGCCATAGGAGTTGTCTTTATTATTTTTGCATGACCTGCGTGTCATTGAATAACTCCATGTAAATTACTTTACTTTGTTGCTAAACGCGTTAGCCATAGAAGTAGAAGTAATCGTTGGCGTGACGACTTCATGAAGACACAATGATGGAGATCATGATGATGGAGATCATGGTGTCATGCCGGTGACGAAGATGATCATGGTGCCCCGAAGATGGAGATCAAAGGAGCATAATGATATTGGCCATATCATGTCACTATTTGATTGCATGTGATGTTTATCATGGTTTTGCATCTTATTTGCTTAGAACGACGGTAGTAAGTAAGATGATCCCTTATGATAATTTCAAGAAAAGTGTTCCCCCTAACTGTGCACCGTTGCGAAGGTTCGTTGTTTCGAAGCACCACGTGATGATCGGGTGTGATAGATTCTAACGTTCGAATACAACGGGTGTTGACGAGCCTACCATGTACAGACATGGCCTCGGAACACACGCAATACACTTAGGTTGACTTGACGAGCCTAGCATGTACAGACATGGCCTCGGAACACGGAGGACCGAAAGGTCGAGCGTGAGTCGTATAGAAGATACGATCAACATGGAGATGTTCACCGATCTTGACTAGTCCGTCTCACGTGATGATCGGACAGGGCCTAGTTAAACTCGGATCATGTTTTCACTTAAGATGACTAGAGGGATGTCTATCTGAGTGGGAGTTCATTAAATAATTTGATTAGATGAACTTAATTATCATGAACTTAGTCTAAAATCTTTACACTATGTCTTGTAGATCAAATTGCCAACGTTGTCCTCAATTTGAACGCGTTCCTAGAGAAAACCAAGCTGAAAGATGATGGCAGCAACTATACGGACTGGGTCCGGAACCTGAGGATCATCCTCATAGTAGCCAAGAAAGATTATGTCTTAGAAGCACCGCTAGGTGAAGCACCAATCCCACAGAACCAAGACGTTATGAACGCTTGGCAGCAGCGTGCTGATGATTACTCCCTCGTTCAGTGCGGCATGCTTTACAGCTTAGAACCGGGTCTCCAAAAGCGTTTTGAGAAACATGGAGCATATGAGATGTTCGAGGAGCTGAAATTGGTTTTCCAAGCTCATGCCCGGGTCGAGAGATATGAAGTCTCCGACAAGTTCTTCAACTGTAAAATGGAGGAGAATAGTTCTGTTAGTGAGCACATACTCAGAATGTCTGGGTTGCATAACCGCTTGTCTCAGCTGGGAGTCAATCTCCCGGATGACGCGGTCATTGACAGAATCCTTCAGTCGCTTCCACCAAGCTACAAGAGCTTTGTGATGAACTTCAATATGCAGGGGATGGAAAAGACCATTCCTGAGGTATATTCAATGCTGAAATCAGCTGAGGTAGAGATCAGAAAAGAACATCAAGTGTTGATGGTGAATAAAACCACTAAGTTCAAGAAGGGCAAGGGTAAGAAGAACTTCAAGAAGGACGGCAAGGGAGTTGCCGCGCCCGGTAAACCAGTTACTAGGAAGAAGTCAAAGAATGGACCCAAGCCCGAGACTGAGTGCTTTTATTGCAAGGGAAGTGGTCACTGGAAGCGGAACTGCCCCAAATACTTAGCGGACAAGAAGAAGGCCGGCAACACCAAAGGTATATGTGATATACATGTAATTGATGTGTACCTTACCAGTACTCGTAGTAGCTCCTGGGTATTTGATACCGGTGCGGTTGCTCATATTTGTAACTCAAAACAGGAACTACGGAATAAACGGAGATTGGCGAAGGACGAGGTGACGATGCGCGTCGGGAATGGTTCCAAGGTCGGTGTGATCGCCGTCGGCACGCTACCTATGCATCTCCCTACGGGATTAGTTTTAAACCTCAATAATTGTTATTTAGTGCCAGCTTTGAGCATGAACATTGTATCTGGATCTCGTTTAATTCGAGATGGCTACTCATTTAAATCCGAGAATAATGGTTGTTCTATTTATTTGAGAGATATGTTTTATGGTCATGCCCCGCTGGTCAATGGTTTATTTTTGATGAGTCTCGAACGTGATGTTACACATGTTCATAGTGTGAATACCAAAAGATGTAAAGTTGATAACGATAGTCCCACATACTTGTGGCACTGCCGCCTTGGTCACATTGGTGTCAAGCGCATGAAGAAGCTCCATGCAGATGGACTTTTGGAGTCTCTTGATTACGAATCATTTGACACGTGCGAACCATGCCTCATGGGTAAGTTGACCAAGACTCCGTTCTCCGGAACAATGGAACGAGCAACCAACTTATTGGAAATCATACATACCGATGTGTGCGGTCCAATGAGTGTTGAGGCTCGCGGAGGATATCGTTATGTTCTCACTCTCACTGATGACTTAAGTAGATATGGGTATGTCTACCTAATGAAACACAAGTCTGAAACCTTTGAAAAGTTCAAGGAATTTCAGAGTGAGGTTGAGAATCAACGTGACAGGAGAATAAAATTCTTACGATCAGATCGTGGTGGAGAATATTTAAGTCACGAGTTTGGTGCACACTTAAGGAAATATGGAATAGTTTCACAACTCACGCCGCCTGGAACACCTCAGAGAAATGGTGTGTCCGAACGTCGTAATCGCACTCTATTGGATATGGTGCGATCTATGATGTCTCTTACCGATTTACCGCTCTCATTCTGGGGCTATGCTTTAGAGACTGCCGCATTCACTTTAAATAGGGCTCCGTCGAAATCCGTTGAGACGACACCGTATGAATTATGGTTTGGAAAGAAACCTAAGCTGTCGTTTCTAAAAGTTTGGGGATGCGATGCTTATGTCAAGAAACTTCAACCTGAAAAGCTCGAATCCAAGTCGGAAAAATGCGTCTTCATAGGATACCCTAAGGAAACTATTGGGTATACCTTCTACCTCAGATCCGAAGGCAAGATCTTCGTTGCCAAGAACGGGTCCTTTCTGGAGAAGGAGTTTCTCTCGAAAGAATTGAGTGGGAGGAAAGTGGAACTTGATGAGGTGATAGTCACCCCTTCCGAACCGGAAAGTAGCGCAGCGCGGGAAAATGTTCATGTGGTGCCTACACCGACTGGGGAGGAAGTTAATGATGATGATCATGAAGCTTCGGATCAAGTTACTGAACTTCGTAGGTCCACAAGGACACGTTCCGCACCAGAGTGGTACGGCAACCCTGTCCTGGAAATCATGTTGTTAGACAACGGTGAACCTTCGAACTATGAAGAAGCGATGGCGGGCCCGGATTCCGAAAAATGGCTAGAAGCCATGAAATCCGAGATAGGATCCATGTATGAAAACGAAGTATGGACTTTTACTGACTTGCCCGATGATCGGCGAGCCATAGAAAACAAATGGATCTTTAAGAAGAAGACGGACGCGGATGGTAATGTGACCATCTATATGGCTCGACTTGTCGCTAAGGGTTATCGACAAGTTCAAGGGGTTGACTACGATGAGACTTTCTCACCCGTAGTGAAGCTGAAGTCCGTCCGAATCATGTTAGCAATTGCCGCATACTATGATTATGAGATATGGCAGATGGACGTCAAAACGGCATTCCTTAACGGCTTTCTTAAGGAAGAATTGTATATGATGCAGCCGAAAGGTTTTGTCGATCCTAAGAATGCTAACAAGGTATGCAAGCTCCAGCGCTCCATCTATGGACTGGTGCAAGCATCTCGGAGTTGGAACATTCGCTTTGATGAGATGATCAAAGCGTTTGGGTTTACACAGAGTTATGGAGAAGCCTGTGTTTACAAGAAAGTGAGTGGGAGCTCTGTAGCATTTCTCACATCATATGTGGATGACATACTATTGATGGGAAATAATATAGAATTCTTGGAAAGTATAAAGGCCTATTTGAATAAGTGTTTTTCAATGAAGGACCTTGGAGAAGCTGCTTATATATTAGGCATCAAGATCTATAGAGATAGATCAAGACGCCTCATTGGTCTTTCACAGAGTACGTACCTTGACAAGATATTGAAGAAGTTCAATATGGATCAGTCCAAGAAGGGGTTCTTGCCTGTATTGCAAGGTGTGCAATTGAGCACGGCTCAATGCCCGACCACGGCAGAAGATAGAGAAAAGATGAGTGTCATCCCCTATGCCTCGGCCATAGGGTCTATTATGTATGCCATGCTGTGTACCAGACCTGATGTAAACCTTGCCGTAAGTTTGGTAGGAAGGTACCAAAGTAATCCCGGCATGGAACACTGGACAGCGGTCAAGAATATCCTGAAGTACCTGAAGAGGACTAAGGATATGTTTCTCGTTTATGGAGGTGACGAAGAGCTCGTCGTAAAGGGTTACGTCGACGCTAGCTTCGGCACAGATCTGGATGACTCGAAGTCACAAACCGGATACGTGTATATTTTGAATGGAGCAGCAATAAGATGATGCAGTTGCAAGCAAAGCGTCGTGGCGGGATCTACATGTGGAGCGGAGTACATGGCAGCCTCAGAGGCAGCGCAAGAAGCAATCTGGATGAAGGAGTTCATTACCGACCTAGGGGTGATTCCCAATGCGTCGGTCCCGATGACTCTCTTCTGTGACAACACTGGAGCTATTGCCCTTGCGAAGGAGCCCAGGTTTCACAGGAAGACCAGGCATATCAAGCGTCGCTTCAACTCCATTCGTGAAAGTGTTCAAAATGGAGACATAGATATTTGTAAAGTACATACGGACCTGAATGTAGCAGATCCGTTGACTAAACCTCTCCCTAGAGCAAAACATGATCAACACCAGGACGCAATGGGTGTTCGATTGATCACAATGTAACTAGATTATTGACTCTAGTGCAAGTGGGAGACTGTTGGAAATATGCCCTAGAGGCAATAATAAATGGTTATTATTATATTTCTTTGTTCATGGTAATTGTCTATTATTCATGCTGTAATTGTATTGTCCGGAAATCGTAATACATGTGTGAATGCATAGACCACAACTTGTCCCTAGTAAGCCTCTAGTTGACTAGCTCGTTGATCAACAGATAGTCAAGGTTTCCTGACTATGGACATTGGATGTCATTGATAACGGGATCACATCATTAGGAGAATGATGTGATGGACAGGACCCAATCCTAAGCATAGCATAAAAGATCGTGTAGTTTCGTTTGCTAGAGCTTTTCCAATGTCAAGTATCTTTTCCTTAGACCATGAGATCGTGCAACTCCCGGATACCGTAGGAGTGCTTTGGGTGTGCCAAACGTCACAACGTAACTAGGTGACTATAAAGGTGCACTACGGGTATCTCCGAAAGTGTCTGTTGGGTTGGCACAGATCGAGACTGGGATTTGTCACTCCGTGTGACGGAGAGGTATCTCTAGGCCCACTCGGTAATGCATCATCATAATGAACTCTATGTGACTAAGGCGTTAGTCACGGGATCATGCATTGCGGTACGAGTAAAGAGACTTGCCGGTAACGAGATTGAACAAGGTATAGGGATACCGACGATCGAATCTCGGGCAAGTAACATACCGATTGACAAAGGGAATTGCATACGGGATTGATTGAATCCTCGACACCGTGGTTCATCCGATGAGATCATCGTGGAACATGTGGGAGCCAACATGGGTATCCAGATCCCGCTGTTGGTTATTGACCGGAGAGGCGTCTCGGTCATGTCTGCATGTCTCCCGAACCCGTAGGGTCTACACACTTAAGGTTCGGTGACGCTAGGGTTGTAGAGATATGTGTAGGCGGAAACCCGAAAGTTGTTTGGAGTCCCGGATGAGATCCCGGACGTCACGAGAGGTTCTGGAATGGTCCGGAGGTGAAGAATTATATATAGGAAGTCAAGTTTTGGCCACCGGAAAAGTTTCGGGGGTTACCGGTATTGTACCGGGACCACCGGAAGGGTCCCGGGGCTCCACCGGGTGGGGCCACCTATCCCGGAGGGCCCCGTGGGCTGAAGTGGGAAGGGAACCAGCCCCTAGTGGGCTGGGCGCCCCCCCATGGGCCTCCCCCCATGCGCCTAGGGTTGGGAACCCTAGGGTGGGGGGGCTTCCCACTTGCCTTGGGGGGCAAGGCACCCCCCTTGGCCGCCGCCCCACCCTAGATGGGATCCCTGGCCGGCGCCCCCCCTCTCCCAGGGGGCCTATATAAAGGGGGGGGGGAGGGAGGGCAGTAGGACGACAGCCTTGGGCGCCTCCCTCCTCCCCTGCTAGACCTCTCCGTCTCGCAGAAGCTCGGCGAAGCCCTGCCGAGACCCGCTACATCCACCACCACGCCGTCGTGCTGCTGGATCTCCATCAACCTCTCCTTCCCCCTTGCTGGATCAAGAAGGAGGAGACGTCGCTGCACCGTACGTGTGTTGAACGCGGAGGTGCCGTCCGTTCGGCACTCGATCATCGGTGATTTGGATCACGGCGAGTACGACTCCGTCATCCACGTTCATTGGAACGCTTCCGCTCGCGATCTACAAGGGTATGTAGATGCACTCCTTTCCCCTCATTGCTAGTATACTCCATAGATGCATCTTGGTGAGCGTAGGAAATTTTTTAAATTATGCTACGATTCCCAACAACTTCCTCCCCTGTAGCGAAGCTGAAGTCCGTCCGAATCATGTTAGCAATTGCCGCATACTATGATTATGAGATATGGTAGATGGACGTTAAAACGGCATTCCTTAACGGCTTTCTTAAGGAAGAATTGTATATGATGCAGCCGAAAGGTTTTGTCGATCCTAAGAATGCTAACAAGGTATGCAAGCTCCAGCGCTCCATCTATGGACTGGTGCAAGTATCTCGGAGTTGGAACATTCGTTTTGATGAGATGATCAAAGCGTTTGGGTTTACACAGAGTTATGGAGAAGCCTGTGTTTACAAGAAAGTGAGTGGGAGCTCTGTAGCATTTCTCTTATTATATGTGGATGACATACTATTGATGGGAAATGATATAGAATTCTTGGAAAGTATGAAGGCCTATTTGAATAAGTGTTTTTCAATGAAGGACCTTGGAGAAGCTGCTTATATATTAGGCATCAAGATCTATAGAGATAGATCAAGACGCCTCATTGGTCTTTCACAGAGTACGTACCTTGACAAGATATTGAAGAAGTTCAATATGGATCAGTCCAAGAAGGGGTTCTTGCCTGTATTGCAAGGTGTGCAATTGAGCACGGCTCAATGCCCGACCACGGCAGAAGATAGAGAAAAGATGAGTGTCATCCCCTATGCCTCGGCCATAGGGTCTATTATGTATGCCATGCTGTGTACCAGACCTGATGTAAACCTTGCCGTAAGTTTGGTAGGAAGGTACCAAAGTAATCCCGGCATGGAACACTGGACAGCGGTCAAGAATATCCTGAAGTACCTGAAGAGGACTAAGGATATGTTTCTCGTTTATGGAGGTGACGAAGAGCTCATCGTAAAGGGTTACGTCGACGCTAGCTTCGGCACAGATCTGGATGACTCGAAGTCACAAACCGGATACGTGTATATTTTGAATGGAGCAGCAATAAGATGATGCAGTTGCAAGCAAAGCGTCGTGGCGGGATCTACATGTGGAGCGGAGTACATGGCAGCCTCAGAGGCAGCGCAAGAAGCAATCTGGATGAAGGAGTTCATTACCGACCTAGGGGTGATTCCCAATGCGTCGGTCCCGATGACTCTCTTCTGTGACAACACTGGAGCTATTGCCCTTGCGAAGGAGCCCAGGTTTCACAGGAAGACCAGGCATATCAAGCGTCGCTTCAACTCCATTCGTGAAAGTGTTCAAAATGGAGACATAGATATTTGTAAAGTACATACGGACCTGAATGTAGCAGATCCGTTGACTAAACCTCTCCCTAGAGCAAAACATGATCAACACCAGGACGCAATGGGTGTTCGATTGATCACAATGTAACTAGATTATTGACTCTAGTGCAAGTGGGAGACTGTTGGAAATATGCCCTAGAGGCAATAATAAATGGTTATTATTATATTTCTTTGTTCATGGTAATTGTCTATTATTCATGCTGTAATTGTATTGTCCGGAAATCGTAATACATGTGTGAATGCATAGACCACAACTTGTCCCTAGTAAGCCTCTAGTTGACTAGCTCGTTGATCAACAGATAGTCATGGTTTCCTGACTATGGACATTGGATGTCATTGATAACGGGATCACATCATTAGGAGAATGATGTGATGGACAAGACCCAATCGTAAGCGTAGTATAAAAGATCGTGTAGTTCGTTTGCTTGAGCTTTTCCAATGTCAAGCATCTTTTCCTTAGACCATGAGATCGTGTAACTCCCAGATGCCGTAGGAGTGCTTTGGGTGTACCCAACGTCACAACGTAACTGGGTGACTATAAAGGTACACTACGGGTATCTTTGAAAGTGTCTGTTGGGTTGACACGGATCGAGACTGGGATTTGTCACTCCGTGTGACGGAGAGGTATCTCTGGGCCCACTCGGTAATGCATCATCATAATGAGCTCAATGTGACTAAGGAGTTAGCCACGGGATCATGCATTACGGTACGAGTAAAGAGACTTGCCGGTAACGATATTGAACAGGGTATTGCGATACCGACGATCGAATCTCGGGCAAGTAACATACCGATTGACAAAGGGAATTGTATACGGGATTGATTGAATCCTCGACATCGTGGTTCATCTGATGAGATCATCGTGGAACATGTGGGAGCCAACATGGGTATCCAGATCCCGCTGTTGGTTATTGACCGGAGAGGCGTCCCGGTCATGTCTGCATGTCTCCCGAACCCGTAGGGTCTACACACTTAAGGTTCGGTGACGCTAGGGTTGTAGAGATATTAGTATGCGGAAACCCGAAAGTTGTTCGGAGTCTCGGATGAGTTCCCGGACGTCACGAGGAGTTCCGGAATGGTCCGGAGGTGAAGAATTATATATAGGAAGTCCAGTTTCGGCCACCGGGAAAGTTTCGGGGGTTATCGGTATTATACCGGGACCACCGAATGGGTCCCGGGGGTCCACCGGGTGGGGCCACCTATCCCGGAGGGCCCCATGGGCTGAAGTGGGAAGGGAACCAGCCCTTAGTGGTCTGGGGCGCCCCCCCTTGGGCCTCCCCCTGCGCCTAGGGTTGGAAACCCTAGGGGTGGGGGGCGCCCCACTTGGCTTGGGGGGGGGAAGCCACCCCCCTTCCCCCTTGGCTGGCGCCCCCCAGGGGTCCTATATATAGTGGGGGAGGGAGGGCAGCAGCACCACAGCCCCTGGCGCCTCCCTCTCCCCCTGCAACACCTCTCCGTCCCACTTGTGCTTGGCGAAGCCCTGCCGGGATCCCGCTACTTCCACCACCACGCCGTCGTGCTGCTGGATCTCCATCAACCTCTCCTTCCCCCTTGCTGGATCAAGAAGGAGGAGACGTCGCTGCTCCGTACGTGTGTTGAACGCGGAGGTGCCGTCCGTTTGGCACTTGGTCATCAGGGATTTGGATCACGGCGAGTACGACTCCATCAACCTCGTTCATTGGAACGCTTCCGCTCGCAATCTACAAGGGTATGTAAATGCACTCCTTTCCCCTCGTTGCTAGTATACTCCATAGATGGATCTTGGTGATGCGTAGGAAATTTTAAAAATTCTGCTATGATCCCCAACAGCACATCCACTACTAGGTTGTTGGCCGAGGCAACAACAGTGAAAACTACACATTCACAGGCAGGGGGAAAGTTGCACATCAACTACTAGGCAGTTGGACAGGCAGTAGACGAAGTTGTGGACATCTCAATGGTAGAGAATAGTTTAGGGTGTTGGGGAACGCAGTAATTTCAAAAAAATTCCTACCCACACGCAAGATCCATCTAGGTGATGCATAGCAACGAGAGGGGAGAGTGTTGTCCACGTACCCTCGTAGACCGAAAGCGGAATCGTTATGACAACACGGTTGATGTAGTCGTACGTCTTCACGATCCGACCGATCCTAGCACCGAAAGTACGGCACCTCCGCGATCTGCACACGTTCAGCTCGGTGACGTCCCTCGTACTCTTGATCCAGCTGAGACCGAGGGAGAGTCTCGTCAGCACGACGGCGTGATGACGATGATGATGAAGTTACCGACGTAGGGCTTCGCCTAAGCACTACAATGATACGACCGAGGTGGCAATCTGTGGAGGGGGGCACCGCACACGGCTAAAACAACTGTCAACTTGTGTGTTATAGGGTGCCCCCTGCTCCCGTATATAAAGGAGCAAGGGGGAGGCCGGCCGGCCCTATAGGCGCGCCAAGGAGGGGAGGAATCCTCCTCCTAGTAGGAGTAGGATTCCTCCTTTCCTAGTCCTACTAGGAGGGGGAAGGAAGGGGAGGGGGAGGGAGAGGGAAAGAGGGACCGCGCCCCCCTCCCTAGTCATATTCGGACTCCCTTGGGGGGGGCACCTCCTGGCTGCTGCCCTCTCTCTCCCCTAAAGCCCACTAAGGGCCCAATAACTTCCCAGGGGGGGTCCGGTAACCCTCCGGCACTCCGGTTTTATCCGAAACCTCCCGGAACCCTTCCGGTGTCCGAATATAGCCGTCCAATATATCAATCTTTATGTCCATTTCGAGACTCCTCGTCATGTCTGTGATCACATCCGGGACTCCGAAGTATATTCGGTACATCAAAACACATAAACTCATAATATCGATCGTCACCAAACGTTAAGCGTGCGGAACCTACGGGTTCGAGAACTATGTAGACATGACTGAGACTCGTCTCTGGTCAATAACCAATAGCGGAACCTGGATGCTCATATTGGTTCCTACATATTCTACGAAGATCTTTATCGGTCAAACCGCATAACAACATACGTTGTTCCCTTTGTCATCGGTATGTTACTTGCCCGAGATTCGATCGTCGGTATCTCAATACCTAGTTCAATCTCGTTACCGGCAAGTCTCTTTACTCGTTCCGTAATGTATCATCCCGTAACTAACTCATTAGTCACATTGCTTGCAAGGCTTATAGTGATGTGCATTACCGAGAGGGCCCAGAGATACCTCTCCGACAATCGGAGTGACAAATCCTAATCTCGATCTATGCCAACTCAACAAACACCATCGGAGACACCTGTAGAGCATCTTTATAATCACCCAATTATGTTGTGACATTTGATAGCACACTAAGTGTTCCTTCGGTATTCAGGAGTTGCATAATCTCATAGTCATAGGAACACGTATAAGTCATGAAGAAAGCAGTAGCAACAAACTAAACGATCATCGTGCTAAGCTAACGGATGGGTCAAGTCAAGCACATCATTCTCTAATGATGTGATCCCGTTAATCAAATGACAACTCATGTCTATGGCTAAGAAACTTAACCATCTTTGATTCAACGATCTAGTCAAGTAGAGGCATACTAGTGACACTCTGTTTGTCTATGTATTCACACATGTACTAAGTTTCCAGTTAATAAAATTCTAGCATGAATAATAAACATTATCATGATATAAGGAAATATAAATAACAACTTTATTATTGCCTCTAGGGCATATTTCCTTCAGTCTCCCACTTGCACTAGAGTCAATAATCTAGATTACACAGTAATGATTCTAACACCCATGGAGTCTTGGTGCTGATCATGTTTTGCTCGTGAGAGAGGCTTAGTCAACGGGTCTGCAACATTCAGATCCGTATGTATCTTGCAAATCTCTCTGTCTCCCTCCTTGACTTGATCGCGGATGGAATTGAAGCGTCTCTTGATGTGCTTGGTTCTCTTGTGAAATCTGGATTCCTTTGCCAAGGCAATTGCACCAGTATTGTCACAAAAGATTTTCATTGGACCCGATGCACTAGGTATGCTTTTCCTATACAAATCCTGCAAACCGAATGAGGCCTAACGGTCTTTTTCTAGGCCAATGATTCTTAGTCTTCTTTGAGCAGAGTACCCAAGATTTGCAGCATCAAAGGTGGCTTCCGGATCGGACAATGTTGAAGCTTAGAGCTCACTCTTGAGGGCATTGTTTTGGAGTTGGATTTGGTCAGAGGGACTCGTGGCTCATGGGTGGAGCGGATGCACGTCGGTCGTCGAGGTTGGGCAGCTTGAGCACCCTTCACATGCGAGGCATTAGATGAGCCATGTTGGTCGGTTCTCGTGGGATCGGAGCGGCATATATCCACCTCCTTTGGGCATGTCGTTCCTCTCGGGTATCGTCGAGGTTGATGAATAGGCTCATGGAGGACAGCCTTGCTGGCGTCTTATATGTACTAGATGACCCGGTTGCGCCAATGGCGCAAGAACCGAGTTAGAAACGATGTTAGTAGGGAGTAAGTAGATGTAGATGGCTCAAGAACCCAGTTAGAAACGATGTTAGTAGGAGTAAGTAGATGTAGATGACAATGTAATACGAATTGTATTAATTTAGATCGGTTTTCAGATGGAAACAATTCAATGTTCGGAAGGGGAGTACTGTTACGTGTATATAATGTCAGAGACAATAATAGTGTTTTAAGCATGCGGTTTAGTATCAATAGTATCTGCGTTCATATTCAAAACTATACATAGGCAGCCGGACAGCTTATTTAAAGCCAGAAGCCAAAAGGATCCACGAGAATTACAGTTCAAGTAACATCACAGACCTCAAAGATAAAGAATACTACAATCATGCCAAGTGCTGAGAGACAAAAACACCGCCAATAGTTGCTTCACCAACTGCCACCACGACGCGCAGCGCTGACCACGTGTCTAGCATGACTGCTGGTCTTGGTTCCATCGACCAGTTCATGGTATGCGTCATGTTCCTCTCCCCACTGTACTGAAGTGAGAACACCTTGGGCTCCATCTTCGCGGTGGCTCACACTATAGCTTGGCAGCGGAGCGGCTTCTGCTGCAGCTCGGAGGTGCTCCGACTCCATCTGCATCTCAGTTCCTGCTGCAGCTCAGAGGTGCTCCGGCTCCATCTGCATCTCAGCGACCCGGCAGCTCGGAGGAGCTGCGCCTCCATCTGCATCTCAGGCGGCCCAGCAGCTCCGGCTGCAGCTCGGAGCTGTGGAATTGGCAGATGGCGCCGCCCTTGCTTGTATCCGCGACCCACTATGAGTGGAAGGAGAATCTCATTTCATTCTCGTAGCTGCTTGGAGTGACTACTGGCCTTTCAACACGATGATCAACAAAGCATGTGTTGGTCAGGGTTGATTAAAATCAAGCTTCCTTGCAGGTCCAGGCTCAATCAGTTGAGAATTCCTAGAAGGTCTGGACTCAACCAAATGAAGCTCCCCTGCAGGCCCAGGCTGAACCAAATCAGCCTTCCTAGGAGTACTGGACTCAATCAAATCAAGTTTCTTTGTAGGTGCAGGCTCGACCAAATCAGGCTTCTGTAATGGTCGTTGTTCGATTTTTTCAAGAGGTCCAGACACAATCAAATCAGGCTTTGCTGCAGATGAGTCGATCAAATCATACTTCAGTATGCTCACAGTAATCACATAAAGTAAGCTACCAATTGAGGTGGATTCACCATCCGGCAGGCTTTCGCCATTGCTTCTGCTGCACTCATCATCATGCTGGTTCTGGACATTGCTCTCACTGCATGCATCACCATGTGGACTGTCAGTGTTATAAGGAGCATTCTAAGTGATATTGGCGGTAAGTGGTGATCTTGGAGACTGACGATCTGACACTGACTCTGGGAATCTCATCCACAGGTCCGAATTCAGTACTCCTAGAAAAGGTAATTACTATTCTTCCTCCACAGGTCCGAATTCAGTACTGAAGAATCTGCTAAGGTAGGCTGCCAGAAACGAACACCAAAGTGTTAGAAGTACATTCATGTTCACTGTGTTGAACATAATTGGTTCAGGATTATGAAGCTATACCATCGTGTACCAAAAGCGGGAGACACCCAACAAAGATTTTGCGAGTGTAGTCATGCTTCTCCCAATGATCATTATAAGAAATACCATGTAATCGTGTACAGATATAAGAAATACCTTTCATAATAATGGTCTTGTCATAATCATCAAAATCATCATCCAGCGGCTCTTTGTGCCTTTCTTTTTTCATCGCATGGTTCTTTTCCATTGTAGCATGGTTCACTAAAAAGGAACAAAAATCAGTTGAGAATGCAGTTTGCATGATATCCATTATCATCAGTACAAACAAAAGCATCTAACAAACCTTTATATAATTCAAATAATATGTTTTTCTTCCAGTGTAGGTGGCATCTGTTCAGGTTGTGCCGGCACTCCCTGGAGCTTGTGACTTTCCACGGCAAGGGAGGCTCCAACAGGACCACGGTGGCCGCCATTGCTGCACTGGTAAAACTAACCTCCTTCGGTGTTTGATGAATCTGTAGAATTTTTTGTTAGCTCGTTCCTACTATGTTAATAGCCAAGTCTCGAGGGCAGTGTTGATACTTAGCTGAGTGATTCAACATTTCAGTACTAATTAGCACTAATTAGCGGCTGGGGCTGCTCTAATCATCAAGATGGGTATATTGTAGTATAAAATATTTAGTTGAGTGCTTCAGATGGTGAAGTGTATTTTCCAATTAAATCGCAAATGATCACACACGCACTTATTCAAGACGGTTTGCCTTATCTTTGCAGAGCACGAAGTTGTGCTTGGTAGCTATTAAGCTTCCTTGTCGACAAATCATGTTCATCAGCAACTGGACTGTTTACATTATCACCCTGATAATTATGCTTTTTTTGCGGGGACCCTGATAATTATGCTCACTTAACTCAGAGCATATCTTATCAATTTGTGATCGAATATCATAATACTGTTGGATCCTTTCTTCTGTCTTGCATTTCAGGTCGTTGAGCACAGGAACAACAGCAGCAAGTTGTTCCTTGAGCGACACGTACCTCTTGTATTTCTGCGCAAGTGCTGAGAAATTAACAAAAGCATCCTAGTAAAAAGATTAAAGTAAGGTGGTATTGCCTACAGATGTAGTATAAGCCAGTAGCTACTTTTGATGGAAACATCCGGGACACAGTTATTAGATGTCATTTGCAGGCCCGGAGACACAACCTTCAACGGGATAGGAATCTTTTCCGTCACGAACTCATGCTTGGCAACAAAAGGTCTAGAAATGAAAGAAAGCGATGCACCAGTATCAAAAAGAACTTTTGCAGGAATATCATTAATAGGAAGATTACCCATTATCACATCAGTAGATTCCTCTGCTTGAGCTGCATTCATCATGTTCACCTTTGCAGACTTTGGATTATGCTTGACCACTGCATTGCTGGAAGATCTGACAGGAGGAGGAGGCGGAAGACGCCTTTGGTTGAAGCACTTGTTAGCATAGTGACCCTTCTGCTGACACTTGTTGCAAGTCACCTCTGAGAGTGGACGATGATAAGGAGCATTGGACTTTGGAGGTTGATTCTGAGACTTGTTCTGATAGCCAGAGTTGGAAGAGTTGGAAGAACCATGGCCACCTTTGTTCTTCTGCTGGTAAGGCTGACGAAACGGAGGAGGAGGAGGCAACCAGAACTTCTGTTGCTTAGCTGCCACAAGTGAGGAAGAAGACGACTGAACTGCGTCTCTGACTCTCTTCTTAGAAGCCTCACACTTGAGCTGAGCAGCCTCTTGCTTCAGTGCCATGTTATAGAATTGATCAAACTGAGTAGGCTCAACAAGAACGAGAGCTAACTGCAGATCCTCTCTAAGGCCACCTCTGAAGTGATAGATCATGCTCTTTTCATCAGGAACGTCTTGTTTAGCGAAGCGAGCAAGTTTCTGAAACTAAATGTTGAATTGATACACAAACATGTTGCCTTGCTTGAGATTGCGGAACTCCTCACGCTTGCTCTCAACAACACTTTGTGGAATGTGGTGCGCTTTGAAGTCCCGACCGAAGTCAGTCCAAGTGATCACACGACCTCCTCTGGAATCTTTGTATTGCTGAAACCAATCAGCAGCTTGGTCCTTGAGCTGAAAAGAAGCAAACTTGACATAGTCCTCAGGCCTGACATTGCTACATTCAAAATGCTTGTTGATGTCCACGAGCCAATCATCGACATCCGTGGCCTCGGCACAGAAGCTGAAAGACTTGGGCTGATTTGCGAGAAACTGGTTGAGGGTAGCAAAGTGAGACTGATTGTTGCCTTGACCTTGATTGCCTTGATTGCCTTGCCCTTGGGTGCGTTCTTGCAAGAGTTGCAGAATCATCTGAGCATTGGCGTTGGTGGCTGCCATGATAGCTTGCCATGCCTCCGGAGGCGGAGGTGGTGGCGGAGGGTTCGCTTGACTCCCTTCATTGCGATCCGGATTCTGACGCGTTGGCGGAGCCATCCTGAAGAGGGTGACATCCCTTAGCATCTTGATAGACAAAAAGATAAGTAGAATCAACGGATAGAAATTGCAACATATAGTCTTCACAATAAACATTCGAACGAGGATGAACGAATGAATTCCATAGTAAATCATCACACTTCCATAAGTTGAGAAGCCACTTGAAAAAAGATATGGAATCAACATATGCCTTCGAAGCAACTCGAATACCACAATTGAAAACAAAACAAAGTATTGGCTTGCAGAATAAGCCGGAACAAACATATGATAGAGATTTCGTCCGAAGTTTTCGTGGTGGGGCCCACACGGGCTCAATCGTACAACACCATCATGTACAAGGCTGTGCACATGACATACGAAGCGTCCCCGAGTCAGCATAGCCAAGGACTCTTTAAGACACTACGAGACCACTGTAAAACCAACCGTGTACAGGCGGACCACTAGACGTCGAACCCCAATCTCATATCATGCGTCTGTCGGAAAGATATCCTAAGGCTACTTGAATTCCCACTTATAAACTCCCGAAACTTTCTCGTTATGCAATCTGGTGTTGGGGATACAGGGGACACAAAATATATCACCCAAACTAACAATCCCTAGATCCAGCTGTATCCATCCGTCAACACATAACCAAGAAACCTTCGGAAATCGTTTACCTCAACCTTCGAAAAGCATCCGTTATACAAGTTATGGCAATACTCCCGAACTCCCGCCCCAGTACTGGGTGGCGTCGAGGTGATCTCACCAACAACTGCATAAAAGAGATTTCGATGTCGGCGAAACTCAGGTATTCCAGAACCGCAACGATAAAATTGTGACGACAACACCTCGGAGCTCAACTCCCCGGGACACTGCCACAACCCCTAAATGTGAGGAGGCACCAAGAACAATGTTCTCGTCACAAAACCATCGGAACGATTCCAAGATACCCGCGTGATCCTAAATTTTTTTTAGTGAAATTCGAGGAGAGAATAGTCAAAACTTCTACGTCAGGAGACCTCACCAGAGCGACGAAGGGACTGAGGAGTAAAAAGAATCCTACTCTCCGATATATATAATCCTAAGACTCAAAACATTTTTGTTCTAGACTCAACAACGCCAGCGATTCGATCAAGCAGGGGGCTCCTAAGTCGGGGATGGCTCTGATTACCAACTTGTAACGCCCACGATGCGGCTATATCTCCCACGTGTCGAGGCACGACTTAGAGGCATAACCGCATTGTGGTTTTGTTGCAAGAAGGGTCATCTTCACAGAATCCCATGTAATGAACAAGAATGGGATAAAGAGTTGGCTTACAATCGCCACTTCACACAATGCATAAATATAAATCATACATCATCCAAAATACATACATATAGACCGACTACGGTCAAGATCCAGATGAAAATAAGACAACCCCAAATGCTAGATCCCCGATCGTCCCAACTGGGCTCCACTACTGATCATCAGGAAAAGGCACATAGTAACGACCACGTTCCTCGTCGAACTCCCACTTGAGATCGATCCCGTCATCTGCACTGGCATCGTCGGCACCTGCAACTATTTTGGTAGAATCTGTGAGTCGCGGGGACTCAGCAATCTCACACCCGCGAGATCAAGACTATTTAAGCTTATAGGAAAAGGATGGTGTAGTGAGGTGGAGCTGCAGCGGCAATAAGCATATATGGTGGCTAACATACGCAAAAGAGAGCGAGAAGAGAAGCAACGGAACGGACGTCATCTAGCAACGACCAAGAAGTGATCCTGAACTCCTACTTACGTCATACATAACTCAAACCGTGTTCACTTCCCGGACTCCGCCGAGAAGAGACCATCACGGCTACACACAAAGTTGATGTATTTTAACTGGGTCAAGTGACAAGTTCTCTACAACCGGACATTAACAAATTCCCATCTGCCTCATAACCGCAGGCACGGTTTTCGAAAGATAATACCCTGTAGGGGTGTCCCAACTTAGCCCATCATAAGCTCTCACGGTCAACGAAGAATAAACCTTCTCCCGGAAAGACCCGATCAGTCTCGGAATCCCGGTTTACAAGACATTTCGACAATGGTAAAACAAGACCAGCAAAGCCGCCCGAATGTGCCGACAAATCCCGATAGGAGCTGCACATATCTCGTTCTCAGGGCACACCGGATGAACACTACGTACAGCTAAAACCAATCCTCGAGTTTCCTCAAGGTGGCGCTGCAAGTGGCTCTAGTTTGGACCAGCACTCAGAGGAACACTGGCCCGGGGGTTTAAATAAAGATGACCCTCGGGCTCGCGAAAACCCGGGGGAAAAAGGCTTAGGCGGCAAATGGTAAAACCAAGATTGGGCCTTGCTGGAGGAGTTTTATTCATGGCGAACTGTCAAGGGGGTCCCATAAATCACCCAACCGCGTAAGGAACGCAAACTCAAGGAACATAATCCCGGTATAACAGAAACTAGGGCGGCAAGAGTGGAACAAAACACCAGGCATAAGGCCGAGCCTTCCACCCTTTACCAAATGTATATAGATGCATTAATTAAATAATAGATATTGTGATATCCCAACAAATCCACGTTCCGACATGGAACAAACTTCAACTTCACCTGCAACTAGCAACGCTATAAGAAGGGCTGAGCAAAAGCGGTAACTTAGCCAAACAACGGTTTGCTAGGAAAGGATGGTTAGAGGCTGACATGGCAAAATGGGAGACATGATATAGGAAGTGATAGGTAGCGCAGCATGGCAATAGAGCGAACAAATAGCAAAGCAAAGATAGAAGTGATTTCGAGGGGTGGTCATCTTGCCTGCAAGGTTCTCAGAGTTGTCGAAAGCTTGATCCTCGTAAGCGTACTCAACAGGTTCCTCGTTCACGAACTCGTCTCCCGGCTCTACCCAAGACAAGAACACAAACAAACGGAACCACAATCAACCACGAGAAATGCACAAGCAACATGATGCAAAACATGTATGATATGCAAGATATGATATGCGATGCATATGCGTGCTCCAGAAGGAAAATGATTAACAAGGCAGTAACTTGGCAAACCAAGCATGCCACTGGAAAGATGAGATTATTTCGGTCGAAATCGACATAAAGATCACCGGAATCGGATGCACGGTTTGCAAATGGCAAGCAAAACAAGAATGACGCGAATCTGCGATAAGCAGCATGATAGCACTTAAAATGCAATAAGCAACAATGCTACAGCACTCCAACATAGCAACAAAGCATATGGAAGTAATCTACAGGAGATGCTTGACAAAATATGAACACTGAGCTACGGCTAAATCACAACATAACAAGCTCAAACAAGCATGGCAAAAGTGCAAAAGATAACAGGTTCACAGCCTTAGTGAAATTACTGGACATGGCAGAAAACAGCATCAGGTAGCAATGTTCAGAGCACAAAATCAACATGCTACAGGAACTTAACATGGAAAAACAAGGCATGTAAGTATTATACTAAATGCATATGACAAAAGTCCCTTACTGACCATAAGCCAAAAAGGACCAGAAGATATGATGGCAAGCATGTAAACATAGCAAGTTTCGTTATCAGGTTCCAGACTTAGCAGAAAACAGAGCATGGCAGAAATAATGATATGAAGGCATGTTTGTGAGCTTGATGCACTCACCACAAAGTAATGCATGACAAAACAAGCATACCTACAGCAAGATGGCATGTTTATAAAGCTATCCATGGCAAGAGCAAATACATAGCATGTATGGATCAACTACAATAAGCTTGGCAAAATTGCATATCATGTTAAGAATCTGCCAAAAATATTTTATAGCAAAAGTAGAGCAAGATTGAGTCATGTTATGGCACTCCATAATTTCAACCAAGGGGAGGAATGGATCAATTACAACAATATCTACAAAATATCCTTACTGAACATCTCCAAAATATGCATGGATCTCTCTGTAGCATCAAGTTTACATGGCAACAAAATAACAGCAGACAAAGACTTAGAGAAATCACCAAGTCCCTGAAATCAGAAACATTACGGGACCTAGTTTGCATGCTTGTGCTAGTAACCACAGAGATCACAAAAATACATGGCATACACCACTGGAAAGATGGCATGGCATACAACAAAACACATGTAGAGCTCATGCCCATAAGATGCACAGATTTAACGATACAAAAATGACAAATCTCCAAGTTCTGCTAAGAACCAGCAGATAACAGCAACTAGCACTCTTGCAACAGAGATTTGGGCATCAAGATGGCCTCTAATTAACATGGTGCAATTTAACAACATGTAGAGCATCGCGAGACGAACAATTTGATATATTACACGCGTGAAACGGAGCTATGTACAAAGAGTTATGCAATGATGAACAGGGACACATGCTGTTAAAATCATAGGACTTAGAAAAATACGGGTCTCGGGAAAAGTCAACGCCGGTGGCTCACCAGATCGGATCGAGGCCGAAGCTCTCGAGCTCGGGGTCGGGGCCGGCGATGGAGGGCGGCCGGAGTCGGGGAAGTGGAGGACGAGGCGCCGGCGGCTGAGGAGGGCGGCGCCGGCCGGGCTCGCGCGGGCACGCCGGCGACGGGCGAGGCGGCGGGCACGGCGGTGAGCGGGGAGGCGACGGGGACGGCAGCGCCGGCGGCGGCGGGCGGCGGCTCGGGGCCCGGTCGCGCGCGGGCAGGCCGGCCTCGGGCCCGGCGTGCCACGTGGCGGCGGCGGAGGGAGCGGACGTGTCCGTCGGCAGACGTTTTCGTCCGGCGGCGCGCGGTGGAGAATTTTAGGGTTTCGTCTGCGTGCGTATATCGGGAGGGTCACATATAAATAGGTAGAGGGAGCTAGGAGGCTCCAAATGAGGTGCGGTTTTCGCCCACACGATCGTGATCGAACGACCTAGAGCATGGAAGAGAGTTTGGTGGGTTTTGGGGATATAAACCTTAGAGTCACCGACCAGGAGGGGCCGGGTGTTGGGGAACGTAGTAATTTCAAAAAATTTCCTATGCACACACAAGATCATGGTGATGCATAGCAACGAGAGGGGAGAGTGTTGTCCACGTACCATCGTAGACCGATAGCGGAAGCGTTATCACAACGCGGTTGATGTAGTCGTACGTCTTCACGATCCGACCGATCAAGTACCGAACGTACGGCACCTCCGAGTTCTACACACGTTCAGCTCGATGACGTCCCTCGAACTCCGATCCAGCCGAGTGTTGAGGGAGAGTTTCGTCAGCACGACGGCGTGGTGACGATGATGATGTTCCACCGACGCAGGGCTTCGCCTAAGCTCCGCAACGGTATTATCGAGGTGTAATATGGTGGAGGGGGGGCACCGCACACGGCTAAGAGATCTCAAGGATCAATTGTTGTGTCTCTGGGGTGCCCCCCTGCCCCCGTATATAAAGGAGCAAGGGAGGAGGAGGCCGGCCCTAGGAGGGGGCGCACCAAGTGTGGAGTCCTACTAGGACTCCCTAGTCCTAGTAGGATTCCACCTCCCATATGGAATAGGAAAAGAGGAAGGGGAAAAGAGAAGGAAGGAAGGGGGCGCCCCCCTTCCCTAGTCCAATTCGGACCAGACCAAGGGGAGGGGTGCGGCCACCCTTGAGGCCCTTTTTCTTCTTTCCCGTATGGCCCAATAAGGCCCAATACGTATTCCCGTAACTCTCCGGTACTCCGAAAAATACCCGAATCACTCGGAACCTTTCCGAAGTCCGAATATAGTCGTCCAATATATCGATTTTTACGTCTCGACCATTTCGAGACTCCTCGTCATGTCCCCGATCTCATCCGGGACTCCGAACTCCTTCGGTACATCAACATACATAAACTCATAATAAAACTGTCATCGTAACTTTAAGCGTGCGGACCCTACGGGTTCGAGAACTATGTAGACATGACCGAGACATGTCTCCGGTCAATAACCAATAGCGGGACCTGGATGCCCATATTGGCTCCCACATATTCTACGAAGATCTTTATCGGTCAGACCGCATAACAACATACGTTGTTCCCTTTGTCACCGGTATGTTACTTGCCCGAGATTTGATCGTCGGTATCTCGATACCTAGTTCAATCTTGTTACCGACAAGTCTCTTTACTCGTTCCGTAACACATCATCCCGCAACTAACTCATTAGTCACAATGCTTGCAAGGCTTATAGTGATGTGCATTACCGAGTGGGCCCAGAGATACCTCTCCGACAATTGGAGTGACAAATCCTAATCTCGAAATACGCCAACCCAACAAGTACCTTTGAAGACACCTGTAGAGCACCTTTATAATCACCCATTTACGTTGTGACGTTTGGTAGCACACAAAGTGTTCCTCTGGTAAACGGGAGTTGCATAATCTCATAGTCATAGGAACATGTATAAGTCATGAAGAAAGCAATAGCAACATAATAAACGATCGAGTGCTAAGCTAACGGAATGGGTCAAGTCAATCACGTCATTCTCCTAATGAGGTGATCTCGTTAATCAAATGACAACTTATGTCTATGGCTAGGAAACATAGCCATCTTTGATTAACGAGCTAGTCAAGTAGAGGCATACTAGTGACACTCTGTTTGTTTATGTATTCACACATGTATTATGTTTCCGGTTAATACAATTCTAGCATGAATAATAAACATTTATCATGATATAAGGAAATAAATAATAACTTTATTATTGCCTCTAGGGCATATTTCCTTCACCGGGTTACTCATAATGGTCACCGCGTGAAGCCCGGCGCCAAGCTTGAAGACAGCGGGCCAGAGATGGGCTTAAGACCCGGACGTGGCTTAAGGCCCGTAGTTGCAACCGCTATTATGGTAGAACTTGTAGTGTAAGGCAAGAATAGTTGAGAGTCCGAGCCGGACACTCTTATGAGCCGGCCGGCACTCTGAGAGCTGCGGGGCGTCAACCTCTCTATATAAAGGGACGACCCGGCGGCGGTTCAGGGGACGAGAAAGATCTCATCGAGAGCCAGGCATAGCAATCAAGCTCCCTGCTCATCGAAACCATAAGAAATACCACCTCAACTGGACGTAGGCTTTTACCTTCACCGCAAGGGGCCGAACCAGTATAACCCTCGTGTTCCTTGTCCCGTTAACCCCTTTAAGCTTCCTAGCTGCGATGGCTCCATGACTAAGTCCTAGCACGAGGACCTCTGCCGTGACAATTCCACGACAGTTGGCGCCCACCGTGGGGCCAGCGCACGGTGGATTTGAGTTCTTGAAGGGCAGCTTCGAAGGGCTCAAGGGATACGCTGTGGGCCGGATGACCAAGAGTCGTCGCGGCAAGCTCTACATCGACGATGCAAACTGGGGCCCCGACATCGGCTCAATTGAGTATGGGTACCGGGTCCCCTTCGGCGGAATTCATGTCTTCATTGGCAAGATTGGTGAGCCGGATCTCGGCGCCGATCTCATCGAGACGGCTCAGCATGCACGACCCGCCCGAGCCCTGCCTGCCTTGAAGCATGCTTTTGTGGGATATATCCATGAAGGACTCTCTGTAGGGTCTGGATCTGGTGATGAGACGGCCGCCGGCTCTGACGGCGAGTCGTCCACAGATGAGTCAAACTCGTTGTATCAACTTCAAGATGGCAGGCTCAGGGGCTGTTCCGATGGTGACAGTATTCCGGACCCCTTTGAGCCGCCGACCCGGGTTGGAATCTTCATGGCCGGTGCCCAGCCTGTTCAAAATCCCGCCGCCGGGTCAGGAAATCTGGTACCTTCGCCGGCTCAGGTGCTGATGGATCTCACGGACAAGATGACGGCCCTGTTGACCGCCACGGTTGACCCGGCGGATCAAGTTCAGCATGACGCGAAGGTGGCGCAGTTAAAGTTAGATCTAGTGAAAGCCAAGGAGGATCTGGCAGCGGAAGGGATCAGGATGGCTGCGGAGAGGGCGGCTCTCGACGCCCAGACCCAGTTGATTCAGGCGCAGTCCTTCCGGCTCACGATGGATCAGAACGCGTCCAACGAGGTCATGAGAAGGAGGCATCAAAAGGCCCAATCTCGACTCCGTCCGGTCTACGATCCTCGAAACCTCTTCAACACGCCAGGAGCAGGGTCTAGTAACCCGCCGGAGGTCATAGTGCCCGGGGCTGGGACACCTGTTCAGCCACAAGTGATGGGGCCTCCTCGGGTGAACCCTGCCTCGCCTCAGTATGTGCCAATACCACCGGGTCATTATGCTAACCCGCTGGAAAACATGGTCGCCGCGGCAGCACGGCTGGCGGCTCTCCCAATTGACGGCGACTCCCCAACGGCTATTGAAACCCGCCGGGTCAGAGAACTCCTTCAGACAGCGCTGGCGCAGCAAGAGGCGTACTCTTACAGCCGGGACAGGATCCACTCAACCCCTCGTCCAGGCCGGAGCCCAAGTTATAGCAGACACATGGTCTCAACGACCGGCTCAAGTAATGTCCGTCGCCATGACCCGCCCCCTGGTCATGGCCCGGCTCATAACGGAGCCTTTCACGCAACAGACCAAGACAGAGCGCGGCAAGAGGCGGAGCAGGTGCCTCAGTTGACGGCTTACCAAACACCCCCGGCTTATCCGACGACTTCCGTCGACGTGGGTATCCCTACGAGGACTGCAGGTGTCCCTTGTTTAGTGCCAGCTCTCCGCAATGAACGTCTACCCAAGGACTTCAAAGGGCCTAGGAAGGTGCCTAATTACACGGCTGATTTACAACCCGGAGCCTGGATCGAGAGTTACGAGATGGCCATGGAATTACTGGAGGTCAGTGAGGCGGCGATGGCCAAGTACTTCACCATGATGTTAGATGGGACTGCCCGCACTTGGTTGAAGGGGCTGCCACCGAATTCCATCGGGTCTTAGGCGGAGCTGAAAGCCCGGTTCATCCAAAATTTCAAGGATACCTGTAGGCAGTCTATGTCAACTGTGGATTTGACTTACTGTAAACAGCAGGAGGGTGAGTCTACGACACATTGGGTTCGCCGGGTCAAGGAGATAATACATTCATCTGATAAGATGGATGCCGGCTCTGCAGTTTTAATGTTGGAACAGAATTGTCGCTTCCTGCCCCTGAAGATGAAACTCGGGCGGCTCAAGCGTGATTGTAATGATATGGGTACGCTGATGGCGGCTCTCGTCAAGTATGCCGACTCTGATAGTACCAAGGACCCCGCTTCAGATGATGAAAGGACAGGGAAGGGAAAGAAGAACGGCAATGGCAAGGGTCCTCAGCATAACCCGGGGAACCAAGGAGGTGGCAAGCGTAAGGCCGGCGGCAGCCTAGAGTTCGTAGCCAACGCCAGCTCACAGGGTAATAACCAGCGACGCAAGGGGAGGCCACCTCCCCGAGCCGGCGGGTCAGGCCCGACGCTGGAGCAGCTGTTGAATGAGCCTTGTCCAAGGCACGGCTCTAGGGAGAAGCCAGCTACTCATTTATGGAAGGATTGCGCGATCATGAAGGCCTTTAAGAATTCCAATGCCTTTAATGGCAACAATGGCCCGGGTGGCGGCTCAGGCGCTGGCGGTTTTCATGGCCCGGGCGGCGGCTCAAATTCTAATCCACAGAACGGTCAAGGGGGCTTTAATCAGCAGTCTGGCCAGGGTTATCAACAGCAGCAGGGGGTTATCAGACCAATCCAAAGCAGCTTAACGGTGGACAGTATCATGTATTTACCACCAGTCTGTGTAAGCGAGATCAGAAGCTTCATAAGAGGGCTGTGAATGCTGTTGAGCCGGCGGTCCCACGTTATTTAAGATGATCTGAGCAGCCTATCGTGTGGAGTAGGGAGGATCACCCTCCCCGGGTTGATAATCCGGGTCACTTGGCCTTGGTGGTGGCTCCTCGGGTGGGAGGATATAAGTTCACTAAGGTGCTCATGGATGGAGGCAGCAGTATCAACATCCTCTATTATGAGACTTTCCGTCGTATGGGGTTGATTGATAAGAACCTCAGCCAGTCAAACACTATTTTCCATGGTGTGGTGCCTGGTAAGTCGGCTTATCCAGTTGGCAAGATCGAGTTGGAAGTGGCCTTTGGAGATGAGTACAACTACAGGGTGGAAAATTGACCTTTGAGGTGGTCAAGATAAGAAGTCCGTATCATGCCATATTTGGGCGGCCGGCTTACGCCAAGTTCATGGCTCGGCCGTGTTACGTGTATTTACAGCTCAAGATGCCGGGTCACAATGGGACCATTATGGTTCACGGCAGCCGGAAGGTGGCCTTGGAGTGTGAGGAAGGCGATGCAGCTTATGCAGAGTCTGTTTGTGCAACAGAGGAGTTGAAATTTTACAAGGACAATGTTGACCCAACAGATATGACCTCTCTGAAGAAGCCGACTACGGAGCATGAGCCGGCAATGAAATTTAAGTCGGCTGATGAGACTAAACTTGTTGATTTCGTTCCAGGTGATTCATCTCAGCAGTTTAGCATCAGTGCCAATCTGGATCCAAAATAGGAAAGCGCGCTCATCGAGTTCATCCGTGAGAATAGGGACATTTTTGCATGGAAACCTTCTGACATGCCAGGTGTACCTAGAGAACTCGCTGAGCACACTCTCAATGTTGATCCGAAATTTAAGCCGGTCAGGCAATTCCTTCGGCGGTTTAATGAAGAGAGGCGGAAGGCCATTGGTGAAGAGGTGGCCCGGCTCTTGGCGGCCGGGTTTATTGTTGAAGTCTTTCACCCAGAGTGGTTAGCTAACCCGGTGCTCGTGCTCAAGAAGAACGGCACCTGGCGGATGTGTGTGGACTACACGGACTTAAACAAGGCATGTCCGGCTGATCCTTTTGCGCTTCCCCGTATTGATCAAATCATTGATGCTACGGCGGGTTGCGAGCGCTTAAGTTTCTTGGATGCTTATTCTGGATATCATCAGATTAAAATGGCAGTTAAGGACCACGAGAAGACGGCGTTCATCACTCCCTTTCGAGCCTTCTGCTATGTGTCTATGCCTTTTGGACTCAAGAGTGCACAGGCGACTTATCAGCGTTGCGTGCAGAACTGTCTTCACAACCAGATTGGGCGCAATGTTCATGCCTATGTGGATGATATTGTGGTTAAGTCCAGGGAGAAGGAAACCTTGATAGATGATCTGAGGGAAACCTTTGATAATCTCCGGGTCTACAAGATGATGCTTAACCCGGCCAAGTGTGTTTTTGGTGTTCCTGCAGGCAAGCTCTTGGGTTTCTTGGTTTCTAACAGAGGCATTGAAGCTAACCCGGAGAAGATCAAGGCAATCACCTCTCTGGCTAAGCCGGCGTGTATAAACGACGTCCAGCGCCTGGCGGGTCGTATCGCTGCTTTAAGCCGGTTTATAAGCCGTTTGGGTGAGAAGGCCATGCCATTATACCAGTTGATGAAGAAAACTGATGACTTTGTCTGGAATGATGCAGCTAATACGGCTTTTGAGGATTTGAAGAGGCAGCTGGCAGAGCCCCCAGTCCTTGCTGCTCCGGTTGACAAGGAGCCTTTATTACTGTATGTAGCTGCTAACACACGGGCTGTCAGTGTGGCTGTGGTGGTGGAGCGCAAGGAAGAGGGCAAGGAGCATCCGGTTCAGCGGCCGGTTTATTACGTCAGTGAAGTGCTCATCGAGTCCAAACAGCGGTATCCACATTGGCAGAAGCTTGTTTATGGTGTGTTCATGGCAAGCCGGAAGCTTAAGCATTACTTCCAAGGTCACCCTATCACTATGGTTAGTTCTGCTCCCCTTGGAGATATCATCCAAAACAGAGAAGCTACAGGGAGAGTGGCTAAGTGGGCTATAGAGCTTGGGCCTCATGGTCTAAAATACGTACCACGCACTGCTGTTAAATCTCAAGCCTTGGTGGATTTCATCAACGATTGGACAGAGCTACAAGTGCCTGAGGAAAAGCCGGATAATACATATTGGACTATTCATTTCGATGGGTCCAGGCAATTGGAGGGCTCGGGGGCTGGAGTTGCATTGGCTTCCCCTAAAGGTGACAAGTTTCATTATGTGTTACGGTTGATGTTTCCTTGCACTAACAATGCGGCTGAGTATGAGGCCTTGCTTCATGGTCTTCGGATGGCTAAGGAGATGAGCTTGAGCCGGGTAAGGTGCTTCGGTGACTCAGACTTGGTGGCGCAACAAGTATCAGGCAAGTGGGATTCCAAGGACCCTCTCATGGCGGCTTATCGCCGTGAAGTTGATGCCATTGCTGGACACTTTCAGGGTTACCAAGTAGAGCACATCGATCGCAGGAAGAACGAGGCGGCTGATGCATTAAGCCGGCTGGGCTCTCAGCGAAAACCAGTGCCGCCTAATACTTTTCTGGACGTCTTGCATAACCCTTCTGTTAAGGTACCTACAGAGGAAGATCTGGCTGTCCCTGACCCGGAGGCACAGTTGGTGGCGGCTCTCCACATCACCCCGGACTGGACGGTGCCATACTTGGCCTACATGACCCGGGGAGATTTGCCTGAGGATGAAACTTTGGCCAGACAAATAACCCGGTGGTCTAAGTCAATGGTTGTTATCAATGGTGAGCTACATCGCCGCAGTGTTACGGGAGCATTCCAGCGTTGTGTCTCCCCTGAGGAAGGTCAAGAGATCTTGCGTGAGATTCATGAAGGGGATTGTGGCCATCATGCTGGCTCAAAATCCCTTGTGGCCAAAGCTTTTCGTCATGGTTTTTATTGGCTGACGGCTCATGCTGATGCGGAGGACTTGGTTAGTAGATGTGATGGTTGCCAAAGGTTCTCACGACGGGCTCATGTGCCGGCTCAGGAGCTGAGGATGATACCAATCACTTGGCCATTTGCGGTCTGGGGGCTTGATATGGTTGGGCCTTTTAAAAGGTCTAAGGACAAGAAGACCCACCTCCTGGTGGCAGTTGACAAATTCACAAAGTGGGTTGAAGCAGAGCCAGTTAGCAAGTGTGACGCAGCCACGGCGGTTCAGTTCATGAAAAGGGTGATATTTCGCTTTGGCTTTCCACACAGCATTATAACTGGCAATGGTACCAATCTGTCCAAGGGCGCCATGGAGGAGTTTTGTCAACGAGAGCATATTCGACTTGATGTTTCATCAGTGGCTCACCCTCAATCCAATGGTCAAGTTGAGAGAGCTAATCAGGAGATTCTGAAAGGCATCAAACCCCGGCTTTTGGTCCCTTTGCAACGGACGCCGGGTTGTTGGGTGGAGGAGTTACCCTCCGTGTTATGGAGCATCAATACTACTCCTAACAGGTCTACGGGTTACACGCCTTTCTTCATGGTGTATGGAGCGGAAGCAGTCCTCCCCAGTGACATCCGTCATGACTCGCCTCGAGTGGCGGCTTATGTTGAGGCGGATAATGAACATGCGCGCCAGGATGCTCTTGACTTGTTGGACGAACAGCGTGATATGGCAGCAGCTCGCTCAGCAATTTACCAACAAGACCTGCGCCGTTATCACAGTCGCCGGGTTAAGTCCCGGGTCTTCCAGGAAGGTGATCTGGTGCTCCGGCTCATCCAAGATCAAACAGATGCGCACAAGTTATCCCCGCCTTGGGAAGGGCCCTTTGTGGTCAGCAAGAACTTGCACAACGGGTCATACTACCTTATTGACGTTCGAGAGCATAAAGATTCACGTAAGTCGGAGGAAGAGACCCGTCGGCCGTGGAACATAGCTCAGCTTCGGCCTTATTACACTTGAGCCACCGGCTCTCGTAATGTACATATTTCTATAAGCCATGTATATATTATGATAAGCAATAAAGCAGGACCTCTGTCCTTTTTCTCCTCCAAAGGTAAATGTGGTGTTTCCATTACAAGATCACATAGTAACTTGGAGGTGGATCCAGCTTATGATCGTATTCGAATCTAGCCGTACGCAATAAAGTCACTTGGGGGCTTCCTGTTCAAACATAGGTCGTATTCGAACCAAAGAGAACATAGTTGTCGATACCCATTTGATTGGCAAAGTGCCGAGCTCATTGGGGAGTTTTCTTTGATCATATTTGAATCATGGCTCAACCCCCTTTGGGAACCGACGTGGATCGTATTCGAATCAGCGTCGTTAAACAACTCTCAAGGTCATTTGGGGGCTTCCTGTTCAAACATGGGTCGTATTCGAACCAAAGAGAACATAGCTGTCGATACCCTCTTGATCGGCATCGCCAAACCCACTGGGGGCTATGTGATCGCATTCGAATCTTAGCTTAACCCCTTTGGGACGGGTTTCTGGTCGTATTCGAACCGGAAGCCCCTAAGTTTGATTTTCCGGCTTACAACAAGTTCTTCTGGTTGTATCAACAGTGTACACAGCGGTTCTTATTCCGCCGACTTAACTTTGATTCACAAGGTTAGTTACACACAATCAGCATTATCAAGACAGGTAAACCGGAGTTGAGGTACCAACCTTATTATCCGGGTTACACAAACCGGAAGCGGACTTGAAGGCCTGTAAGTATGTTATTATGGTTATATCAAGGATATAATTGAGGACCGGTCTTGGGTGACTTAGATTCATATTCCGGGTTATATATATGAGACTATGATTTCTCAGTGCGGTAAGCCGCCTAGAGACTTGTGACTTGTTTTACTATGCAGGATAGTTAAAGACAGCTATTTAAGCTTAAGGAAAATAAATGGTCAATTATGACCCGGAAGAACATACGGAAGCCACTTCAATGGAGTTAAGCATTCAACAGGTGCACGATGGCACGACAAAGTTAAAATGTTGATCCTACTCTATTACAGGACTCCCCGAGTCCAAAAGATGAGGCATTGTTTTAAGATGTAGTCATGAGCCGCCTACAAGTTAAGATGCTTGTCGAGTTGAAGCTTCCGGTTCATCCCTCTCCGCTCCTCCGGCTGTTCCCAAGACCTGGAAGGTTGACGATTTCCAGTCAATGCCGCTCAAAGCTTCAAATTGAGCTTCCTCGTCAATTAACCCGGCCGGGTTAATTTCCGGGGCAAAGGTGTGCTTACGAGTCGGCGGGACTAAGCTGATGGCTTCATAACGCGGAGTGGGGATCCTCTGATTCTCTGCATCGTAGCCCGGCTGGTACTTGGTCAGATCAGTGTCATTCCCAATCAGGGTGGCCACCGGGCGCACGATCTTCACACAGGCAGCAAAGTCCTTTTGGTCGAAAGGGGTGCCGTCTTCCTTTAAGATGGGGTAACCAAGGGCAATGTCCGCCGGGTCTAGCTCTGGAAGGAAAGCCTTGGCCCGGCTCAGAGCAGCTATGGCTCCGGCTCTTGCAGAGGCCCGTCGCAGCTCTTGAACACGCTGAGGAAGAACGACCAGCCGGCGAAGTACTTCCGCCAGGTGAGTCGGAACCTCATTGGATAGGGCCACCACGGCCAAGGCGCGCTGTGACCCGGTGTAGAGTTGCTCCACCAGAGTGTACACGGCCTTCAACTTGGTCAACACATTTTGATTGAGGTTGGCGCTTCTTGGACCTGTTTAACAAAGTAAGATAAGCCGCTGGCAATGATGGGAGTTATGAGACATAAAGACTGTAAACTTGCTCAAAGCCGGCAGAAGGACTTACCGAAGATTGCGGCAACCATTTGTGACACATGGCGCTTTAAGCCGGAGAGTTCGGCGGTTCTCTCCGACAGAGTCTTCTCCGCCTGTTCGGCCCGGCTTACAAGAGCAGCCTTCTCTTCGGCCCAAGTCTTCCTTTCAGCTTCAAACTTTTTCTTCAGCATTTCTTGAGCGGCAATGCTGGATTCAAATTTGGCGTTGGCCTTCCGGGTCTCAGTTTCCTGAGTCTTCAGGCGGCTCTTCAGATCAGAGATATCAGCCTCAAACTTCTTGCAAGCAGCCTGCACAATTTTCGGGTTATAGTATGAACAGTTATCATGCAATTTTAAAGTCCCAAGCACTTTCCAAGCAAAGACACTTGGCACTTGGGGGCTAATGCATGTTGAAAGTTTCTGTCTACAAAATTACCGGTTTATGAGAGTAAGCCGGAAGATAAGTCTACAACATATTCTATCATAAGTAGTAGACTTGGGGGCTAGAGTATGGTAAAGATAACTATGCAGTAAGCAATAGAGTGGTACCTCAGACTTCTGCTGTATCTGATTCACCATGTTGATCTCCAAATCCCGGCTGTTGTGCACCTGACTGACATAGCCGGAGACGATCTCTCCGATGCTCAGGTTAGCATAGTTGGTGAGGTCCAGCTTGGCCCGGCGGCGCTCTAGCAACTCTTCCTTGGCGGAGCACTTGGCCAGCGCAGTGGGTCTCCCCGGCTCAACAAACTCCGTCCGGGTGATTACCACGTCCGGGTCATCGGCCGGCTGAGCCGGGCTGGAGGTCTCCGGATTAGCAGAAGTCTCTGTGATTGGCTCATCGGTTGGAGTGGTGGCTTCAGGAGCAGAGGCGGCTGGCGGTTCTTGAGCTGCAACCTCCGGCTCAGGCAAGACCGGCTCTTCGACCGGCTTATTCTTCTTCGCCCTCTTGCTGAGCTTTGCCTGGCACTGAAAGGACAAAAAGGTTAGTACAAAAGTATGAGTAAAGATAAGCACAACAAGAGATGATCATCATTACCCGGGTACGGTCTTGAAGGCTGGCAGGTTTGATTGCATCGAGTCACCAGAGGAAGGTGAAGTTTCCTGATAGTTTGAATCAGAAGAATTGAGCGGTTGACGTATAACACTCGCCAAAGGATGAAAAGGGTACAAGTGGGAGATAACCTCGGTCCGGCGTTTCCTCGATGCTTCAGGTAAACCGGAGGAGAGGTCAGCATCCTTGTTGGTCCGGGTGTGCCGTCGGCTCTCATGAATCTGTCGCTTCAAAATAAATTGAGGATCTTGATAAGCTAAAGGATGTGAAAATTTTACTTTCCGGGTTACTCTTCGGACTTTCAGCCTTGGCAAGGGCTCCGAGTCGGAGGAAAGTGTCATTACCTCTTCAGTCACCGGGTTACTTGCTCCGGTGTCATCCTGTGGATAATCAAGTTAATAAGGTGGCCAAAAGACAGCAGAAAAGCGGAATACAACAAGAGCTTACAGGTTCAGGGGTTACCTCTGACTCGGAGCTGTCACTTAGTTGAAGCAGCTCTGAGGCAGTAGGCCTGCATCCCTTCTTGCGGGGAGCGGCTCTCCTGGCGGCTTTCTTAGCCTTCCTGGCCTTCTTGGCCGCCTCATGGTCATACTTGACCTTCCAGAATTTATCATCAGCCTGAAAAATACAATGAAGATTTCTTAAGGTTCAGATGAAAACTATCTAAAGGAGAAAATAAGATGTTCAGATCAGCGGCTTACTGCTGGGGCCGGGTTGGTCTTGCAGAAGGGGCTTAAGCCGGTCCTCCCGCAGTCTGCCAAGCTCTCATTCAAGAGGGCCTTGGTCATGTCTTCAGCAACGTCTTCAGGAAGATCGTTGCGGCTGTGTCGCAGGGGGTCATCTTTCCGGCCCGTGTAATCACACATTAAGCCGGGGCGGCGGCTCAAGGGGTTCACCCGCCACGAGATCCAGACCCAGACCAGATCAATGCCATTGAGGCCATTTCCCAGGAGAGCCTTGATTTTGTTGATGGTGGGGATCAGAGGTTGGCGCTCCGCCTGAGATAGCTTGTCTGGCAGAGGGTGAGTTGGTTCCAAACACGAGGGACGAAAGCCGGGCAGCGGGCTCTCGTCAGCCGGCGAAGTGTCCTGGCAGTAGAACCACGTCTGGTTCCAGTCCTTTGGGTGGCTTGGCGGCTCGGCGTAAGGAAAAAGGCAGTCTCTCCGGCGTTGAATAGAGATTCCACCAAGTTCCAGGCTCGGTCCGTTGGCGCACTCATTCTGGCGGTTCAAATAGAATAGCTCTCTAAAGAGCAGAAGGCTGGGCTCTTCTCCAAGGTAGACTTCGCAGAATACTTGGAAGTTGCATATGTTTGACACGGAATTGGGTCCTATGTCTTGTGGCCGCAGATCAAAGAAATTCAGCACATCTCTAAAGAACTTTGAGCCGGGCGGTGCGAAGCCCCGGCTCATGTGATCAGCAAAAATCACTACCTCACCCTCCCTTGGTTGCGGTCTCTCCTCTGACGGGCCAGGGGCACGGTAAGACATGACATCCTTTTTGGGTAGGTAGCCCGTCTTCACAAAGTCCGCTAAGGTTTCATCAGTGACGTTGGACCTCAGCCAGTTGCACGTGATGGGTGCTTTGGGAGCTTTGGGAGGCATGGTGAAAGTCGGAAGCCTATGATAACAGGAAATGTCCGGTTCAATTATAAGCCGGAGGAAATTTACAGTTCAATGTTCAAAGTGGCGGCTTATGAAGGGGCCTAATGACATATGGTTAAGTACATTGGGTTATCTAAGCCGCTGGAAGTATCGAGAGTAATTCAAATTGTCTACAGCTTTATCATAAATGAGCCGGAGGATTTTACGGCGCGTGGTTTCTTTTGAGCTGGAAAATTTTACAGCGCGCGGCTTCTTTAAGCCGGAAATGTAAGCCGCCATGACTCAGCAGATGCAGTTTTTTACTAAGTGTGGTGAAAACAGGTTTCACACATCGCAGTAACTAATTTGGATCAAAATGGTCGACTAAAGAGGAAAGTTTCTAGACCTAAAACAGACGTAGAAGAAGTTCGCGGGTTCGAACGGAGCCTCTATGCAGTAAAAGGGGATCTATGTACATTGGGAATGGAAGTGAAACAGCTACCGCAGTAGTTTTGTATAGTTTAAAGATCAAGGAAAGGTGATAGTAATAAAATCTACCAAGGGCTCGTGATGAACGGCGATGAACACGGGAAGAACAGGAAGGAACCCTAATGCAGATCTGTTCTACGGGGTAGCAAAGACTTACAGGTGCTCGAAAGATGCGGAGGTCGCCGCAGTTTATCTGGTCACGTCAGGTTGATGCAGCGGCCGGAGGCGGGGAAGACTCGGAGACCCGCGGCGGCGGCGGCAGTGGAGCTCGAGCGGCAACGCAGTGGCGACAGGAGGAAGAAGATGGAGGCGATGAGTGACCAGAGGCTGGTGGGCTGGGCTATTTATAAGGCGAGGCTCATAAGTGGGCGCGAGAAACGAGGAGGCCACGGCGTGGTTATCTCGCCATAAAAACGCCTCGATTTTCGGGACGGCAGTTAAAGATAAGATCCGTTGCGGATATGGTGGAGTAAAAAATGAACTTAATGGAAGATGACGTCATGACGGGTTACCCGGAATCCAGAAGATGACGTCACGACGGGTTATAGCCTTCACACAATTGTAAGCCGGAGATTTGCTGTTGAAAGGATTGAAGATTGACATGAGCCGGCTCAAACCAATCTGGGGCCTAATGTTGAGGATATAAACCTAAGAGTCACCCGCCAGGAGGGGCCGGATTACTCATAATGGTCACCGCGTGAAGCCCGGCGCCAAGCTTGAAGACAGCGGGCCAGAGATGGGCTTAAGACCCGGACGTGGCTTAAGGCCCGTAGTTGCAACCGCTATTATGGTAGAACTTGTAGTGTAAGGCAAGAATAGTTGAGAGTCCGAGCCGGACACTCTTATGAGCCGGCCGGGACTCTGAGAGCTGCGGGGCATCAACCTCTCTATATAAAGGGACGACCCGGCGGCGGTTCAGGGGACGAGAAAGATCTCATCGAGAGCCAGGCATAGCAATCAAGCTCCCTGCTCATCGAAACCATAAGCAATACCACCTCAACTGGACGTAGGCTTTTACCTTCACCGCAAGGGGCCGAACCAGTATAACCCTCGTGTTCCTTGTCCCGTTAACCCCTTTAAGCTTCCTAGCTGCGATGGCTCCACGACTAAGTCCTAGCACGAGGACATCTGCCGTGACAATTCCACGACAGGGCCTCGGGCCCGGCGGGCCGCGGTGGCGTGCCACGTGGCGGCGGCGGAGGGAGCGGACGTGTCCGTCGGCAGACGTTTTCGTCCGGCGGCGCGCGGTGGAGAATTTTAGGGTTTCGTCTGCGTGCGTATATCGGGAGGGTCACATATAAATAGGTAGAGGGAGCTAGGAGGCTCCAAATGATGTGCGGTTTTCGCCCACACGATCGTGATCGAACGACCTAGAGCATGGAAGAGAGTTTGGTGGGTTTTGGGCTGTTTTTGAGGGGGTTTTTTGCTGCACACACAAATGGACCTTGCGGATGCCCGGTTAACCGTTGGAGTACCAAACGACCTCCAAATGGAACGAAACTTGACCGGTGGTCTCCGGGTGGTATACTAGGGTCACTTGACAAGTCTCGGTCCATTCCGAGAATGTTTGACACCTGCTCACGAAAGAAAACAAGAGGGGTGCACCGGAGGAGATAGGAGCGCCGGATTGCAAAACGGACAACGGGGAAAATGCTCGGATGCAAGAGACGAACACGTATGCAAATGCAATGCACATGATGACATGATATGAAATGCATGACATGAACAAAATACAAAACGAAAGACAGAACCCGACCACGGAGGGAATATCATAACGCAATGGCAAGAGTCGGAGTTACAAATATAAAAAGTTACATCCGGGGTGTTACAAAAAGGTAAGGGTAAGAAGATAGTTTGAACGACAATATTCACAACAGATAAAAATGGTCTACTACAGAGCTTAATAGGGAATTGCATCAAACAGATCTTGGGCATTACTCTATGAGCACCAAAACCTGGATTTGCAAATACACAAGCAAAATAGTAGCAGCGTGTCCAAAAGGTTGCAAAGACAAGTGCATGAAGACAACTGCGGCGAGGTCTTGGCTAGTCCTTGCTGGCGTAGGTTATAAGGGCCTTTGCCAAAGCAGCGAGCGTCTATGTACAGAAGAACCTGATGCAAAAAAATGAAGGAAATTCATAAGATAGGCTGATTTAGCTGGGACCCACACGTATACAAATAAAAATGGGTAGTAACAGAAAGAATCATATATGTAGTGTATGAGTCATCGGTAGGAAATGTAGATCTCAGGAACGTATCAGCTAACAGAAAGACAAATGTGATGGCAACACAATGCATTTTGGAATAGCATCATGGTCAAATTAGTGAAAGATCTAGGGTATCACACATTATCAGAAAGCTTTTTAAAACACCTTGATCAGGAGGGCATAAATATAAGTTATCTGGCAGCAACTTAAAAGTGCATAAATAGTACTCAGCCATCAGCAAGCATTATGTTTATAAGATGCATGCAAATTTAATTGAAAAACATGAATTCTATAGAAGCAGAGACTGAGCTGAATGCATGGAAGAAAAATGTGGTTTACCGTACGTCCATGGTCATCTTAGGCGATAGATGAATTACTGCCTTGTTTTCTTTGCATTGCCAGCGTTCTTAGCACCAGCACTGCTCCTGAATGGTATGAACCAACACTATGAAACCCGTAGTCCCTGATAACAAACCCGTAGCCCCCCTGCAGAAATTTTAGCAACGTCCTATCTGGAAGCAGGGACACACTATCCGTAGGAAGCTCAAGCTCAACACCAGCAAGCACAGCCCCATCGTCGGCTATCTCACACATGTACAAAAGAGTAGGCAAAGGAACATGCGCCGCCAGGGTCTCCAAAATAGGAATCACAAAAGATACAGTAGGGCACATCCTGAGCAGAAGAAATAGTCCTTGAAAAGTAAGTTAACCAGCAAAGGCAAATGGAAAACAGCAACACGGACACAACGCCTAGTCAGTATGTGTACAACAAGTAACAGACAATTACAGAACAAGGTGATATAAGCAATCCACGGTAGTAAACAAACCTCGATACGAAGATCTTCACTCAAGCAGCTACCACCCACTATTCAGCAAAGCAATTGAAGACACTGACAAAAGGACTTGCAAATCAAAGTGCGCATGGGGACAATCTGTAAGATGCATGTACAAAAGAACCAAAAGAAAAATGCAGCAAGAGCATTCTAATTAGGGATGGCAATGGGTACCCATTATCCGCATACCCTGTGGGTAAAAACCCTATTAGGGTAAGGGTATGGGAGAAAAAATTACCCATGGGTACTTAAATGGGAAAATATCATACCCATCGGGTAGAGAGGGTACGGGTATGGGATCGTATAACCCATGCCCGCGTACCCATGTACCCATCGAAAATGTTGACAGGTGGATTTCCGTTAATATTCCTATGTATTCATTTCCCCTCCTAATCATGCTAGGTAAAAACTCTAATGTGTATTCAAACTATCTCTATAATTTATCATGATTTCGTGAACTAAAAGTGTATGCATATGTGTTGTTATTTATGATTATGTGTTGTTGTTTAACATTTTTATATGTCACTTTATAGGCAAGTATTTTTGTTTATGAGAATATGTTGTTGTTACAATATGTTGTTGTACATTGCTGTTTAAAATGTGTTGCTATTAATAATTTATGATTATATGTTGTTTTTTACAACTATTCTACTCAATTCATGTGTTGTAAACGTGGTTATTTATACCCGCGGGTACCCATATACCCTGGCGGGTGACGGGTATGGGAAAAAAATGTACCCTTGACGGGTATGGGCATGGGTGATGGGTAAACTCAGGGCGGACGGGTAAGGGTATGGGGTAGCTCCACCCGTACCCATACCCTGTGGGTGCCATCCCTAATTCTAATAACCATTTGACAGCTCAACATAAGAAAACAGTCTGAAGGTTTTAATGGTATCTACTTCTTCCTAGAAGAACAAACAGAGGGCAACATTAAAAGCAACTACACATCCTATCTGTTTTTTTGACGCACCTAGACTCTTTCTTTACTTGCCACCCGTGCCAATACCAACAAGAAGCAAACAAAAGTTTCACCAGGCATTAGACTGCAAGCATCTAAACCAAAGTATCACCCCGTTTGATAGGCTAATAAGGCACATGCATGAGGCACCGTCTTGCAATGGCGCATCCGAGCTTAGCTAGAGACCGCATATGCAAACCGATTAACCAAGCAGAATAGAGAAGAGACGAATCAGAAGAGGACTTAGATGCTCACGATGTGGTCGAGGTGGCGTGCGTGATGAAGAGGTGGTCCTAGCGCACGGCGAAGAGCGGGCCGCGGCCGATGTCAAATGCGACGTTGAGGGACGGCACGGTGATGCAGGTCTCGTGCCCGCTCACCGAGATACCCTCGACGGCGTACCCCTCTGCCTCCACGTCCTTGCACTGCACCTGGGCGCGCGCGGCGGTACTCCTCCTCGTCGGTGAGCGCCCGGTCGAGCACCGAGAGCAGCCCGCTCCCTTGTGCATCTGACACTTTCAACTCCTCAGCATCATCTGACTTCTCTTCCTTGGCATCAGTGTTCTCAGGGGCCTTCTCTTCACAAGCTTTCCCCGATTCCACCCCTTCCTTCTTGACATTGTCGCTATTATCAACTTTGTCCCCACCATTTTGTTCTGTGTCACCATAAGCTATAATTTTCTTCAGCTTAAAGGCAGAATCAGACCTTTTGGCTATCTATATAACCATTATTGATGATTCACATGGTCAAGTCAAACTAAAGAAACTAAAAATAGCATGTTACATATTGTTAGTACAGAAAGTTTACCCTTCGTCATGACCATTCTTATTAGGGTGTGTATTAGGGTGCGACTTCTCATAAGCTTCTTTCTTAGCCTCCATTTCAGCATCAAATTCCTTCCTGTATTATGCCAACATTGGATAACACGTTATTGTTACATAGTTATAAATAAAGTCAGCAATGTGAAAACTACAGACACTGCATTCATGATTCTAAAATGTAAGAGGAAATGACGTAGCTATCAATCATCATGAGAAACAGTACAAAATCTTGCATCGAAGTATCTAACCAACATCAATTGATAAAGAAAGAGCATGTGAACAAATATATTGGGAATAAGCCCAAAGGATGAGAACATAAATTCTGTCACTGGTAAATGGTAAGCATGACAGAAAAGAACTTGAATCGGTAGTTAGCTTACTTTGTTTTTATTTCTAGATCCGCTCCTGCAAAACTAAGTTTGTTATTCATGATATTGTTAGCTTCAACTTCTTCCGAAAATTCGACCAAAGATGTGCCGGAGAACTGCCTCTTGTTAGAAACATGTTTTGGAAGCCTTACGATGTTAACCTGTGATGCACACAGTTCAGAAACAACATAGCACCATCAGCATTTATGTTACACGATTCATGTATTTATAGTGATGATGCGCCAACTTGCATGATTGTGAAATTATCATATCAATTGAATATCACATGCATAGTGCATCTAACTGAACATTTCCAGTTCAAAGTAACTGATAAATGTGTTACTGAAAGCTGAAGCAACACGCAATGTGCAATCTAGCGGTTCTAGCCTATCCTGTCAAGTCTGGTATTCAAGGTTATACAGATAACATACCTTGCCATACTGACCAAAGAAAGATTGAACATCTTCCAGCTTTACATTGTGAGGAATATGTGACACAGCAATTGACCTTGAGTCAATTTGCACTATAATCTCATCTGCCTTCAACAACTCATTAGCCCCAGGTAGCAAGCCGAACGATGAACAACCAGGACAACCCTGCATCAAGAAGAGAAAGAGAAGTGAGAACATGAGGGGTGGATGGAATCAGCCATAGCCAGAATTAAGCCCTCCCACCGGGATTCCAGATGCACTCCCAAGTCTTGACCTGCGACACGGTGGTCGTCGCGCCAATGCTCCCGCTGCCAGGCTCCTGCACTCACCGGCGCCAACGCTCCCGCTGCCAGGCTCCTACACTCACTGGCGCTCGCTGCTGCCTGCATCGCTCGAGCCACCAGCAGGACGGCTTCGCGCGAGATGCAGGAGAGAGTACCTGAGAGAGAGAGAGAGAGAGAGAGAGAGAGAGAGAGAGAGAGAGAGAGAGAGAGAGAGAGAGAGAGAGCGCAGGGGTGAGCCGCAGCTCGGCGAGAGGAGGCGCGGAGACGGTCGGGCCCCTACTCCCTTCCTCCTCTCCGCCACCCATGGCTTTCCAGCACCAGTTGCAGCCTCCTCCATCTCCATGGCGTCGGCGGACGTATTTGCCTCTCCAACTCCAGATCAGGAAATTTGGAGGAAACGAGGAGATGAGAGGAGAGGTGGCGGCCGAGAGTGGTTGCGCCGAAATCCATGGGCTGACGGATGTGGCGGCTAGCGAGAGGGCGCGCCGGAGTAGGGGAGATGAGCGGCGGGGGAGGCCAGGGCGGCGGCGGCGACGAGCGAGAGGGTGATGGAGAGGGAGGAGGAGGCCGGGGGGTCGGGGGGACGCGGGTTAGGTCGCTCTCGCGCGGGGGCGGGCGACGGCTAGGGTTTCTCCATTGCAGCGGTGTGTTTTATACACCTGTACGTGAAATTACTAAAATGCCCTCGGCGGGGCATGGAATTTACAGGCGGTGGCACGAATACTGTTCATAGCATTTAAAGCCGACGTGGCCACCTCCGTTGTGACTACCACTTCTTGAGGGTTTATATGTTCAATTATGGTGTTTTAGGCCTAGGTTATTAGATCTGACTTGCCGTTGTTCAGGTTTTCGCCCAGTTTTCCTTTAATAAACCGAGCAGTTCGGGTCCTCGTGTCGTCTTCTTCTCATCAATGAATATAACAGCTCTCGTGTTATCGTTAAAAAAAAAGGTGGCTTTCCCAGTTACAACTTTATTGCATTAGGGAAGTACCCCTAGCATGTACGTTACTTTACGGCGATCTCCAAGGTTCAGTCAGCGGTCTTTTTGTAGCTATACCACCGTGCGACGAACAGGTACGCACCGAAGTTGCCGATGCAGAGCATGGCGAGCAGCCAGAAGAAGTAGTCTAGGTGGCCGTCGTTGATGTCGTCCGGGATCCACCCGGGCCGCCCGCCGCTCGTCGTCGCGCGCACCACGACGGCCACGAGCGCCGAGCTCGCGTAGTTGCCCAGCGCAAACGCCGCGCTGGCGAGCCCCGAGCAGACGCTCCGCATGGCGTCCGGCGCCTGGTCGTAGAAGAACTCCATCTGCCCGATGAACGTGAACACCTCGGCGGCGCCCACCACCACGTACTGCGGCACCTGCCAGAATATCGACATCGGCACGTACGCCGCGCCGTCCGCGTCGGTGTAGGTGCCGTGACGCGCGACGATGCGTCGCCGTGCGACCTCGAGCGTGCCGGCGGCGAGCATGGCGAGCGTGAGGATGACGAAGCCGACGCCCATGCGCGCCAGCTGCGTGAACCCGCGGCGGTGGCCCGTGAGGCGGCGCGCGAGCGGGACGACGGCGCGGTCGTAGAGCGGCACCCAGAGCATGACGCTGAGCGTGTCGAAGACGGTGAGCACGGCGGCGGGGACGCGGAAGCTGCCGACCCGCGGGTCCAGCGTGTCGCCCTGGAGGATGAAGGTGGTGGTCATCTGCGTGTAGGCGGCCGCGAAGATGATGCCGCACGCCCACACCGGCAGCAGCCGGAGCACGCACTTGAGCTCCTCCACCTGCGTCACCGTGCACAGCCGCCACGGGCTCGCCGGCCGCGCCTTGTCGCCCGCCGTCTCCACCGCCGCCTTGTCCAAGAACCTGAGTGATCGACAGCAACCGACCGACCGGTGCAACAGATTAATAATTTACTCACATGGCAGGCATGCACGCATCGTCAAGTTGAGTAAAAGATGCCATGACTAATGCACGCAAACGTCCAAACGGCAGCGTCCTGCATGAAATCCGGAGATTTTTCCTGTACGGCGTGTGGAAATGGCGTCCTGATAGAACCACGGTCGAAAGCAAAAGGAGGGAAAATGACGTGAAACGGAGCGGGCGTGCATGCGACAAGCTTCTTTTCTTTCCAGTACAATTATCTTCGGAGTGAAATGGAACGAACGTACGTAGCGTGCACCACAGAACGTGACAGTCTGACAGGCACGTTCTGCAGTTTTACTCGCCCGGCCCAGACAAGATACAGAAAAGCATCTCGCCAATTCAATCATCAAGATGCGCAAAATTTTGACGAAAATGAAAAGTTGCACATCTACAGATTAGCTACGTCTGGTCCTGTCCAGGCACTCCAAAGAAAGGTACGTACGTGGTGCCTTGACCCAGGTAAACAAACGGCATGGCTCAATCATAAGCGGAAGAATTTCTACGCTTCTTCTTTTCTTGGAAAACTTCACTTGACGGAGACCACTACTGGACGGTAAAGAGGAGCGGTGCAAGTGGAAGCAATGCCAGCGACGGCCGGGGCACGGGCACTGAGCCACTGACCTGAACTGGTCGGTGTGCGCGAGGCGGCGGCTCCCTAGTATCGCCGACATGCCGTCCTCGCCGTCAAGCTCGTGCAGCAGCGTGGCGTCGGCGGGCGGCTCCACGTCGCACTTCCTGGCGGCGGCGACCACCACCTGCGCGATCCTGGTGAGCGGGCTGCCGCCGGGGGGCTGGTGCCGGCGGTACGTGCCGGTGCCGGCCAGGAACAGCGCGACGGCGACCACGCTGAGCAGCGCCGGGATGCCGTAGCCGAGCCGCCAGCCGTGCGCGGACTGCACCCACACCAGCACGGTGCCGCCGACCAGCGACCCTACGTTGATGGAGAGGTAGAACCAGTTGAAGAAGGAGCTCTGCCGCCCGCGCTCCTCCTCGTCGGCCTCCACGTCGAACTGGTCGGCCCCGAACGACGACAGGACCGGCTGCAGCGCGCCGCCCAGCGCCACCAGGTACAGCCCCGCGTAGAACAACATCGCGCTCTCCAGCGCCGCGGACGCGCTCGCCGTCACCACCCCATACCCCGCGACTGAGATGAGGAGGAAGACGGTGATGGTCCAGTATCTGCCGAGGAAGGAGTCGGCGAGGAAGGCGGCGGCGAGCGGCGTGATGGAGGCGGTGCCCTGCCAGTTGGTGACGCTGTTGGCGGCGGCCTTGCTGCCGGAATGCAGCTGGACCTTGAGGTAGTTCACCAGGTTGGTCGACACGCCGAAGTAGGCCGTGTACTGGAAGCAGTTGTTCACTGCACGCGTGCATGCGTGATCGTTAATTAACAGGCCCACCGGCATCAAGCATAAGTGGATGCCACGACGGGCAACAACAAAACGAAAAGGTTGCATGCGTTACCGAGGAGAAGAGTGCAGCCCCATGAGCTCCGGCGGTCCTTCCGGTGATCATCGCCGCCGTGAGAGCCTTTCGATTCTACTTCTACAGCTTCCATCGTCCGAACAGTCCGGCCGGGTGAGATCTACACACACAGGAGCATGCAGAGCAAATGAAACCACTACACGTACAGTGTCTAAGATGGTTGAGAATTTAATCGAGATAATAAAAGGGTTAAAGAAAACATATATACCTTGGTGGCTTGATAACTCGACTTTTTCCTCTGCCTGCTGATCTGCTCGTCGACGACCTTCCTTTGCAGCTACACCTTACGTTCTCGATATTTATCTCGTCCCTTTCGCTCTTAGCGACGAGTTTGCGTTTGGCTAGCTGCTGCATATGGTGCCGCTGCCACTTGAGAGTTGAGAGTGAGAGCGCTGATGCTAATGGTGGAATGGGGACTGAACAATAATCGACAGCGGGGATAGGTTTACACTGGCGTATATAAGGGTGCCAATTGGAGTGCATGACTGCGAATGCACAAATCTGCTTTGGTGTTAATTAACATGATGGCATCTTACATGTACTCCCTCTGTACCGAAATATCAAGCGTTTTTGTAGTTCAAATTGAATTGCAAAGACGTCGTATATTTTGGTACAGTCTAACTAGGCCGGCTGGCTAGAGTAATAATACTCCTAGGATAGAATGTGTCTATGGAACGTCATGAGTAAATGGCCTTGGTGGTCACATAATTTGTGCAGTGGGTGCGATTTTAGTCACACTACTTGCAAATCGGAAAAGCCGGTCACACAACTTGCATTTTCGGGTGCACATTGGTCAAAACCGACCAACTCCGTTAGTCTTTTTTGTAACAAACCTCCTTAACTGTTTGATATGGATTTTCCTTGCAAAAAACACCACGGTGAAAGCACACAGCGGGATAGGTTTACAATGACGTGTATAAGGGTGCCAATTGAAGTGCATGGCTGCGAATGCACAAATCTGTCTTGGTGTTAATTACATGATGGCATCTTACACGTAACAGTCAAATTGGACCGGCTGGCACGAGTAATACTCCTCGGACAGAATGTGTTAATGGAATGCCTTTGTCTCAGCCGACTACTCAATTGAGAACTGATCAATGTACAGGTTTATTCATACAAATCCAAGAAAAATCTTCAGTGTGTTATAAAAAGTTGTTGATCTAATAAAAAAATGAAGAAACCCTAATATCTGGCGAACGTTTATTGGAGGGTTTGGCACTTGCGCGTTTTAGATGGCAAGTTTAGTGTTGCACGGGGTTCACAGTTTCAGAAACGCATGCCAACTTCTGCAAAGAAGAAAAAAAATGTGGCAAAGAACAACAGGATTCGCCCCTACACCCTCTATAAACAGTAAATTAAAGAAAAACAAAGAACAAATTCAAAAAATCTGAAACTTTGTAACATCAAACATGATCAAACTTTTTAGGTTCTTGCAAGTTTTCATGCCAAAAAAAACATTTGAGAAGCTCTACACAAGAAAAAGATTTCAATGCTTGAAATTTTGAGTACTCTTAGCACTAAAATCTGAAACTCATGATATTCGAGGAGCTCTACATGATATTTTGTTATGAAAACTTGCAAGAACCTACCTTGTTTGACCATATTTGATGTTGCAAAGTTTCAGAATTTTGATCTGGTGGAAAAAATGTAATGTTATTGCAGTTGAGTGAGGATTATTCTGTCGATTTACAGTGTTTGTTGGTGCTGGTTACAAAAAATGTTCGGCATGATGTAGTGATTTCTTCGTCTGATGCGGAAAATTCTACCGTTTGTTCGCGGAGCTTACGAAATTACAAACTCTGCATTGTTCTCACTACCAGATCGACTGTGGACTGAGATTTAAGTAATCCTCAGGCGGCTATACTGAGAATTTGCAAATTTGATGTGCGTATGCATGTCACATTGGTCGCCAGGAAAATGTATATGTAGGCCCGTGTTCGAGAAGGATGGCGCCTGTATTTTAAATCGCGTGAAAGAATGCACGGGTCGTTCTCACCGTTTGCATTCGTGGTGATCTAGCTAGCTTGGCTAGACTTTGACCTGGATGCACTCGATCCGAGCGAGACCTAGTGTAGTGGCTTGTGACGATCCATCTCTCCCATGACACTTCAGAGACTGCTCCTTATCTGATCTCAATCCAGCTTTGCTACGTACCACTCACAACTCGCAAGCTAGGAGTACTGTACTAGTACTACCAGAAGACTTGCACATTTCACAAGCACATCTTCATCCCACAGAGCTGCGTGGACACGATGGAGCTGTTTGGTTCCCGGCCACAGTTTGCCAAGTCAAAATTTGGTAGTCATAGTTTAGTTGTCATGTGTTTGATTTTTGTCACACTTTGGCTTGCCACACTTTATTGCCCCTATGGCCCATTTGTCATAGAGACAATTTTTTTGCCAACTTTTGCCAAAGTTTGGCGTCCAATTTCTCACAGATTTTTGTCATACTTGTGTGGCTGGCCACACTTTGGCTTGGCCACGCTAATCTCCAACCAAACAGACGCGTTGTGTTTTCGCCCGCCCATGGCATGTACAGTAATGCTGTTTTTGCAGTGCCACACTATGATAAATGTTAGAGATGGAGGAAGGAGAAATCACAAGAAAATATGTTTGATTTCTCTTAATTAAAAGATGATCCTTTAGCAACAATATCTCTCATCGCAAGTCCTGTAAAAAATATATCTCTCACCATATATTAGAAATATCTAGTTACTAAAGATAAGACTAAAAATAACATACTGTACATCATTTTTCTATTGACTTTTCTGCGTAGATTATTTGACAGACCTGAAAAAGACTATCAATAAATGTTTTTATTGTGTTTGGTAGCACCCCTGTTTATGCAACACACACTTGGGCTTTAGCAAGTATTTAACGAGAAAACTACCATATTTGGGGTTTGTGTCCCACAGCACCCCTGTTCATTAACAGTGACTGAAAAAATACCAAATTTGCTTTATATTTTTGCAAAAAACTACCAAGTTTGGATGATGATCGTTTTGATGATTTTAAACCAGTTTATGACAGGTGTGACCCGCATATCAGACTGACTATTATATTTGACCATTATGACCGGAGGGCCCTAGATGCCAGCATTCTCTTACTCCTCTGTGTACTTCACTCAACTCTCTCAGGCATTCTGTCGAACACCTCACGGGCGCAAGGTCCATGACCAATGACCAATGGCCGAGAGCGCCCGTGTCAGCGTGCGGCGGCCAACTCCTGGTCCAGGCTCGCCGTGTTGCTTGCACTCCCGCGGGGGGCAGCCAGAGATGGGGATCAACTAGAGGTGGCCGCGAGGACCATGTGCCTCCATCGCCGTCGGGAGACACGCCGCGGGTGGCCATGGGCCGCGCATGGAAAGGAGGGGGTCACACCCCGCGTCGCGCCGCCCGCCCCTGTCCCGGCTCCTCCACGCAGCACCTCTAGAACATAACCGCGGTTTCGAAATTTCTGTGGCAGCGTTGGGTCTGATAACACGGCACGGCGCAAGCACGAGTTGCTCGATCGATCGGACGACGTATCATGCGCGCCGATCGGCGCCATGCCATGCCTTCTTTCTTCAGTCGGTCAGCGAGATTCGGGGCTGACAGACACGAGACGGGGAGGACTGGCGTGGACACGAATGCATCTTCATACGCTAGCGATTCTGCCTGTTTAACTAATCGATCACCAGTCACGGCCATGGTGATGGTAGGGTAGGCGGCGAGAGCAATTATTTGGGGCCTCGGCATGGGCCCCGAGGCGGCTGGTGACCCACGACTTCACTCACCAAGTGAAGTGCCGCTGCTGTTCACCCAGCAGAGCAGCTCCTGCATGCTGCTTTTCCAACTCTTCTCTTCGTGATAACGTTTTGTCTCCTTGCTCATCATGCATACCACCACTTTAGTCCGGTCTGATGTGCTTTGCTAGGCGCGCACATGGACCTATTTCAGCATTGTTGGTGCCATGCTAATCAATGTACTGTGCACGCCAGGTCCATGTCGATAGAGGAGCAATCCTGAAATGCACGTGCCGCCTTTGCCCAGCATGTTTTTTAACAGCAAATCCAAAGGGCGACCCATTTCGTCCGCCGCCGTTCGTTTGGGTCGGCGCGGACAAAATTGGCGGCCCAACGCGCCGACCACAGCGAGATGGGGCTCTTCTCCGGCGCCGGCAGCAGCAGGGTCAAGGGCAAGGCCCCCGCCACCCCTTTTCCCGCAGAGTTTCTCCCGCCTCCGCCGGTGCCTTGCCGGCGGAGGCAGCGCGTGAACGTGCCAGTGCACCAGGTGGAGTGGCACTGGCGGCACCGCCAGCCTCTGCCGTACGCCGACGTGACCCTGCCGCACGACTGGCATCTGGATCCAGATAGGATCCCAGTGCCGGCGGCGTCGCGGACGGCTAGGGCTCACGCGGAGGAGGTGCGGCGCCGGCGGGCGCTGCTGACGCCGGAGCAGCGCCGCGAGGCCGCCTACGCATCCGACTCGCCCAGCTGGGCGAGCTGGTACGCCTTCGAGCACGAGGAGGCGAGGCGACGGGGCATGCGCGAGGTCGACCGGAGCGAGCCGCCGCCGCCGCTCATCGTCCGCGAGGAGGACCAAGCGGCCGAGGACGCTTACCAGGCAGCCCTTGCGGCCGTCTACCGGGAGAGCGAGGAGGACAAGCGGCGCAGGGCGGAGGCGGGGGAGGAAGAGGAGGCTCGCTACGAGGCGGCAATGGCGCAAGCACTTGCCCTCTCCACGGCAGGCGACTGCGTGCTGCCGCCGGTGGCCCCGCCGTCCCCTCCCCGATGCCTCGTCAAGCCGGTGAAGCAGCCGGAGGCCGAGCCGGAGCCGTCCCCCATCGAGCGCTACTCCTGGACGGGAGTAGTGCGCGAGTGGGTACGCGCGCTGCCGGTCTGGATGGGGGCGACTGTTGGGGAACGTAGTAATTTCAAATTTTTCCTACGCACACGCAAGATCATGGTGATGCATAGCAACGAGAGGGGAGAGTGTGTCCACGTACCCTCGTAGACCGAAAGCGGAAGCGTTAGCATAACGCGGTTGATGTAGTCGTACGTCTTCACGATCCGACCGCTCAAGTACCGAACACACGGCACCTCCGAGTTCAGCACACGTTCAGCCCGATGACGTCCCTCGAACTCCGATCCAGCCGAGTGTTGAGGGAGAGTTTCGTCAGCACGACTGCGTGGTGACGATGATGATGTTCTACCGATGCAGGGCTTCGCCTAAGCACCGCTACGATATTATCGAGGTGGACTATGGTGGAGGGGGCACCGCACACGGCTAAAAGATCAATGATCAATTGTTGTGTCTATGGGGTGCCCCCTGCCCCCGTATATAAAGGAGCAAGGGGGGAGAGGTGGCCGACCAGGAGAAGGGCGCGCTAGGAGGAGTCCTACTCCCACCGAGGATTCCCTTCCTTCCTTGTTGGATTAGGAGAAGGGGGAAAGAGGAGAAGGAGAAGAAGGAAAGGGCCCCCCTCCTTGTCCAATTCGGACTAGAGGGGGAGGGGGCGTGCGGCCTGCCCTGGCCGCCCCTCCTCTTCTCCACTAAGGCCCATGTAGGCCCATTAATCCCCCGGGGGGGTTCCGGTAACCCCCCGGTACTCCGGTATATATCCGATAACCCCCGAAACCATTCCGGTGTCCGAATATAGTCGTCCAATATATCAATCTTCATGTCTCGACCATTTCGAGACTCCTCGTCATGTCCGTGATCACATCCGGGATTCCGAACTACCTTCGGTAAATCAAAACATATAAACTCACAATATAACTGTCATCGAAACTTTAAGCGTGCGGACCCTACGGGTTCGAGAACTATGTAGACATGACCGAGACACGTCTCCGGTCAATAACCAATAGCGGAACCTGGATGCTCATATTGGCTCCCACATATTCTACGAAGATCTTTATCGGTCAAACCGCATAACAACATACGTTGTTCCCTTTGTCATCGGTATGTTACTTGCCCGAGATTCGATCGTCGGTATCTCAATACCTAGTTCAATCTCGTTACCGGCAAGTCTCTTTACTCGTTCCGTAATACATCATCCCGCAACTAACTCATTAGTTACAATGCTTGCAAGGCTTATAGTGATGTGCATTACTAAGTGGGCCCAGAGATACCTCTCCAACAATCGGAGTGACAAATTCTAATCTCGAAATACGCCAACCCAACAAGTACCTTCGGAGACACCTGTAGAGCACCTTCATAATCACCCAGTTACGTTGTGACGTTTGGTAGCTGATAACCCACAAGTATAGGGGATCGCAACAGTTTTCGAGGGTAGAGTGTTCAACCCAAATTTATTGATTCGACACAAGGGGAGCCAAAGAATATTCTCAAGTATTAGCAACTGAGTTGTCAATTCAGCCACACCTAGATAACTTAGTATCTGCAGCAAAGTATTTAGTAGCAAAGTAATATGATAGTAGTGGTAACGGTAACAAAAGTAATATTTTTGGTGTTTTGTAGTGATTGTAATAGTAGCAACGGAAAAGTAAATAAGCGAAGAACAATATGTGAAAAGCTCGTAGGCATTGGATCGGTGATGGAGAATTATGCCAGATGCGGTTCATCATGTAACAATCATAACATAGGGTGACACAGAACTAGCTCCAATTCATCAATGTAATGTAGGCATGTATTCCGAATATAGTCATACGAGCTTATGGAAAAGAACTTGCATGACATCTTTTGTCCTACCCTCCCGTGGCAGCGGGGTCCTAGCAGAAACTAAGGGATATTAAGACCTCCTTTTAATAGAGTACCGGAACAAAGCATTAGCACATAGTGAATACATGAACTCCTCAAACTATGGTCATCACCGGGAGTGGTCCCGATTATTGTCACTTCAGGGTTGCCGGATCATAACACATAGTAGGTAACTATAGACACTACAAAAAAAAGACACATCCGTGACATTTTGGGCCGAACGAATTTTTTTTCTGTCATACATATGACACTTCTATGACGATAATTGTGACAAAACCCGGTATCATCATAGATGTGGTGGGCTCCTACTTCTATGACAAAAAATCATGACAGAAAATGAGCTTTTCGTCCTGGGCGTGCCGGAGACGCAGCTGCATGACATTCTTTGGGCCGTCCATGACGGAAAAAACCGTGGTAGAAGCGAGGGCGAGGAAAATTTCGGGGAGTTCTCGGTTACGGTGGGAGGTCGAGGGCCGAGCGATGCGCGTTTCTCTCGTACACGTACCCGCGTGTGTGCGAGGCGTTGGCTCTAACTGAACCCGAGCGAGGCGTTGGGCTCTAACTGAACCCGAGCGATTGCACTGCTGGCTACGCGTTACTGAACCCGAGCGATCGATCGATGGTTGTTAACTGAACCCGATCGAGCGATTCCTTCGCTACTGCTGCTAACCGAAGCCGATCGATGCTGCCTCTGGGATGAACAGTGAGTGTTGCGGGGGGGGGGGGTTGGATGAACAGTGAGCGGTGGCGTTGCCTCTGGATGAACAGGACCCCATGGTGTGGAGGGCTGGATGAACAGTAGACGGTGGAGGGGTGCCCGTGGAGGGGTGGTTGAACAGGACCCCGTGGTGTGGAGGGCTGGATGAACAGTAGACGGTGGAGGGGTGCCCATGGAGGGGTGGTTGAACAGTAGCCGGTGGAGTAGCGCGCGGTGGAGGCTGGATGAACAGGAGCCCGTGGAGGCTGGAGGAGGTCGACGGTGGAGATGAACAATATCCCGAGGAGTCCCGTTTTGCGGTACGCCACACCCCTCCCGATGAACAGGACCCCCGTTTCGACCGTAGGAGGTCCGTTTCATCTGTTTTGCGGTACGCCACACCCCTCCCGATCAACAGGACCCCCGTTTCGACCGTAGGAGGTCCGTTTCGTCCGTTTTGCGGTACGCCACACCCCTCCCGATGAACAGGATCCCGTTTCGAACGTGGCAGGTTGAACACAAGGCCGTTTCCTCCGTTCTGCGGTACGCCAGGCCTCGTTTCCATCGCCTGTTCCATCCAAGCCCTCCCGATGAACACGACCACGCATTCCATTCCGACGCAGCCGGTTGGCTCCCACGCGTTCCGTTGCCTCCCGATGAACACGACGCATTCCGTTGACTCCCCATGAACACGACGCATTCCGTTGCCACCCCATGAACACGACGACGACGCTGTTTCTCCGTTCCGACCCAGCCATGTCAACGAGCCCTCGCCGTACGTATGCGCGAGTAGGCGTTCGAGACCCCGCCCGTATGTACACATACGTGGCCGTATTTTCTTTCTTGCACCCTGGCCGCTGTACGTACGTGTACATGCTACGTGCGCGCCTCTACTACGACACGTGCGCGCCTCTACATCCACCAGTATATACGTACATACACGTTCGCGACCAGAATGACAACGCTACGTACGCTTCGACCAGGTGGGTCCCGACTGTTAGGCACTTCCTTGCGTGCGAAGATGTAGCTGGTGGGTCCCAGCAGTCAGGGGGCGAATCGTTTTTTTTGCCTGGACGCACTTCCTTGCGTGCGAAGGTGTAGCTGGTGGGTCCCAGCAGTTAGGGGGAAACGTTTTTTTCACGAAATACGGTGGCCCGTCCGGTGGGTCCCCGCTGTCAGGTGGAGGAATAATTATTTTGCGCGTAATAAGGAGGCACTTCCTTGCTGCGGCCGTGGACCCAGCTGTCGGCGTCTCCACGCACAGTACTCTTCCGATTGAAGTCGGTCGTTGACCACATTGACCACGCCGCGCCGAGAGCACCACGGCGGTGGACGACGGCGAGGCCTAGGAAGGGGACGACACGGAGGCAGGGAAGACTCGGCAGTTGTTTCCCATGCGGAGGGGAGTACGATTGTACGAGGGTTTACTGGTTCGTCTGCCGTCGCCGGAGAATAACAGTAGGTGTGGGTGAGTAGAGGGATGGCTAGGCCAGCGATGGGAGTACGGTGGGGCGGTGAGGCCTGCGCGGCAGCACAGCCGGCCGCAGGGTGGAGGGAGCAGGCAGTCCCGCCGGCGCTTGTTTGAGCGGCTGGAGCAGGAAGAGCAGAGATTGAAGAAGCACGACGGCCGTTGGATGGACATCCAACAGTCAGTGCTTGTGCGTCAACCTTTTTTTAGGAAAGTCTCAAATCTGTGGAAAACAGCATACAGCCCATCTGCCATTATTTCTAATAATTTACAACCCATTTGCTAATTCTTAAGGGTTTTTTTGGAGCCCATATTCTTTTTGTTAGCATTACAGCCCATATTGTGGCCACGGTTAAAAAATTATACGAAATTTTGCATATTTCGGTGCGGTCCGAACTGTTTTTAATCCCGAAATTTTGACTCACATTCAAACTGATTTTAAAAATAAATGTATATCAATATAAAATCCAACAAATTCTCCACGCATAAAAATTAATGTAATTTAAAATCTTGAAATGAAAAAAAAAAGATATTTGAAACTAATAACCGGTTTGATGTGTTTTAAAAATGTACAACCCATTTCTCATTACTGATGGGCCATTTTCTCGGCCAGCCGAATGCAGCTCTCCTCGTCTTGAAAGATTTGCAGCCCAACAGGCCTGACAAAGCGACTTACTTGGCAAATCACAAAAAAACTGGGCTGTGGCCGTGGACCCAGCTGTCAGCCTCTCCATGTACAGTACTCTTCCGATGGAAGTCGTTCCTTGACCACGTTGACCACGCCGCGCAGAGAGCACCACGGCGGTGGACGACGGCGAGGCCTAGGAAGGGACGACGCGGAGCCGGGGAAGACGCGACAGTGGAAGCCCGCGCGGAGAGGAGTACGAGGGTTCACTGGTTTGGCTGCGGTGTGAGGTTGCCGTCGCCGCAGGGCCTGGCCAGCGGTGGGAATAGTAGGGGGCGGTGAGGCTTCTGCGGCAGCACAGCCGGCCACGGGAGGCAGGAGCATGCGGCACGACCGGCGCTGCTTTGGGCGGCTGGAGCAAGAAGACCAGAGGTTGAAGAAGTACTACGGCCGTTGGATGGACATCGTACGGTCACTGGAGCTAGAATCATTCATATTGACTAAGTTGACAAAGCCCTTCGTCCCCATCAACTTAGTAGGCCCACAAGTCAGCCTCCCACCAAGGTGGGTCCCAGCTAGCCGGGGGAGTATTCATTTTTTTGTGCGTAATAACGAGGCACTTCCGGTGGGTCCGAGCTGACAGCGGGGGGAACATTATTTTTGCGAAATACGGTGGCCCATCCGGTGGGTTCCCGCTGTCAGGTGGAGGAATAATTATTTTCCGCGTAATAAGGAGGCACTTCCTTGCGGCTGCCGTGGACCCAGCTGTCAGCCTCTCCACGTACAGTACTCTTCCATGGAAGTCGGTCGTTGACCACATTGACCACGCCGTGCCGAGAGCACCACGGCGGTGGACGACGGCGAGGCCTAGGAAGGGGACGACGTGGAGCCGAGCAAGACGCGGCAGTGGATGCCCACGCGGAGAGGAGCACGAGCGTTCACTGGTTCGGCTGCGCTGTGAGGCTGCCGTCGCCGCAGAATAACAGGGGGTGTGGGTGAGTGGAGGGATGGCCTGGCCAGTGGTGGGAGTAGTATGGGGGCGGTGAGGCCTCCGCGGTAGCACAGCCGGCCACATGAGGCAGGAGCAGGCGGCACGACCGGTGCTGCTTTGGGCGGCTGGAGCAAGAAGACCAGAGGTTGAGGAAGCACTATGGCCGTTGGATGGACATCATACGGTCACTGGAGTATTGACTAAGTTGACAAAGCCCTCCGTCCCCGTCAACTTAGTAGGCCCACAAGTTAGCCCAACAATATGGTGGGTCCCAGCTAGCAGGGGGTATTCATTTTTTTTGGCGTAATAAGGAGGCACTTCCTTGCGTGCGAAGATATAGCTAGTGGGTCCGACCTGTCAGCGGGGGGAACGTTTTTTTTTTGCAAAATACAGAGGCCCTTCCTGTGGGTCCTAGCTGTCAGGTGGAGGAATCATTATTTTGCGCGTAATAAGGAGGCATTTCCTTGCGTGCGGCCGTGGACCCAGCTGTCAGCCTCTCCACGTACAGTCCACTTCCGATGGATGTCGTTCATTGACCACGTTGACCAGGCCGCGCTGAGAGCACCAGGGCGGTGGACGACGGTGAGGCCTAGGAAGGGAACGACACGGAGCCAGGGAATACTCGGCAGTTGTTTCCCACGCGGAGGAGTACGAGGGTTTAGTGGTTCGTCTGCCGTCGCCGGAGAATAGCAGCATGTGTGGGTGAGTAGAGGGATGGCTAGGCCAGCGATGGGAGTACGGTGGGGCCGTGAGGCCTGCGCGGCAGCATAGCCGGCCGCGGGAGGAGGGAGCAGGCAGTCCCGCCGGCGCTTGTTTGAGCGGCTGGAGCATGAAGAGCAGAGATTGAAGAAGCACGACAGCTGTTGGATGGACATCCAACAGTCACTGCTCTCGTGTGTTGACTAAGTTGACAAGGCGTTGCGTGTGCGTCAACCTTTTTTTTATGAAAGCATACGCGTCAACCTGTAGTAGGCGCACAAGTCAGCCTCAAATCTGTGGAAAACAGCATACAACCCATCTGCCATAATTCCTAATAATGTACAGCCCATTTGGTAATTCTTAAGAATTTTTTTGGAGCCCATCTTCTTTTTGTTAGCATTACACCCCATATTGTGGCCACAGTTAAAAAGTATACGAAATTTTGCATATTTCGGTGCAGTCAACTGTTTTTAATCCAGAAATATCGATTCACATTCAAACTATTTTGAAAAAGAATTTATATAAATATAAAATCCAAATAATTGTCCATGCATAAAAATCAATGGAATTTAAGATCTTGTAATGAAAAAAAATTGAAACTAATTCCTGGTTTGATGTGTTTTAAAAATGTACAGCCCATTTCTGGGCAAACCGAATGAAACTCTCCTCGTCTTGAAAGATTTGTAGCCCAGCAGGGCCGATAAAGCAAGTAGGCCTTGTTTGGGTATTTCTTAAAAAAAATAGAACTGGGCTAGCCATTTTCAGCAAGAAAAAAACACAACTGGGCTCATGATGTGGTAAACATAAATAAAACCCTGGCTAGATGGGCCACAGCCTCCGCACAGCCCCGTTGTTACCCTGATCCGTCGCTAAAACTAGTATAAATAACAACTGCTTGTTCCTCAAAAAAAAACTGCGCGACTTGCTGGGTCCCTGGTGTCAGCCGCTCGTAGTGTAATTCTCTCGTTTATTGACTACGTTGACAATGGCGTGAGCCCCGGATGTCCAACCATTAGGAGGAACCATATTTTTGGGCTTGTACTATAGATGCACTTGCTTGCGTACTGCCATGACGCTGGTGGGTCCCTACTGTCATCCTCTCCACGTACAGTCATCTCCTTGTTCCTCTCGGTTGTTGACGACGTTGACAACGCAAGAGGGCGGCGCACCGCGCACGGCGAGCAAACCAAGGCCGCAAGGCGGAGGACGACGGCGAGGCCTCGGACGGAACGAACAGGAGCCGTTGAAGATGCGCTGGTCCAGTCGCAGGTGGAGGGGAGTACGAGGGTTGACTGGTTCGGGCGCAGGTGCGTGTTGGGGCTGACGTCGCCGGAGAATAACAAGACGTGTGGGGGAATAGAGGGAGGGACTGGCCAACGTTGGAGGGTACGTACGGTAGGGCGGCGGAGGCACAGCCAGCCATGGGAGGCGGGAGCAGGTGGAGCCGACGGGGTGGTTTGGTTTGGGCGGCTGGAGGAAGAAGAAGGCAAGAGATAGAAGATACACGACAGATGTTGGACGTCAATCCAACGACTGGTAGGCATAATCGTTTGTTGACTGGCTAGTAAGTCGACACCACCTTGGATAGGCTATTTCCTCGCGGGTCCCAAATGTCAGAATCCAAATCTGTCACGGTCATGCAGCCTTTCCTATGAAAATTTACAACCCATTTGATGTGCTAGTTTGAAATAAGTTTGTGGGTGCTGGCGGGGGCTAATCACTTGGCTTTTGTAATGCACAGTGAGCTCAAGTAGCCGGCGAGAGTGATGTTATTTCCCTTGGTTGGGATTTGTTACGATATTTCACTCTAAATTAAACGAATGGCAAGCCATTTGCCTTGTTTCAAAGAAAATATGATAGTCACAACCGAGTTGAAAAGGGCAGGAACATCTAACTCTAGCTTACAAACTTTACAAAAGCACGAGGGTTAATTGTTCATCAGGTTTACAAAAAAAACCAGATTGAAAAGGGCAACAACATCTAACTCCAGCACTGTTTTCGGCAGTCACAGTCAAATGGATCGGTCAGGTCCATAGAATGAACATCCTGGGTCTACTGGATTATGACCACAATATGTTGTAAATAGAAGCCCGACACGTTCAAAAGCTCTTTTGCCCACCTGAAACTCCTTTTTTTGCTCTTCGACATACCCATCCGTCAAAACCATGCTACTGATAAACTTAAGGCTGATGGACAATAGTAACCTCGCATTCAGCAGGAAGAATGTGACAAATCTTGTGTTTGCACGGTTGGCTACATATCGTTCTAGCATTATTGTCTTCAATCGAATCTCATGAGAAGTGAGAAAATCCCGATGCTTACGAATCCACCGATTTCTTATAACTTTCTTACCCCGTCCTGTTGCCTAAATAGACATGAAGATTGAAAACAGTTAAGGTCTAAAAGAAGAGTGTCGAAAGAGCAACAGCTGAACGGTTAATTCTAGTACACCATATGCGGGCTTCCAATGTGCGTGAAATTATCACCTTTATATACAACTTCTCCAGACATGGAAAGCATTGCAGCAAGCCAATAATCTTATTCAGATCAAAACTATTCATTTGGATATATAAGATCTTGACAGAATCCAGCACCATTGATAGGCCATCCATGGAGAAACTCTTCATTGAGCATAGAACATAATATTAGTACAAAATGTGTACTCCAAGATGATATATAAATTATGTGCAGAAATTTAAAATGCAGCTTATGGTTACAAGTGTAGATGATAATATAAAGTACCTGAAGAACTGTGGAGCCAAACACCATATTGAAATGAGCACAGAGATCATGTATTACACCCAAGGTCTCCAGTTTAGGCGCAGAGAGGACGGTTATTTGCAACGGTGAATAACTAGAATCAAGGATCAACCTTTGAAGTGAAGGGGCATCTTGGATGATGAGCTGCCTTCCGTCAAAAGAAATTCCAATTATTACAAGGTTAGGCGACTTTATTTGGAGACAACCGATTCTAACTGTGAAACAAGCACCAAGCACTCCAGCGCAGGGCAACTGGAGTGGATGATGCTGTGCAATGAGGCCTCCGATATACGAACCCGCACAAGTGAAAGTTTCTTGAGAAATGGGAGTCGAAGGTTTAGTACCAGATTGTCTGGTAGGTAGCACAGCGCAAAGGTGGCGGTGTGGAGAGAGGACGAAAACCGCGAGATGGACATCGGTGCTGAGGGCACAAGTTCATGGCGTTCGGTATGTGGTATGTGATTTCCAGGGGAATAGTAGAACTCAAGCAGCTGTAGTTCTGTGAATTCAGGGGATTTCAGCCAGGCGTCCACCGTGCAGGGCATGGTATGCTTGCTCAGGTAGCATGAAGGGATGCAGAGGCTTTGAACGGAGCCCTGGTGGGAGGAGATGATGGCTCTGGGGATTTCAAAATCATTGAAGAGAGATAGCTGACGACAGTCGAGATTAAGGGGCACGGCGCGCCATAGAGGGCGCCACCGAATTGAGAGGACTTGGGTGCGGCAGCAATCCTTGGTGGGGAGAAGCGAGATGATCTCCCCAAGGACGGCGTCCGGGAGATCGCTGATGCGGTCCACCCGAGACTCTACGGGTTCCTGGGATCCGGTGGGGGCGGGGTCGCCGCTTCTCCCCGCGCTACCGGGTGCGGGATCTACAACAGGCGTCGCCGCTGGCGGGAGCCTCATCTTCTTGGCGCTGGGGTCAGCTGATTCCATTTTCCTCGAGGGCATCGCGTTGCGCTCACGGATTTGAGCAGAGTAACGAATGACGAGCCTAGTTGTAGTGCGAGCGAAGAAGAAGGGGAGCTGGGGGTTTTCTGTAGGAGTGAGGAAGAAGGGGAGCTGGGGTTTTCTGTAGGAGTGAGGTGAGGAATTTGGGGGTACGAGTGGAGCGAGCTGACGTGAGGTGGGTGGGAGCGAGGAGGAAGAAGAGCACCCAGGTTTGGGGGGGGGTGGCGGTGTGCTGGGTGTGGGTAGAGCCTCTCATTCAGTAAATATATGGGCTTTTGAATTGATTTTACTATTTACTAGTGTGGATGGGCTGTTTTGTCTTGGGCCCAGAGAGACAATTACTACTAGTACAGTGGAGACACTCTACAGCTACCAAGAAAAACAATTACTACTAGTACAGTGGAGACACTCTACCGCTTCTGGCTCCTCCTAGGTCATTGAAACGTCTCCCTCTACTGAATGCCGTTATACTTTTGTTCACCGACATGCGGGCCATGTAGCGCGCGGGCCCAAATGCCATCCACCAAATTAGAAGGCAGAATGCAGGCGGAGAGTCACCCCGGTCGTAGCGCGGCAGTAACGAGCCGTCGTATCACAAAACCCCACCTCCCCGCAGTCTAAGTTTGACGGACGAAGCAACCATCATTTCACTCTTCGCTGAATCCCCTTCTCCCTCACCGTCTTCAAGAAAGGAAACACTCGCATCTACCACTGTTCTTCTCTCCGAACGAAGGGAAGGTAAGCGGATCCGTGATGTTGGTATATTTTCGTTCAGAAAAAAAGAACTTTTGCAAAGCAGTAACCGATCCTCACTCTCTTTTTTGTTTCATTGTCATTGCGATTGTGTTTTCTTTCAGTGGTCTCCTAGTATTCGTCAGTTTCATGATGGACCAAGGAGAACCAGGCAAAGATCTACCGATATTGGAGCAGACGCGGGAGGCTGATCCCCACGAGACAGAGAGCTCCAAGAAGATGGAGGCAACCACCGAGCCAACCCCAGATACGCCCACGGCCACTACTGAGATGGTCAACGCCCCGTTTGAGGTTACAACCCCCGTGGCACTACAGGAGCAGTTTTCCCCCTTCGAGGATGTGCCCCCCCCCGCTGAGCTGCCCAAGGTGATTTCCTTCTTTGCCGATCTCGATTGTGGTTTTTCATCTAAGTATGTGGTGATTTTTTTTAGAAAAGGAAGTATGTGGTGATTAATAATGCAAAATTTTATTAGCTTCGATGCCATGCTATACATAGTGGTTTAAGTAACTTGTGTTTCTTATACTGAAAAGTAATTCAGAATTTGTTTCTGTTTCAATTAGAGCCCTGATGCAGACAAGGATTGTGTGGTTGTACATGTCACTTGCTATGAGGCGGACGACCTGAATATACGCACTAGGAAAACAGAGTTCTTAGGGTTGTTGGATCCTGGAAGCCATTTGCGGTTATACCAATGAAGAGTTGTATTCCAGCCTCACTGTTGTCAGGCGTGTTGTCCAGGGTGTATTGAAGCACAAGAAGTTCAAAGCTACTCCTTCGTTTGTGAGGCATACTGTTCTTGTCAAGCTTACGCAGGAAGATGACGTGGCATGCCTCCACAAAGAAGTTTATCAGTGGCAAGGCCACAAGGTTGTCTTCATGAAGGTTCACAGGATTGAGCTGGTGCGGGACGTCCTCGATGATGTTCATGGCAAGGTCCGTCTTGTGTCCAGCCCAAATTAGATCGAGGCATGAAATAGTTGCCCCAGCTAGTGTTTAATAGTAGTTTGGATTGTGTCTAATTATCCGAACCTTGCCTGTTATCGACCCCTCTGGGGCTAGTACTCTGTTTGAATCCGTCTATGGGAACTGCTGCTACTTTTGTGTGCCCGTGAATCATGTGAGAACCATCGTAATTTTTGCCGAAACAGATGCATCCTCACTAGTTTTTTCATGAATATGGCATGGTAAGACATAAGTTGTCACGGTTTATCATATGAGCAGTGTGTGTTTTGATGAAATAGAGCACTCGTTCGAGAACCGTGCGCCGACGTATACATAATTACTTGTAAACACTGTTGGTGCTACCCCACTTGTAAGCAGTTGTGCAAAACACGGCACATTGGCTCAGCTCGCTTCAACACTAGGCTATCGACCAGCTAACAATCAACAATCTGCTGTCTGACATATAAGCAACTATGTATCTTGTTACAGTGGTTCATGCAGTTAATTGAGGCCACAATGTAATAAATTCCAAACGTTCACACGCTAGTCCAGCGCTCATGTGGAACACTCACATTAAAATCGTCTTCATAAAAAACTTGAAAAGCATAAGTTAATCAATTTTATACATCTCAATGATTCATAGAACATAACAAACATATACTAGTTCACAGCAAAAGACAAAGTTGTGAGAAGGTTTACAAATCAGGAAAAAACAAGCAAGGCTTCTCTGAGAAAAGGGCTTCCCGGCAGGCTTAAATTTCCTGGAGTTCACTCTGGTTTTTTCTTGTTGCCACCATCCAGGGTTAGGTTCTCTCATTCCAGAATAACCAATTATAATTGTGGTCTCGGCTGGAATGCTGAACTAAACCATGCAGTGTACTGACCAGCTGAAATGCTTGTGCATTCCATTAAATTTAAGCACCGCTATTTGCAGAAATAAGCAGACCACAATGCCTCTTGTCCGCGCACCTGTCCAAAAAACCGCCGTGCAGCCGTGCCAGCTAGTCCTCGATCCATGGATGAACTGGTAGAAAGTGCATTCCGGACTAGGATGCAGTTGTTTTCGCTCGTCCCTGCACTGCAATCAGGAAGTAAAACGTACGAATCAGCTTCTTTTAGATTGCGTTGGTCATTCTACCTTAGTTACTACCAATGTAGGGATACCTTGAAGACGGGAGGTTAGACGACGGCAACGAGGGATAGCCATCTCATTTTGCGCAGTTGTACTAAAATTGAGGTGTGTGCTTTTGATTGCGCGGATAGAAACGATACGGAGACAGACATCCCGAAACGATATGGAGACAGACATCCCTGTTTGCGCAAATACGAAATACGGTTATTTAAACAGTGACAGATATTACTACTTCCCCCCGTTTCCTCTTAGAACCAAGTCCTAGATTCATGCTACAGCTTTCACACTTTCTTCCCTGTTTGAACCAACGCTTTGAGTCGACTGTATGAACTAGCTTTACTTCTAATAATAGTAGAAGTCTAGGTGGCTTTGGAACAGCGGACGGAAGTAGAAAAGGATCCACACGAAGGGAGCTGGGGCAGTAGAGCAAGGCAGGTTTCGAAGGAATATATACCTGAGGGTCGTCGGCATGTGGCAAAGACGGCGTCGGGAGGCCGCATCTTGGCCACAATACCGCAGGGAGGAAGAAGGGGTCGGAGGCCCTCCCGAGCCGGCGCTCTCTCGGAGAGAACGGCACGGCCGCCGATCGGGACGCGCGGGCAGCCGTTGGTCTCCTCCCTCGCCGCCGACGACAGCGTGAACGATGCACCTACACCCCTGCCCCGGTCAAGGTTGTCCGGCCGGATTTGTGACCAGCCGTGAGCTGAGAGAGAGTGTGGCCACCTATGTGTTGCTTAGATCTGGAGAGCATGAGAGAGTGAACGAGAGGAACCCTAGTAAAGCAAGCGCTAAGGCTCCTGCTTTTATATATAGTGGAGTGATTTTGTTGTACCAGCTTCAAAAAAATGCGCTCCTACGTGTACCCGCGAGTGGGTGTGAGAGAACTAGTGCGTGCGTGCACCGCTTCTCTTCGTGAGAGTACAATATACTATGCCCAAAGAACGTTCGCCGCAAGAGTAATAGTATAAGTGTGTGACGTGTGAGCTAAAATAAAATGTGCGCGCCGTCTTTTGTTTTTTAGAAGTTCTGAGGGTAGGGTGTGAAGAGCACATATGTGTGTGACGTCTACCTGCAGATAGACGGTGGGTGCGACGTGCGAGTCTGCGAGAGGACTCGGGAGAGTCGTGACTCGTGAGGGTGCGTGTGCGTGAGAGAGAGTGGGGCACGTATCAATGCAATGCATGTGTCCGTAAATCATTATCCGACAAACGTTCGCCACAAGCCTTTTCCTGACGAACACCGTAAGAACCGTTAGATCGGCATCCGACAGTGTCAGTTTTGCCATGTCATTTAACAGAACAGCCACTCCTCCTACACACAAATCTTCCACGTGAGTGTTAGCAATTCCCGTATGCTCCCTCCGTTCCGAAATGCAGTGCATATAGCTTTATTGAAAATTCGAACCTCGCAAACTTTACCGAGTTTTCGTGTACCAAATTGCACATGTAGAATACCATGTATATATCATTTCATTCATCTTCGAGAGGTAACTATAAAGATGGGTGAGGAGTCTACAAAGAAAGACCATCGTATCACCCGCAGCAATTTCAAGCATCCTTTAGTGTCGAGGAATATCATAGGAACTCTATATGATATGATTTTTATAGGATTTTTTCCTTTAGAGCCAATTGGTTCATAGGAATAGATTCATATACTCCACATTTCAAAGGAAATAAACATGATATCATTTCTATAGCTTTAGAGCCACTTGGTTCATACGAATGGATTCCTATACTCCCTTAATTTCAAAGGAAAATAAACATTAGCGTATATTCAACAGAAAAGTTCCTATGATATGAACCAAATTACATCTCTTTTCTAATCCCTCCTCATAGGAATTGAGATACATGTCATCTCTAGATTCAATAGAAAAGTTCCTATGATGTGAACCAAATGACATCTCTTTTCCAATCCCTACTCATAGGAATTGAGATGCTCCATGTCATCTCTTTCCCTACAACTTCCATGTATACATCTTCTATTCCTAAATAGATAGTACAACCCACTAGTAGCTTTTTTCCAAAACATGCAACTATGGCACAAGAACTATATAGTGTGCCAATAACTTTGAAAGATGGTCGCTGGATGAAGCTAACCCGACAGTGCAGAGATAGGCAAATCCGAGCACTACTGGCCGTTGGATATCATCAACATTCCACCAGATCTGCCACATGTACAATTTAGAAGACTCCATGGTTGAAATTAAGCATAATGCACAAACCTCAAAACACAAGCACTTCTCCTTTGTTCTAGAATCTTCTGTATCATAATTGATTATTTTTTCTAAATGAATTGCCATTATTTGTTTTTTACTTTATGATTTACAATGCACAACCCCATGAATCTTAACATTTTTATAAAACTAATTGATTTTGAATGAGATGAACTATAAGAACTAAACGAACATCTACAGCATGCATATGTGACTCAAAGCTTTACATGCTATAGTGTGTATTTATTCATAATTTGGTTTCGAAATCTCATGCGTTCAATACATGTGTACCTTACTAGTTTTGAGTAGAGTAGCAAATTTCACGCGGCCCCGGGTATATCAAAATGCAGGGCCCATGCATCATTGCCTTTCGGTCGAACCTACGTCCACAATTTTTTGTATGTACTATATCTCCACTGGTCCCCGAACCCAAAATGCTGTCTCGTTCCCGTAAAACCAAGCGGCCCACACATATTTAAGGCGTCGACTCGAACCCGTTTATTATGACGTGGCCCCGCACGCCATAGTGCTCCTACAAACACTACCGCCGCACTCATCATCGGTTTTCTTCAAGAGGACGAGGGAGAAGCCGATTTGTAGTGGAGGCGCTTTCAAAAAAAAGGATCTGTAGTGGAGACCCCTACCCTAGGGTGCCCTAGGTAGCTGTTGCATGCATCATTGTTTTCTCTTTTCTTTATGCTCTTGCGCCCTAGAGTGGAATGATGGTTGCTTCATCCGTCCAGCTTAATGCGGGAAAGGTGGGGCTTTGTGATTTGACCCCTCATCGCTCATTTTCTACTACTGCGGCGCTACGACCGGGTTGCCTCCAATTCCAACCGCTGCTCCGAACTGTAATTTGGTGCATCGCACGTGGAACAAGACGGTGGATGAGCCACATGTCGGCCAAAGGGGTCCTGTTAAGTGTGTCGCCATTTCATGTGCGGACTGACCCTGCTTGAGTTGCTACGCCAACACGACAGGAGCAGCCTACCACTTGGTTTTGCTCCTTGGTGAATCCCGACTATATTGATCTAAAAAGATACATGCTGAACTACCCTCTCCGTCTCGGTTTTTTTATTTTTAGGCGTCTCGGTTTATAGGGCCTGCACGTAGTTCTAGGTCATCCATTTGACTAACTAAATATGAGTTACTATGTCACAAAAAGTATATCATTGGATTCTTAAGCGGATGTGGTTGTATTTAAAAGTCGAGGGCGGGGCTTTTCCTGCGTGGTAGGCGGGGCAGTTCCGCCTAGTCGGTTCGACAGAGATGCGAGAAGACGAGGGAGTAGGCTGCTGCAAACGTAGGGCTGTGTGATTTGACAGCGAGTTACTGCTGGCCAGGTGGGGCCCCGTGATTTGACTTGCCATTATCATTTTAACTGCGGCGCTACGACCGGCGTGAGTCTCCCGATTCCTGGCCACCTCCATACAGGTGCCTCTCCCAATGCTCCACCATGTAGTAGAGGCTGGCTCTTGCATGAGAGCCCACTTCTCCACTTTTTCCTTGCCTCTCTTTCCTCCACATATGCAAAAATGCCATGTAAAGCGCACTATTGTACTTACTTTTACTTGCTCCTACAGGTGCTTAAGCTTGCCACATAGGCATAAAGTCTGATGTGGCAAGTTAATCAAGAAGAGAGAGACTAGTTTGGTGACCCAAGGAAGAAATGGTGCTAAGCGTGTGTACCTATGTGAAAAGACAATTTTGAGTCTATAGCTAATTAAATGAAGCAAACTTAGCAACACCATTTCATTGGAAGAGGTCACTCCTTGGCAAATGCAATAAATAATAGTACTCCCTGTGTCCCATAATATAAGAACGTTTTTGGCACTACACTAGTGTCAAAAACGTTCTTATATTATGGGACGGAGGGAGTATGAAGAAAGAGATAGAGAGGAGTAAAAAAAATACACTTATAGCCAACCTTATAGCCAACCTTGTTGTAGTATGAGTGACTAAGTGATGACTATGTATGGCATGCCAACATCAGATAGCCTACGCACCGTGTTAAATCTCCAAGGGCGCGACCGCGCGAGCGACGCGACGGTCGTGGTAGGCGCGACGATGATACGGGCCGCTGGCAGCACTTGGACCTGAGATCAAACGGTCGCATGCTAAGTTGTTGAAAATTTGCAGAATAACCCTCCAGGATAGGATATTCACCCATAGGTCTAGAATCACGCCATGCAACCGTTCGATCTCAGATCCAAGGGCTCTCGGAAGCCCGTATCATGGGAGAATGGAAAGCCACTACCCTGCCGTTCGCACGCTGGCAGTTCGCTCCTACTCGTCCCCGCACGTCCTTCAATACTACGGCGGTTCGCTCCTAGTCGTCTCGTCCATTCACATTACGGCAGTTCCACTAATCCTAACCCTCCTCCAAATCCATGGCGTCCCAAATCTCCACGATCGGCGGTGAGTACAAGGTTAGAACCATCACCGGCGATGAGTTCGACGTCATCTACACCCGTTCTTCCGCGACGGTGAAAGGATGCCTTTCTCGCTTCAGACGCATGTTCGAAAACTCAGATGATGAGTGGGTCGCTGGGCTAGATGTTGAGTACACCACAGTCCTGGGACGAGAGAAGGATCTAAAGGACGAAGAGAGGAAGAAGCCCGCCATGATCCAGGTTTGCGTACATAACGTTTGCTTGGTCTACCCCATATGCCATGCCGACGTTGAGTGCCAGGATTTTAAGAACTTCCTCAAGGACAAAACAGTGAAATTTGTTACTGTAGACTTTAAGAACGACAAAGAAGTCCTGGGTCGGATAGGCCTCATTGTAGGCAACCCCTTCGACCTCCAGAAGAATCGGCTGGTGCCCTCTCGTCAGCCTTCAATGCTGACCCTGGCAGGAGCCATGGTTCATCCTTCGTACCGTAAACTGGAGAAACCTCATTACACGTTTCATCGTCATGCATGGCAGCGGAATGTACTAGATATAGACCACATCCACTACGCTGCAATGGATGACTACCTTTGTTTCAATATCTACAAGGGTTGGATGAAGAGCAACAGCCAAGTGTGCGGTTCAAGCAAAGAAGTATCGGCCAAGAGGAAGAGGGACAAGGACGAAGTCGAGGATGTGGACGAGGACTCCGAGTAAGGTGGCAGTGTCGTTGCTCATGGTGGTTCTAAACTTCTAATGCAGTGTCTACCGGATTAGTTGCATAGTTTAATTTCAGGTGTGCTTAGTTTAATTTGAGGGGTGTGTTGTGCTGAGCCCCCAGCAGAACTATGTTATGTTTCTTCTCGTTACTTTAACTCTTCAGTATGTACATACTACTAGTATTTCTTTAATAGAATTTAGCACCCCAATTAAGCATGTACTAGCTTTTTTAATAGTACTATATGCATAATTTGGTGACAAGCGCTCTCTATATGTACCACCTTTTTTTAAATTTCAATTTTTGCTCCATGGCGCAATCCATCGATAGTACTACTGTACAAAAGTATACATTTTTTAAAAGGCTAGAGTACTGTTCATCACATATATAGCCAGTTAAATTCTCAACCTAGAACGACGTGCATGCCATGTAGTAAACCGATACGGAGGAAGTATAGTAAAAATGAGGTGATTTTACCAAGCGATCGGCGGGGGAGCATGGCCTGTCATGCAGTCCCACGTGTCATGCTGTACCAAGGCGATGCGCGTGTCCCTCTTGAGGCAGAAGCAATACTACGTGGTTTGAGATGGTGGCGAACCGAAGTGTGAAATAATGGTTGCTTCGTCCGTCTGGGAAGGTGCGGCATTGTGATTTGACGTCTCATTGCTCATTTCTACTACTGGGCCGGTACGAGTGGGGTGCGTCCCCCTGCTGTTCTGCACTGTTATTTGGTGCTTGACACGTCGACCCGGTTGCTATATGTCCCACATGTTGGCGACAGGAAGTACATAATTCATGAAAGGGAGCGTTGACGGAGGAGTATACTACAGAATTCATGAAAGGGAGCGACTTAGTTTTGGAAAATCTGTTTTTACGGAGTACGTACCCACTAGGGTTTATAGGGCTCATCTAAAAAACATTCCTTTTTCCGTTTGATAAGTCTCAATTCTACTATACTAGTAGTAGTACCATTACATGTTGGATTTCGAGGTGCGTTAGATCACCCGACGCAAGCAGTGTCAAGAGGAAACTAACCAATGCATGTACAAGTTCATGGAAATTTAGTGGCCATTCATGCATTCATTCTAATTAATGCCTCGGTAAACATAACTTCTTGAGAAAAACGAGCGTACTAATTACTTGTGCAAACTACGAAATTAATTCGACCACTCACCGTCTACCTTGGTTGGAGAGATTTTGAAATTAAGCCATAAACTGGAAAGGAGGGAGTAGTAACTTTTGTCTTGATTACTATTTGTGGCCTTGTATAGATGCAAAATGTATTTTTTTATAGTGGCCTTGTATAAGTAAATGGAGGGAGTACTAACCAAAGTACGTAGTAGGGACGAGGAGTAAACGGAGGGAGTAGTAAAATTTTATCCTCGTGCTGCGAGCCACCGCGCGCGTGGGCGAGGGAGCGGGCGTAAAGGCGTATAGTAGTAGTAGTAGTACTACTACTACTTGTAAGAAAGCTTCACCTCATCCTGCGAGCCACCGCGCCCGTGGGCGGGGGAGACGGCGTACTAAGCGAGCTTCTCCTCGTTCTGCGAGTTGACGGGACACATCAAAAGTACTCTAGTGTATAGAGCCTTGCCTCTAAGGTAGGCCCCACATGGTTTGCCTCTTTTTTTAATTTAACATAACGCGTCAAGTCACAATTTGTTTGTTCACCCGTGGTAGGCGATCCTCCCTCCACCAAGTGGACAACCAGTACACGTGCCAAATTACCACGTGGGCTGCCTTTTCGTACAGAAATGAGCTCCACCGTGTACCCGCGCGGGTGTGGTTGGGAAAGAGACGGGAGTACGTGCGCCGTGCGTGCACCTCTTCTCTTTGTGCACGTCCCCCACCTACGTGGGTGTGTGTGAGAGAGATACAAACCTAGACATAATGCGCCGTCCATCCCCATGCCTTCGCCCAGTCCGACCACCAGTCACCACCACGCCCCACTCCTCCTCACCTTATCTCTCATCTTTCTCCCTCCATTTTTATATACAAGGGGCCACTATCAAAATTACAATTTGCAGATATACAAGGCCACTAACACTAATCGATGCAATATTAATGGTGTTTGCCTCATGGTACTAGCAAAGGAGGACATTAATTATCCCTTGCATGCATGCGGGAGTTTGTAAAAAAAGCATCTTGATGTTCCGTGCAATGCACGGGCATCTTGCTAGTCCATGAAAACAACACATGGCAAAATTCCACGGCGAACGAGGGATTTGAATCTGTTGGGAGGGGCTCTTTGGATCTTGCCCGGGGTAGCCAAAATATTGGCGACCCTTTTGTCCACCGGTGCCTTTGCCACCGATGAACGAGGAATGGCTCGGGTGCTCATGCTGTCATGCATCCTCCAGCGCGCACGTTGGAGACGAGCTCGCACGAGCTGTGTTTTTTTGTCCCACAACGCCGCCCGAGCCGCCCGCAGACCGACCGGCGACCCGCAAATTACGCCATCCAACCGTAGCCGCACACATTATGACAGCAACTCAACCAACTGGACGAAATTCACGCAAACACGTAGACAAACTGATATTTCATATAAACAACGACGGAAATCATATAAAATACCGGATTTTCATACAAACATGACGGATTTCATTACATTCAAATGAACTACGCGGTGCTAGTTCTGGACAGCACAGGTATATAATACTTGGCCTAAATGGTCGCCCGCCGATCGATTTGTGTTCCTCATGTCGGGCAGCACGATCACCGGACTGCCGGGAGCCCCGGAGGTATATGCTTCAGTGCAAAGGACGGCTCGCTTCCCCACTGCCCAACTGATATCATTGGCTGGTGCCGAAGATGATGGTGGCCGGCACCGGTTCGAGTTCATCACCGGCCACTACTTCGCCATGGCCGGCACCGGCTCGAGTTCATCCTAACATTCCCCTCTTCCGTGGAGCCCATGCGGGGTCGACGAAGGTCCTCGCAACAAAAGGATCCGGCAAGACACCTGCTGTGTACGCCGGCGTCGCCTCCGCGGTGGCCTTCATGGGACCCAAGCGGCGGCGGCCTCCAGTGTTCTACTTCTCCTCGATGATGGCGGCGGACGCGGAGGCGCTGGCCACCGACTCGTCGCTCTCCGCACACCCGGCTTCTGTCGCTGCTTGCATGGCGCGGCTGCCGGCATGGGTCTCGTCCACATAAACGGGAGACGCGGTACGAGGCGGCGGCGTGGACGGCAGCAACGACGCCCGTGCGCCGCTCCTCGTAGAGCTGGCCTGGAGCGGCGAGTTGCTGAACCGCGCGCCGGCTTGGGGCGGCAACTGGCTCGGTCGGGCGAGGGGAGGGAGGTGGATCAGCGAGCTGCATAGCTCGTATCCGACGGGCTACCCAGCCGGCTTGGATGCGGAATAACTACTCTTCGTAAGCCATTGTAAGAGTGGACAAAATGGTGGAGGAGATAGGGGAGCGGCGGAGGTGTGCGATTCTTGGCCGGCGTTCGGCCTTGTTTAAATAGGAGATTAAATAGACGGCGGACGGGAGGAGCTCGGCCGGCGTTGCGTTTAACGCCGACCCGGTCATGAACGGACGTGTGTCCAGAGTGGGTTTCTCGGCTTCCACACGGGCGGGTTTTATTGAGGCGTTTGAATGCGGCACGGCGGCGTGTTCAGCCGGGCGTGCCGCGAGTGGCGCCCTCGACTCTGACCTAGGACACTGCGCCGTTCTTCCACTGACGTGTGGGCTCTTTGGGTGCATGGCCTGCATGTCAGTGACCCAACGCAGGCAGCGCACAGCAGAGGAACCTTTGGTGGGCCAGGGCGGTCAGAAGCGGGCATTTCGTAAACCGATGATTGTTCATTGAGTGTGACGTCATCTTTTTCATGTAGATAAGCCTACTATGTTGATAGCCCGTTCGATACGTTGTGATTCATAAAGACCGCTGCAAACATCAATGTTCTGCTTATCACAGATAAGATTGATTAATACCCGTAACAATCCATGTCCTTAACAAAGGGTGCATGCATGTATAGGTTGAGCGTGTGTCTTGCGTCGTGTGCTGTGTGCATGCAGGCGTGCGAGTGTTGCGTGCGTGCAAGGGTACGTTTCAGTGTTGCATGCATGGGTGCGTACGTGCATGTGTTCGTGAGTGCATGTGTACGTGTCAGTGTTGCACGCCAGCATGCGTGCGTGTGTACGTGTCAGTGTTGCACGCCTACATGCGTGCGTGTCTTGCGTGCGTGCATGTGTACGTGCGGGGTGAGGCTACACGTCAGTCGACTGACTTTTTCATCTCTGGTCATTAGATTTTCCAGCCGTTGGATACAAAATCAAGGGCCTCCAGTTTATCATCAAACTCCACCCCCTTGAGCCGCCAGCCACCACAGGCCGAACCGCCAGCCCCCGCCGCCCGCAGCCGGCCCGCCCTCCCCGAAACCACTCCCCACAGCCGGTCCGCCGCCGCACCGGCCATCCCTCTAGCCCCCCCCCCCGAGCTTTATCTCCGGGGATCCCCACCCCACCGCCCAATGAACGCCCCCAACCGCCGGTGACTGCCAACCAGAGGTCTCACGACTTCGAATACCCACCGACCACTAATTTATTACCATTTCTGTCCTTCATATACGCGCTGACGGGTGGGCCCTATGACGCCCCCGATTCAATTGTACACTAATCATGCACGTGTACGATCAAGATCAGGGACTCACGGGAAGATATCACAACACAACTCTAAAACATAAATAAGTCATACAAGCATCATAATACAAGCCAGGGGCCTCGAGGGCTCGAATACAAGTGCTCGATCATAGACGAGTCAGCGGAAGCAATAATATCTGAGTATAGACATAAGTTAAACAAGTTTGCCTTAAGAAGGCTAGCACAAACTGGGATACAGATCGAAAGAGGCGCAGGCCTCCTGCCTGGGATCCTCCTAAACTACTCCTGGTCGTCGTCAGCGGGCTGCACGTAGTAGTAGGCACCTCTGGTGTAGTAGGAGTCGTCGTCAGCGATGGCGTCTAGCTCCTGGGCTCCAGCATCTGGTTGCGACAACCAGGTAGAAAGGAAAGGGGGAAAAGAGGGAGAAAAGCAACCGTGAGTACTCATCCAAAGTACTCGCAAGCAAGGAGCTACACTACATATGCATGGGTATATGTATAAAGGGCCATATCGGTGGACTGAACTGCAGAATGCCAGAATAAGAGGGGGATAGCTAATCCTGTCGAAGACTACGCTTCTGGCCACCTCCATCTTGCAGCATGTAGAAGAGAGTAGATGGTAAGTTCACCAAGTAGCATCGCATAGCATAATCCTACCCGGCGATCCCCTCCTCGTCGCCCTTTTAGAGAGCGATCACCGGGTTATATCTGGCACTTGGAAGGGTGTGTTTTATTAAGTATCCGGTTCTAGTTGTCATAAGTTCAAGGTACAACTCCGGGTCGTCCTTTTACCGAGGGACACAGCTATTCGAATAGATAAACTTCCCTGCAGGGGTGCACCACATAACCCAACACGCTCGATCCCATTTGGCCGGACACACTTTCCTGGGTCATGCCCGGCCTCGGAAGATCAACACGTCACAGCCCCACCTAGGCTCAATAGAGAGGTGAGCACCCCGGTCTAAATCCTATGCGCGCAGGGGTCTAGGCCCATCGCCCATTGCACACCTGCACGTTGCGTACGCGGCCGGCAGCAGACCTACCCCCTTAATACAAGCGCGAGCTTACGGTCCAATGCGGCGCGCGCCACTCAATCGCTGACGTCAAGAAGAGCTTCGGCTGATACCATGACGCCGAGTGCCCATAACTGTTCCCGCGTAGTTGGTTAGTGCGTATAGACCAAATGGCCAAACTCCGATCAAATACCAAGATCTCGTTAAGCGTGTTAAGTATCCGTGAACGCCGACCAGGGCCACGCCCACCTCTCTCCTAGGTGGTCTCAACCTGCCCTGTCGCTCCGCCACAAAGTAACAGTCGGGGGCCGTCAGGAACCCAGGCCCACCTCTACCGGGATGGAGCCACCTGTCCTTTCAGCCCCCTCATCAGAATCACTTGCGGGTACTCAACGAGCCGACCCGACTTTAGTCACCACATGTGTCATGTATATAAAGTATATAGTATATACCCGTGATCACCTCCCGAAGTGATCACGGCCCAGTAGTATAGCATGGCAGACGGACAAGAGTGTAGGGCCACTGATGGAACACTAGCATCCTATACTAAGCAGTAGGATAGCAGGTAAGGGTAACAATCTGCACCAACAATGACAGGCTATGCAACAGAATAGGATTAACCGAAAGCAATAACATGCTACACTACTCTAATGCAAGCTGTATAGAGAAGAATAGGCGATATCTGGTGATCAAGGGGGGGGGGCTTGCCTGGTTGCTCTGGCAAGGAGGGGTCGTCAACAACATAGTCGGTTGGGGCACCAGCAGCGGCGTCGGTCTCGTAGTCTACCGGAGAGAAGAGGGGGAAGAAACAATGAATACAATGCAAACAGATGCATAACGATGCACGACAAAGCAAACAGCGGTGTTAGGTGTGCCCTAACGCGGTAAGAGGTGATACCGGCGAAGGGGGGAAACATCAGGGAAAGTATCCCTGGTGTTTCGCGTTTTTAGACAGATGAACCGGAGGGGGAAAGTTGCGTGTTTGCTATGCTATGGATGTGTGGCGGACAAACGGGTTGCGTATCCGGATTCGTCTTGTCGTTCTGAGCAACTTTCATGTACAAAGTATTTTCATCCGAGTTATGGATTATTTTATATGATTTTATAAAGAATTAATCATTTTTAGAATTAACAGAATTAATTAAATTAGAAAATGCAATTATGACATCAGCATGATGTCAGGATGTTGTGAGCGGTCAGCTTTGATCGTTGACCAGTCAAGCTGACGGGTGGGTCCCTCTGTCATAGATTGTTTATCTAATCAGATAATTAAGGTTAATTACCAGGGTTAATTAGATTAATTAACAAGATTAATTAAGTTAATTAATTAATATTTAGGTTTTTTATTATTTTAAATTCCTTTTTTAAACGTTCAGGGGCTGGGCCCCTCGTGTCATTGGCCCTAGGGCCATAGTGGGTTCGGGTGCCGCGGGCGTTGGGTGCAGGGCACAGCCCGAATGGGCGCTGGCCCGTGGGGCGCACCTGACTGGGCGCGGGTGCCCACGTGGAGCAGCGGCAGCAGGCGAGGGGTGGCGCCGGCGTGATGGGGCCGAGGCGGCGCAGGACTACGTCGGCAGGGCGGTGCGTGGCGGAGTGGGAGCAGGGGCCATGGAGCGTGCAGAGGAGGGCAAGGCTGTGGCGTGGCGGGCAGTCGCCGGTGGGGGACGCCGGGGCCCTAGCCGTGGAGGGCGCGCCGGCGGGGAATGCGGTCGCCGCGGGCGAGCGGCTTGGCGAAGGCCGGCGCTGGCCAGGGGGCAGCGCGCGCGGGCCGCCGTCAAGCAGGGGTGCGCGGTTGCGGGCGCGAGCGTGCGCGAGGGAAGGAGAGGGCAGGGCACGGGGTGGCAAGTGCGGCCCGGAGCGCGAGCTCCGCCACACGGGCACGACAATGTGGGTGCGGCTGTGGCCGCGCGAGGGCGCGCGTGCACGGCGAATGCGGGTGGCGGACGACACAGTGGGGAGAGGAAGAGAGGAGGGAGGCCCTGGGCCTCACCGTGGTTGTAGGGCACGGGCAGTGGGGGTCGAGGAGGAGGACGGAGACGACGGCGAGCGGCGACGGCGCGACGTCGGGGCTTGGGGCACCGCGGGGTCGAGCCCCCGATCCAGTACGGGTCGAGGGGGTAGGCGTCGTGGGGGAGGAGACGGGAGGCGGGTCCAGCGTGGTGGCTCCGGCGACGGGAGGCCTTCGGGCGGTGAGACGGCATCGGTGGGGGGGTTCGGGCGACAGGTTGACGGGATCGGGGCCAATCCCGATCCAGATCGGGGGAAGAGGAGAGGTGGATCGTGGGGGGGGATGGACCGGTTAGGGTTAGGTTACGGGGGTGGGGTGGTTATAGGCCAGGGGAAATTGGACCGGTTAGCTGGGCCGTGGCCCAGTGGGGGGGGTGGCCCTTCTCTTTTATTTTGTTATCAGTTTTGTTCTTTTCTATTTATTTTTAGTTTCCTCTAAGTTTCTGTTTTATAAAAATTACCACTAGTACCTAAACCTGCATTTATAATTATACTACTGCCACAACAATTATTTACACAAAAAAATAGTTTAATATTTAAAAAATCCAATATGTATTTATTTAATTGTTTTAACTACTGTTTTAATTACCTAATTGCATTTAAACCTTTTGTAGCAATGTGGTTTCTCCACCATTACTAATTATGCATTATTTGGCCCACTCCGAACATTTTAGTTTTAATATTTGAAAACTTTTATTGTTTGCTAGAATTTGAATTTGAATTCGAATCAATTTCAAACTAGCGCGAGTTTAGAAACTGTAACTGTGGTGACGTGGCATCATTAACGTGGGATTACTGTAGCTAATTATCCGGGCGTCACAATTATCCTCCACTACAAGAAATCTCGTCCCGAGATTTAAGAGGGGAAGTGCGGGGAAGGGATTTGGTTACGAAAATCTAACGAGCGTACTCGATCTTGGTTGCTCTTCTCGAAGCGGTCGATCCATTATGTTGATGTCTTCATTTCTCTTCTTCAGGTCATCATGATGAAGTCGGCATCCTTTCTTTGGGAACTCGAACGTACTTACGAATACGTAAGGGGTAGTTCGGCTATGAGAGAATACTTATGAGGGAAACAATCTAGGGTTAACCCATGAATGAGCATAAGAGTATCTCTCGAGTTGAAACTTAAGAAAATATCGAGAGCAAAGTAAGAAGGTGTAAAATAGAAGTTTCAAGCGCATAGGCAATCGTTCGTTGACTAAAACGAAGTGTGAAAGGGGTTCAGAGCAATGGGAATAAGTATTGCGTCTGATACCAGAATAGATTGCTAGGCAGATGGCCCCTGAATTACATACAAAGTCAAGCTCAAGGAATATCTTTGGCAATAGGGCCTACAGGAGAGTCAGGTTTCTATCCTGTGGAACTGTGGGTTATGGGCCCACCATGTGGTTTAAAAGTAGAAAGGGGGCTGACATCTTGCACAGTCATGATAGCAAGGCATATCAGAGGGTAGCCTGCCAGTTATGTTGGCAACAACGTAGGTACCAAGGGCGAGGGATGCAGAGAACCATTTTCCTGCTCGTTGAACGAGGCGGACCAATAGGCAAGGTTCTCGTCCATCGGTGGCTACCGGAATGTCATCAACAATAGTAACAGGGTCTTACTGACAGAGTGGTACCACGAGGTGTTTACATAAGCAGGAGAATATTACTGCTTAGGTCATATAGATCACAAGAAAGGTTAAACCACACAATGGAAAGGAAAATATGATTATCACATTAAACAGAACAATGGAAAGGAAAATGTGTTAAAACACATATTTCAGGGGTATTTCCTTCCCAAGGACAAACAGAGCATGATATCCATGACAGGATATAATGTAGAAAACTCTTTAGGTAAGGGGAGAGAAATTTCATGACATTACCCATACAACGGTGTTTGGATAATTGATAAAGATAATTTGGCATTGTGCTTCAAATGCCCTTATTGATGACCGGAGTACCAGAGACATGCTTCAAGATAGTATTGACATGGTCATCTGGTAAAGATCAGATTTTGGATACACAAAGGATCCATCAGGGACGACTTATAGAATAAGTCTTACAATTTCCTCATGGAAGAATCGATTACCTTGCTAAAAAGGAAATTATAATAATAGGTCCTCGGGCCAGGGGTGCTAGGCATGACATCACCTTACCAGGACATATAGAGACTAATGTTAAAACTCTTAGAAATATGTTCCAACCATAATATCTGACTGAGATTCAGATTTGATTGGTGTCAAGATACTTCGGACTTAGGATGCCTGGGATGAAAAGGTGCAACACAAATTGTCGATATGACATTGTAAGATTCTCGGGAATTGAACTGTGGGAGCGAGTTCCGAAACAAGAGTTCATCATTAAATCAAGGAGAGGTGAGGAGGTGGCTGATTGACTCAGCGACAATTTGTTGAGATTTCCAAAAGATGGATTTCCACACTTATGTGAACAAGAAGATAACATTTGTCAGATCAAATGATATAAAGAGGTATGCTCGAGGAAAACATACACAGTTAAACATTGGGTGAAAGGTCCACCCGAAATATGGGTTTAGGTAGCATGATCAAAGTTAGAATGGTGATTCGATAACCAATGGTCTAAGAATGAATTATCAACCATTAACTTCAAAGCAATAGGGTTGCTAGAAGTTTTGAACTCGCGACCAAGGAATGAACGGATATGGCAAGAAGTATCACCTATATCAAGAATTCTTAAGAGGTGGTGAAATTCTCACGACATTCTTGACATAAAAAGATGGTAATACTCCAAGGTAAAGGAGAACAAATGTTGGATAACAAGGATCTCAAGGTATACACAAAACACGAACAAGTTTGTGTTGAGCGGAAGGCAATAAAATGGTCGATGATAACACAAATCATCGAGGGCAAGGATGGTATTTCACATCATGAATTCAATTAATATCCTGTAAGAGCTCAGAATGCTGATGATGATCACGATGCATTTGTCGAGAGATTTCATGAAGATGTAATCGGTCCGTGACGACATCAAGCCAAGGGAATGGTGAAGCAAAAGGCTATATAAACATAGATAAGATGTCATCTCGGGATTCAGAGTTGTTTCTCAAGACAAACATTATGATGGTGAAAGTTTGATGTAAGCTTAGAGCACTGTCGGGATTGTGTCCCGGGGATGAAGGACATAGGTAGAATGGTCAAGCAGTCAGCCTGACGATGATGATGTAGTCAATCAGCTAGGAATGACCGATCGAGTACAAAATCATAAGCAATGAAGATTACTAATAGTTGTTGAATCATAGTGCGGACTCGATTTAGTTGTCGGTGTCCTTGAGAGGTTCTACCAATTCAGAATCCGTTGGAAAAAGGAATCGGCAAGAATATTAGTTGATGAAGAACTCATAAGAAGTTATGTAGTTCCGTGTTATCCTCGAGATACCAGAGGGTAATACTCGAAGGCAGATCAGAATAGAAACTGAACTGGAGTGTTGACTTGCAAAAGCAGATACTTTAATCTTGTCATAATAGACGAGGCAATGGAATGGTTTCCTTTCAGAGGCATTGAATAAGGTTAGCATGGTGGAAACCATAAATGCAAGGGATCCAATTTACTACACCGGAAGAATTATTCGAATGATTGAATATTCTTGCAAGAAGCTTTCATGATAAGTTCCACATCGTGTCCGTGGGCATGAACACAAAGGTTCAAGGTCGACTCCCACTTCTCCAATGCATGACCATTCATTCACTCCTCACTTTCGAAGAAGTTGTAGTGTTGAAATTTTATCTGGCAAAATACCAGAAGAGTATGACTCGTGAAAACTTTCGAGTTCACACATATTAAGGAAGGCATAGGTTCAACCCATCAGGGTATCATGGAAATATATACCACAAGCTTCAATAGTAAATACCACCAGCTCAAAAGCTGAGCATGGTTGAGAAAGCAGAGGATACAATTTACCGAAGGCTTTATATATCCGTGGAAAGGCTCACAAGGTTATTTGAATATGGAGGACAATGCCGGATAATAATCCAACAAAAGGTCTGGTGGTCTACAAAGGAGCTGATGTGAGTATCCGTACTCTATCAAAGGAAGAAGGAATGCAAGTGCATCGGATTATAGAAACAACTGACTAACTCAAAGCTCAAATACAAAGGAATTATCATTTCCAAATCAAGGGATCGGAAACCAACGGTCTGATTAAGAATGGATAAGTTGAATAGACTTAGGGGTACAATCGATGGCAATTTGATGGGTCGATAACCAGCTCATGTTCAAAGTGACATCTAAGCCGGAAAGATAATTTAAAAGGATCAACCGATGATTGTGTGCCTTCGCACTCATGTTGAATCAATAGGATCAAAATGACGGTGTCAAAGAAGACTAATGAATATTGCCAGCCATATGGAAAAGCATCCATAATGCAAGAAGACAAGTAATTGCAGAGCAATAAGCTGCTAAGGATTTTCGAAGGATTGAATAGTATTTCGAAGACTTTTGTAAAACACCTGAACAACTTGGGACGAGCGGATACTCGGTAAGTGCGAGGAATTATCCGTAGGGGTATTCATGTGGCAAAGAACTGCAAGGCAGTAGGCACAAGGTATTCTCGGAATATTAGAGAGAATTTAGGGGTATCTTGTAATAACAAGATCAACGGGGAATGATTGTATGAATGGCAAGTGTACTTGTTTATCCATTGGGGTTTATCAATGGAATGGAATTGCAAAAGCGATGGCACAAGTATCGAGGGAACATCGGAGAGTAACTTCGGAATCTTCTAGTGCATCAAGCGATCACGTGTATCGAGTGGCTCTCCGGAAGAAAGTAGTTACGAGAACCTAGAGTTAGAGTTAGTAAAAACCATTTAACCCAAGTAGAAGAGAGATAAGAGTCCCAGAGTATAGACAAGGAGTAAAAGATCCTAATACCACCCAATGGCGACGTGGGCCCGTAAGCCACACAGCCATGTTAGTAAAAGTTTAGCAATGACTAGACTCAACTTTGACCAAGGAGTTGGAAAGGGGGATTCCTACAGGCAGTCGGCTCTGATACCAACTTGTGACGCCCCCGATTCAATCGTACACTAATCATGCATGCAAACGTGTACGATCAAGATCAGGGACTCACGGGAAGATATCACAACACAACTCTAAAACATAAATAAGTCATACAAGCATCATAATACAAGCTAGGGGCCTCGAGAGCTCGAATACAAGTGCTCGATCATAGACGAGTCAGCGGAAGCAATAATATCTGAGTACAGACATAAGTTAAACAAGTTTGCCTTAAGAAGGCTAGCACAAACTGGGATACAGATCGAAAGAGGCGCAGGTCTCCTGCCTGGGATCCTCCTAAACTACTCCTGGTCGTCGTCAGCGGGCTGCACGTAGTAGTAGGCACCTCCGGTGTAGTAGGAGTCGTCGTCGGCGGTGGCGTCTGGCTCCTGGGCTCCAGCATCTGGTTGCGACAACCAGGTAGAAAGGAAAGGGGGAAAAGAGGGAGAAAAGCAACCGTGAGTACTCATCCAAAGTACTCGCAAGCAAGGAGCTACACTACATATGCATGGGTATATGTGTAAAGGGCCATATCGGTGGACTGAACTGCAGAATGCCAGAATAAGAGGGGGATATCTAATCCTGTCGAAGACTACGCTTCTGGCCACCTCCATCTTGCAGCATGTAGAAGAGAGTAGATGGTAAGTTCACCAAGTAGCATCGCATAGCATAATCCTACCCGGCGATCCCCTCCTTGTCGTCATGTTAGAGAGCGATCACCGGGTTATATCTGGCACTTGGAAGGGTGTGTTTTATTAAGTATCCGGTTCTAGTTGTCATAAGGTCAAGGTACAACTCCGGGTCGTCCTTTTACCGAGGGACACGGCTATTCGAATAGATAAACTTCCCTGCAGGGGTGCACCACATAACCCAACACGCTCGATCCCATTTGGCCGGACACACTTTCCTGGGTCATGCCCGGCCTCGGAAGATCAACACGTCGCAGCCCCACCTAGGCTCAACAGAGAGGTGAGCACGCCGGTCTAAATCCTATGCGCGCAGGGGTCTGGGCCCATCGCCCATTGCACACCTGCACGTTGCGTATGCGGCCGGAAGCAGACCTAGCCCCCTTAATACAAGCGCGAGCTTACGGTCCAATGCGGCGCGCGCCACTCAATCGCTGACGTCAAGAAGAGCTTCGGCTGATACCATGACGCCGAGTGCCCATAACTGTTCCCGCGTAGTTGGTTAGTGCGTATAGACCAAATGGCCGGACTCCGATCAAATACCAAGATCTCGTTAAGCGTGTTAAATATCCGCGAACGCCGACCAGGGCCAGGCCCACCTCTCTCCTAGGTGTTCTCAACCTGCCCTGTCGCTCCGCCACAAAGTAACAGTCGGGGGCCGTCAGGAACCCAGGCCCACCTCTACCGGGATGGAGCCACCTGTCCTTTCAGCCCCCTCATTAGAATCACTTGCGGGTACTCAACGAGCCGACCCGACTTTAGTCACCACATGTGTCATGTATATAAAGTATATAGTATATACCCATGATCACCTCCCGAAGTGATCACGGCCTAGTAGTATAGCATGGCAGACGGACAAGAGTGTAGGGCCACTGATGGAACACTAGCATCCTATACTAAGCAGTAGGATAGCAGGTAAGGGTAACAATCTACACCAACAATGACAGGCTATGCAACAGAATAGGATTAACCGAAAGCAGTAACATGCTACACTACTCTAATGCAAGCTGTATAGAGAAGAATAGGCGATATCTGGTGATCAAGGGGGGTGCTTGCCTGGTTGCTCTGGCAAGGAGGGGTCGTCAACAACGTAGTCGGTCAAGGCACCAACAGCGGCGTCGGTCTCGTAGTCTACCGGAGAGAAGAGGGGGAAGAAACAATGAATACAATGCAAACAAATGCATAACGATGCATGACAAAGCAAACAACGGTGTTAGGTGTGCCCTAACGCGGTAAGAGGTGATACCGGCGAATGGGGGAAACATCAGGGAAAGTATCCCCGGTGTTTCGCGTTTTTAGACAGATGAACCGGAGGGGGAAAGTTGCGTGTTTGCTATGCTATGGATGTGTGGCGGACAAACGGGCTGCGTGTCCGGATTCGTCTCGTCGTTCTGAGCAACTTTCATGTACAAAGTATTTTCATCCGAGTTATGGATTATTTTATATGATTTTATAAAGAATTAATCATTTTTAGAATTAACAGAATTAATTAAATTAGAAAGTGCAATTATGACGTCAGCATGATGTCAGGATGATGTCAGCGGTCAGCTTTGACCGTTGACCAGTCAAGCTGACGGGTGGGTCCCTGTGTCATAGATTGTTTATCTAATTAGATAATTAAGGTTAATTACCAGGGTTAATTAGATTAATTAACAGGATTAATTAAGTTAATTAATTAATATTTATTTATTTATTATTATTATTTTAAATTCCCTTATTTTAACGTTCAGGGGCTGGGCCCCTCGTGTCATTGGCCCTAGCGGCCATAGTGGGTTCGGGTGCCGCGGGCGTTGGGTGCAGGGCACAACCCGAATGGGCGCTGGCCCGTGGGGCGCACCCGACTGGGCGCGGGTGCCAACGTGGAGCAGCGGCAGCAGGCGAGGGGTGGCGCCGGCATGATGGGGCGGAGGCGGCGCAGGACTACGTCGGCAGGGCGACGCGTGGCGGAGTGGGAGCAGGGGCGATGGAGTGTGCAGAGGAGGGCAAGGCTGTGGCGAGGCGGGCAGTCGCCGGTGGGGGACACCGGGGCCCTAGCCGTGGAGGGCGCGTCGTCGGGGAATGCGGTCGCCGCGGGCGAGCGGCTTGGCGAAGGCCGGCGCTGGCCAGGGGGCAGCGCGCGCGGGCCACCGTCAAGCAGGGGTGCGCGGTTGCGGGTGCGAGCGTGCGCGAGGGAAGGAGAGGGCAGGGCACGGGGTGGCAAGTGCGGCCCGGAGCGCGAGCTCCGCCACATGGGCTCGGCGATGTGGGTGCGGCTGTGGCCGCGCGAGGACGCGCGTGCACGGCGAATGCGGGCGGCGGACGACACAGTGGGGAGAGGAAGAGAGGGGGGAGGCCCTAGGCCTCACCGTGGTTGTAGGGCACGGGCAGTGGGGGTCGAGGAGGAGGACGGAGATGACGGCGAGCGGCGACGGCGCGACGTCGGTGCTTGGGCGCCGCGGGGTCGAGCCCCCGATCCAGTACGGGTCGAGGGGGTAGGCGCCGTGCGGGAGGAGACGGGAGGCGGGTCTAGCGTGGTGGCTTCGGCGACGGGAGGCCTTCGGGCGGCGAGACGGCATCAGTGGGGGGTTCGGGCGACGGGGTGACGGGATCGGGGCCAATCCCGATCCACATCGGGGGAAGAGGAGAGGTGGATCGTGGGGGGGGGGGGGATGGACCGGTTAGGGTTAGGTTACGGGGGTGGGGTGGTTATAGGCCAGGGGAAGTTGGACCGGTTAGCTGGGCCGTGGCCCAGTGGGGGGGGTGGCCCTTCTCATTTATTTTGTTTCCAGTTTTGTTCTTTTCTTTTAGTTATTATTCTTTTCTATTTATTTATAGTTTCCTCTAAGTTTTTGTTTTATAAAAATTACCACTAGTACCTAAACCTGCATTTATAATTATACTACTGCCACAACAATTATTTACACAAAAAAATAGTTTAATATTTAAAAAATCCAATATGTATTTATTTAATTGTTTTTAACTATTGTTTTAATTACCTAATTGCATTTAAACCTTTTTCAGCAATGTGGTTTCTCCACCATTACTAATTATGCATTATTTGGCCCACTCCGAACATTTTAGTTTTAATATTTGAAAACTTTTATTGTTTGCTAGAATTTGAATTTGAATTCGAATCAATTTCAAACTAGCGCGAGTTTAGCAACTGTAACTGTGGTGACGTGGCATCATTAACGTGAGATTACTGTAGCTAATTATCCGGGCGTCACAGTGTTGGGGAACGTAGTAATTTCAAAAAAAATCCGACGCACACGCAAGATCATGGTGATGCATAGCAACGAGAGGGGAGAGTGTTGTCCACGTACCCTCGTAGACCGAAAGCGGAAGCGTTAACACAACACGGTTGATGTAGTCGTACGTCTTCACGATCCGACCGATCAAGTACCGAACGTACGGCACCTCCGAGTTCAGCACACGTTCAGCTCGATGACGTCCCTCGAACTCCGATCCAGCCGAGTGTTGAGGGAGAGTTTCGTCAGCACGACGGCGTGGTGACGATGATGATGTTCTACCGACGCAGGGCTTCGCCTAAGCACTGCTGCGATATTATCGAGGTGTAATATGGTGGAGGGGGGCACCGCACACGGCTAAGAGATCAATAGATCAATTGTTGTGTCTATGGGGTGCCCCCTGCCCCGTATATAAAGGAGCAAGGGGGAGGCCGGCCGGCCCTTGTTGGCGTGCCAGGAGGAGTCCTCCTCCTCCTAGTAGGAGTAGGACTCCCCTCTTTCCTACTCCTACTAGGAGGGGGAAAGGAAGGGGGAGAGGGGGAAGGAAAGGGGGGCGCCCCCCCCCCTCTCCTAGTCCAATTCGGACCAGAGGGGGAGGGGGGCGCGGCCCCTCCTGGCTGCCCCTCTCTCTCTCCACTAAGGCCCATAAGGCCCATTACTTCTCCCGGGGGGGTTCCGGTAACCCTCCGGCACTCCGGTTTTCTCCGAAAACACCCGGAACACTTCCGGTGTCCGAATATAGCCGTCCAATATATCAATCTTTATGTCTCGACCATTTCGAGACTCCTCGTCATGTCCGTGATCACATCCGGGACTCCGAACAACCTTCGGTACATCAAAACATATAAACTCATAATATAACTGTCATCGTAACGTTAAGCGTGCGGACCCTACGGGTTCGAGAACTATGTAGACATGACCAAGACTCGTCTTCAGTCAATAACCAATAGCGGAACCTGGATGCTCATATTGGCTCCCACATATTCTACGAAGATCTTTATCGATCAGACCGCATAACAACATACGTTGTTCCCTTTGTCATCGGTATGTTACTTGCCCGAGATTCGATCGTCGGTATCTCAATACCTAGTTCAATCTCGTTACCGGCAAGTCTCTTTACTCGTTCCGTAATACATCATCTCGCAACAAACTCTTTAGTTGCAATGCTTGCAAGGCTTAAGTGATGTGCATTACCGAGAGGGCCCAGAGATACCTCTCCGACAATCGGAGTGACAAATCCTAATCTCGAAATACGCCAACCCAACAAGTACCTTCGGAGACACCTGTAGAGCACCTTTATAATCACCCAGTTACGTTGTGACGTTTGGTAGCACACAAAGTGTTCCTCCGGTAAACGGGAGTTGCATAATCTCATAGTCATAGGAACTTGTATAAGTCATGAAGAAAGCAATAGCAACATACTAAACGATCAAGTGCTAAGCTAACGGAATGGGTCAAGTCAATCACATCATTCTCCTAATGATGTGATCCCGTTAATCAAATGACAACTCATGTCTATGGCTAGGAAACATAACCATCTTTGATCAACGAGCTAGTTAAGTAGAGGCATACTAGTGACACTCTGTTTGTCTATGTATTCACACAAGTATTATGTTTCCGGTTAATACAATTCTAGCATGAATAATAAACATTTATCATGAAATAAGTAAATAAATAATAACTTTATTATTGCCTCTAGGGCATATTTCTTCAGTCTCCCACTTGCACTAGAGTCAATAATCTAGATTACACAGTAATGATTCTTACACCCATGGAGCCTTGGTGCTGATCATGTTTTGCTCGTGGAAGAGGCTTAGTCAACGGGTCTGCAACATTCAGATCCGTATGTATCTTGCAAATTTCTATGTCTCCCACCTGGACTAAATCCCGGATGGAATTGAAGCGTCTTTTGATGTGCTCGGTTCTCTTGTGAAATCTGGATTCCTTTGCTAAGGCAATTGCACCAGTATTGTCACAAAAGATTTTCATTGGACCCGATGCACTAGGTATGACACCTAGATCGGATATGAACTCCTTCATCCAGACTCCTTCATTTGCTGCTTCCGAAGCAGCTATGTACTCCGCTTCACACGTAGATCCCGCCACGACGCTTTGTTTAGAACTGCACCAACTGACAGCTCCACCGTTCAATGTAAACACGTATCCGGTTTGCGATTTAGAATCGTCCGGATCAGTGTCAAAGCTTGCATCGACGTAACCATTTACGATGAGCTCTTTGTCACCTCCATAAACGAGAAACATATCCTTAGTACTTTTCAGGTATTTCAGGATGTTCTTGACCGCTGTCTAGTGATCCACTCCTGGATTACTTTGGTACCTTCCTACTAGACTTATAGCAAGGCATACATCAGGTCCGGTACACAGCATTGCATACATGATAGAGCCTATGGCTGAAGCATAGGGAACATCTTTCATCTTCCTCTATCTTCTGCAGTGGTCGGGCATTGAGTCTTACTCAATTTCACACCTTGTAATGCAGGCAAGAACCCTTTCTTTGCTTGATCCATTTTGAACTTTTTCAAAACTTTGTCAAGGTATGTGCTTTGTGAAAGTCCAATTAAGCGTCTTGATCTATCTCTATAAATCTTGATGCCCAATATATACGCAGCTTCACCGAGGTCTTTCATTGAAAAACCCTTATTCAAGTATCCCTTTATGCTATCCAGAAATTCTATATCATTTCCAATCAGCAATATGTCGTCCACATATAATATCAGAAATGCTACAGAGCTCCCACTCACTTTCTTGTAAATACAGGCTTCTCCAAAAGTCTGTATAAAACCAAATGCTTTGATCACACTATCAAAGCATTTATTCCAACTCCGAGAGGCTTGCACCAGTCCATAAATGGATCGCTGGAGCTTGCACACTTTGTTAGCTTTCTTTGGATCGACAAAACCTTCCGGTTGCATCATATACAACTTTTCTTCCAGAAATCCATTCAGGAATGCAGTTTTGACATCCATTTGCCAAATTTCATAATCATAAAATGCGGCAATTGCTAACATGATTCGGACAGACTTAAGCATTGCTACGGGTGAGAAGGTCTCATCGTAGTCAATCCGTTGAACTTGTCGAAAACCTTTCGCAACAAGTCGAGCTTTATAGACAGTAACATTACCGTCAGCGTCAGTCTTCTTCTTGAAAATCCATTTATTTTCAATGGCTTGCCGATCATCGGGCAAGTCAACCAAAGTCCATACTTTGTTCTCATACATGGATCCCATCTCGGATTTCATGGCCTCAAGCCATTTTGCGGAATCTGGGCTCACCATCGCTTCTTCATAGTTCGTAGGTTCGTCATGGTCTAGTAACATAACCTCCAGAACAGGATTACCGTACCACTCTGGTGCGGATCTTACTCTGGTTGATCTACGAGGTTCAGTAATAACTTGATCTGAAGTTTCATGATCATCATCATTAACTTCCTCACTAATTGGCGTAGGTGTCGCAGAAACTGGTTTCTGTGATGAACTACTTTCCAATAAGGGAGCAGGTACAGTTACCTCATCAAGTTCTACTTTCCTCCCACTCACTTCTTTTGAGAGAAACTCCTTCTCTAGAAAATTTCCAAATTTAGCAACAAAAGTTTTGCCTTCGGATCTGTGATAGAAGGTGTACCCAACAGTCTCCTTTGGGTATCCTATGAAGACACATTTCTCCGATTTGGGTTCAAGCTTATCAGGTTGAAGTTTTTCACATAAGCATCGCAGCCCCAAACTTTAAGAAACGACAACTTTGGTTTCTTGCCAAACCACAGTTCATATTGTGTCGTGTCAACGGACTTAGACGGTGCCCTTTTTAACGTGGATGCAGTTGTCTTTAATGCATAACCCCAAAACAATAGTGGTAAATCTATAAGAGACATCATAGATTGCACCATATCTAATAAAGTACGGCTACGATGTTCGGACACACCATTACACTGTGGTGTTCCAGGTGGCGTGAGCAGTGAAACTATTTCACATTGTTTTAACTGAAGACCAAACTCGTAACTCAAATACTCTTCTCCACGATCAGATCGTAGAAACTTTATTTTCTTGTTACGATGATTTTCCACTTCACTCTGAAATTATATGAACTTTTCAAATGTTTCAGACTTCTGTTTCATTAAGTAGATATGCCCATATCTGCTCAAATCATCTGTGAAGGTCAGAAAATAATGATACCCGCTACGAGCCTCAATATTCATCGGACCACATACATCAGTATGTATGATTTCCAACAAATCTGTTGCTTGCTCCATTGTTCCGGAGAACGGCGTTTTAGTCATCTTGCCCAAGAGGCATGGTTCGCAAGCATCAAGTGATTCATAATCAAGTGATTCCAAAATCCCATCAGCATGGAGTTTCTTCATGCGCTTTACACCAATATGACCTAAACAGCAGTGCCACAAATAAGTTGCACTATCATTATTAACTTTGCATCTTTTGGCTTCAATATTATGAATATGTGTATCACTACGATCGAGATCCAACAAACCATTTTCATTGGGTGTATGACCATAGAAGGTTTTATTCATGTAAATATAACAACAATTATTCTCTAACTTAAATGAATAATCGTATCGCAATAAACATGATCAAATCATATTCATGCTCAACGCAAACACCAAGTAACACTTATTTAGGTTCAACACTAATCCCGAAAGTGTAGGGAGCGTGCGATGATGATCATATCAATCTTGGAACCACTTCCAACACACATCGTCACTTCACCCTTAACTAGTCTCTGTTCATTCTGCAACTCATGTTTCGAGTTACTACTCTTAGTAACTGAACCAGTATCAAATACCGAGGGGTTGCTACGAACACTAGTAAAATACACATCAATAATCTGTATATCAAATATACCTTTGTTCACTTTGCCATCCTTCTTATCCGCCAAATACTTGGGGCAGTTCCGCTTCCAGTGACCAGTCCCTTTGCAGTAGAAGCACTTAGTCTCAGGCTTAGGACCAGACTTGGGCTTCTTCACTTGAGGAGCAACTTGCTTGCCGTTCTTCTTGAAGTTCCCCTTCTTCCCTTTGCCATATTCTTGAAACTAGTGGTCTTGTCAACCATCAACACTTGATGTTTTTCTTGATTTCTACCTACGTCGATTTCAGCATCACGAAGAGCTTGGGAATTGTTTCCGTTATCCCCTTTCATATTATAGTTCATCACGAAGTTCGACTAACTTGGTGATGGTGACTAGAGAATTCTGCCAATCACTATCTTATCTGGAAGATCAACTCCCCCTTGATTCAAGCGATTGTAGTACCGAGACAATCTGAGCACATGCTTACTGCTTGAGCTATTCTCCTCCATCTTTTAGCTATAGAACTTGTTGGAGACTTCATATCTCTCAACTCGGGTATTTGCTTGAAATATTAACTTTAACTCCTGGAACATCTCATATGGTCCATGACGTTCAAAACGTCTTTGAAGTCCCGATTCTAAGTCGTTAAGCATGGTGCACTAAACTATCAAGTAGTCATCATATTGAGCTAGCCAAACGTTCATAACGTCTGCATTTGCTCCTGCAATAGGCCTGTCACCTAGCGGTGCATCAGGGACATAATTCTTCTGTGCAGCAATGAGGATAAACCTCAAATCACGGACCCAGTCCGCATCATTGCTACTATCATCTTTCAACTTAGTTTTCTCTAGGAACATACGTAAAACATAGGGAAGCAACAACACGAGCTATTGATCTACAACATAGATATGCTAATACTACCAGGACTAAGTTCATGATAAATTCAAGTTCAATTAATCATATTACTTAAGAACTCCCACTTAGATAGACATCCCTCTAATCCTCTAAGTGATCACGTGATCCATATCAACTAAACCATGTCCGATCATCACGTGAGATGGAGTAGTTTCAATGGTGAACATCACTATGTTGATCATATCTACTATATGATTCACGCTCGACCTTTCGGTCTCCGTGTTCCGAGGCCATATCTGTTATATGCTAGGCTCGTCAAGTTTAACCTGAGTATTCCGCGTGTGCAACTGTTTTGCACCCATTGTATTTGAACGTAGAGCCTATCACACCCGATCATCACGTGGTGTCTCAGCACGAAGAACTTTCGCAACGGTGCATACTCAGGGAGAACACTTATACTTTGATAATTTAGTGAAGGATCATCTTATAATGCTACCGTCAATCAAAGCAAGATAAGATGCATAAAAGATAAACATCACATGCAATCAATATAAGTGATATGATATGGCCATCATCATCTTGTGCTTGTGATCTCCATCTCCGAAGCACCGTCATGATCACCATCGTCACCGGCGCGACACCTTGATCTCCATCGTAGCATCGTTGTCGTCTCGCCAATCTTATGCTTCTACGACTATCGCTACCGCTTAGTGATAAAGTAAAGCATTACAGGGCGATTGCATTGCATACAATAAAGCGACAACCATATGGCTCCTGCCAGTTGCCGGTAACTCGGTTACAAAACATGATCATCTCATACAATAAAATTTAGCATCATGTCTTGACCATATCACATCACAACATGCCCTGCAAAAACAAGTTAGACGTCCTCTACTTTGTTGTTGCAAGTTTTACGTGGCTGCTACGGGCTTAGCAAGAACCGTTCTTACCTACGCATCAAAACCACAACGATAGTTTGTCAAGTTGGTGTTGTTTTAACCTTCGCAAGGACCAGGCGTAGCCACACTCGGTTCAACTAAAATGAGAGAGACAGACACCCGCCGGTCACCTTTAAGCAACGAGTGCTCGCAACGGTGAAACCAGTATCGCGTAAGCGTACGCATAATGTCGGTCCGGGCCGCTTCATCTCACAATACCGCCGAACCAAAGTATGACATGCTGGTAAGCAGTATGACTTATATCGCCCACAACTCACTTGTGTTCTACTCGTGCATATAACATCAACGCATAAAACCTGGCTCGGATGCCCTTTTGGTGAACGTAGTAATTTCAAAAAAATTCCTACGCACACGCAAGATCATGGTGATGCATAGCAACGAGAGGGGAGAGTGTTGTCCACGTACCCTCGTAGACCGAAAGCGGAAGCATTAACACAACGCGGTTGATGTAGTCGTGCGTCTTCACGATCCGACCGATCAAGTACCGAACATACGGCACCTCCGAGTTCAGCACACGTTCAGCTTGATGACGTCCCTCGAACTCCGATCCAGCCGAGTGTTGAGGGAGAGTTTCATCAGCACGACGGCGTGGTGACGATGATGATGTTCTACCGACGCAGGGCTTCGCCTAAGCACTGCTACGATATTATCGAGGTGTAATATGGTGGAGGGGGGCACCGCACATGGCTAAGAGATCAATAGATCAATTGTTGTGTCTATGGGGTGCCCCCCTGCCCCGTATATAAAGGAGCAAGGGGGAGGCCGGCCGGCCCTTGTTGGCGCGCCAGGAGGAGTCCTCCTCCTAGTAGGAGTAGGACTCCCCTCTTTCCTACTCCCACTAGGAGGAGGAAAGGAAGGGGGAGAGGGGGAAGGAAAGGGGGGCGCCGCCCCCCCCCCTCTCCTAGTCCAATTCGGACCAGAGGGGGAGGGGGCGCGCGGCCCCTCCTGGCTGCCCCTCTCTCTCTCTCCACTAAGGCCCATAAGGCCCATTACTTCTCCCGAGGGGGTTCCGGTAACCCTCCGGCACTCCGGTTTTCTCCGAAATCACCCGGAACACTTCCGGTGTCCGAATATAGCCGTCCAATATATCAATCTTTATGTCTCGACCATTTCGAGACTCCTCGTCATGTCCGTGATCACATCCGAGACTCCGAACAACCTTCGGTACATCCAAACATATAAACTCATAATATAACTGTCATCGTAACGTTAACCGTGCGGACCCTACGGGTTCGAGAACTATGTAGACATGACCGAGACTCGTCTCCGGTCAATAACCAATAGCGGAACCTGGATGCTCATATTGGCTCCCACATATTCTACGAAGATCTTTAGCGGTCAGACCGCATAACAACTTACGTTGTTCCCTTTGTCATCGGTATGTTACTTGCCCGAGATTCGATCATCGGTATCTCAATACCTAGTTCAATCTCGTTACCGGCAAGTCTCTTTACTGGTTCCGTAATACATCATCTCGCAACAAACTCTTTAGTTGCAATGCTTGCAAGGCTTAAGTGATGTGCATTACCGAGAGGGCCCAGAGATACCTCTCCGACAATCGGAGTGACAAATCCTAATCTCGAAATACGCCAACCCAACAAGTACCTACGGAGACACCTGTAGAGCACCTTTATAATCACCCAGTTACGTTGTGACGTTTGGTAGCACACAAAGTGTTCCTCCGGCAAACAGGGGTTGCATAATCTCATAGTCATAGGAACTTGTATAAGTCATGAAGAAAGCAATAGCAACATACTAAACGATCAAGTGCTAAGCTAACGGAATGGGTCAATTCAATCACATCATTCTCCTAATGATGTGATCCCGTTAATCAAATGACAACTCATGTCTATGGCTAGGAAACATAACCATCTTTGATCAACGAGCTAGTTAAGTAGAGGCATACTAGTGACACTCTGTTTGTCTATGTATTCACACAAGTATTATGTTTCCGGTTAATACAATTCTAGCATGAATAATAAACATTTATCATGAAATAAGTAAATAAATAATAACTTTATTATTGCCTCTAGGGCATATTTCCTTCACACAGGCCCTATGGTAATGTGCGTTGCTGAATGTGGACTGTTTGACTGGTCAATTGATCGTGTTATCAACAAATTACAGAGCTGTATGGTGAGCCAGTGACCATATGATCACCCTAAAATGTACTCCTATTTTATTAACACAGTACAGACTCAAACTACTATTTCTTTCTTTCATATACGGGCTGACAGGTGGGCCCCACGGCTACGCGCCCCGATGGTGCAACACTAGTTGCGCCGCGTGGAACGTTTGACTGGTCAATTGATTGTGTCATCAACAAAATACGGAGTTGTACGGGTGAGCCAGTGACCGTATAATCATGATATGTATTTGTTTGACACGGTACAGATGCAAGGGCTCATATATACGCGCAAGCACTCACCGCTATAAGCGCACACACATGAACCCTACCCCTATGAGCACCTTCGAGAGAGTGGGCCAGCATATATGATCTTGAGATTTTACGAAGTCACCATAGGTGCCTCGTAGTCGAGTGGAACGTCTCCTCCCACTGAACGTACATCGCCGGAAAATACTGAAATTAACACAAGATAAATGCGAGCACCGGGACTTTAACCTTGGTGGGCTCGAGAAACCACTGTCCTCTAACCATCCAACCACATGTTGGTTAGCACGACAAAATGTATGTGGTGACCGTGATGAGCTTATTCTGAAGTCCAGTGACCATATCGTGCTTTCGCTTCAAATACAATGACCGTAAGTGTCGTCAACAAAATACGGAGCATGCATCAAATGCAAAGTCCGTCAGTGTCATCAACAAAATATGGAGACGTATCGTGAGCTAGATACCGTTGTACTATTGTATATGCTTATTTCTGGCCAATTGCGTGTGTGGTGTGGTGGGCACATCATTTCTAGTTGTGGTGGGTCAACATGAAGACTCATGGGTCGGTTCCATCCTGCGCCACATATAGGTTGGACCGAGACGTGTTATACGAAGACCCATGTGGAGGACTCGGCGTACAACACGAAGCTACCAGAGTCGCGGAGGACTCTATCCCCACTGGTGATAAGCCGACTATATATGATTTGTAACCCTAGGCCCTTAGTATGTTATACAAGCTTGGGGGCTAGTTCGTCGATAGTATACACACGCACAATGCCTGGTATTCACGTGTACTTTGTACACACCCCTATCACTAATATACAATACCAGGAGTAGGCTCTTTCTTCAACTGCAAGGGTCCAATCCGAACTAGGGTAAAACTTTGCCTCGTATTACCATCCAGCCTAACAGCCAGGGATATCCTACCGAATGATATGATGAAATAATATCTGCCAACTACTAAGAGAGAGGTGTGTCGGGGGGGGGGCAATGTGTGCGAGAGAGGCCTAAAGATAATGTGCGTGCGGGAGACACGTAGGCACATATATGTGCGTATAGAGGGCTAGTAGAGACCGTGCATGTGTATATATGCATGTGAGAGAAATAGTGTTTTCCAACTGAGATTAGTGAAAAGAGTGGTACATAGTAGTCAGAAAGAGAGAGAGAGAAACAGAGAGAGCATGTGTCTGAGACACCCCGACACCCTGAGAGAGATTGTGAGCATGTGTGAAAGAGAAAAGCCGATGCATATAAAGTGTGTGCACTTATGCGTTAGATAGAGAGATATATAACGCGTTTGTGAGAACGGGGCGAGGCATTGTGCATCTACGTGTAAAAGGCGGTTCTACGCATTAAATAAAAATATAAATGGCATTATTATTTTTGGATGAGATCATGAATTTTGCAAATTGCGTATGGACGAAAATTGGTCTATCAGGCACCCATACTCTATTGAATTATAGCATGTGCATGTGTTTATTTCATATTATCGATCCATAGAGTGACAGCGGTTTGAAATACAGGCAGTGGATGCTTTTGCAATTCATATATAAACATTAATTAGTGCACTCCATGTTGTTAGTGTGAAGCACTTTATACATTTGTCACTTGCATGGATACATTCCAAATTGCTAGCTATGAAATAGAATACATGTCGAATTCAACATAAAGGGGGTTTCGAAGATTCGAATTCATAGGAAGTGCATTCATCTATTTGAACCTGAGATAATGGCATTTGTAAATCAGATGTAAAAGGGGGCATCAATCTTTGTTGTGAGTTTGAACATGCTATATATATTCATACGCATATCTAACTTTTTTTTGCAACCAAGGAGATTATATCTGGAACCATGCATGAACTTAGGTAAGTTGCATATTTTTTAATATATACTCGTGTACAATGTATATTCAAATGTACCCCCTCCATTCCAAAATAATCGTAGCTTTAGGATTTTCAAGAGTAAAGATTTGTGAAGTTTGACAAATCCTGAAAGTTCAATTCAAGAGAACCGAAAACGTTAATGCTTCTGCTCCCAAATATTGAACGAAGCGCCAAATAGGTCTCCCGTCACCCGAAACCGCGCGAGACTAATGTTTTGGTGGTAGGAAATTACTGTCCTGACTCTGGCCCGTGTAGCCTATCGGCCCGATGTCCAAAGGTCTAAACCGGGGTAGGTTTGTAACTTCACCAAGACGCCGGTCTCAACCGCCTCTGAGAAGCATTCATACGCCGTGGGCGCCTACCCATGCGCTCGGCCGAAATCTATCCCGCCCACATTTGGGACACCTGACATGACTGTCCTACCCCCAACCTGCAATATGTCCGAAATTTTAGATGGGGGCAAAGTTTGTAACTTTCCCCAAATTTCAAACAAGCGCGTCTCAAACTGAAACATTGTTCCCCCTTAGTTCCCCGCCTCCCTCCGTTTCCCCATTCATACTCCATGGGCGCGAAAACGCCCTCTCCACCAGCCGCGAAACCCCAGCCTCCTCCGTCCTCCACCCCATAGCGGCCAATCCACCGCCTCCCTCCTCCATCACGCCGGAGCCGGTACCCCGACGTCGTCGTCCAACGCAACCGCAACCGCAATGCCCTCAAGGACTTAGCAGCTGAAGCCGAGGCAGAGCTGCCTCCACGATGCCGACGCCGACGTGCACCGTACCAGAACCACTTCGACCATGCTGTCCTGCGCCTCACTGCTGCGGCTCCACTGTCGCAACCATCCACCGCACCGGAGTTGTTCCCGCTACGCCGTCGTTCGCCGCCTCGGATCTGCTTCCCCGCCGCCGACAGACGGCCACCGCACCACACTCAACAACTTGGCCATGGGTTCGTCCAAGGCTGCACCGTCCTCCACAAATTCTGGTTTCCGGCGAACAACAAGAAGATCGTCGGAAAAACAGAAGGAGGACACAGCACTGCCAGCAGAAAGAGGTACTCCTCTTCCCTTATTCGTGCAAATATTACGTCTCCGCTCACACCGTATTCATCCCACGAAAGAAACTAGTTGAGCGCTTCTTACTGCATCTTCTTCCTGATACTAAATGCACAAGGTTTCCTCCCTTTTACTATTTCACCTTTGCTAGAGGTCAGTAGCCCGCCTGGATTTCAATTCAGGGTCAGTCGAACCGCAATTAAAAGAAGCAGCACCCGCTTAGGCGCGCGGAGCACCTAGTCCGCCTGTTCCCCGGGGAAGCGGCGCATCGGTGTCTATCATAGGGGTGTGGGGCGCAGGAGCTGCTTGCGCCCGATCTGGAGGTCGGCGGGCCTTGAATGGATGGCCGGGGGGGCGGTGCCAAGCACGGCGGTGCGGTGAGGTCGAGGGGAGGGCGCGGGCAGGGGAGGAATACTGGGCCGATGGTCGCTGGCGTTTCGAGGAAGATCGTCAACACTGACTGGCTGGAGGTAGATGAAGGCGATCTGCCCGTTCTTTGTACATCGGACGGTGCAGAAAAAATGGGCTGACCTATTTGCTTTCAGTCGACTGTTATTTTCATAGAATCCTGTAGTAATTTAGTGTGCCATGCAAGTTGTAGAGCTATCATATGTCTCCCGTCATTTATTTCTCACCGACCTGCTATCTGCTACCTTTACACTATACTAATTGTGCACACACTTCACCCATACTCACACTATTGTTTTTTTATGCATGGGTATTTCAGACTCTGACGCGGTGTTGATGAATGCAGAAAAGAAAAGACAGAAGTCACTCCAGTGTAATTCGCAGATAAGCACTAAGCGTTTCAGCGTTCTAATGGGTGCAGTGTCAGCAGTTGGAGACAGTAAACGTAGCTCTGCAGTTGATGATCTCAATTGCCACACACAACCATCCCAGGTGCTTGCTTTAACTTCGCATTGTCAAATGTGGTTGCATGTTGCATATGGTGTCTAGCTTGTATTGCTTCCAATTTGGTAAAATTGCATCTGCTTACTTTACACATTATACCTTTGCTAATGACATGCCTTCCTGTTTTCATACATACTACATATGTCTATTAACCATGTTCGTACATCAAACTAATGCTCTTTTGTATCCCTCGTCAATCACTTATGATGAGACAGTCACCCAAGTGGATTACTGTGAGATGCCCTACTCGTTTAAAGAGTGCAGTGTCATCCTCCCCACATGATTCTCAACAAACAGCAAGGCTAAATGAAGATAGTCAACGTAGCTCTCTAGTTGATCACCGCAATTCCCCCACACCACCATCGCAGGTGCTTGCTCTTACTTGGCAGTGTGATATGTGTTGCATGTTGCATATGGTGTCTACCTTGTAATGCTTCTAATTAGGGTAAATTGCATCTGCTTAGTTAACACATTATACCTGTGAATATGACATGCCTTCCTGTTTTTGGTACATAATACGTCTTTCTATTAACCATGTTCTTACATCAAACTACTTTTCTTGTGTATCCCTCATCAATGCTCCTAATTTGTTAAATTGCATCTCCTTAGCTTACACATTATACATGTGAATATGACACGCCTTCCTGTTTTTGGTACATACTACATCTGCCTATCACACCATGTTCTTACATCAAACTATTGTTCTTGTGTATCCTGCGTCTATCGCTTATGATGAGACAGTCACGCGCGTGGGTTAATATGAGACGCAATACTCTTATAAAGAATGCAATTTCATCCTCTCCACATGATTCTCAAGAAATAGCAAGCCTAAATGAAGATATTGAACGTAGCTCTGTACCTGAAGACCGCACTTCCCCTACACCACCATCACAGGTGCTTGCTCTAACTTCGCAGTGTGATATGTGGTTGCATGTTGCATACGGTGTCTAGCTTGTAATGCTTCTAATTAGGGTAAATTGCATCTGCTTAGTTTACACACTATACCTGTGAATATGACATGCCTTCCTATTTTTGGTACACACTACATCTATGTGTTAACCTTGTTCTTACATGAAACTACCTCTCTTCTGTATCCTGCATCAATCACTTACGATGAGTCATCTTTATTCGTTGCATATTGCATATTATTTCTAGCCTGTTGCCATGTATTGCTTCTAATTTGGTCAAATACATTTGTTAGGGCACCCTTTTAATTTGGCAGAGTGATATTGATTTCATCTTTCATATGGTTTCTAGCTTGCATCAATGCTAACAAGTTCAAGCACCTTGTGCTTAGTTTACACTTTATACATCATACATGTCAATATGTCACGCCGTCCTATTTTTCATACATATTCCATCCTCCTATCATGCGGCTGCCTTACATGAAAGTAGTGTTCGTCAGTATCATGCATCAATGAGTTCTGAAGAGCAAATTTTATTCCTTTTTCTTGTGGGTTTGACTTGACAAGGCAAAATCAAGAAAGATGAAGGAAAAGAGTAAGGAAGGCGATGATGGTGGTCCTCTGCAGCAACGTAAACGGAGCATCTGTACCGATTCTCCTTGTACTGATAGTGCATTACAAGGTCCAAGTCTCCGCTCCCCTACTCCACCACACAAGGTGCTTGCTCTAACTTGGCAGTGTGATATCTGGTTGCATGTTGCATATGGTGTCTAGCTCGTATTGCTCCTAATTAGTGTAAACTGCATCTGCTTAGCTTACACATGATGCATGTGAATATGACACGCTTTCCTGTTTTTGGTACATACTATATCTATCTATCACACCATGTTCTTACATGAAACTACTCTTCTTGTGTATCCTGCATCAGTCACTTATGATGGGACACCTTTAAGTTGGCAGTGTGATTGGTTTGCGTCTTGAATATGATTTCTAGCATGTATTGCTTCTAGTTTGATGAACGCCACCTATGACGAGACAGTTTTAACTCGGCAGAGTGATATTGATTGCACCATCCATATGGTGTCTTGCAGTGTTTCTAATTTGTTGAAGTGCCTTCTGCTTAGTTACCACATCATAGGTGTGAATATGTCAAGCCGTCCATTTTTTCGTACATATTCCATCCTCGTATCATGACTTTGCCTTTCATCAGAGTAGTGTTCGTCGGTATCATGCATGAATGAGTTCTGAAGAGCGAATGATATTCCTTTTTCTTGTCGGTATGACCTCACAATGCAAAATCAATAAAGCTGAAGGAAATTGGCAAGGCATTGGATGATGGTGGTCCTTCCGAGCAACTGAAACGGAGGTTCTCTACAGATTATACTCCGCCATCCTCCCAACAAGATTCGCAAGACAACGCAAGGCTAGACAGTCAACGTAGCTGTGTAGATGATGAGCACATCTCCCCTACTCCACCATCACAGGTGCTTGCTCTAACTTGGCACTATTATATGTGGTTGCATGTTGCGTATGATGTCTAGCTTGTATTGCTTCTAACTTTGTTGAATTGCATCTGCTTACTTTACACATAATGCATGTGAATATGACATGTGTTCCTGTTTCTAGAACATACGTGTACATGATGAGCACATCTCCCCTACTCTGCCATCACAGGTGCTTGCTCTTACTTGGAACTATTATATGTGGTTGCGTTTTCTGTATGATATCTAGTTTGTATTGCTTCTGATTATGTTGAGGAGTAAAAGATCCTAGTACCACCCAATGGCGACGTGGGCCCGTAAGACACACAAACATGTTAGTAAAAGTTTTGTAATGTCTAGACTCGACTTCGGCCAAGGAGTGTGGAAGGGGGATTCCTACAGGCAGTCGGCTCTGATACCAACTTGTGACGCCCCCGATTCAATTGTACACTAATCATGCACGCAAATGTGTACGATCAAGATCAAGGACTCACGGGAAGATATCACAACACAACTCTACAACATAAATAAGTCATACAAGCATCATAATACAAGCCAGGGGCCTCGAGGGCTCGAATACAAGTGCTCCATCAGAGACGAGTCAGTGGAAGCAACAATATCTGAGTACAGACATAAGTTAAACAAGTTTGCCTTAAGAAGGCTAGCACAAACGGGGATACAGATTGAAAGAGGCGCAGGCCTCCTGCCTGGGATCGTCCTAACTACTCCTGGTCGTCGTCATCGGGCTGCACGTAGTAGTAGGCACCTTCGGGGTAGTAGGAGTCATCATCGACGGTGGCGTCTGGCTCCTGGGCTCCAGCATCTGGTTGCGACAACCAGGTAGAAAGGAAAGGGGGAAAAGAGGGAGAAAAGCAACCGTGAGTACTCATCCAAAGTACTCGCAAGCAAGGAGCTACACTACATATGCATGGGTATATGTGTAAATGACCATATCAGTGGACTGAACTGCAGAATGCCAGAATAAGAGGGGGATAGCTAATCATGTCGAAGACTACGCTTCTGGCAGCCTCCATCTTGCAGCATGTAGAAGAGAGTAGATTGAAGTCCTCCAAGTAGCATCGCATAGCATAATCCTACCCAGCGATCCCCTCCTCGTCGCCCTGTTAGAGAGCGATCACCGGGTTGTATCTGGCACTTCGAAGGGTGTGTTTTATTAAGTATCTGGTTCTAGTTGTCATAAGGTCAAGGTACAACTCCGGGTCATCCTTTTACCGAGGGACACGGCTATTCGAATAGATAAACTTCCCTGCAGGGTTGCACCACATAACCCAACACGCTTGATCCCATTTGGCCGGACACACTTTCCTGGGTCATGCCCGGCCTCGGAAGATCAACACGTCGCAGCCCCACCTAGGCACAACAGAGAGGTCAGCACGCCGGTCTAAATCCTATGGCGCAGGGGTCTGGGCCCATCGCCCATTGCACACCTGCACGTTGCGAGGGCGGCCGGAAGCAGACCTAGCCTAGCAGGCGTTCCAGTCCAATCCGGCGCGCGCCGCTCAGTCGCTGGCATCACGAAGGCTTCAGCTGATACCACGACGTCGAGTGCCCATAACTATTCCCGCGTAGTTGGTTAGTGCGTATAGACCAAATGGCCAGACTCAGATCAAATAGCAAGAACTCGTTAAGCGTGTTATTTTGAAGTAACCGCGGACGCCGTCCAGGGCCAGGCCCACCTCTCTCCTAGGTGGCCTCAACCTGCCCTGTCGCTCCGCCACAAGATCCACTCGCGGGTACTCCTACGAGCCGACCCGACTTTAGTCGCCACAGGTATCATGTATAGAGTATATAAGTATATACCCGTGATCACCGCCCATGTGATCACGGCCCGATAGTATAGCACGGCAGACGGACAAGAATGTAGGGCCACTGGTGGAAAACTAGCATCCTATAATAAGCATGTAGGATTGCAGGTAAAGGTAACAACAGTAGTAGCAAGGACGGGCTATGCATCAGGATAGGATTAACGGAAAGCAGTAACATGCTACACTACTCTAATGCAAGAAGTATAGAGAAGAATAGGCGATATCTGGTGATCAAGGGGGGGGCTTGCCTGATTGCTCTGGCAAGAAGGAGGGGTCGTCAACAGCGTAGTCGGTCGGGGCACCAGCAGCGGCGTCGGTCTCGTAGTCTACCGGAGAGAAGAGGGGGAAGAAACAATGAATACAATGCAAAAAGATGCATAACGATGCATGACATGACAAAGCGTGAGGCTAGGTGTGCCCAAACGCGGTACTAGGTGATACCGGCGAAGGGGGGAAACATCCGGGAAAGTATTCCCGGTGTTTCGCGTTTTCGGACAGATGAACCAGAGGGGGAAAGTTGCGAGTTCGATATGTTAGGGATGTGTGGCGGACGAACGGGCTGCGTATCCGGATTCGTCTCATCGTTCTGAGCAACTTTCATGTAGAAAGTATTTTCATCCGAGTTACGGATTATTTTATATGATTTTCTAAAGATTTAACCATTTTCTGATTTTAATTATTTATTTAAATCCAACATTATCCAGAACAGTGAACGATGACGCAGGCATGGCATCAGAGTGATGTCAGCAGGTCAAATGGTCGGTTGACCAGTCAAAACTGACTTGTGGGTCCAGTGGGACCCACCTGTCATTGAGCCAGAGCTGAAATGGATTTGTTTTAAACTAACTATGATTAACTAAGTGCGGACCCCATTAGTCAGTGACTAATTAGCCCAGATTAATTAGATTAACTAATTAATTAGTTTATAGTGTGGGGGCCACTGGTCAGCTGCTGGGACCAGCCCAGTCAGCCGTTGACCCTGGTCAACTGGGCCAGCCGGGCCCACGGGGCCACCAGGTAGTGACCCAGGGGTGGCCCCAGGTGTGCCAGCTCAGCGGAGCCGCCAGAGTAGCTCCGGCGAGCTCGCGCGCAGCGGCCGAACACCGGCGAGTGTCGGGTTTCGCCTACGGGGCACCAAAACGAGCGATGTCTCTTGCGTTCGAACGAGGAGAGTGCCTCGCGTCTAGTGGTGGCGGTGGCGTGGCCGGAGGTGGCCGGAAGCGACGGCGGCGAGCACATCGGCGGACGGCCGGAGTCGGGCGTGAGGGAAAATGGTTGTATGGGGCAAGGTTTTACGCGCGGTTGGGTGTGTTCGAACGTACACGACAGCGCGCGTCGAGTGGCGGTGGTCGCAGGCACGGGGGTGGCTGGAGACGAGCAGTACGACGTCGCCGGCGGCGGGGTGTTTCGGGCGAGCAACGACAACGGCGATGTGGCGCGCTATTGGGCAAACGGGAGGGCTAGTCGGGCCCTACTCGACGCGGCGAGTTCAATGGCAACATGCCCGTGACCATTTGGTCACCGGAGACTCGTCGGCGACGAGCTCCGCTGCGCTGCGTTCGGGCGCTTCGGCAGCAGCTAGCCAGGGCGTACGAGAGAGCAAACAGAGAGCAGGAGGGGTGGAGCTCACCGAGCGGCACACACGAAAGGCCCTTGGGGGGGTTTAGGAGCTGTAGAGTCGACGGCGCTCGTCGGAGACGTGCCGGGGATCCGAGGAAGAAGACGTGGCCGGGGCAGCGTTCGAGGGTGCCCGGCGTCCTGCGGCTTGACGGGGAGGCGTAGTCGAGGGAGGCGGAGCGAGCGGACACGTCGGAGAGGCGCGGAGGTCATGGTGGCCGCGAGTTCTACGGCGGCGAGGCCATGGCGGCGCTCGGTTGCGGTGGGGGAACGAGGGGGAGTGGCGAGGTGGATCTGAGGGGAGAGGGAAAGGCGCGGGAACCGAGGGCGAGAGTGGGGGCGAGTGGGAGGCGGGATTGAGGAGGCGGGGCGTGGCGGCCTTATCCTCTCCTCGACGCCGGCGAGGGGGGGGTCCGGTGGTGACGCGCCCCTGTTCCGACCCGGGTCGGTGGAACAGGGAAGGGAGACGAGGCAGGGGGCTGGGCCGGCGGTTGGCAAGCTGGGCCAGGTTGGCCGGTCTGGCCTGTGAGCTGGGCCGCCTGGTCCAGTGGGGGGATCTTTTTCTTTTCTTTTATTTATTTTTATTTTCTGTTTTATTTCACTTTAAAATACTTAGGCACTTTCTAAAAAATGTTGTCTCCACAATAATTACCAGTGCAATATTTGGCACCCACTGAACATTTTTGTTTTGACTTTTGAAAACTTTGGGTGTTTGTCACTAATTCATTTTTTTGAATTTGAAATGTTTTGAACTAACACTTGATTAGCAACAGTAACAGAGATGACATGGCATCATCAGGAGAGTTTCACTGTAGCCTAATTATCCGGGCGTTACACATACCATGTTCTTACATCAAAGTACTGCTGTTGTGTATCCCGCATCAGTCACTCATGATTGGACGCTTTTAACATGGCAGTTTGATAGTGGTTGCATCTTGCATTGATTTCTACGTTGTACTGCTTCTAATTTTTCGAATTGCCACTTATGACAAGACACTTTTAACTTGGCAGATTAATATTGGTTGCGTCTTTCATATGGTGTCTAGCTTGCATTACTTCTATTTTCTTGAAAATCCTTCTGCTTAGTTTGCACATCGTAGCTGTGAATATGTCATGTCGTCCTGTTTTTCTTACATATTCCATCCTCATACGGTTGTCTTACATCAAAGTATTGCTTGTCTGTATCATGCATCAATGAGTTCTGAAGAGTGATTTTATTCTTTTGTGTTGTGGGTACAGCTTGACATGGCAAAGTCAAAAAAGAGCAAGGAAAATAATATAGTAGGGAGTGCTGTTACTCGTCGGGTGAAACGGAAAAGGTTTTGCCGTCGAGATTCTACTGGTACTTATAGTGCAGTAGAAGGTCCAAGTCCACCGGCTAAATCTACAAACACAGTATCACCTGCTCCACCAGCTGCATCATCCGCTTCAACTGTACCAGCATCTCAACCAGTTACTCGTTCGTTTGCTCCGGAACTGGCCAGTTCCCAAGCTGCCTTCACACCTAACACTACTTCCGAAGCACTGCTGACACAACAGGACTTGGCAAGATCAGATGAACCTCATGAGCATCAACACCAAGACGGTACCTGACCGAGTCAAGTTGCAGTTGCATGCTCCTTTATATGTACTCTCACAGTTTGATGTACACTAACACTTTCCATATTCGTTGTTGAACTAGCACCACGACACAAGCGAAAACAGACATCAGGGATAATGCTTGACAGATTAACAAAATCTAAAGGAGGAAGAATGGAGATCCATTTTGTGGCAGGTTTAAAAAGGCCACGTGATGCTACAGAGTCAGCCAAGTTAGTATCAAAGGCAGCCGTTGCCGTTAGGTGTCATGCACGTATCCTCCCAACGTGGATCCAGTACAGGAATGAGAAAGACCATACCCAGTTTAACACCTTCCTTGACCATTTATCCGTAAGTAATGTTATTCATCGCAATTAGTAATATTGTCTTGCTCTGTCCCATACTTTCTAGCTTCCTCCTAATAAGACTCACATTCTTTTTTCAACAGATGAGGTTCAAGTTGGATCCGAAAGATGATGCAACTAAACAAGCATGCACTCATGTTTTTCAGTCTGCTCTGCGACAGTATCGGTACCACCTTAGAAAATCTCACTTTGAAGGCAAGGCTAATAATGAAATCGCCCAAACATCTCCAGTGGAATATATTACAGATGAAGACTGGACAGCCCTCGTTAAACACTGGTCTGATCCAAAGTATCAAGTAGGCTATATGTATTTGATCAGACCACATATTGAACTTGTATTTATGTATGTGCCTTACAAGTGTATCTTCTTCTAGGCTAACTGTCTGAAGAACAAAACCAACCGTTCTAAAGTGAAATTCCAACAGACAACAGGATCTCGTAGCTATATTGCACACTGCGAGGCTCTTGTAAATAGCTGCTACTTCCTTTTTTTGTGCCATATTATCGTATCTATATTGACTTGTTCCAAATACAGAGGAAAGCCCGTGCGGACCAAAAAGAACCTGAACCGAATGCAGTGCAAATCTTCAAGGATTGCCACACCAGCAAGATGGAGGGCATGAGCACACCAGTTCAAGCCGCTGTTGTAAGTCCTTACTCCTCCTGCCTTGAACTGATTGGTACTGTGATGTGTTCATTTAACTACTTGGTTTGCAGCCAATGTCAGTTACTCTGTTCACTTTTATTCACAGTTGTCTTAACGTATCATTTCACCTTACATGGTTTAAAAGAGATGAAGGATATTCTTTTGGTCTTGATCTGTAATCTAGTTGTTATGTTCACGTGTGCACACAATGATAAAATAGCCTGTTTGTTTTATATCTGTTTGCCCATGATATGAATGATGTCATACTATGTTCATCCTACTTTAAACCATGTCTCTTTATCCTTAGATGTCAACGAATGTGAGGAAATAGACAATACAGTATGCATGCTACATGGACATATGTTCCGAAAGTGATTCTATTATGTAGTTGGCACTACAATACATGCTAATGTATTACAGTAGTTCACCAAAATAAGTTATGTATAAACGTTTAACCTGCTTTGTTTGTTTTTGTCTCATTAGTAACTTATCTGGTACACTAATCTACAAGTTCAAACTTTCAGGAAGCTATGGAACAAATGATTGAACAGCCACAACCACGTGAAGGTGACGAGGCTACTACAGTCACAATGTCACCTCTTGCTGCAGTGCGTCAGTATCTCTCCACTAACAGTGCAAAAAGCACCTTCCTGCGTAATTCTGGGTTGGTTGTCAAGGTAACCTCGTCCAAATCACCTACTGAACAAAATCTTCCTGCTAGATAGAGTGATATATCTGTGCTCCAGACACAAGTCCAATCCCTAACGGACGTTGTTTCGGAAACAAGAATAGTGGTTGAGAAATGTCATCAAGATATGAATGGTGTTGAAACCAGACTATCAGACATTCGCTTCGTTGTTCCAGAGCAATGGCGGAAAAAAGGTGGAGATCGTGCTGCTCCATCAGATTCTACAGCCTAAAACATTAGCACTCAGGTCAAATGATATGTGCTTCTATACATCTGATGGTGCTTTTATCTGGAAGGACGGTAAACTTTATGCCAACAGGCCTTTTGTTGTATAGTTGGAATTTATTTTGTTGTGATACAACATTTATGATGCTGCCTTAGGCTGCAGTAATTACGACGCTATTTTTGTATAGTGTAGGTTTATCTTAGTAATGTATTCGGCCGAAAGCTTCGTAGGAGCCCAACATGCCAACATTCGTCGGGCCCATTCCAATTGGGCTAAAAACGATTACGGGCCAAAATTGGCATATAGCCCACTAAAAATATCTGGGCCTAAATCAGCATAAGCTTTCATATTTTTTTGGTAGGCCTGTTCCCATAGTGGGCCTTTAACAGGCCTAAACATAATTTGGGCCCTCAGTAAAAATAGGCCGTTTACAGGTGTAAATATCTTGAGCCCATAAAAAACATGGGCCTTTAATAGACCGAAAGTGAGATTGGGCCCTCATTGTGCCAAATAACCCACTGGACTTAGCAGGCCGAAATGGTGGCCCATTTACGATGCGGATCTTTGACAGGCCGAAATTCGGACGGGCCGTAAATGCGCCGACCTAATACACGGGCCTTTAACAAGCCGGAACTTCGGTCGGGCTAGATTATCGTCATTTTTATATGGGACGTTAATGGGCCCGATATGAAGTTGGGCCACATATGGCCCATGGTTTACGTCCGGCGTTAACAGGCCGAAAATGACAACAGGCCGAAAGTGGCCCAAAGCTATAGTGGGCCTCTAACAGGCCGAATGTCAGACATGGCCGAATATGACCCAAATCCTTCACGGTCGTTTATGGGCTGAAAGTTTTGATTACTGTAAATGGGCCCAAATGAAGCCGGACCTTTAACAGGACGGAAATACACCGGGCCGTAATTCGGCCCAATTACTTAGCGGACTGTTAACGGGCCAGAAGTGACCATGGGCCGCGTTGATGACAAGTTTAGGACAGGCCGTTGATGGGCCGTTTGACAGAGAATGTTGGGCCTTTAGCTGGGTCGGCCCATTATGGTCTGCAGAATCTTGTGGGCCTTTAGCTGGGCCGGCCCATTGTGGTCCGCAAAATCTTGTGGGCCTTTAGCTGGGCCGTCCCATTATGGTCTGCAAAATCGTGTGGGCCTTTAGCTGGGCCGGACCATTATGGTCCGCTAAATTTTGTGGGCCTTTAGCTGGGCCGGCCCATTATGGTCCGCTAAATCTTATGGGCCTTCGGTAGGGCCGGCCCATTTAAACTTTGTGGGCCACTTTTGGGCCGGTCCACGTGTCAACGTATCATAGGCCCATCTCGACCGTTGGATGAGTGACACCTGTGCCAACGCGGAGCTGACGCGTGGATCCGTCAGCCAATGAGAATTTTACACATGGAAAATCGGCATTGGTCGTGGCTGTTAACGGGTTATTGGATCCAAAATCCGACCCGATAGCTTAACGGCATTCCGTTACGGTGGATGCCACGTGTCGGTCACCCTTGACGAAAGCACTTCTGTGACGCGCGATTTATCGTCATGGAAGTGGACACTTCCGTGATGATAATTTTGGCAATGTCATGGAACACTTCTAACAGCACAGGTATGACTATCTTGATTCTGTCATAAATTTGTCATGGATGTACATGCATGACAGAAAACGCGACCTACTGTGGCAAACACGTATCATCACGGAAGTGTATTTTTTGTAGTGAGACTTGCAAGATAGGATCAAGAACTCACATATATTCATGAAAACATAATAGGTTCAGATCTGAAATCATGGCACTCGGGCCCTAGTGACAAGCATTAAGCATAGCAAAGTCATAGCAACATCAATCTCAGAACATAGTGGAGACTAGGGATCAACCCTAACAAAACTAACTCGATTACATGATAGATCTCATCCAACCCATCACCGTCCAGCAAGCCTACGATGGAATTACTCACGCACGGCGGTGAGCATCATGAAATTGGTGATGGAGGATGCTTGATGATGACGACGACGACGAATTCCCCTCTCCGGAGCCCCGAACGGACTCCAGATCAGCCCTCCCGAGAGGTTTTAGGGCTTGGCGGCGGCTCCGTATCGTAAAACGCGATGAATTCTTCTCTCTGGTTTTTTTCTCCCCGAAATATAGAGTTGGAGTTGAGGTCAGAGGAGCTCCAGGGGGCCCACGAGGTAGGGGGGCGCGCCCTAGGGGGAGGGCGCGCCCCACCCTCGTGGCTAGGGTGTGGGCCCCCTAGTATTCATCTTTTGCAAGGATTTTTTATTATTTCCAAATAGATGTTCCGTGAAGTTTCAGGTCATTCCGAGAACTTTTGTTTCTGCACATAAATAACACCATGGAAAGTTTGCTGAAAACAGCGTCAGTCCGGGTTAGTTCCATTCAAATCATGCAAGTTAGAGTCCAAAACAAGGGCAAAAGTGTTTGGAAAAGTAGATACGACGGAGACGTATCAACTCCCCCAAGCTTAAACCTTTGCTTGTCCTCAAGCAATTCAGTTGACAAACTAAAAGTGATAAAGAAAAACTTTTACAAACTCTGTTTGCTCTTTTTGTTGTAAATATGTAAAGCCAGCATTCAAGTTTTCAGCAAAGATTATGACTAACCACATTTGCAATAACTCTCAGGTCTCATGTTTACTCGTATCAATGGCATAATCAACTAACGAGCCATAATAATAAATCTCGGATGACAACACTTTCTCAAAACAATCATAATATGATATAAGAAGATGGTATCTCGCTAGCCCTTTCTGAGACCGCAAAACATAAATGCAGAGCACCTTTAAAGATCAGGGACTGACTAGACATTGTAATTCATGGTAAAAGAGATACAATCATAGTCATACCCAATATAAATTAATAGTAATGAATGCAAATAACTGCTGCGCTCTCCAGCTAGTGCTTTTTAATCAGAGGGTGATGACTCAACATAAATGTAAATAGATAGGCCCTTCGAAGAGGGAAGCAGGGATTTGTAGAGGTGCCAGAGCTCGGTTTTGAAATAGAGATAAATAATATTTTGAGCGGTATACTTTCATTGTCAACATAACAACCAAGAGATGGCGATATCTTCCATGCTACACACATTATAGGCGGTTCCCAAACAGAATGGTAAAGTTTATACTCCCCCTCCACCAACAAGCATCAATCCATGACTTGCTCGAAACAACGAGTGTCTCCAACTAGCAACAGTCCCAGGGGGAGTTTTGTTTGCAATTATTTTGATTTAGTTTGCATAAAGCATGGGACTGGGCATCCCGGTGACCAGCCATTTTCTCGTGAATGAGGAGCAGAGTCCACTCCTCTTGAGAATAACCCGCCTAACATGGAAGATAAGGGCAGCCCTAGTTGATACATGAGCTATTCGAGCATGCAAAACAGAATGTTTATTTGAAGGTTTAGAGTTTGGCACATACAAATTTACTTGGAACGGCAGGTAAATACCGCATATAGGAAGGTATAGTGGAGTCATATGGAATAACTTTGGGGTTTAAGGGATTGGATGCACAAGCAGTATTCCCGCTTAGTACAAGTGAAGGCTAGCAAAAGACTGGGAAGCGACCAACTAGAGAGCGACAACAGTCATGAACATGCATTAAAATTAATAAACATTGGATGCAAGCATGAGTAGGATATAATCCACCATGAACATAAATATCGTGAAGGCTATGTTGATTTTGTTTCAACTACATGTGTGAACATGTGCCAAGTCAAGTCACTTAAGTCATTCAAAGGTGGATACCACCCCACTAGACCACATCACAACCATTTTAATAGCATGTTGGCACGCAAGTTAAACCATTATAACTCATAGCTAATCAAGCATGGCACGAGTAACTATGATCTCTAATTGTCATTGCAAACATGTTTATTCATAATAAGCTGAATCAGGAACGATGAATTCATCATATTTACAAAAACAAGAGAGGTCGAGTTCATACCAGCTTCTCTCATCTCAGTCAATCCATCATATATCGTCATAATTGCCTTTCACTTGCACGGCCGAATGATGTGAATAATAATATGAGTGCACGTGCATTGGACTAAGCTAGAATCTGCGAGCATTCAATAAATATGAGAAGACAAGGCAATATGGGCTCTTGGTTAAATCAACAATAATGCATATAAGAGCCATTTCAACAATTTAATCATGGTCTCTCCTATCGACCCCCAAAGAAAAGAAATAAAAGCTATTTACATGGGAAAGCTCCCAACAAGCAAAAGAAGAACGGGGAATCTTTTTGGGTTTTCTTTTTAATTATTACTACTACAGCAAGAAAAGTAAACTAGCTAAAAGCTACACTAATTTTTTTTGGTTTTTCTTAAAGTTTATCAAACACACAAGAAGAAAGCAAGAAAAAGAAAATAAACTAGCATGGATATTACAGTGAAAGAGTATGAGCACCGACATCTAGCAATGAGTGTGTGTAAACATAAATGTAATGTCAGTGGGAAATACGTACTCCCCCAAGCTTAGGCTTTTGGCCTAAGTTGGTTCATTGCCAAGGATGGCCTGGCGGATATCCGTAGTTGTAGCTGGGGTCGTACTGAGATGCAGAGGCTATCGCCTCCTGCGCTGCAGCGTGGCGGCGAGCTACCTCCGCCCTCCTATCGTACTCATCTGCTTCCTCTCTGGTAATAAAATGTCTTCCTTTTGCCTGATAATCAAAGAAGGCAGGTGCAGGGAGAGTAATAGGGACAACATGACGTCTGTCAAAGATTAAGCGCTATCGGAGAGGTGATTCATTCCACTCGACAAACTGGTGGTAGGCCATAGAATAATAGTCTAAATAAGTAGGAGGCAACTCAATATCAGCCTCACGAACGTCCACACCAAGAAAATCAGCTAAGCGGGTTGCATAAATTCCTCCAAAGAAATCTCCATTAAATATATTATTATGCAACCTACGTGCAACAATGGCTCCCAAATTATAAGATTTGTCTCATAACACAGCACTCCTAAGAATACTAAGGTTAGGCACACACATATGACATGCTTCATCTTTACCATTTATGCACCTACCTATGAATAGAGCAAAATAATGTATAGCAGGAAAGTGAATGCTCCCTATGGTAGCTTGTGCTGTATCTCTAGATTCCCCCACGGTTATACCAGCAAGAAAGTTTCTAAATTCATATTTACGGGGTTCACTAACACTACCCCATTGTGGAAGTTTGCAAGCAGAAGTAAAATCCTCTAAGTCCATAGTATAAGATTTTTCATAAAGATCAAACAGGACAGTTGGAGAATTACGTGAAGATGAAAATTCAAACCTCCTCACAAATGAACTAGTGAGTTGATGGTATTGGCTACACTTCTCTGCCTCGAAGCTCACAAGATCAGCGTTACGCAAATATGCGTTGAATTCTTCCTTGATTCCCGCTCGATCCATAAAATTTTCTGAAGGCCACTCACAAGGCCGCACTGGAGCGTCTCTTGGTGGCTCATCATCAGCATCATGCATTGCAAGCCTGGGTCCTTGCTTCCTTGAAGAACCACCTTGGAACATTTTCCTAAACATATTTCTTCCTCTGAAAAATTTCTGAAATTTTTATTAACTTCAAACAAAAGTGAACCAAGCTCAATAAAATTGATAGCAACTACTCCTACAAGTGCCTAGAGACTATATCATGCATTAGAACTACTTGGAACCATATAAATTTGACATGCAAGCTCAAGAACATGGTCACCTAGGCAACACAAATTTGCAATGAATAGAGCACTAGAACAAAAACTAATTGGACCAATGGAGGAGTCACATACCAAGGAACAATCTCCCCAAGCAGTTTTGTGAGAGGTGCTTTGAGCAAGGAGATCGAAAATCGCAGCAAAGTGAGCTAGAACTCGTGCTTGAGCTGGATATTGGTGTTTGTGGGAGGAAGAAGGAGTGCATGGGTGCAGGAATAAGTGGAGGAGGGCCACCGTGGGCCCACGAGGCAGGGGGCGCGCCCTGGGGGGGTAGGGCGCGCCCTCCACCCTCGTGGCCAGGTACTTGCCCCTCCTGCTGTGTTCTCAGTGCCAGAAATTCTCAAATATTCTAGAAAAAATCATATTTCATTTTCAGGGCATTTGGAGAACTTTTATTTTCGGGGTATTTTTATATTACACAGATAAATTAGAAAACAGACAAAAAAATACTATTTTTACTTTATTTCAACTAAATAATAGAAAGTAGAGAGAGGACAGAAGGTTGTGCCTTCTAGTTTCATCCATCTCATGCTCATCAAAAGGAATCCACTAACAAGGTTGATCAGGTCTTGTTAACAAACTCATTCCGAATAACATGGAACCGGAGAAATTTCGAATAACACTATGTTACCTCAACGGGGATATGCACATCCCCAATAATAAGAATATCATATTTCTTCTTGATAGTGGGAAGAGGAAATTCAAAACCTCCAAATATAATCGATGGAATTTTCCCAATAGAGTTGATACTATGAACTTGAGGTTGTTTCCTCGGAAAGTGTACCGTATGCTCATTACCCTTAACATGAAAAGTGACATTGCCTTTGTTGCAATCAATAACAGCCCCTGCAGTATTCAAAAATGGTCTTCCAAGAATAATAGACATGCTATCATGCTCATGAATATCAAGAATAACAAAGTCCATTAAAATAGTGACGTTTGCAACCACAACAGGCACATCCTCACAAATACCGACAAGTATAGCAGTTGATTTATCAGACATTTGCAAAGATATTTCAGTAGGTGTCAACTTATTCAAATCAAGTCTACAATATAAAGAGAGAGGCATAACACTAACACCGGCTCCAAGATCACATAAAGCAGTTTTAACATAGTTTCTTTTAATGAAGCATGGTATAGTGGGTACTCCTGGATCTCCAAGTTTCTTTGGTATTCCACCCTTAAAAGTATAATTAGCAAGCATGGTGGAAATCTTAGCTTCCGGTATCTTTCTCTTACTTGTAACAATATCCTTCATATACTTAGCATAAGGATTCATTTTGATCATATCAGTTAATCGCATACGTAAAAAGATATGTCTAATCATTTCAGCAAAGCGCTCAAAATCCTCATCATCCTTTTTCTTGGATGGTTTGGGAGGAAAAGGCATGGATTTCTGAACCCATGGTTCTCTTTCTTTACCGTGCTTCCTAGCAACAAAGTCTCTCTTATCATAACGTTGATTCTTTGATTGTGGGTTATCAAGATCAACAGCAGGTTCAATTTCTACATCATTGTCATTACTAGGTTGAGCATCATCATGAACAGCTTCATTAGCATTTTCATTAGGTTCATGTTCATTACCAGATTGTGTTTCAGCATCAGAAATAGAGATATCATTTGGATTCTCAGGTGGTTCAGTAATAGGTTCACTAGAAGCATGCAAAGTCCTATCATTTTTCTTTTTCTTCTTTTTAGAAGGACTAGGTGCATCTATATTATTTCTCTGAGAATCTTGTTCAATTCTCTTAGGGTGGCCTTCAGGATACAAAGGTTCCTGAGTCATTCTACCCGTTCTAGTAGCCACTCTAACAGCATAATCATTTTTCTTACTATTCATTTCATTGAGCAAATCATTTTGAGCCTTAAGTACTTGTTCTACTTGAGTGGTAACCATAGAAGCGTGTTTACTAATGAGTTTAAGTTCACCTCTAACATTGGCCATGTAATTTCTCAAGTGTTCAAGTGTATCGGAATTATATTTCAATTGTCTACCAAAATAAGAATTGAAGTTTTCTTGTCTGTCAATAAAATTATCAAACTCTTCTCAGCATTGTCTAGCAGACTTATAGTGAGGAATATCACCTTCATCAAATCTATAGAGAGAATTTACCTTTACTACCTGTGTCGGATTATCAAGACCATGAGGTTCTTCTGTAGGTAATGGATTAAGATCATATGTTTCTTCAACAGGCGGTAAATTAAGACCATGTATTTCTTCAATAGGTGGTAAATTCTTAACATCTTCAGCTTTAATACCTTTTTCTTTCATAGATTTCTTTGCCTCTTGCATATCTTCAGGACTGAGAAATAGAACACCTCTCTTCTTCGGAGTTGGTTTAGGAATTGGCTCGGGAATTGGCTCAGGAGCTGGCTCAGGAAGTGTCCAATTATTTTCATTTGTCAACATATTATTCAATAGAATTTCAGCTTCATCCGGTGTTCTTTCCCTGAAAACAGAACCAGCACAACTATCCAGGTAATCTCTGGAAGCATCGGTTAGTCCATTATAAAAGATATCAAGTATTTCATTTTTCTTAAGAGGATGATCAGGCAAAGCATTAAGTAACTTGAGAAGCCTCCCCCAAGCTTGTGGGGACTCTCTTCTTCAATTTGCACAAAATTATATATTTCCCTTAAAGCAGCTTGTTTCTTATGAGCGGGGAAATATTTAGCAGAGAAGTAATAAATCATATCCTAGGGACTACGCACACAACCAGGATCAAGATAATTAAACCATATCTTAGCATCACCCTTTAATGAGAACGGAAATATTTTAAGGATATAAAAGTAGCGAGATCTCTCATCATTAGTGAACAGGGTGGCTATATCTTTTAATTTAGTAAGATGTGCCACAACAGTTTCAGATTCATAGCCATGAAAAGGATCAGATTCAACCAAAGTAATTATATCAGGATCAACAGAGAATTCATAATCCTTATCTGTAACACAGATAGGTGAAGTTGCAAAAGCAGGGTCAGGTCTCATTCTATCATTAAGAGATTGCTGCTTCCATTTAGCTAATAACCTCTTGAGTTCATATCTATCTTTGCAAGCTAAAATAGCTGAAGAAGCTTCTTTATCAAAAACATAACCCTCAGGAATAACAGGTAAGTCTTCATCATCACTTTCATCAATATAATCAGTTTCAATAATTTCTTTCTCTCTAGCCCTAGCAATTTGTTCATCAAGAAATTCACTAAGGGGCACAGTAGTATCAAGCATAGAAGTAGTTTCATCATAAGTATCATGCATAGCAGAAGTGGCATCATCAGTAACATGCCACATATCAGAATGAATAGCAGAAGCAGGTTTAGGTGTCGCAAGCTTACTCAAAACAGAAGGTGAATCAAGTGCAGAGCTAGATGGCAGTTCCTTACCTCCCCTCGTAGTTGAGGGATAAATTGTTGTCTTAGCGTCTTTCAAGTTCTTCATAGTGACTAGCAGATATAAATCCCAAGTGACTCAAAGAATAGAGCTATGCTCCCCGGCAACGACGCCAGAAAATAGTCTTGATAACCCACAAGTATAGGGGATCGCAACAGTTTTCGAGGGTAGAGTATTCAACCCAAATTTATTGATTCGACACAAGGGGAGCCAAAGAATATTCTCTAGTATTAGCAACCGAGTTGTCAATTCAGCCACACCTGGATAACTTATTATCTGCAGCAAAGTATTTAGTAGCAAAGTAGTATGATAGTAGTGGTAACAGTAACAAAAGTAATATTTTTGGTGTTTTGTAGTGATTGTAACAGTAGCAACGGAAGAGTAAATAAGCGAAGAACAATATGTGAAAAGCTCGTAGGCATTGGATCGGTGATGGAGAATTATGCCGGATGCGGTTCATCACGTAACAATCATAACATAGGGTGACACAGAACTAGCTCCAATTCATCAATGTAATGTAGGCATGTATTCCGAATATAGTCATACGTGCTTATGGAAAAGAACTTGCATGACATCTTTTGTCCTACCCTCCGTGGCAGCGGGGTCCTAGCGGAAACTAAGGGATATTAAGGCCTCCTTTTAATAGAGTACTGGAACAAAGCATTAGCACATAGTGAATACATGAACTCCTCAAACTATGGTCATCACCGGGAGTGGTCCCGATTATTGTCACTTCGGGGTTGCCGGATCATAACACATAGTAGGTGACTATAGACTTGCAAGATAGGATCAAGAACTCACATATATTCATGAAAACACAATAGGTTCAGATCTGAAATCATGTCACTCGGGCCCTAGTGACAAGCATTAAGCATAGCAAAGTGATAGCAACATCAATCTCAGAACATAGTGGATACTAGGGATCAAACCCTAACAAAACTAACTCGATTACATGATAGATCTCATCCAACCCATCACCGTCCAGCAAGCCTACGATGGAATTACTCACGCACGGCGGTGAGCATCATGAAATTGGTGATGGAGGATGGTTGATGATGACGACGGCGACGAATTCCCCTCTCCGGAGCCCCGAACGGACTCCAGATCAGCCCTCCCGAGAGGTTTTAGGGCTTGGCGGCGGCTCCGTATCGTAAAACGCGATGAATTCTTCTCTCTGGTTTTTTTCTCCCCGAAAGCAAATATATAGAGTTGGAGTTGAGGTCGGAGGAGCTCCAGGGGGCCCACGAGGTAGGGGGCGCGCCCTAGGGGGGAGGGCGCGCCCCCACCCTCGTGGCTAGGGTGTGGGCCCCCTGGTCTTCATATTTTGCAAGGATTTTTTATTATTTCCAAATAGGCGTTCCGTGAAGTTTCAGGTCATTTCGAGAACTTTTGTTTCTGCACATAAATAACACCATGGAAATTCTGCAGAAAACAGCGTCAGTCTGGGTTAGTTCCATTCAAATCATGCAAGTTAGAGTCCAAAACAAGGGCAAAAGTGTTTGGAAAAGTAGATACGACGGAGACGTATCAGTAGCACACAAAGTGTTCCTCCGGTAAACGGGAGTTGCATAATCTCATAGTCATAGGAACATGTATAAGTCATGAAGAAAGCAATAGCAGAATACTAAACGATCGTGTGCTAAGCTAACGGAATGGGTCAAGTCAATCACATCATTCTCCTAATGATGTGATCCCATTAATCAAATGACAACTCATGTCTATGGCTAGGAAACATAACCATCTTTGATCAACGAGCTAGTCAAGTAGAGGCATACTAGTGACACTCTGTTTGTCTATGTATTCACACAAGTATTATGTTTCCGGTTAATTCAATTCTAGCATGAATAATAAAAATTTATCATGAAATAAGGAAATAAATAATAACTTTATTATTGCCTCTAGGGCATATTTCCTTCAGTCTCCCACTTGCACTAGAGTCAATAATCTAGATCACATCGCCATGTGATTAACACCCATAGTTCACATCGTCATGTGATCAACACCCAAAGGGTTTATTAGAGTCAATAATCTAGTTCACATCGCTATGTGATTAACACCCAAAGAGTACTAACGTGTGATCATGTTTTGCTTGTGAGAGAAGTTTAGTCAACGGGTCTGCCATATTCAGATCCGTATGTATTTTGCAAATTTCTATGTCTAGAATGCTCTGCACGGAGCTACTTTAGCTAATTGCTCCCACTTTCAATATGTATCCAGATGAAGACTTGGAGTCATCTGGATCAGTGCCAAAACTTGTATCGACGTAACCCTTTATGACGAACCTTTTGTCACCTCCATAATCGAGAAACATATCCTTATTCCGCTAAGGATAATTTTGACCGCTGTCCAGTGATCTACTCCCAGATCACTATTGTACTCCCTTGCCAAAATTAGTGTAGGGTATACAATAGATCTGGTACATAGCATGGCATACTTTATAGAACCTATGGCTGAGGCATAGGGAATGACTTTCATTTTCTTTCTATCTTCTGCCGTGGTCGGGCTTTGAGTCTTACTCAATTTCACACCTTGTAACACAGGCAAGAACTATTTCTTTGACTGTTCCATTTTGAACTAATTCAAAATCTTGTCAAGGTATGTACTCATTGAAAAAACTTATCAAGTGTCTTGATCTATCTCTATAGATCTTGATGCTCAATATGTAAGCAGCTTCACCGAGGTCTTTCTTTGAAAAACTCCTTTCAAACACTCCTTTATGCTTTCCAGAAAATTCTACATCATTTCCGATCGACAATATGTCATTCACATATACTTATCATAAAGGTTGTAGTGCTCCCACTCACTTTTCTTGTAAATACAGGCTTCTCCAAAAGTCTGTATAAAACCAAATGCTTTGATCACACTATCAAAGCATTTATTCCAACTCCGAGAGGCTTGCACCAGTCCATAAATGGATCGCTGGAGCTTGCACTATTTGTTAGCTCCTTTTGGATCGACAAAACCTTCCGGTTGCATCATATACAACTCTTCTTCCAGAAATCCATTCAGGAATGCAGTTTTGACATCCATTTGCCAAATTTCATAATCATAAAATGCGGCAATTGCTAACATGATTCGGACAGACTTAAGCATCGCTACGGGTGAGAAAGTCTCATCGTAGTCAATCCCTTAAACTTGTTGAAAACCTTTCGCAACAAGTCGAGCTTTATAGACAGTAACATTACCGTCAGCGTCAGTCTTCATCTTGAAGATCCATTTATTCTCAATGGCTTGCCGATCATCGGGCAAGTCAACCAAAGTCCACACTTTGTTCTCATACATGGATCCCATCTCAGATTTCATGGCATCAAGCCATTTTGCGGAATCTCGGCTCACCATCACTTCTTCATAGTTCGTAGGTTCGTCATGGTCTAGTAACATAACCTCCAAAACAGGATTACCGTACCACTCTGGTGCGGATCTTACTCTGATTGACCTACGAGGTTCAGTAACAACTTGATCAGAAGTTTCATGATCATCATCATTAACTTCCTCACTAATTGGTGTAGGTGTCGCAGAAACCGGTTTCTGTGATGAACTACTTTCCAATAAGGGAGCAGGTACAGTTACCTCATCAAGTTCTACTTTCCTCCCACTCACTTCTTTCGAGAGAAACTCCTTCTCTAGAAAGATTCCAAATTTAGCAACAAAAGTCTTGACTTCGGATCTGTGATAGAAGGTGTACCCAACAGTCTCTTTTGGGTATCCTATGAAGACACATTTTTCCGATTTGGGTTCAAGCTTATCAGGTTGAAGCTTTTTCACATAAGCATCGCAGCCCCAAATTTTAGGAAACGACAACTTTGGTTTCTTGCCAAACCACAGTTCATAAGGCGTCGTCTCAACGGATTTCGATGGTGCCCTATTTAACGTGAATGCAGCCGTCTTGAGCATAACCCCAAAATGATAGTGGTAAATCGGTAAGATACATCATAGATCGCACTATATCCAATAAAGTGTGGTTACGACGTTCGGACACACCATTACGCTGTGGTGTTCCGGGTGGCATGAGTTGTGAAACTATTCAGCATTGTTTCAATTGAAGACCAAACTCGTAACTCAAACATTCTTCTCCACAATCAGATCGTAGAAACTTTATTTTCTTGTTACGATGATTCTCCACTTCACTCTGAAATTCTTTGAACTTTTCAAATGTTTCAGACTTGTGCTTCATTAAGTAGATATACTCATATCTGCTCAAATCATCTATGAAGGTCAGAAAATAACGATACCCGCCACAAGCATCAACACTTATTGGACCGCATACATCGGTATGTATTATTTCCAACAAGTCAGTAGCTCGTTCCATTGTTCCGGAGAACGGAGTTTTAGTCATCTTGCCCAAAAGGCATGGTTCGCAAGCATCAAATGATTCATAACCAAGTGATTCCAAAAGTCCATCTTTATGGAGTTTCTTCATGCGCTTTACACCGATATGACCCAAATGGTAGTGCCACAAATAAGTTGCACTATCATTATCAACTTTGCATCTTTTGGCCTCAATATTATGAATATGTGTATCACTACGATCGAGATCCAACAAACTATTTTCATTGGGTGTATGATCATCGAAGGTTTTATTCATGTAAACAGAACAACAATTATTCTCTGACTTTAAATGAATAACCGTATTGCAATAAACATGATCAAATCATATTCATGCTCAACGCAAATGCCAAATAACATTTATTTAGGTTTAACACTAATCCCGAAAGTATAGGGAGTGTGCGATGATGATTATATCAATCTTGGAACCACTTCCAACACGCATCGTCACTTCACCCTCAACTAGTCTCTGTTTATTATGTAACTCCTGTTTCGAGTTGCTAATTTTTAGCAACCGAACAAGTATCAAATACCCAGGGGCTACTATAAACACTAGTAAGGTACACATCAATAACCTGTATATCAAATATACCCTTGTTCACTTTGCCATCCTTCTTATTCACCAAATATTCGGGGCATTTTCGCTTCCAGTGACAATTTCCTTTGCAGTAGAAGCACTCAGTTTCAGGCTTTAGTCTAGCTTTGGGCTTCTTCACGGAAGTGACAACTTGCTTGCCATTCTACATGAAGTTCCCTTTCTTTCCCTTTGCCCTTTTCTTGAAACTAGTGGTCTTGTTAATCATCAACACTTGATGCTCTTTCTTGATTTCTACCTTCATCGATTTCATCATCATGAAAAGCTCGGGAATGTTTTCGTCATCCCTTGCATACTATAGTTCATCACGAAGTTCTACTAACTTGGTGATGGTGACTAGAGAATTCTGCCAATCTCTATCTTATCTGGAAGATTAACTCCCACTTGATTCAAGCGATTGTAGTACCCAGACAATCTGAGCACATGCTCACTGCTTGAGCTATTCTCCTCCATCTTTTAGCTATAGAACTTGTTGGAGACTTCATATCTCTCAACTCGGGTATTTGCTTGAAATATTAACTTCAACTCCTGGAACATCTCATATGGTCCATGACGTTCAAAACGTCTTTGAAGTCCCGATTCTAAGCCGTTAAGCATGGTGCACTAAACTATCAAGTAGTCATCATATTGAGCTAGCCAAACGTTCATAACATCTGCATTTGCTCCTGCAATAGGTGTGTCACCTAGCGGTGCATCAAGGACATAATTCTTTTGTGCAGCAATGAGGATAATCCTCAGATCACGGATCCAATCCGCATTATTGCTACTAACATCTTTCAACTTAGTTTTCTCTAGGAACATATCAAAAATAAAACAGGGGAGCAAAACGCGAGCTATTGATCTACAACATAGATATGCTAATACTACCAGGACTAAGTTCATGATAAATTTAAGTTCAATAAATCATATTACTTAAGAACTCCCACTTAGACAGACATCCCTCTAATCCTCTAAGTGATCACGTGATCCAAATCAACTAAACCATGTCCGATCATCACGTGAGATGGAGTAGTTTCAATGGTGAACATCACTATGTTGATCATATCTACTATATGATTCACGCTCGACCTTTCGGTCTCCGTGTTCCGAGGCCATATCTGTTATATGCTAGGCTCGTCAAGTTTAACCTGAGTATTCCACGTGTGCAACTGTTTTGCACCCGTTGTATTTGAACGTAGAGCCTATCACACCCGATCATCACGTGGTGTCTCAGCACGAAGAACTTTCGCAACGGTGCATACTCAGGGAGAACACTTATACCTTGATAATTTAGTGAGAGTTCATCTTATAATGCTACTGTCAATCAAAGCAAGATAAGATGCATAAAAGATAAACATCACATGCAATCAATATAAGTGATATGATATGGCCATCATCATCTTGTGCTTGTGATCTGCATCTCCGAAGCACCGTCATGATCACCATCGTCACCGGCGCGACACCTTGATCTCCATTGTAGCATCGTTGTCGTCTCGCCAACTTATGCTTCTACGACTATCGCTACCGTTTAGTGATAAAGTAAAGCATTACAGGGCGATTGCATTGCATACAATAAAGCGACAACCATATGGCTCCTGCCAGTTGCCGATAACTCAGTTACAAAACATGATCATCTCATACAATAAAATATAGCATCATGTCTTGACCATATCACATCACAACATGCCCTGCAAAAACAAGTTAGACGTCCTCTACTTTGTTGTTGCAAGTTTTACGTGGCTGCTACGGGCTGAGCAAGAACCGTTCTTACCTACGCATCAAAACCACAACGATAGTTTGTCAAGTTGGTGCTGTTTTAACCTTCGCAAGGACCGGGCGTAGCCACACTCGGTTCAACTAAAGTTGGAGAAACTGACACCCGCTAGTCACCTGTGTGCATAGCACGGCGGTAAAACCAATCTCGCGTAAGCGTACGCGTAATGTCGGTCTGGGCCGCTTCATCCAACAATACCGTCGAACCAAAGTATGACATGCTGGTAAGCAGTATGCCTTGTATCGCCCACAACTCACTTGTGTTCTACTCGTGCATATAACATCTACGCATAAAACCTGGCTCGGATGCCACTGTTGGGGAACGTAGTAATTTCAAAATTTTACCACGCACACGCAAGATCATGGTGATGCATAGCAACGAGAGGGGAGAGTGTGTCCACGTACCCTCGTAGACCGAAAGCGGAAGCATTAGCACAACGCGGTTGATGTAGTCGTACGCCTTCACGATCCGATCGATCAAGTACCGAACACACGACACCTCCGAGTTCAGCACACGTTCAGCCCGATGACGTCCCTCGAACTCCGATCCATCTGAGTGTTAAGGGAGAGTTTCGTCAGCACGACGGCGTGGTGACGATGATGATGTTCTACCGATGCAGGGCTTCGCCTAATCACCGCTATGATATTATCGAGGTGGACTATGGAGGAGGGGGGCACCACACACGGCTAAAAGATCAATGATCAATTGTTGTGTCTATGGGGTGCCCCCTGCCCCCGTATATAAAGGAGCAATGGGGGAGAGGCGGCCGTCCAGGAGAGGGGCGCGCCAGGAGGAGTCCTACTCCCACCGGGAGTAGGATTCGCTCCCTTCCTTGTTGGATTAGGAGAAGGGGGAAAGAGGAGGAGTGATACGTCTCCGTCGTATCTACTTTTCCAAACACTTTTGCCCTTGTTTTGGACTCTAACTTATATGATTTGAATGGAACTAACCCGGACTGACGCTATTTTCAGGAGAATTGCCATGGTGTTATTTATGTGCAGAAACAAAAGTTCTCGGAATGACCTGAAACTCCACGGAACTTATTTTTGGAAAATATTAAAAATATTGGCGAAAGAATCAAGGCCAGGGGCCCACCACCTGTCCACGAGGGTGAGGGCGCGCCTGCCCCCCTGGGCGCGCCCCCCTGCATCGTGGTCCCCCTGTTGCTCCACCGACCTCAACTCCAACTCCATATATTCACTTTCGGGGAGAAAAATATCAGAGAGAAGGATTCATTGCTCTTTATGATACGGAGCCGCCGCCAAGCCCTAAAACCTCTCGGGAGGGCTGATCTGGAGTCCGTTCGGGGCTCCGGAGAGGGGGATTCGTCGCCGTCATCATCATCAACCATCCTCCATCACCAATTTCATGATGCTCACCGCCGTGCGTGAGTAATTCCATCGTAGGCTTGCTGGACGGTGATGGGTTGGATGAGATTTATCATGTAATCGAGTTAGTTTTGTTAGGGTTGGATCCCTAGTATCCACTATGTTCTGAGATTGATGTTGCTATGACTTTGCTATGCTTAATGCTTGTCACTAGGGCCCGAGTGCCATGATTTCAGATCTGAACCTATTATGTTTTCATGAATATATGTGAGTTCTTGATCCTATCTTGTAAGTCTATAGTCACCTACTATGTGTTATGATCTGGCAACCCTGAAGTGACAATAATCGGGACCACTCCCGGTGATGACCGTAGTTTGAGGATTTCATGTATTCACTATGTGTTAATGCTTTGGTCCGGTACTCTATTAAAAGGAGGCCTTAATATCCCTTAGTTTCCGCTAGGACCCCGCTGCCACGGGAGGGTAGGACAAAAGATGTCATGCAAGTTCTTTTCCATAAGCACGTATGACTAAATTCGGAATACATGCCTACATTACATTGATGAATTGGAGCTAGTTCTGTGTCACCCTATGTTATGATTGTTACATGATGAACCGCATCCGGCATAATTCTCCATCACCGATCCAATGCCTACGAGATTTTCACATATTTTTCTCCGCTTATTTACTTTACCGTTGCTACTGTTACAATTACTACAAAACCCAAAAATATTACTTTGCTACTGTTACCATTACTTCCATACTACTTTGCTACTAAATACTTTGCTGCAGATATTAAGTTATCCAGGTGTGGTTGAATTGACAACTCAACTGCTAATACTTGAGAATATTCTTTGGCTCCCCTTGTGTCGAATCAATAAATTTTGGTTGAATACTCTACCCTCGAAAACTGTTGCGATCCCCTATACTTGTGGGTTATCAAGACTATTTTCTGGCGCCGTTGCCGGGGAGCATAGCTCTATTCTTTGATTCACTTGGGATTTATATCTGCTGGTCACTATGAAGAACTTGAAAGACGCGAAAACAACAATTTCTCCCTCAACTACGAGGGGAGGTAAGGAACTGCCATCTAGCTCTGCACTTGATTCACCTTCTGTTTTGAGTAAGCTTGCGACACCTAAACCTGCTTCTGCTATTCATTCTGATATGTCGCATGTTATTGATGATGCCACTTCTGCTATGCATGATACTTATGATGAAACTACTTATATGCTTGATACTACTGTGCCACTTGGTGAATTTCTTGATGAACAACTTGCTAGGGCTAGAGATAATGAAATTATTGAAACTGGTAATTTTGAAGATAGTGATGATGAAGACTCTCCCCCTAATAAATATGAATTGCCTGTTGTTCCTGAGGGTTATGTTCTGGATGAAGAATCTGCTAGAGCTATTTTAGCTTGCAATTATAGAAGTGATCTTAAGAAATTATTAGCTAAGCTTAAACAAAAAACTCTGAATGCTAGAATGAAATATGATCCTGCTTATGCTACTTCACCTATCTTTGTTACTGATAAGGATTATGGATTCTCTGTCGACCCTGATATAATTACTTTGGTTGAATATGATCCTTTCTATGCCTATGAATCTGAAACTGTTGTGGCACATCTTACTAAATTAACTGATATAGCCACCCTGTTCACTAATGATGAGAGAACTCGCTACTTTTATATCCTTAAAATATTTCCGTTCTCATTAAAGGGTGATGCTAAGATATGGTTTAATTATCTTGATCCTGGTTGTGTGCGTAGTCCATAGGATATGATTTATTACTTCTCTGCTAAATATTTCCCCGCTCATAAGAAACAAGCTGCTTTAAGGGAAATATATAATTTTGTGCAAATTGAAGAAGAGAGTCTCCCACAAGCTTGGGGGAGGCTTCTCCAATTACTTAATGCTTTGCCTGATCATCCTCTTAAGAAAAATGAAATACTTGATATCTTTTATAATGGACTAACCGATGCTTCCAGAGATTACCTGGATAGTTGTGCTGGTTCTGTTTTCAGGGAAAGAACACCGGATGAAGCTGAAATTCTATTGAATAATATGTTGACAAATGAAAATAATTGGACACTTCCTGAGCCAACTCCTGAGCCATTTCCTAAGTCAACTCCAAAGAAGAGGGGTGTTCTATTTCTCAGTCCTGAAGATATGCAAGAGGCAAAGAAATCTATGAAAGAGAAAGGTATTAAATCTGAAGATGTTAAGAATTTACCTCCTATTGAAGAAATACATGGTCTTAATTTACCGCCTGTTCAAGAAATATATGATCTTAATCCATCACCTATTGAAGAAACTCATGGTCTTGATAACCCGACACAGGTAGTAAAGGTAAATTCTCTCTATAGATTTGATGAAGGTGATATTCCTCGTTATAAGTCTGCTAGACAATGCTTAGATGAGTTTGACGATTTTATTGTTAAACAAGAAAACTTCAATGCTTAGATTGGTAGACAATTGAAATATAATTCCGATACGCTTGAACACTTGGGTGATTATATGTCTAGAGTTAAAGGTGAACTTAAACTCATTAGGAAACATGCTTCTATGGTTACCACTCAAGTAGAACAAGTACTTAAAGCTCAAAATGATTTGCTCAATGAATTGAATAATAAGAATAATGACTATGCTGTTAGAGTGGCTACTAGAACTGGTAAGATGACTCAGGAACCTTTGTATCCTGAAGGCCATCCTAAGAGAATTGAGCAGAATTTTCAGAGAAATAATATTGATGCACCTAGTCCTTCTAAAAAGAAGAAAAAGAAAAATGATAGGACTTTGCATGCTTCTAGTGAACCTATTGTTGAACCACCTGAGAATCCAAATGATATTTCTATTTCTGATGCTAAAACACAATCTGGTAATGAACATGAACCTAGTGATAATAATAATGATGATGTTCATGTTAATGCTCAACCTAGCAATGATAATGATGTAGAAATTGAACCTGCCGTTGATCTTGATAACCCATAATCAAAGAATCAACGTTATGATAAGAGAGACTTTGTTGCTAGGAAGCACGGTAAGGAAAGAGAGCCATGGGTTCAGAAACCCATGCCCTTTCCTCCTAAACCATCCAAGAAAAAGGATGATGAGGATTTTGAGCGCTTTGCTGAAATGATTAGACCTATCTTCTTGCGTATGCGATTAATTGATATGCTCAAAATGAATCCTTATGCTAAGTATATGAAAGAAATTGTTAACTAATAAAAGAAAGATACCGGAAGCTGAAATTTCCACCATGCACTACAGGAAACAGCTACTTTGCCGTCTGCCACGGCGGACGGCAAAGGCTCGAAAGGCGGACGACAAAGACCTTTGCCGTCAGCCGCGGACGGCAAAAGGCTCCGGCAAAGAAGGCTACGGTAAACAGCTGCTTTGCCGTCTGCTTCCTGGCGGCGGACGGCAAAGGTTCTTTGCCGTCTGCGGCGGACGGCAAACAGGGCGGACAGCAATAATTGCGCTGTCAGTCCGTTAAGTGGCTAACGGCAGACCTTTGCCGTCCGCCGCTGACGGCAAAATTTCTCTGGTCTTTGCCGTCTGCCACAGATGGCAAAGTGCAGGTTCTTTGCCGTCTGCCACAGATGGCAAAGTCTTTGCCGTCTGCCACTGTAGGCAAACTGACCAAATGGGTCAGCTCCCAGGAAGCACAGTTGGCTGCCACGTGGCTTCTTTGCCGTCAGCGGCAGACGGCAAAGAGCTCTTTGCCGTCGGTGGCAGACGGCAAAGAGCCTGCATATTGGCTGTTTTTCTGTTTTTTATTAAATCCCACAATTTGCACAGAAAATATAGATGACATATATAGATATATTTCCATATCACATATCCAGCACATAAGTTTCATATCACATATCACATCAGTTTCATCCATACACATTGTTCATACATAAGCAAGTTCCATCCATACACATTGTTCCATCCATATATATATTACAATGCAAAGTTTCATGAAGATAGCAAGTTCCATCATAGCAAGCTAGATACAATGCAAAGTTTCATCAAAGGAAAAGCAAGCACTCCATCATAGCAAGCTAGCTTCCATGAAGTGAATGAAATCTGCAAAATGGTAAATAAGAAAGTTAGAAATAGGTGACTAGAACAAGAAGAAGACTAGAACAAGAAGTATAAACTGGATCATTTATAAGCTAACCTAGGAGCTACTCAGGTAAATTGGGTCATTTTAGAGCTAACTTGGATAAACTGGATCATTTATAAGCTAACCTAGGTAAGATGGGTCATTTTGGAGCTAACCTAGGTGAAATGGGTCATTTTGGAGCTAACCTAGGTGAAATGGGTCATTTTAAAGCTAACGTAGGTAAAATGGATCATTTAGGAGCTAATCTACGTAAAATGGGTCATTTTAGAGCTAATTTAGTTGAAATGGATCTTTTTGAGCTAACTTAGGTGAAATGGATCATTTAAGAGCTAATTTAGGTGAAATGGATCATTTTTTAGCTCACTTAGGTCAAATGGATCGTTTATGAGCTAAATTAGTTGAAATGGATCGTTTATGAGATAACCTAGGTAAGATGGGTCATTTTGGAGTTAACCTAGGTGAAATGGGCCATTTTAAAGCTAACGTAGGTAAAATGGATCATTTAGGAGCTAATCTAGGTAAAATGGGTCATTTTTGAGCTAACTTGGATGAACTGCATCATTTATAAGCTAACCTAGGTAAAATGGGTCATTTTGGAGGAAAATAAGCTAACTCTAGGTCATTATGGTAAGCATATTGGAGGAAATAAAGCTAAGTCTAGGTCTTTATGCATTTGTTAAGCAAAACACTAGAGAAACTTACCATGATCAGGGAGGTGTAGGAGCGGGGTGGCTAGTGCCGCTACCTGGAGAAGGATCGTGCGATGCGTTTCTGGAGTTAAGCTGCACCAAAGATCATTTCCAATGTCTCGTTAGCATTACGACACTCAAATGTTAAGACTACCAAGTAATGTCCATTCAAACTAAACTCACCGTGCTCCCAGGAGCAATCACTGGCATCGGCGGAGCGGGCTGACCGGACTTCTCGCACACAGACTGCACATTTGGTTTTCAGAACAGAGTCATACTAGTTAGCAATGAGACTCAAATGTTAAGACTAGCAAGTAATCTGCAAAAGAAACTTACCACAAGGAGCTCGTACATGGCCCTTGCCTGCATGTCATTCCGTGCCCTCTCCTCCTCCATCATCTTTCTCGTCCTCTCCTCCATCTCCCGTTGCCTCTCCGCCGCCTCCGCCAGAAGTTTCTCTGTTCTATCTCTCTCAGTCTGTATAGCAGCCTGCAACACCACTCACATGACCATTTGTAATCATTGATGGAAGCGCACACAATGTAATGGAGAAAGATAGCTGAGTACGTATCACTAACCTTGATGGCGAGTTGCACTGGCCGTTCACGAGGCCTTATCTCAGGAGCGGAGCTCGACTGGCGCGCCTTGATCTCCGGGAGAGTGCTAGGACAACGGATAAGTCCATCTCCAATGGCTATGGAGCCATGGGACCTCCCGCCACCAGATATCATCACCAGCTCTGGATCAATGGGACCCTGGCTCGGGTTAAAGTCCTCCCCTTTCCTCGCCTTCCCCTCATCTCTATATCTCACGAGCTTGTTGTGGGAGCAGATGTTGGTGAAGTTGTTTGCATCATCGAGGTCAGACTGAGAGAAAGCCTTGACTTTCTTGAAAGAGCCAGTGTGGGCCATGGCATACAGGTCGTACACCTCTGGCACCTTATCCGCCTTATTGTAGCGTGCCTGAAAGAGAGAAACAATGAAAATTAGTAATTAAAGGGCTCAAGCTAGCATGATGAATGAATTGCATGAATCATGAAGCAAACCACATACCCAGTTGCGCCCGAACTGATATAAGTTGGAGCTGCCTTGATGGTGTGGCACACCTTCCATTTGGGCACGTTTGTCCTTGGCCTGGTTGTGGAGGGCTAGCCATTCTTGTGAGCACCACTCATCGACCAACACCTCCCCACAATCCATCCGATCCGCACACCATCTCGGAGGCGCCTAAGTTAGCAAATAGAAACTTGAGCGCTACGGCTAAGAATTACAAAATGAAGGAACTTAAGTGGAAAGACAAATACGGGCCAACAACTGTATTGGGCTGCCGTCATACCAAACACACTGAACCCATCCGTGCTGATGCCGACTCGAGGATGCCTCGGATCTGCCGCTTTGTCACCATGTAATTCATCAAACTTTTTCCACGCAACACCATCCGATGTGTGTACAATCATCAGATTCCCATCTGCATCTAGTTCGGTTCTTTTGCCCGTTTTGTGCCATGTCATTTGTCTGGCCGTCTCTTCGACCATGAAAAGACGTTGAAGTCTTGGTACGATTGGCATATACCGAAGAACACTAACGGGGATTTTGGTCTGTGTCTTCTCACCCATACCGTTGTCTACCACAACATACCTGGAAGACTTGCAAATGGGACAATAGTTCAAGTCCGCATAGTCAAGCCTAAACAAGACACATCCTTTCTCACAGGCATGTATCTTATCATAGGGCATCTTCAGTGCACGGAGGATTTTGTCCGACTGGTACAGGTTTGCAGGCATTACATGGCCTTTGGGTAGAAAGCGTCCAAATACTGTCATCATTGCATCGTAGCATTCTCTGCCCAAGTTGAACTGAGCCTTCAGAGCCATTACTTGTGAGATGGCATCCAACTGACAAAGCTCAGTGTGCTCATGGAGCGGACGTTTTGAAGACTCCAACATTTCATTGAAGGCCTTTGCAGATTCCTCCATCTCCTCGTCCGAATCCCGAGCATCATCAAAGTCTTGCACCATGTTTTCCATCCCGGTACCATGCTCGTCGGTGCGACGACGATCCACCTCAGCTCGGTCACGTTGGGCAGACTCACCATGAAATGTCCACACCGTATAATCGGGCGTAAAACCACTCTTCTGCAGGTGTTTGCCCATTTCAGCCTCTGTCCTCTTTTCCCAATTGCCGCACCGTAAACAGGGGCACCAGGTTTTCCTCTGGCCATTTGCAAATGCGGCTCGCACAAACCCCTTGGTTTTTGTGAACCATTCAGTGCTCCATTTGTTCTGACCAGTGTGACCGGTGTACATCCACGCACGATCACTCATCTTGACTTTCAGAGCTACTAGACACACAACAAATATATATATATATAATTCACCATGTATGTATTCATCAGTTGATCTACTTTGTCAATTTTATTACGTCCATGCAACCTACACTCTAATAGGTAATTATAGGTCCTAATCCCACCCGAGTATGTTTAGATTGGGTTCATTTTCCCATGCTATGCCCGGGATCCTACGCAAAATTTCGGCAGCACCTCCCCGTTGTTCTCCTGATACACGTCTCTGCAATAAACAGAGAGGATGTGTACCCGGAGAACAACAGGGGAGGCACTGACGAAATTTATGCGTCGGATCCGGAGCAAAGCATATGGGAAAATGAACCCAATCTAAACATACTCGGGCTGTCCATGGATAGCGTTGGACAATTCGAAAGAATCAAGGTTATAAATATGCAAATGCATGCATATTTATAACTATGACGCTTTCGAACGGGAGACACATATTGGTTACGCATACTGATGATTCAAGACACATATATATCTAGCTATCAAGTTTCATCGGAATAGATCAAATAATTAATGGGGGAGGAGGACATGTCATTTGTGCTCACCCACGAACGAAGGGGCAGAGCTCGTCAAACGCACGGCGAGGTCGTCGAACACCAAACCTCGCAGCGATGAAACAACTCCACATTTAAAACTACCCGATCAACACAATTATATATGATGTTTTTCATAACAAAATCGAAAGATATATGACCTAACTAATAATTCACAAATATATGACCCCGTCGGCTTCTGGAAGGCCAAAGAACACCTTTTCGGGAGGTGTCGGGGGTCGGGGTGTCGTGTCGGTCTCGGGGTGCCGTGTCGGGGTCGGGGTCTCGGGGTCGGGGTGTCGGGTCGGGGTGCCGGGTCGGGGCCGGGGTGCCGTGTCGGTGTCGGGGTCGGGGTGTCGGGTCAGGCCCGGGGTCGGGGTCGGGGTCGGGGTCTCGGTGTCGGGGTGTCGGGGGTGTCGTGTCGGGGGTCGGGGTCGGGGTGTCGGGTCGGGGTGCCGGGTCGGGGTCGGGGTGCCGTGTCGGTGTCGGGGTCGGGGTGTCGCGTCAGGCTCGGGGTCGGGGTGTCGGGGTCGGGGTCGGGGTCGGGGTCTCGGTGTCGGGGTGTCGGGGGTGTCGTGTCGGGGGTCGGGGTGTCGTGTCGGTGTCGGGGTGCCGTGTCGGTGTCGGGGTGCCGTGTCGGGGTCGGGGTGCTGTTTCGGGGTCGGGGGGTCGGGGTGTCGTGTCGGGGTCAGGGGTTAGGGGGTCGGGGGGTCGGGGTGTCGTGTCGGGGTCAGGGGGTTAGGGGGTCGGGTGTCGGGGTGGAGTCGGGGTCGGGTGTCGGGGTGTGGTGTCGGGGTTGGGGGTCAGGGGGTCTTCTCATTCTTCTACTACTTCTACTTCTTCTCATTCTTCTACTTCTTCTCGTCCTCCGTCTTCTTCTTCTTCTTTCTCCTCCTCCTCCTCCTCCTCCTCCTCCTCTTCTTCTTCTTCTTCTTCTTCTTCTTCTTCTTGTTTCTCCTCCTCCTCCTCCTCCTCTTCTTCTTCTTCTTCTTCTTCTTCTTCTTCTTTCTCCTCCTCCTCCTCCTCCTCCTCTGCTTCTTCTTCTTCTTCTTCTTCTTTCTCCTCCTCCTCCTCCTCCTCCTCTTCTTCTTCTTCTTCTTCTTCTTCTTCTTCTTCCCCCTTCTACTTAACCTAAACCTAAACTAAAAACCTAAACTAATTAAAACTAAACTATTTAAACTAATTAAACCTAAACTAATTAAACTAAATAACCTAAATTAATTAATTCTAAACTGAAAAAACTTAAACTAAAAAACCTTATCTAAACAGAAAAGAAAAACAAAAAAACAGAAAAAAAAATGGGAGGGGCTCACTGTGGGGGGCGGCGACGGGTCGGGGAGGGGCCGGCGACGGGGGGCCGGGGCGGGGCGGTGGAGGAGGCGGGGCGGCGGGGGGCCGGGGCGGGGCGGTGGAGGAGGCGGGGCGGCAGGGGCCCGGGCAGCGGGGGGCCGGGGCGGGGCGGTGGAGGAGGCGGCCTGGGGCGGCGGGGGGCGCGGGGCGGCGGGGGGCCGGGGCGGCTGTGGGCCGGGGCGGCGGGGGGCCAGGGCGGCGGGGGGCCGGGGCGGGGGGGCGACGGGGCGGTCGGGCGGCGGGGAGCCGGGGCGGTGGGGCGGCGGGGGCGACGGGGCGGCGGCAGGGTGGGAGGAGAGGCGAGGAGGAAGTGAGTAACGGGCGGGGGGGTACCTGCCGTTAGTCAAGTGCCCTCTTTGCCGTCCGCCAGCCTTTGCCGTCCGCCTTTTTGCCTCTTTGCCGTCTGCTAGCGGACGGCAAAGAGGTGGGCCGTTAAGATTTTTTCAAACGAGCGGGGGGTGGGGGCCACCTCACTCTTTGCCGTCTGCCAGCGGACGGCAAAGATTCTTTGCCGTCCAGACGGCAAAGAGCTGGCAGATCGCAAAGAGCTTCTTTGCCGTCAGCCTTTTCTTTGCCGTCTGCTTTTGGGTAGCTGATGGCAAAGAGCTTCTTTGCCGTCAGCTAGCGGACGGCAAAGATCTGGCAGATGGCAAATTAGCTGATTCCAGTAGTGATGCTTGCTAATTACACTTTCAAGGGTGGAATACCTAAGAAACTAGGAGATCCAGGAGTACCAACTATACCATGCTCCATTAAAAGAAACTATGTTAGAACTGCTTTATGTGATCTTGGAGCCGGTGTTAGTGTTATGCCTCTCTCTTTATATCATAGACTTCATTTGAATAAGTTGACACCTACTGAAATATCTTTGCAAATGGCCGATAAATCAACTGCTATACCTGTCGGTATTTGTGAGGATGTGCCTGTTGTGGTTGCAAACATTACTATTTTAACAGACTTTGTTATTCTTGATATTCCCGAGGACGATAGGTTGTCTATTATGCTTGAAGACCCTTTTTGAATACTGCAGGGGCCGTTATTGATTGCAACAAAGGCAATGTCACTTTTCAAGTTAATGGTAATGAGCATACGGTACACTTTCCGAGGAAACAACCTCAAGTTCATAGTATCAATTCTATTAGAAAAATTCCATCGATTATTTTTGGAGGTTTTGAATTTCCTCTCCCTACTGTCAAGAAGAAATATGATATTCTTATTATAGGGGATGTGCATATCCCCGTTGAGGTAACATAGTGTTATTCGAAATTTCTCCGGTTTCATGTTATTCAAAATGAGTTTGTTAACAAGACTTGATCAACCTTGTTAGTGGATTCCTTTTGATGAGCATGAGATGGATGAAGTTAGAAAGCACAACCTTCTGTACCCTCCTTTTACTTTCTATTATTTAGTTGAAATAAGGTAAAAATAGTATTTTCTGTCTGTTTTCTGAATTATTCGTGCAATATAAAAATACCCCGAAAATAAAAGTTCTCCAAATGCCCTGAAATTGAATGATTTTTTCTGGAATATTTGAGAATATTTGGCACTGAGAACACAGCAGGGGGAGCTGGCACCTGGCCACGAGGGTCCAGGGCGCGCCCCCTGCCTCGTGGGCCCATGGTGGCTCCCCTCCACTTATTCCTGCACCCACACACTTCTTCTTCCTCCCCAAAAAAATCACCATCCAGCTCAAGCACGAGTTCTAGCTCATTTTGCTGCGATTTTCGATCTCCTTGCTAAAAGCACCTCTCACAAAACTGCTTTGGGGGATTGTTCCTTGGTATGTGACTCTTCCATTAGTCCAATTAGTTTTTGCTCTAGTGCTTTATTCATTGCAAATTTGTGCTGCCTAGGTGACCATGTTCTTGAGCTTGCATGTCAAATTTATATGGTTCCAAGTAGTTCTAATGCATGATATAGTCTCTAGGCACTTGTAGGAGTAGTTGCTATCAATTTTGTTGAGCTTGGTTCACTTTTATTTGAAGTTACTAAAAATTTCAGAAATTTTTCAGAGGAAGAAATATGCTTAGGAAAATGTACCAAGGTGGTTCTTCAAGGAAGCAAGGACCCAGGCTTGCAATGTGTGATGCTGGCGATGAGCCACCAAGGGACGCCCCAGTGCGGCGGCCCTGTGAATGGCCTTCGAAAAACTTTATGGATCGAGCGGGAATCAAGGAAGAATTTAACGCATATTTGCGTTACGCTGATCTTGTGAGCTTCGAGGAGGAAAAATGCCGCCAATACCACTATCTCACTAGTTCCTTTGTGAGGAGGTTTGAATTTTCATCTTCACGCAATTCTCCAACTGTCCTGTTTGATCTTTATGAAAAATCTTATACGATGGACTCAGAGGATTTTACCACTGCTTGCAAACTTCCACAATGGGGTAGTGCTAGTGAACCTCGCAAATCTGAATTTAGAAATTTTCTTGCTAGTATAACTGTGGGGGAATCTAGAGATATAGCACAAGCTACCATTGGGAGCATTCATTTTCCTGCTATACATTATTTTGCTCTCTTCATAGGTAGGTGCATAAATGGTAAAGATGAAGCATGTCATATGTGTGTCCCTGACCTCAGTATTTTTAGGAGTGCTATGTTAGGAGACAAATCTTATAATTTGGGAGCCATTGTTGCATGTAGGTTGCATCATAATTGATTTAATGGAGATTTCTTTGGTGAAATTTATGCAACCCGCTTAGCTGATTTTCTTGGTGTAACCATACGTAATGATGATATTGAATTGCCTCCTACTTATTTAGACTTTAATGCTATGGTTCACCACCAGTTTGTCGAGAGGAATGAATCACCTCTCCGGTATCGCTTAATCTTTGACAGACGCCGTGCTGTCCGTATTACTCTCCCTGCTCCTGCCTTCTTTGATTATCAGGCAAAAGGAAGACATTTTATTACCAGAGAGGAGGCAGATGAGTACGAGAGGAGGGCGGAGGCAGCCCGCCGCCACGCTGCAGCCCAGGAGGCAATAGCCGCTACATCTCAGTACGACCCCAGCTACAACTATGGATATCCGCCAGGCCATCCGTGGCAATAAACCAACTTAGGCCAAAAGCCTAAGCTTGGGGGAGTACGTATTTCCCACCGACATTACATTTATGTTCACACACACTCATTGCTAGATGTCGGTGCTCATACTCTTTCACTGTAATATCCATGCTAGTTTATTTTCTTTTTCTTGCTTTCTTCTTGTGTGTTTAATACACCTTAAGAGAAACAAAAAAAATTAGTGTAGCTTTTAGCTAGTTTACTTTCTTGCTGTAGTAGTAATAATTAAAAAGAAAACCCAAAAAGATTTCCCGTTCTTCTTTTGCTTGTTGGGAGCTTTCCTGTGTAAATAGTTTTCCTTCTTTTCTTTTCTTTGGGGCTCGATAGGAGAAGACCATAATTAAATTGTTGAAGTGGCTCTTATATGCATTGTTGTTGATTTAACCAAGAGCCCATATTGCCTTGTCTTCTCCTGTTTATTGAATGCTCGCAGATTCCAGCTTAGTCCAATGCACGTGCACTCTTATTATTATTCACTTCGTTCGGTCGTGCAAGTGAAAGACAATTATGACGATATATGATGGACTGACTGAGATAAGAGAAGCTGGTATAAACTCGACCTCTCTTGTTTTTGTAAATATGATTAGTTCATCGTTCCTGATTCAGCCTATTATGAATAAACATGTTTGCAATGACAACTAGAGATTATAGTTGCTTGTGCCATGCTTGATTAGCTATGAGTTATAATGGTTTAACTTGCGTGCCAACATGCTATTAAAATGGTTGTGATGTGGTATAGCAGGGTGGTATCCTCCTTTGAATGATTTAAGTGACTCGACTTGGCACATGTTCACACATGTAGTTGAAACAAATCAACACAGCCTTCAAGATATTTATGTTCATGGTGGATTATATCCTACTCGTGCTTGCACTCAATGTTTATTAATTTTAATGCATGTTCATGACTGGTGTCGCTCTCTAGTTGGTCGCTTCCCAGTCTTTTGCTAGCCTTCACTTGTGCTAAGCGAGAATACTGCTTGTGCATCCAATCTCTTAAACCCCAAAGTTATTCCATATGAGTCCACTATACCTTCCTATATGCGGTATCTACCTTCCGTTCCAAGTAAATTTGTATCTGCCAAACTCTAAACCTTCAAATGAAATTATGTTTTGTATGCTCGAATAGCTCATGTATCAACTAGGGCTGTCTGTATCTTCCATGTTAGGCGGGTTATTCTCAAGAGGAGTGGACTCCGCTCCTCACTCATGAGAAAATGGCTGGTCACCAGGATGCCCAGTCCCATGCTTTATGCAAACTAAATCAAAATAATTGCAAACAAAACTCCCCCTGGGACTGTTGCTAGTTGGAGGCACTCGTTGTTTCGAGCAAGCCAAGGATTGATGCTTGTTGGTGGAGGGGGAGTATAAACTTTACCATTCTGTTTGGGAACCGCCTATAATGTGTGTAGCATGGAAGATATCGCCATCTCTCGGTTGTTATGTTGACAATGAAAGTATGCCGCTCAAAATATTATTTATCTCTATTTCAAATCCGAGCTCTGGCACCTCTACATATCCATGCTTCCCTCTGCGAAGGGCCTATCTATTTACTTTTATGTTGAGTCACCACCCTCTTATTAAAAAGCACTAGCTGGAGAGCGCTGCTGTCATTTGCATCCATTACTATTAATTTATATTGGGTATGACTATGACTGGATCTCTTTTACCATGAATTACAATGTTTAGTCAGTCCTTGATCTTTAAAGGTGCTCTACATTTATGTTTTATGGTCTCAGAAAGGGCTAGCGAGATACCATCTTGTTATATCATATTATGATTGTTTTGAGGAAGTGTTGTCATCCGAGATTTATTATTATTGCTCGCTAGTTGATTATGCCATTGACATGAGTAAACATGAGACCTCAGTGTTATTGTGAATATGGTTAGTCATAATCTTTGCTGAAAACTTGAATGCTGGCTTTACATATTTACAACAACAAGAGCAAACAAAGTTTGTAAAAGTTTTTCTTTATCACTTTCAGTTTATCAACTGAATTGCTTGAGGACAAGCAAAGGTTTAAGCTTGGGGGAGTTGATACGTCTCCCTCGTATCTACTTTTCCAAACACTTTTGCCCTTGTTTTGGACTCTAACTTGTATGATTTGAATGGAACTAACCCGGACTGACGCTGTTTTCAGCAGAATTGCCATGGTGTTATTTATGTGCAGAAACAAAAGTTCTCGGAATGACCTGAAACTCCACGGAACTTATTTTTGGAAAATATTAAAAATATTGGTGAAAGAATCAAGGCCAGGGGGCCCACCACCTGGCCACGAGGGTGGGGGGCGCGCCCCCTGCCTCGTGGGCCCCCTATTGCTCCACCGACCTCAACTCCAACTCCATATATTCACTTTCGGGGAGAAAAAAATCAAAAAGAAGGATTCATTGCGTTTTACGATACGGAGACGCCGCCAAGCCCTAAAACCTCTCGGGAGGGCTGATCTGGAGTCCGTTCGGGGCTCCGGAGAGGGGGATTCGTCGCAGTCGTCATCATCAACCATCCTCCATCACCAATTTCATGATGCTCACCGCCGTGCGTGAGTAATTCCATCGTAGGCTTGCTGGACGGTGATGGGTTGGATGAGATTTATCATGTAATCGAGTTAGTTTTGTTAGGGTTTGATCCCTAGTATCCACTATGTTCTGAGATCGATGTTGCTATGACTTTGCTATGCTTAATGCTTGTCACTAGGGTCCGAGTGCCATGATTTCAGATCTGAACCTATTATGTTTTCATGAATATATGTGAGTTCTTGATCCTATCTTGCAAGTCTATAGTCACCTACTATGTGTTATGATCCGGCAACCCCGAAGTGACAATAATCGGGACCACTGCCGGTGATGACCGTAGTTTGAGGAGTTCATGTATTCACTATGTGTTAATGCTTTGGTCCGGTACTCTATTAAAAGGAGGCCTTAATATCCCTTAGTTTCCGTTAGGACCCTGCTGCCACGGGAGGGTAGGACAAAAGATGTCATGCAAGTTCTTTTCCATAAGCACGTATGACTAAATTCGGAATACATGCCTACATTACATTGATGAATTGGAGCTAGTTCTGTGTCACCCTATGTTATGATTGTTACATGATGAACCGCATCCGGCATAATTCTCCATCACCGATCCAATGCCTACGAGCTTTTCACATATTGTTCTCCGCTTATTTACTTTACCGTTGCTACTGTTACAATTACTACAAAACCCAAAAATATTACTTTGCTACTGTTACCGTTACTTCCATACTACTTTGCTATTAAATACTTTGCTGCAGATATTAAGTTATCCAGGTGTGGTTGAATTGACAACTCAACTGCTAATACTTGAGAATATTCTTTGGCTCCCCTTGTGTCGAATCAATAAATTTTTGGGTTGAATACTCTACCCTCGAAAACTGTTGCGATCCCCTATACTTGTGGGTTATCAAGGAGGAGAAAAAGGAAGGGGCGCCGCCCCCCCCCTCCTTGTCCAATTCGGACTAGAGGGGGAGGGGGCGCGCGGCCTGCCCTGGCCGCCCCTCCTCTTCTCCACTAAGGCCCATGTAGGCCCATTAATCCCCCGGGGGGGTTCCGGTAACCCCCCGGTACTTCGGTATATATCCGATAACCCCCGGAACCATTCCGGTGTCCGAATGTAGTCGTCCAATATATCAATCTTCATGTCTCGACCATTTCGAGACTCCTCGTCATGTACGTGATCACATCCGGGACTCCTAACTACCTTCGGTACATCAAAACATATAAACTCATAATATAACTGTCATCGAAACTTTAAGCGTGCGGACCCTACGGGTTCGAGAACTATGTAGGCATGACCGAGACACGTCTCCGGTCAATAACCAATAGCGGAACCTGGATGCTCATATTGGCTCCCACATATTCTACGGAGATCTTTATCGGTCAAACCGCATAACAACATACGTTGTTCCCTTTGTCATCGGTATGTTACTTGCCCGAGATTCGATCGTCGGTATCTCAATACCTAGTTCAATCTCGTTACCGGAAAGTCTCTTTACTCGTTCCGTAATACATCATCCCGGAACTAACTCATTAGTTACAATGCTTGCAAAGCTTATAGTGATGTGCATTACCGAGTGGGCCCAGAGATACCTCTTCGACAATAGGAGTGGCAAATCCTAATCTCGAAATACGCCAACCCAACAAGTACCTTCGGAGACACTTGTAGAGCACCTTTATAATCACCCAGTTACGTTGTGACGTTTGGTAGCACACAAAGTGTTCCTCCAGTAAACCGGAGTTGCATAATCTCATAGTCATAATAACATGTATAAGTCATGAAGAAAGCAATAGCAGAATACTAAACGATCGTGTGCTAAGCTAACGGAATGGGTCAAGTCAATCACATCATTCTCCTAATGATGTGATCCCGTTAATCAAATGACAACTCATGTCTATGGCTAGGAAACATAACCATCTTTGATCAACGAGCTAGTCAAGTAGAGGCATACTAGTGACACTCTGTTTGTCTATGTATTCACACAAGTATTATGTTTCCGGTTAATACAGTTCTAGCAGAATAATAAACATTTATCATGAAATAAGGAAATAAATAATAACTTTATTATTGCCTCTAGGGCATATTTCCTTCAGCGACGCAGGCGCGGGAGGCGGTGTACCTCGAGCACTGGCGCCAGATCCGGGTGGCCGAGGAGCGCCGCGACGGGGCGTACCTCGAGATGCTTGAGCGCGACCTCGAGGAGGAGCAGCGCGAGGCCGAGGAGGAGGCGCGACAGGCCGCGGCTGCACAGGCGGCCGCACAGCCCCCCGTGCCGGCACCGCCTGCGCCGGACATGGCCGCGCTCTGGAACACAGCGTTCTCCTGGGCCGGGCCGGCGCCGACGCTCATCGACCTCACGGACCCGGAGGACGACGACGCCGCCGCCTAGGGCAGCGCGCTGCCTCGTAGTTTAGGTTGTTTTTATTTTTAAAAAATGCAAATGTGGACGCGTGGACTCTCGTCGGCCTTCGTGGCCGGCTTTATGTTTAATTAATATTGTTTTTCTTTTTTAATATGCATGCGTTATTTATTTATTTCTAGCGCCGTCAAAATGGGTCGGGCCGGCGTTGGGCGCACGCGCCGACCCAAACGCGGAAGCGGACATCCGTGTCCGCCTGGTCGACCCAAACGGACAAAAAATGGACAAAAGCGCCGTCCGTTTGGGTCGGCCCGTTGGAGTTGCTCTAACACAGTACATACGCAAACGCTCGTATACACATGCATACACTCATCCATATGAACGCACACACGCACACCCTACCCTATGAGCACCTCCGGAAGACTGAGCCGGCATATCATTTTGAAATTTACGAAGTCATCGTAGGCACCTCGTCGTCGACGGGAACATCTCCTCCCACTGAATGCGCATCGCCGGAAATCCTGAAATAAATCCAGATTATTCGATTAGCACAGTAGCATCCCGCAAAAAACAAATAGCATAGTGGAAGTATCGGATTTTTCTCGTGTGCATCTCAAGTCTGTAAAATACACCAACGACTATTTTCTTCCACTCACAAGAATGTGACGTGTTAGGCATGCTTTGAGTTTGAGTTTGTGTTTGCTTTAGCACAATTTTAGTTTTGTGTACATGTGTATGAAAGAAAATCTTTGAAATGTGCAAGAGAGGCGAAGCCCAATTAGCTTAACGGGCTAAGCTGGCCCTGTCCAATACTGGGCCGCAGATATCGTTAACTTCGGCGGGGTAGGGTGGTTCAAATGCAAGTTAGCCCACCAAGAAGCTAGGCCCGCTAAAAGAAAAAGAAAAACAAGATGCTAGCCAGACCCACACAGCATGGCGGCCGAAGAAAAATAATCAGGAAACAGTTCTTCCACGTGGAAAAAACGGCACGGCTGTCGGGTTAGGATCCTCTGCAGTACTGTACCGTGCTGTACAGTCACTGTCATGTGGGACCTGGCCCCACATGTCATCGACACTACAGCACCATATGGTACTGTAGAGGATCTCAACCCACGGCTGTCCTATCCTGGCCGTCCGGTTTGTAAAAAAAAGAAAAACTAACGCTCACACGTGTGGGCGTTTAAACATCGCCCACATGTCTTCATCATGACTCATTTTGTCACGTATGAACAGATGACATCAGCAGAAATCTTTTTGGTTTTTGGCTTAAAAATATTTTATCTCCTAATTAAAAAAGCGAATTAAAAATCCATTTTCACCATTAAATCCGTCTCAACGAGATCTTCAAAACTAGACCCCATGTTGATATGTTTCGACGAAATTTTTTTTAACCAAAAGTTGCCACGATGTTTACACTGTAGTTGCCATAGTGCTTAAACTAAAGTTGTCATGTGGTAATTTTAGTTTGTAGATCATGGCAATTTTAGTTTTTCGATGATGATAATTCCAGTACTTTGATTATGAAAATATTTTTTTGTATGAACCATGGCAATTTTAAGTGCATGTATTATGGCAATTTTAATTTATGGTGCATGGCAAGTCTAGTTTCTTAATTCCCCGTTTTATAATATGTCAAAATTTACTTTTAAATGTAGAAAAAAATAGCTGAAACATATCATGGCAACTTCAGTATAAACATCATGGCAATTCATGTGCAATAGACACGATAACTTTTAACCCAAAAAAAAATTCGTCGAAATATATTGATACGAGATCTAGTTTCGAAGATCTCGTCGCGAGAGATTTAATGGTGAAAACAGATCTTCAATCGGATTTTTCATTTAAGAGATAAAACATTTTAAAAACAGAAAATTCAAAAAGATTTTCACATGCATGCATGCGGTGACATGGCTTAGTATGTATACTATAGGGCGTGTGGGCGGGTTTGACTCCCACCACACGTGTGAGCGTTAGCGTTGTTAAAAAAAACCTTGTCGTCCGTATCATCGTGTACCGCATACCACGTACGACCGCCCGGTCGACGAGCGGGTCATGCGCAATCACGGCATACCGCATACGCGTGACCGCACGTGCCGTCGCCGCCGCTGGCGTGCGTACGGCACGCGCAAGTTGGGAACTACTCTCCTGTATTTTGGGGCGGCCGCGGAGGTGTGTGCGCGTGGTAGGCTCGCGTTCATTCGCGGTGAGAAGCGGGGCAACAGATCGGGCGCACGTAGCAAGGGCATGTACATCGGTATAGAAGGATGGTGTCTATAGCATCTGTACACATCATCTGTAGACACCATTAAAAATAAACACATGAATAGGGTGTCTGTTTTTCTTTTTTGAGCGGCATAGGGTGTCCGTTAGGCCGGCTGTTAAAGTCCAACCACTTCTAAATATCTGGCCCACAAAACATGAGATCTCAGCAGCCCACAATGTTCGACAGGCTCGTACAACGGGGGAAAGACCATCTGTAAGCAGCGATTTACGTGGCATTAGACCGTCGGTATTTTTGCAGACTAGTAAGCGTGCACGTGCGATGCACGTATCATAATCTATAATGAAAACAGTCTGTATTTAATGCTTATTTCTCTTTTAGGCATTTTTACCAAACCATTTAAATGCCTCATGCCTAACAATATGAGCGGTGTAAAATGATCTAAAATAATGACACACCATAAAATAATTAGTATTATAACATGATGCAAAATATACCTGATGGGAGTGTCGGATCCAAAATAACGCACACCGTAAAATAGTTAGTATGATGACTATTCACAAAAAAAATAGTATGACGATATGATGCAAAATATATCTCTCGGGATTGTCGGACAAAATATCTCCCGTGAAGTACTCCATAAATTTAACAACCAGAAGACCACAAGATAACCTGTATGATGATTATAAATGAGTTTTATAAAACTATTATACTTCAATTCTTTTTTATAAAACTATCAAAATAATCATGACTGAACATTTATTTAAACCTTTGTGACACTATAAAAAAAGCACCATACAACCAATACAGCCAAACCGAACACGTCCAATAAAAAAGAATTAAACAATGTCCGATGCTAATATAAACCAAATGAAAGGGCTAGTGATAATTACATAAAAATGAACAACGCCCAACGCTATATATTAGTATTAATTCATTATTACTTGACCAAAGAGCCATCGATAAAGAAAGAAAAAAGAAAGAAAGAACTGGACACTTCCTACGCTCCTTGCCTCGTGCCTCCCTCTTAGAGCAACTTTAGCAAACCCCGCATCCGGCGCAAACCCGCATAATTCCGGCGATTATACGGGCTCGACCCATTTTTCTGGCCAGACCAGAGCCCGCATCGGTGTCCGGCCCGTAAATTTTTTTGCCGCAGCCCGCAAACGCAACCCCCGAGCCACTATAACTGCGGGTTTGCGGGGCAGATGCGGGTCGAAACCCTATCCTCCCGCCGCCGCGTTCCCCTCCAATTCCCCACCGCGCCGCTCGATTTCTCGTCGCCGGCGAGCCTTGAACCACCATGGCCGACTCGAGGGATGAGGCGGAGCGCCGCCGCCGCGCCAGATCTGACGCCGCGCGCCAGCGGGGAGCGCGTCGGTGGCTCAACCAGCGTGCCCGGCCGCCGCCGGCATTCGACCTGCACGTGATGAAGGAGGAGCAGGCGAAGCTCTTCGTCGACCTCGGCTCCGACTCCTCCGACTCCGACTGATCGCCGCCGGTGGGCAGCTACCGCAGGAGCTCCGGTGAGCTCAATTTTGTTGCAGTGGTGCGGTAGCGTAGGCCCTGTCTAGCATATCTAACCTTTATGTATGCATGTGGCGTGTATGAACTTATTATGCGAAGAAGAACCATGCATGCGAGCGAGCTCCGGCGAGCTGTTGCTTAAATTTCTCGCGCGAAACAATTTTTTTTAAAATTTAGGGGTTTGTTTGCGGTTTCTAGTCTGCCGCCGCAAATTTCGGCCTGCATAACCGCCCCCGTGTGACTTGCAAACACATTTTATAGGTCGGCAAAATGCGGGGTCCGCTAGAGTTGGTCTTACACCTCACACATCAGCAAACCTTATCCCTTCCACCGTCTCCCCACCGCTCCTATAGAAAAGAAAAAGAAAAAGAAAACGCTAGCAGCGGAGCGCCACCACCCACCACACAACAGTCAGCCGCTGCCATCCTCGGTGCTCCCGGCGGTCGGCGAAGGAGACCCTGGGCGTGCTGCTGCTCCGGAGGAACGCTTACCTAGAGCAGGAGCTCGACCTTCGCTTCCGCCTCTTCCGCTCCTAGGATTCCCCTCCCGACGGGCGCGCCGAGTTCCTTCGCGCCAACACCTCCTCCATCGGCGCCGTCGTTGGCAACGCAGATGCCGCATCGATGCGCCGTCGTCCTTCTCTGTGGGGACCGACCGCGTCGACCTCCCAAGTGCCGGGAGCGGCGGATCTGCGTCACCAACACCCCCGACTTCCTCACCGATGAGGTCGCTGGCCTCGCCATCTCCGTGCCAAGGAAGACCATGCAGGCTGACCGCTACGTGCACGCCGGCTTGTGGAAGGCAAGGGGGACTACACAGTCACCATGCGGGTTAGTTTTCGATGCTTCCCCGTTGACTTCCGTTTGTATTGTTCTATCCACTGGAATCTTTAGTGATTCTTTAATATAAATGCATATATCTTAATCGATACTTTTAGTGGATACATGGTCGATGGCACCAAGTAATTACTTACTGGTGAGACATCACCCATCGAGATGGCGAGGCTTTGATTGGACATACACATATATACCTCTATGTAGCCCAAATCGTTAGGCTCAAATTCTTCCATGATGAGCGTTGTGTACTCATCCGCTCGCTCCTTGATCTTGGAAAGTTTGTTTGCTGAGGCACTAAGGGGGATAATCTGCGAAAGCGTGTCATCATTTGCTTAATTAATAGCGGAATATATGCTTCACACTTGCACACTAAGACTGCATTTTCAGTTTGGGCTCTTGTGACTGACCTCCTTAACATCCTTGGATGTGATTCTTCCATCAGCATTTTGTCAACCCTGAACAAAGTGCACCTATATATCAAGAGTGAAGGAAACCATGACAAGACATTTAGCATAAGTGAACTACCAACATGTCGATGCATGTTTCGTAACAGTTGTCGAAACCCTGGTGACTGAGTTGCTCCCAGATTTCTTTCAGCTCCGCCTTGGTCAGCTCTTCACTATCCCTCTCTTCCTCGCGGGTGAATCGAACATCTGCACTGCAAACTCGTCGGGCCCTTCCATCCCTCATCCCTGCACACACAATCAAAAGTAATCACTACTTGAAGAATACTACAAATTATATCCAAGGAATACTCACTGAAACTGTTCGATATACCTATCAATGCATTTTCCAAATCTGGAACGGAGCAGGACACCATCAACGTGTAAGTGATTGAACGATTTCTCCACGGCGGCCCAGCCGTCAGCGGCAACTTTGGCAGTCACAAACTGCAAGCCCTTGAGTGCCACTGCAGCGGTACTCTTGCTTCTGTTTTATCTCTTCCTTGCATGAGCCATGCAGCCTCTGTTGGAGAACGTAGTAATTTCAAAAAAATTCCTACGCACACGCAATATCATGGTGATGCATAGCAACGAGAGGGGAGAGTATGTCCACGTACCCTCGTAGACCGAAAGCGGAAGCGTTAGCACAACGCGGTTGATGTAGTCGTATGTCTTCACGATCCGACCGATCAAGTACCGAACGCACGACACCTCCGAGTTCAGCACACGTTCAGCCCGATGACGTCCCTCGAACTCCGATCCAGCCGAGTGTTGAGGGAGAGTTTCGTCAGCACGACGGCGTGGCGACGATGATGATGTTCTACCGACGCAGGGCTTCGCCTAAGCACCGCTACGATATTATCGAGGTGGACTATGGTGGAGGGGGGCACCGCACACGGCTAAAAGATCAATGATCAATTGTTGTGTCTATGGGGTGCCCCTGCCCCCGTATATAAAGGAGCAAGGGGGGAGAGGCGATCGGCCAGGAGAGGGGCACGCCAGGAGGAGTCCTACTCCCACCGGGAGTAGGATTCCCTCCCTTCCTTGTTGGATTAGGAGAAGGGGGAAAGAGGAGGAGGAGAAGAAGGAAAGGGGGGTGCCGCCCCCCTCCTTGTCCAATTCGGACTAGAAGGGGAGGGGGCGCGCGGCCTGCCCTGGCCGCCCCTCCTCTTCTCCACTAAGGCCCATGTAGGCCCATTAATCCCCCGGGGAGTTCCGGTAACCCCCCGGTACTCCAGTATATATCCGATAACCCCCGGAACCATTCCGGTGTCCGAATATAGTCGTCCAATATATCAATCTTCATGTCTCGACCATTTCGAGACTCCTCGTCATGTCCGTGATCATATCCGGGACTCTGAACTATCTTCGGTACATCAAAACATATAAACTCATAATATAACTATCATCAAAACTTTAAGCGTGCGGACCCTACGGGTTCGAGAACTATATAGACATGACCGAGACACGTCTCCGGTCAATAACCAATAGCGGAACTTGGATGCTCATATTGGCTCCCACATATTCTACGAAGATCTTTATCGGTCAAACCGCATAACAACATACGTTTGTTCCCTTTGTCATCGGTATGTTACTTGCCCGAGATTCGATCGTCGGTATCTCAATACCTAGTTCAATCTCGTTACCGGCTAGTCTCTTTTACTCGTTCCGTAATACATCATCCCGCAACTAACTCATTAGTTGCAATGCTTGCAAGGCTTAAGTGATGTGCATTACCGAGTGGGCCCAGAGATACCTCTCCGACAATCGGAGTGACAAATCCTAATCTCGAAATACGCCAATCCAACAAGTACCTTCGGAGACACCTGTAGAGCACCTTTATAATCACCCAGTTACGTTGTGATGTTTGGTAGCACACAAAGTGTTCCTGCGGTAAACGGGAGTTGCATAATCTCATAGTCATAATAACATGTATAAGTCATGAAGAAAGCAATAGCAGAATACTAAACGATCGTGTGCTAAGCTAACGGAATGGGTCAAGTCAATCACATCATTCTCCTAATGATGTGATCCCGTTAATCAAATGACAACTCATGTCTATGGCTAGGAAACATAACCATCTTTGATCAACGAGCTAGTCAAGTAGAGGCATACTAGTGACACTCTGTTTGTCTATGTATTCACACAAGTATTATGTTTCCGGTTAATACAGTTCTAGCATGAATAATAAACATTTATCATGATATAAGGAAATAAATAATAACTTTATTATTGCCTCTAGGGCATATTTCCTTCAGCCTCCGCAGGCACTGGCCTGACGCCTTGGACCAACACTGAATCGCGTTGTAGATCGAGCGTGATCTCGACAACATCGTCGTTGTCTCTGAGCCAGGTGGTCTTTGTGGCCTGTTGCTGCTTGGACCTTCTAAGCTTCCATTGTGTGTTTAGGATCAGTGTTGCAGTGTCAGAATCAGTGGCTCGCTTGCCAGCTTCAGTGTCAGCCATGTCCTTGTTTACCTACCTCTAGTACAACTTCTCCCTGCTCAAAGGAGAAGTTGGTCACTAACTGTCTTTTTGAGCGAATCAAAACTCAAAGCAGACGTGTCTCCACAAATAGAAAGGTAAAAAAATAGAAGTCACAAGTGTACTTGTAATAACTTAAGAAACAAGAGTAGAAATTACAAGAGAAGAGATCTTTCTTTCTATTTCCCAAGTGCTCAGATCTAGCTAGCTCAATCAAGGACTCATCTCTCCATGGGGGAAGTTAAGCGACATCATCCACTGGAGTAAACATATATTGGACCGAACCCCAAGTGGAGAAACAAACATACACTAACTAACCATCAAGCACAGAAGAAGAAAAGAAACTATTTTTTAATTCAAAGGGGAAAAGAGCAAAATTTATACCTTAAACCCAAGAGATTTCAGGCCCTAATTGGAACCGGGAGCAAAGAGAAGCCTTAATAAATACTCCCTCTGTCTCAAAATATAAGACATTTTTGACACTTTTGAGACATGGGGAGTACAAACCAAGTTGTTTGGGACCTAAACGCACGAGGGCAAACACCAACCAACACTGGCACTTGGCACTTCTCACTGGTGTCTGCTCTACTCCGAATGCGACTGGCTGGCCTCGCGACAAATGACAGGGGAAATTGGTTAGTGTATGGTTGCACTTCAGCTATAGGAAACTTAAGGGGGAAAACCAGAATATTCATATTTTTTCTCTTTGAATCAGATCTAGAGGTATTTTCCAAAAGAAACTTCGAAGAAAACAGAAACAACAGTAAAAAAACTGTCGGCAACTCCAAAAGAAGATGGTGGTGACTGAGAGTTAGCATCCGGAGATTTACATACATGTTTGTCGTGCATCCAGTGAATCACATACAAGTTTAGTTCAGTTTGTTTGCATCAAAATAGAAACCCTTCCAAGCTTCTAGCACTACCACTTTCCAATTATTATTTTGGCTACGTTGATATAACCAGTGTTCTTATATTTTCTTATGATGTGTCAATAGAATTTCTGGTGAATTTTACCTGTATGAAACTTTTTATGTGTGTTATGTCCTTTCAAGAATACTCTTGTACTTACATGATGTGGGTTATTCAGGTTATTATTTGGTGGCCAGATCTCATGAGAGGTGTTGTGTCAATTGCATTGGCCTACAATAAGGTAAAGTATTGTGAAACAACTAACCAGGAATCCTAATGTGCAGTGTGCACTTAATTTCTGTAATAAAACATTATAGATCATGGTGTCATAGACAACTAACCAGGAATCCTAATGTGCAGTGCCTACTCATTTTTTTAATAAAACATTATAGATCATGGTGTCCTGTAGGAAATTATATTATAGATCATGGTAACAAATTATATTGCATAAATCAGCAGTGTGATGATGACAATTTCCTTTATTTTCTTCGGAACATAAGATGTGCAAATTACAATGATGTAACCTATGCAGGGGAAGGGCTGGAAGTACGCCGACGGAAGGGCGCGATGGCGACCTATGTCCTTGAGACGGTGTGGCCACCAGTGCGAGGATGGTGTGGACATCGGAGCTAGGGCAACGCGTTGATATGGGCTGAGATGACCTCGAGACGGCGGCCACCGAGGCGACACGCCGTGGACACCAGATCAGGGCGGCTCGCCGAGGCGGGGATGTCTCCTCAAGACGGCGGCCACCAGAGCGAGGATGACATGGACACCAGATCTAAGGCAGCTCGCCGGGATGGGAAGGTCTCCTCGAGATGGCGGCCACCAGGGGCGAGGGCAGTTCGTGGCCTGGTGGCGGCGTTGATGACGGGCGTAGTGTATTTTCCTGGAGGTATTGGGTTGTCCAACATCCCGTGCGGGGGCAGACGCGTGGGCAGTCTGCCGGCAGAACATTTGCTCTGAACCGTTGATCTGATTGACAGACGATTGATGTAATGTGGACACTTGGATGCGTTTAAGTTGGTTTGATCGGACGGGGCTGGTTATCCTGTGTGCACTATTTGGTGTGGCTATAGCGGAATTCATGTTTGCTTTTTTAATAGTAGTATAGATAAGCTCGATTGTTTTACCCTTTCTCTCTCCCCCACGTCACATATCTTCATATGTGGCAGCTGTTACAGATAGCTGACTAGATGTCGTTGTACAGGCCCTAACAGTTGGTGCCCGTGGTCTCCGTTGAACCGTTCCGGTTAAATCCAGGTCGCTAACGAACCGCGGAATGTTCCGGCCCGCCTACTTGGTAAGCCACCAACAATGTTACTACGTAGAGTACTAGCCACCACGGTAGTTAGTGGTACGCGCTGTGCTGCAACCTGCAAGACACCACACAATCTTGGCGAGGGCACCAACGGAGAGATGGTTCTTCTCTCTGTTTCTCCCCCGGTGTTCCGGCGTTGAACCACCAACATGTTGTAAAAAAATAAGAACCACCAACATGGAATGCGTGAACGGCAAACGACAAATGAATACTGCGCCGACATGCCAACTCTCGTGAAATGGAGTCCTTGAGCGTAGAATCGGCACATGCCGGTCCTTTTATGCCACTACTGGAGTTTTTAGTTGCCTGCAGGAATGGAAACAAAATTCTGATCATATTTGCAAGCCGAATGTGAAACTAGTACTAGTACATCGCAGACAAAAGAAGAAAGAACTCACCTAGTGGGGTTTGAATTTGACGAAATAGGCTTGCACCCCGCTGTATTAATATAGCAAACATCCAATATAACCAACGATAGGTGCTGAGGCGAAAGCAGCGCAATCACGCCCAAAAGAAACGAAAGAAAAAAAATACAAAAGGAACAAATGCAGACAACGGCGAATCAACAAAAACGAAGAAGCCTCGTGATCGTTGCGCCCGCCGAAGATCTCCCACCAAGCTCCTAGGCTCCGAAGCGCCGGTACCAATCAACACCTCTAGGAAGGGACGCGACGACTACGAAGCTGCTGCCAAGGGTTTCCCCCTTACGCGGCGAGGATAAAGGGAGGGTAGCACCCGACGCCCTCCAGGAAGGTTCGGTGGCACCTTCAAGCGCCACCGCGTCGGTGTCGGACATGCCGACAGGGATTTCTCCCCACTACTAGAGAAAAACTTACTAGTGGCGCTGGATTTTTACATAGCAGTAGCGCGGGCGCTACAACTATTATTTAGCAGTAGCGCGTTTCTAAACCAGCGTTGTAGCTAAAATACTTAGTAGTAGCGCCTCTTTCTCTACCAACGCTACTACTATCACCACATAGTAGTAGCGCCCTATTTTCTCCCCACGCTACAACTAGGTAAATAAAAATTAAAAATAAAAAAGGAGTCAGAGACAATATTCATGGAAATCAAGACAAGTCCAGTGCAAATAAACTAAGTTCACATAACCATCTCACAAGCATTAACGACAATACCACATTTAATATAACCACACAATCTCACAAACTCATATATGTAGTCAACGATGCATGGATAGATCATAGTTGATAAGTCTACTAGGTAGTCATACTAGCATATATATATGGTTCAGCAGCCACACGCATGCATAGATAGATCTCACAAGCATATGTAGTTCTAGATGGTATCGATGACGACCATCATCCTCAAGCCTGGGCGGTGGGTGTTCCTGATAGTAATTAGGATTGCCTGTCCAACATGAAGATTCTTGCCGACGAGGAAGCTCTTCCGCCCAACCGAGTTGAAGTGTGTGCGACCGTCCGTGTCCACGCCGTACGCACAAGTGGTGACGGAGCCCCTCGCGGTAAGGCGTATTCCAGCGGAGCCTTCTTCATCAGGCTTGATACCACAACTCTCAGATAGGCTCTTTGGCAATTTCTGAATAAAAAACATATCAATTAATAAGTAGCCTCACACATTCTACACTATCAAAAGACAATACGACATTTCTACACTAAGTATAACAATAAAGCATATATATCATCGGATTCACTAAGCATATAAGATTCACTAAGCATATATATCATCGGATTCACTAAGCATATAGACCATCGGATTTACTAAGCATATAAGATTCACTAAGCATATAAGAATCACTAAGCATATAAGATTTACTAAGCATATATATCATCGGATTCACTAAGCATATAGACCATCGGATTTACTAAGCATATAAGATTCACTAAGCATATATATCATCGGATTCACTAAGCATATAGACCATCGGATTTACTAAGCATATAAGATTCACTAAGCATATATATCATCGGACTCTACACTAAGTATAACAATAAAGCATATCATCAAATTACTAAAGTAAATGCACCATACCATGATATGCCGATCAACCATGGTACTTGTCAGGCGGGTCACGAATGGCACCCCGACGAAGTTAGCACGTGGCGGAATGATGTCCCATAGGTTGCACACCTCCTCCTCGCTCAACCTCACTCATTGAGCAACGATGGCTTCACCAAGTGGGTCGTCATCATCCTCATCATCCTCATCATCTTCATCATCTTCAGCTTTGTTGACATAAATCACGGCCAACTTGGGTTTTTCTGCTCTAAAGGAGAAGCTGATCAACTCACCACCGGTGATACGCATGTGGGCGATGAAACGGACCCATCCATCTCCTCCCACCTGCGTCATATTTCGTCCTTTCTCGACCTCCATAGTGTAGGGGCCCCCAGGAGCCTCAAAGGTCACAGAGTCTCCGGTCAGTTTGTTGAATTCTGACCTCACATTGCATGGGACGATCTGTGTATAAAAAGCAAAATGATATATACACGATGCATTAATGCCAATAACACTAAAAACAAAATAGTGGTTACTAGTTTCATATAATTTATTACCGCCACATGAAGAAAACTAGACTCGAAGTAGATGCCGAACAGAGTGCCAGTTGCAAGGCTGCTGGCGCACCTTGACTTGCACCGACGACATGGTGGTGGTGGTGGTGGCGCCATTTCCCTAAAGCAATATGATTAGAGGATTAACGATCCAAAAAGTAAACATAAAGTTTTGAATAATATACACATCAGGTTCACATCATAGAGAATACACATGAGGTTCACATGGCAAGCAAAATAACAACTGAATTGTAGTTCAGTTCAGACAATAACCTAATAGAGATCATGTAACCCAAACAGAGCCTAATAAGCCAAACATAGACTAATATAGAATTCACAAGTGGGTGAAAATGTAGCCAACATTTTCTACTACAAAATATAAGCACCAGACTAAGAGGTAATACAAGGGAAGAACAATCGCACACACAGACAAAAGATAGCATCAACCTGTCCTAATTAACACAGCAAAGTCAGTTTTCTCATTCAAGAAAACAGAGACATGAGACAGATCAGTTAGCATTTCTTTTTCGAAACGGGTGTTAGCATATATTCAAATGCGCACCATAACAACTTGGCAGTTTGAGCATCAGCACATACATACACTCTCTTCAATCAGAAAGAGTATCGAATCAAGCATTGATTTTTCCATGAAACCACATAATAGTGAGGGCTTCTTGGTCATATCTTTATATGCATCAACAAAGAAGCTAGTGGATCAAATTCACACATAGGGTAGCTCATCACGAGGATACAAACATTTAGACCTTTAAGAAGAACTAGCACAATCAACATCATTCAGATGAAAGGAGGAGCATTCACGACATAACCCTAGTGTCAGGAAAGAACCCCTCTCTAAACCCTAGAACACTAGGCACCGCCGCCGCCGCCACTGCTCCAGGGACAACAGCCAAGAATTGAAACCCAAGTTTCAATTATATGTGCTAAACTGCTAATCAAGAATTGAAACCCAAGTTTCAGTGAGCAACAAAAAGCCTCTACTTCTCCTCTCTCTACTCTCTACTCAATCACGCGAGGAAACAAGCCTGGAACACGTCGTATCGAAGCGCGGAGTCATCGTGCAATCCCTAAATCCCTTTCGCCCACGCGAAATCCCAAAACATGGCGAGCCGCCGGCGAATCGATTGGAGCCTAGTTAGTGGTGGCGCGCGCAGGGAGGAGGAGATCGAGGGGGACTTACGGGGCTGGAGCGTCGGAGGAGGCGAGAGGCGACCGCGCGTGGTGGCGGCGCACGACGCCGTCGACAGGGGTGAGGCGGCCGGGGAGGAACCCTAACCGCGGCGGCGTCGTCGGGCGGAGGGGATCGATTGTGAGAGTGAGGGGGTGCGGGGGGCGCTCGGGCAGGTTTTCTTTTCCCCTGCTAGTAGCGCTGGGTAGAGGCGGGCGCTACTGCTAAGCCCACCAGTTGTAGCGCCCGTTCGAAACAAACGCTACCGGTAAGTGGGCTACCGTTTTTGCCCTGCGGCCCATGTAACAGCAGCGCGGCCCAAGCTAACAAACGCTGCTGTTATTTGGTAGTAGTAGCGTGTTTCCTACCCAGTGCTACTGGTAAATACCAGTAGCGTGGGGTCAAGAACAGGCGCTATTGGTAAACTTCTACCAATAAGCATTTTCCTAGTAGTGCCCGATCCCAACCATCACCCCGGGCGCTCCGGAGCATGCCACCATACCGGCCACCATCCTGCACCAAACACAGTCTTGAAGCCTCCCACGCTGTCTCACCACGGCACCGCGAAATGCGGCCTGCACAGCGAAGAAGAGGAGCCGGGACTAGGGGCAACAACACCTTCGAGACGCAGGAGGGCCTAATCTCCACCATCAATGACGGTAACTGACCGGACGCAATAGCAGGAGCATACTGCGGGCCCTGGAATGTTCGTAAAGCTCTCGCCGTCGCGCTGCAGAAGGTACGTCGGTGGCGTCCAGTGGCGAAGCCACACTTAAGCTGGGGAGTCAATTAAATACACAGCTTATGACAAAAACTACAAATATCAAGTAGAAATTATGCCAAAAAATATTATAAATGCATACATTTGACTACACAACATTCAATTGACCACACATGATTGGATTCCTGGCACCGCCACTGGTGGCGTCGCCGTTCCCTGTCCGAGCCGCTCCTCCTCAACACCACGCAGTAGGCAGCGAGGCCACGTCGGAACCAGCCCGCTAGGACCCGCCAGCCGAGCCTCGCCGCCGCCGCCCCCCTGCCACAGAAGTTGCCGACACCACCCGAGCCATATCCGGGGTGCCTCGCCGCCGCGGGGGGGGGGGGGGGGGGGGGGGGGGGAGGATATGGCTCGCGGGGAGACGGGAGGGGTCGGAAGACGGTGGTTTTGGTTCGCTGCCCGGGGTTTGAATTTCAACAACGTAAGCACGAGAATAAGCACCTCACGGTCATGCATGCATGCTGGGTTCTTGTTCACGGCCTTTTTGTTCGTGTCCCACCGCGCGACGTGCAGAGTAGGTACTATACATAAGATAACCTTGGCACCGACGTTTGCAGTTGCACCCTTGCAGATCCATGCACGATCGGCCACGCACCGATCTCACATACGTAACGTACGTACGCGGGCACGCACACGCTCTCCGTGAATGGCGCGCCGGACCGGGCCGATGCTGGCCTGGCTTCCAACGCCGTCGAGGCGCCTGCCTGCCTGCCCGATGTACGACGCGGTCGCGAAATTGCAGCGCGTGCCTTGGCCTGTTTCTTGCGACCGATGCGTAGCTGGTGCCCGTGCGGTCCGTTGAACCGTTCCGCCAGCGGGCGAACGGAACGGTGAGGCCCTATCTACGCGCGCGCCGTGCCGTGCCGCGGGACGCCACACGGTTTCAGGAACAGGAAACCGATCGATGGGGACTCGCGATCTTTGCGACGGCGGACGGAGACGGATAATACATATCTGGTTGTTCTCAGCTGATGGATCCTCCGGCGTGCAATCCGGCGTTGACCGTTGCCATGGACGAGGATTTCTATACGTGCCTTCCGGAAAGCTATCTGCCTCTGTTCCAGCTGAATTGCTTAGGCTAAATTAGCATAGAAAACGGAGGCTACGACTAGCACCGACACAACAGAGAAGGAGAAAATGAAGGGCAATCGTTTCGCATAAAGAAGTGCTTCCGCTGGGACACACACACGCTTTCACGTGAAACGATGGAATCTGGGAGTAGGCAGGCATCGTACCTGCACCGTTTAATGCACTCCACGTTGTTGGAGATAAAAAAAACCTGCCGAATTATACTCGCTCCACCAGGCGAAATGTGAGAACGGAAACTGCAAAGAGCGAACCCCAGGCTAGTACTAGTACCACCACCACCTCGCAAGGAGGGGAAGAAAAATCCACTACTGTACCACCAGGCGGGGTTTGAATTTGAACGACGAACGCACAGCAACAGCACAGGCCACAGGCGCAGGGGGGCGAGAGAGACCGTGGTCACGTTCGGGAAGCGGCCGACGCCTGCCTGCCTGGTAGCAACCATCCAAAAATCCTCCATCGCTTCCCCGTCTTTTCCTTCCTTCCTCGCTAGCTTCTCCCTCACCCACCTCCCTCTCCATTCTTCCTTCCTCCTGTTTCCCGTACCATACCACCACACCACACCACGCTGCTGCGCTGCCATCATCCATCCAGATAGCCACCCTACCAATCGCGGTTGCTTTCCCTCGCCCCAACCACTCCAACACCGCACGGAGCCGAGCCGATCCAATCCAATCCGGCCCCATTAACCCCCTCCGCGCCCGATTCCAATCGCGCCTCCGCCAGCTCCGACCTCCTCCCGGCCGAACCCGTCGGCGGCGATCGAGCAGATCCGGGCGCCGTCCCGTCTACCTCTCCCTGTGATGCGCGGATCCGGGCGGTGACCGGCGGCGGGAGCGGGCGAGCCATGCCGAGCGTCGGCGTGAAGATCTACAGCGTCTTCTTCAAGCTGCTGCTGCGCCACCGCCTCCAGTCGCTCGCCGCCGCCGCCGCCGCCGGCGCCGACGGCGACGGCGACGCGGCCGCCTTCGGTGTCTCCTGCCGCGCCGACGAGGCCACGGCGCCGGCCAACCCGGCCTTCTCCGCGGCCGACGGGGTCGCCTCCAAGGACCTCCACATCGACCCCAACTCGGCGCTCTCCCTCCGCATCTTCCTCCCCACGCCGCCGCCGCACCACCCGCACCTCCTCCACCCGCGCCGCGCCAGCGACCCCGCCGCCGGCCAGGCGGGCGCGCCCTACCGGGGCTACCTCCCGCACGCCGTCTCCTCCCCGCGGGCCGCCGCCTCCGCGCGCCGCAGGCTGCCCATCGTCGTGCAGTTCCACGGCGGCGGCTTCGTCACCGGGAGCAACTGCTCCGCCTCCAACGACGCCTTCTGCAGGCGGGTCGCCAAGTTCTGCGACGCCATCGTCGTCGCCGTCGGCTACAGGCTCGCGCCCGAGAGCCGCTACCCCGCCGCCTTTGATGACGGGGTCAGGGTGCTTAGGTGGATCGCCAAGCAGGCCAATCTCGCCATGATGAGCAAGGTTGGGGGCGGGGTGGACACGTTCGGTGCTTCCACCGTCGAGCCCTGGATCGCTGCGCATGGTGATCCGGCAAGGTATAATTTAATTCGATTCTGTAATCTCTCGTTTTGTAATTGCATTTCTTGCTACTTCTACTTTACTAAATGGCCAAGGAACATAATACTGCAGTGTGAAGTTGTCCAAAAGTGGGCAAGTCAAGCGATAGGAATTTTTATTTCATTTCTTCAATGGAAGTTCTTGTTTGTGATTCACCAGCATTATTTCAGAAACCGCAAATGAGAATTGCGCTAGTCAAGTGAACATGTCAAAACGATGAAGATATAGTTCCCTAGTCTATTAGATCTGACTAGCAGCGGGTTTAGAGAGAGCTCACGAATATATCATTTCCCCGTGGGTTGCCATTTCTGACTAGCAGCGGGTTTAGAGAGAGCTCACGAATATATCATTTCCCCGTGGGTTGCCATTTCTGACTAGCAGCAGGTTTAGAGAGAGCTCATGAGTATGTCATTTCCCCGTGAGTTGCCATTCTGGCTAGCAGCAGGTTTAGAGAGAGCTCACGAGTATGCCATTTCCCCGTGGGTTGCCATTTCTGACTACCAGCAGGTTTAGAGAGAGCTCATGAGTATGTCATTTCCCCTCGAGTTGCCATTTCTGACTAGCATTGGTTTAGAGACCATGAGTACGACATTTCCCCTCGAGTTGCAATTTCTGACTGGCAGCAGGTTTAGAGCTCATGAGTATGTTGACTGGGGAAGATTCAATGTTTACCAGCTGACAGTTATACTCACTTAACATATGGTGTGCACTTTCTGTTATATCTTACCATTTGCGTGCACCTTAGCTTTTTGTGTGCACTCTGATCGGGTACACAGGCTCACAGCATAGAAGCATCAAATATCCAAATATTAGTTGATTTAATTTGCCAGGATTACATTCTCCAAATGATGTTGACATTTTGAAGATGTCAATGCAACTTTACAAGATTTGCTTGACCGTTGGCATGTGGATAGGCCTTTTCTTGGTGAAATTTTCTAGGGCACATGTTTTCAACAAAGTTCTATATTTCGGTAGGTAGTATATGTTGAGTAAATAACTGCTAATGATGTCACCACAGTCCAATAACCTTGAACACTAGTGAAGGCATGCAATTTTCATATTACTGATTCTGGGATTCTTTATTGGTCATGTTTATTGACCTAACATATTAATGAAATTGAATTGCACTGAACTGTCGGATCGAATAGATCAGTTAAAACTTACTCTGGTCTGCTTCCTTACCTATAATGAAGATTTTATTTTAACTATGATTTCAGTAGAACCTGATGAAATTAGTACCTTTTTCGTGCCTTTTTATTATGTCCGTGATCTCTTAAATGTGATGTACATATTGATGGACTGTCATCATCTCAAACCTTGGTTGCTTGGTGTATCACACCTACCTGAGTTTAGACCCCTCAACAGATTAAGTGCCCACTTCAATTTAATTTCAAATAGAATAGCTGCATATTTGGTAACATCATTAAATGGTTCTTGCCTTCTACCTAAGAGACAAAAGAATATATCTAGTAATTTATTGTAAATCCTTTTGTTTTAACTGTTGTACATTTGTGTTGCTGGAGTTTGACCAGATCACCCGTCTTTTCCTTGGAGCAGATGTGTCCTACTTGGTGTAAGCTGTGGTGCCAACATTGCTGATTTTGTCACTAGGAAAGCGGTGGAAGATGCAAAGCAATTTGAGCCAGTCAAGGTCGTTGCACAGGTTCTGATGTATCCCTTCTTCATAGGAAGTGTTCCAACACACTCGGAAATAAGGCTTGCGAACTCATACTTCTACGACAAATCCACATGCTTACTTGCCTGGAGATTACTTTTATCAGAGAAAGAGTTCAGCTTGGACCATCCTGCTGCCAACCCCCTGGCCCCAGGCAGAGGAGGCCCGCCACTGAAATGCATGCCTCCAACCTTGACAATCGTTGCGGAACACGACTGTATGAGGGACAGAGCAATTGCTTACTCCGAGGAACTCCGCAAGGTAAATGTGGACGCGCCAGTCCTCGACTACAAAGATACAGTCCATGAGTTCGCAACACTTGATGTGTTCCTCAAGACGCCACAGGCCCAGGCCTGTGCCGAAGATATTGCCATATGGATGAAGAAATACATATCCCTGAGAGGGCACGAGTTCTCGTATTAGCTGTAGCAAAAGATCAGCGTTGTGAAATAGAGTCTTTACGGGAAGCATCGGTGCATTCTTTTTCACCTGGTGATGGGAGGCACTGCAAGTTAAAAGGCGAGGAACCAGTTAGGCGTAATATGAGAGTGCTGAGTACCTTTCCCCTTTATTGATGATCCTTGTGGAAGAATGTAGTGTGCAAATTGTAGACTGAACTCAAAGACAGATGCTCTTCCGCCTCATAGAGCTCAATTCTTTCATTCCTTTTGTACCCTTTGTGAAGTATTGAATTGCCGGGTCTCGAAATCACCATTTTTGAGAAAAGAATTATCACCCTAAGCTGTTGGCATGCCACAACACGTGAATAATTTATACCATCCAACATTGTCAACCTTGTTGCTCTACTGCCTTCCTACTTGGTTTGCCTTGAAATATCAATTTGTTTGACTTTGTAGCATAATTATCTGGGTTCTGTTTAAATGAGAGTTATCTTTGTGTGCATGCTACGGATTTCCTTGAAAGTATCAACTTTGATGTTGCAAGGCTTTAAAGTGAAACCTGTTAAAAGACATGCTTCATGCTGACACTAACATATTCCAGGCTCAAGTTTCTCATCCAAGTATCTGCTAACTTATTGTTCAATCATTGTTCATGTTCCCTTTCACCTAAAGAAAACTGATAGTTAAAAAGCAATACGCCACATAGTTGAAATCCTGAGAGTGGGTTAACATTAATCAAATGAAGATGTTCAACCATGTTAGAAAATGACGATGCGAAATCAGCATGAACTGTTCCTCTGGAAGAACACTCTCCACAGCAATCAAACTTCATGGGCTAGCTGCAGTTGTCTTCTTAGAATAGTCAGTAATGATCTCAAAGAGGAACTTTTGAGCATCCTGGAGCCAATATCTGGAATGACGCAAAGGCATTATTAAACAGCTGTCATAAGATATGCAGTCATATATGATACACATACTCATGCGTATTCTAGAAAAAAAATAGATATGCAGTCAAGTAAAATGCCTAGTGCGCGATTCAAAATAATATAAAAAAATAACACGCCTAGAGAAGCATTATATGAAACCTTATTTCTAAGTGTCAACCCTGAATGCTGATTTTAGCAAGTCTGTCTTCAAAATTTTGTCACGGATAGATCAGTGGCAAACACCTGCATGGCTGCATCCACAAATCTCTATCAATTTTTATCATCTTTTTTACAAAGATAGGGGATGCCCACTGGGGTAACGGAAGACAGCCGGCGAGCTTCTTCAGTTTTTCGGTTTACCACCGGCAAAAAGCAAACCTAACCAGCGACCAAAAGGGAACATTAGGTTATTACATTTCTCATCAGGGAGAAGAAACTTTCCTGTGCTTTTCCAGGTAGTGACGCCGAGCTGACTCACCAGGCAATTCGCCCCTTGTCTTGTCGAGCAACCGCAGGTTCTTGTCCATCAGCGCCGGCCGATTGAGAGGCCTTGCAGGCGATCTTTCACCGCGAGTCTCTTCACTGGTGAGTACGATTTCAGCTTCTGGCCCTGTACTGGGAGCAGAAGGTACTGTCAATCGCCCTCGCACGGTGCTGACTGCATGAAGGCAATATGATGCGGAGAGAGACACTGAATCTGGGAATTCAGCTTACGATTCGGAGGCATATTGCTGAATGGAAATATTTTCCGAGCCGAACCCGGCACTAGAGCGCAACAGAGCAAAGCGCGACACGCTATTAATACAATCGGATTTGCTAATTCTCATCTCATCTAGATGAGAACTATACTACTTCGTCTGATTCAAAACAAGTGTCGCGGTTTTAGACTAAACTTAGTTCAAAACCGTGATGCTTATTACGGATTAGAGGGAGTACTAGTTAAATCTCATGTAACTCGATCTAAAGATGATGTGTCGGCTCAATCTCTTGAGATGCTCATATTGATAGGGTGTGCGTGCATCGGTTCATAAGAAAAAGTGTATATGTGGATGTATTTTTGAAATGGTAGGATTCCCGCATTCATTAGGAAGAAAAGATTTGCTTGGTTAATTAGGGAAAACCGAGCGAAAACCAGATTACCCAGTATGGAAAATCGAGCGAAAACCATCACAACCGCCGGTTGACACACATAGAATACCCCACTCACATCACTCTAAAGAGGATCTCGCCAGGCGTGCAGGCGTCATCGTCATCAATCCTCCCCTAGAGGCGTCATCGTCATCGCTATACTCTAAGCAAACGACTCCGACTCCGCCGTAGCTGATCGTGAACTCAACCCACACCACAGAGGTCGGGTGGAACAAAAAGAAGATCTGCGCTGGGACTCAGCTACCTGCGACCAGACAACGCAACTCCGACTTTGACATAGAACTGCGAAGGGAAACTAGGCACGGCTGGCGCTGCCAAAGATCACCGAAGGAACCACCTGTTGCACGTCATCGTATACCACTGGGCCCTGCCACTGCAGCTTCGACTTCGCAACAACAAACCAGTCTACCACAACCGTTGCCATGACTCCGACATTGCTCCCCCACAAGGGTCTAGACGCCAACACCGACGTCGAGAGCAACCTCGCCTCCCACACGACACAATGTATGTATGAGCGTTCGCGTCTGTTCTGTGTTAAAGAAAAAGTGTCTCATATAACTTTCACACCGTCTGATTAGGTTGGGAGAACTTGTTGGACGCGTGTTGCGTCAAAATACCTGATGTTCGCACAGACGCGGCCCAACTGAGCCGGCCCATTGCAGGGCCGCGCCATCACACTGTAGCAAAACCAGCGTGCCTTAAAAAAGCAAAATTAGCACACTGTTATAAGCCGGCACATTGTAGCACCATTTCGTTCACGGGCCCCGCAAGGGTCACCTGGGTGGGTTAAGTGCGCGCATCTTGGCACTTCCTCCGATATTTTTTATTTTTTTGCACGCGTTTTTTTAGATGATTTTTTCTTCGGCTTTTCGGTTTTTCATCGGTCTTTCTTAGCTTTTGGACAAAATATTTTTTGCACGAAAAAGCACAGTTTTTTGCTTCCGCGAGAGGCACGGCTGTGCCACTCGGATACGGGAAAAAATCGTGTTTTTTTTCTTCCGCGAGAGGCACGGATGTGTGTCTTGGAAACGAAAAAAAAACGTCTTTTCCTTTTTCTTCTTCCGCGAGAGGCACAAATTCGCTTTTGTGAGAGGCACAGATTTGCTTCCGCGGGAGGCACGGGCGTGCCTCTCGCAACCGAAAAACGTGTTTTTTTTTCCTTCTGCGAGAAGCACGTTTTGACTTCTTGTGGAGGCACGGATTTGCTTCCGCGAGAGGCACAATCGTGTCTCTTTTAGAAAGAAAAAAATGCTCTCGGTTCATTTTTTCGTTCGATTTTTTCGTGAAAAATAAAGTTCATCAAAATCTATCAACATGGAATCTAGTTTTGAAGGTCCTGACTCAAGGAATCCGACGGTGTAAACAGTTCAAAATTTAGACGCATGGTTTAAGAGATAAAACATTTTGAATAAACGGATCTACGAAAAATATGAAAACCCGGAAAAATGAGAGTGACCTTTACAAAGGGTGCTTTTTTAATTATGATGCCGGAAATTATCAGGTTATACCTGGCTTCGTGCGGGATCGAAGAAGGAATTCCCTATTGGATGCAAATTGCGTCAAACTGTCGAGCGATCGCACACGGGATATGACTAGCTAGCGATTTTGGGCCGGCCCTGTAGCGTCTACAGGTTCCGGTTTTGAGAACCTTCTAGAGAGTTCCCAGCTGGTTCTTACTGGTTTTAGGAACCATCTAGAAGGTTCCTGAACCAGTTTTTTTATTTTTCATTTATTTTTTCTTTCTGTTTTTTCTTCTTCCTTTTTCTAGTTCTTTTTTCTTTTCTTTTTGTTAATTTTTTTTGTTTTCTTTCAGTTTTCCTTTTCAAGTTAATTTCTCTTTTCAACAAAATTTCTTTCTTTGGTTTTTTTATTTCTTTTCCTTTTCTTCTTTTTATTTCAAACTTTTTTAAAAATATTTAAGTTTTCTTTATGTTTCCAAAAACTGTTCAGTTTTTGAAAATATGTTCTCAAAATTCAAAATTGTTCAAAACTTTCGAATTTCAGAAAATGTACCGGATTTCAATTTTTTGTTCACGTATTCAAAACATAATTCACGCTTCCAAATTTGTTCGGGATTATTCAAAATTGTTCTCCGTCTCAAAATTTGTTCTTAAGATTCAAAAAATGTTCGTGCTTTAAAGAATTGTTCGTGCTTCAAATTTGTTCTCCGTTTCTAAATTTGTTCTCAAGATTCAAAAAATGTTTGTGCTTTAAAAAATTGTTCACAAATTCCAGAACATTCTTGTTTTCAAAAAATGTTCAGTTTTCCAAAAAAGTACCTAAAATTCAAAAATTTATCTCATTACACAAAAAAGTTCAAACTTTCGATTTCAGAAAATGTACCGGATTTCAATTTTTTGTTCACCTATTCAAAACAAATTCACGCTTCCAAATTTGGTCGGGATTTTTCAAAATTGTTCTCCATTTCAAAATTTATTCAAAAAATTCAAAAAAATGTTCGTGCTTCGAAATTTGTTCTCCAAATTTGTTCACAAATTCAAAACTTTCCCAATTTGAAATTTATTCCCAAATTCGAAAATTGTTCGGAGTTTTTAGAAAATGTCCCCGTTGTTCAAGATTTGTTCACAAATTCATAAAATGTTCCTATTTTGAAAAATATGTTCACAAAGTCGAAATTGTTCACAGTTTTTCAAACTTGTTTGTGATTGTCATAAATTGATTGGTATTAAAAAAGGTTCCTGTTTTTCAAGATTTGTGCAGAAATTCAAAACATGTTCATACTTTAAATTTCGTTCACAAATTTAAATATTTTCACATTTTGTAAAAAAGGTTCCTGTTTTTCAAAATTCGTACACATCTTCAAAAAAAATCCCATTTTACAAATTTGGTTAAAATTTCCAAAAAAATACACAACTTTTCAAACTCATGCGTGCTTTGTGAAAACGTTCGTTATTTAAAAAATGTTTATTTAGTATTTTCAAGAAATGACTAAAAAAGGGAAAATAACCCGATCAGGCCATTTGTCTAGTGTTAAAGCGTTTGCGTTGCCTTTGTACCATCAATAGTAGTAAGCTGCAGTGGCTAGCTTCCTATCTTTGCAGCACAACGATCGCGAGATCGAATTCTGCTTTGATGCTCTGCTTTTTTCTTCCTTTTTTCTAAATTGCTCGCAGCTCATGCGCGGGCTAGCCCACTCGGAGTACTGCGTATGCGAAGCCTTGACCTCCTGCCGCATAATGCGGCGTATAGGAGGTCCCATCGAAGAATATGGTCTCGCCGCATGCGCGGCCTCCTCCTTTCGCTAGTAATGGGCTGACCGAAGTAGGTTCCTGCACAGGTTCCGTTTCTCTCTTCTTGTTTTTCATACTTTTTTAATATTTTGTTCTTGTTAAAAAAATATGTACACCCTTCGTTTCAAGTATATAAGGTGTATTAATTTTTTTAAGTTAAACATGCGCATGGTTTGACCAAGTATAATAAGCGGAAGCATGTGCTGCGGCTCCCCCGGTGGGATCTGACTGAGGCATAACAAATGTTGAAGTTGAATCAGATTGCCAGGTCTGAATTAAAGCAATGCAGGGTATTGGGTCTCATCTTGTGCTGGAAGGAATATTATTTAGAGAAACAAGAAATTTTGCAAGTTTGAATTTTAGTCATATTTCGTTTTCTTTTGCCCCTTGGGCGTGTAATAAATTATAGCATGCTTTAGCGGCCTTTGGTGCCAGTCGGCAGATTAATCGGCAAATTTGGCCCGAGGACCTTCCTGACGATGTTCGGATGGCCAGCACTATTGCCGTGTCAGTGTGATTTATGGAACCGAAGTGTTTCATAAAAAAAATAAAAAATAGAAAAAAACACCAGTATGTAAAGTACCATATTTGTATCATGGAATCCATCACGAAAAGTATTTTCACATTTTACTTATGTTGTATTGTAGATGTCGAGATTTTATTCTATAATCTTGATCAACATACAAAAGTTTGGCTTACACAAAAATCAATACACCTTATATTCTAGAACAAAGGGTACTTCAAAAATTAAATTGAAATGAAAAGTAAAAACATTGAATTTTAACAAATTTAACACCATCCAAAATATGTTACCATAATTTTTAAAAATTGTTTTATAACACTTAAGAAAAACGTATTTGTGGCATTCTACAAATGTTCATGCGTTTAAAAAAATGTGACGTTTTAAAAAGTTATACAATGTAAAATAATATGTCTGTAATAACAAGAAATGTTTCATAGCATTACAAAAATGTATGTTTACTTATAAAAATATTCACGAGCTTCATAAAATATGTCTGTGACATTTTTAAAAAATGCCACACAATGTAAAATAATGTTCACATAGTTTATTTTTATCATATCATTAAAAACACTACACTGTATTTGAAAAATATTTGACACATATTTGAAAAATGTTGAAGAACATGTGTTTGAAAAAAAAGATGTTAATCATGTATTTATTTTAAACATGTATAAAAATGTTTCAGATGTATAAGAAAAATGTACAATATGTATGAAATCAGTTGACATCAAAGCATATATTTGAAAAAAATGTTAATCATGTAGACATCAAAACATTTTTTTGCTAATTATGTATTTGAAAATGTTTAACGTGTATAAAAAATATACAGCAAGTACGAAAAAACAAACATCAAAAAATATATATATATATGAAAATGAACTTGTATTTTTTCTCCTGATGTATATGAAAAATGTACCATGAGTAAGAAAAAAAGTAGACATGTGTTTTAAGAGTTTCATATACAATGGCTTAGGATAATTAGTGCATACCCATGACTTTTGAGTTGAGATTATAATTGTTGCAAGCAATAAAGTTGACATCACTGACACTTTCCCGCAAAAAAAAGACATCACTGACACTGGTATCGACAACAGAGTTTACATTTACCTCTTACAGTGTCGATTAATTCATCATTCGTGGCAACCAGCTCTTCATTTTACCCTTTAGAAATGAAATTCACTTTTTTTGTGCTCGACCTCTCCACATCCATTGGGCATGGTTTTCTTGCATATCATCGAGTAGTTTCTTTGCCCCTTTAATTGGTCGTCCCATGATGGTTCCTCCAGCAGCTGTATCTAGCATGTTTTTTGACATGGGGTTAAGAGCATTATAAAATGTATGAAGAATAAGTCATTAATCCGTCCCATGATCCGAGAAATTTCTTATATCCTCCTTCATGCGGTCCCATGCAAGCACTAGTGGCTTGGAATCTTCCTCCTTAAACATGTGATCTGAGATCAAAGTTTCATATTTTTTATAGGGTGGCAAAACTTTGATAAAATCAACTGCAAATAAATTCCATGAATTTATAGTTCCTTGGTCTAAAAGCTTTTTCTTTTCCCTCTCGCAAGGGGACTAGGGAACGCCTTCATCCCTTTGATTTTCACCGACGAGCCCGAGGATTCTTCTCCCCTCTGCCTGCCGCTACAACGGCCGGTGGCCGGGAGGGTACTCTTTTGGTGCCTCGGCTTAGATAGGTAGGGTTTTAGTTCTCACATGGGTGGCACTCGGACGGATGGCAACGGTTCTTCTTCAAGTCAGTCTCCCGGGTTCCGATCGTCCTCAAGTTCGTTCGTCGGGACGGATTAGACGGTGCTCTATCATAGATTCCTGCCAGATCCTTGGAGCGACGAGGTTAGGGTTTCTCGTCGTGCGTATACAACGACGAGATTTGATGTCAGGTTCTTCAGATCAATTCAAGGATTCAATGGCGAGGACTGCAGCTCCCGAACGCTGGTCCTTAGGGGCACGTGCACGAAGACTTCCTGGCTGTCATCAACAAGGTTAGGCCGGCTCCGGTATGGGAGTGGCGAGAGCAGCGCGTCGGTGACTTGTTCTAGCGGCGGCAATGGTCATTCGTTTATCCATGGACCTCGACGTAATTTTTATTATGTTTGGGGTGTTTTGTACTTCCGGTGAATCTTTATAATAGATCTGATATTTTTGCAAAAAATAAATAAGCTAGAAGCCATTTTTTTCTCTCAAGGAGAAAGGAAATAGACGCAACTTCAAAGCGCGTGCTTCACAATCTTTGATACGTGTCATATCACAAAGCTGAATAAATGTAAATGCATGTCGGCAGCTTCGAATACAGAGCTTTCAAACTGGTTTTGTTGAACCATAGTAACAAGATGGGGCTTAATTTCAAATTGTTTGGCAGCAACATTAATTAATGTCTTTGGTGCACACATAAATTCCTCATTCAGAGCAGCAAAGTCTCCAAATTTTCTTGCGATGATAATTTTTTGGGTTTTCGGTAATAACTCTAAGTAGAAAAACAAGTAAAGGCAAGAACAAAAAACGAAACCAAAACTTAAATAATAACTCTAATCTAATGACTAGTGACACGTTGCCTCCCTGGCAACGACGTTAGAGAAGGTGGTTGATGACCCTTTGAGATTCGGTTTGGATAGCAAGTAGGCTCCTTACCTTTTCCCTAGGGAGTGACCCTAGGCATCGAACTCACGAGGGAATGTGCACTACTACAAAGACTGAAACAAGTTATTGTTCTTGCAATAAGTTCCAATTTTGTAACCAGACCTTTATCAACATTTTTGGATGTAAAGAATGATATGGAAATATTCATGGTATGAGGTCTTACTCCCACAACCTTGTACTTGTGCGTGGGATCTTATCTTGATAATAAACTTAGTTCTAGAAGACACCCGTTATGATGTGCTGACAATGCGATGAAGTGTGGGATGTGTCCTAAGTACGTCACGACCTGCATCGAGAGTCAGTTGTACAACTGAAGGTCCTTACTGCCGCACGGGGTTATCTCAGTTATTAAGAATTATTTCAGACGAAAGCATTGGGTCTTTAATATTACAACTCATTTGCCCCCAAGGAATTGCTTTCCGCTAGCGTACTAATCCTCGCTTCTTACCTCCTCCTTGAAAGATATATGAGATCCTTGGTACCTACAGGGCCTTAGAATGAGAAGAAGACAAAAATCAATTCCGTTGCAAGGCACACATACAATTTCGTCAATTAAGAAAAGTCATTCCGGCGATCCCATGCAAATACATAGAGTTGCAAGGCCTTGCCTCAGCCCATTGCCTTAAGGAATTACTGACACATCATGATTGGGTCCTTGGAAGATATCATTGAAGATGACATAAAGATAGATAATCGATTAATAATTTGTCTTACAGTAGTTGACGATTCTGATGCACTGATTACAAGTATGACTAACTTGGAGAGGATGGCTGCGGTGGTGATGGCTATGGAGATGAGATGGGAAATGGCGGTGGCTAGGGTTTGTGAATGGCTTCTGTTTCGATGATGGGCGATTCTGACTCTCCTTGGCGAATTTGGCCAGACCCCTTTATAAAGTTTGTTCAGGTGGACGCCGTGGTGGTTAAGGCACAAGGTATGACTGCTGGTACGAGCGGGCGCGCTCCTACCATGGGTCGTCCTTGGCTCTATTGCCTTCTTGGTGCCTCCATTTCCTTTGGTTGGTCTCCACACTTGGTGTTTCCTTCTATGTCATGATTTTTTTTCATGTTTGGGTCCATTTCCCGCGGGAACATATTAAACAAAGGATTTCACAATTTCTTGCATTCATCGGTCATTAGTCACAGTAGCATGGTGATTCTCTTGGATATTCCGTGATTACATGGTTTGAACAATGGTAGAATGAGTGCAAAAATATCCACCCAGGAATACTCTCATATGCAGACCAGCCTTGCCTGGGTCTGGCTACCGGCAAATCTGACACCCGCTGCTAGAATTTTTGCTCGTCTCTCATGCTACATGAATTGGTATGTGGTGTACTCACGGATGGTTTCAGGAGTCTACAGTTCATGGCATACATGCCATGAACAAGTGCATGGTTACAAAGACAACTGCTAAAGGGTTTAAGAACCGGCAGGAAGCAGAGAATGATTACTCCAAGTTCATGCTGAAAGAGAAGTTTATTTTTCAATCCCGAACTCTTGTCCCTACTGCCGTGGACAGATCCGGCACTACCGGGGATGCCAAATTCAAAAATAAACCTACCAAACATCAATCCAAAGAGTCTAGTTGCCTTCTCCAACCTACTCAAGCCTAGATTTGGCCAAAAATCTGGAGATGCAACCACTATTGCCCCTAAAGCACGAGATCTGAAAACTAGACAAGAAGAGAAGAGGAACGGGGGCAATACCGGCATCCATGGCAAGAGGACGAGGTGGGGATCGACTCCACCGAGGGAAAAGGAGAGAAACGGTCCGGAGACGGAGGGCCGCCGGAGCCCTCCCGCGGCGAGATGGCGCTGGAGAGACGAAGAGGAATGAGGGGACGAAGCAAATGGGTATGGGGGGAGGAAACCACCCCTGCCCACGACTTAACCCCCTGGTCCCGCCCCTCAGCGGTAGTACCGCGGTGATGGGCGGTAGTACCGCTTATGCACCTAAGCGGTAGTACCGCGCAGCAACAACGGTAGTACCGCCCAGCGCAACTGAAAACTAGACTCAACAAGCACGGCACAAAAGAAAAGAAAAGAAAGCGACGGCAAGAAGAGAAAACCAAGAGACACCCAAAGAACACTAGCAAGAGGTCAGAAGACACACCCCTTCAAGAAAGGGGCGGTGGCTGAGGCCACCTATGTTTGAGTCAATTGGTATGGCACCGCGAAGAATTATCCTTGGGCCCATGACCAAAACTCGTCTTTGAAGCACAAGTACCATAAAAAATGGCTAATGTGAAAGAGTGAGATTAGTTTATGCATTATGGGGGGAGGAAGAGTTCATTTAGAGAACAACACTCCCCCTATGTCCATGCCTACACCTAGACAAGAATGCATGATGAATGTGAGGGGTGTGCAAAGGTTCAAACCACATTGCTCGAATCAATGATATTTAGCTCATGCCTTAACTCGCGAAATCTTTCTTCATCCAATGGCTTCGTGAAAATATCTGCAAGGTTATCATGAGTGTTGACATAGTTGAGCTTGATCTCCCCTCGCCTAATATGATCCCGGATGAAGTGATACCGAATCTCAATATGCTTCGTCTTGAAGTGTTGCACCGGGTTGAGAGAAATCTTGATGGCACTTTCATTGTCACACCAAAGAGGCACTTTGTCACAAATGACACCGTAATCCTTTAAAGTTTGCCTCATCCATAAGAGTTGTGCACAACAACTCCCGGCCGCCACATACTCCGCTTCGGTGGACGAGAGAGACACACAACTTTGCTTTTTAGAAGACCAACTTACCAAAGAGCAACCAAGAAATTGGCACCCTCCAGAAGTGGACTTCCTATCCACTTTGTCTCCCGCCCAATCGGAGTCCGAATAACCTACAAGCTTGAAGTTTGCTCCTCTTGGGTACCATAAGCCAAAGTTTGGGGTATGAGCCAAATATCGAAAGATTCGCTTGACCGCCACAAAGTGGCTTTCCTTAGGTGCGGCTTGAAACCGTGCACAAATTCCCACACTCAACATGATATCTGGTCTAGATGCACAAAGGTAAAGCAAGGATCCAATCATGGAGCGATATACCTTTAGATCCACCGCTTTACCATTGGGATCGATGTCAAGTTGGCACTTGGTGGGCATTGGAGTGGAAGCTGGCTTGACATCACTTAGCTTGAATCTTTTTAGCATGTCTTGAGTGTATTTGGCTTGGTTGATGAAGATTCCTTCTCTTCTTTGTTTGATTTCGAACCCGAGAAAGAACTTCAACTCTCCCATCATAGACATCTTGAACTTTGAGGTCATGAGAGCGACAAATTCTTCATTGAAAGCTTTGTTAGGGGAACCAAAAATAATATCATCAACATATAGTTGGCATACAAACAACTCCCCTTTGACCTTCTTAGTAAAAAGAGTGGGGTCGATTTTCCCGATTTCGAATCCACGATCTTGTAACAACTCCGTAAGATGCTCATACCACGCACGTGGGGCTTGTTTAAGGCCATAGACCGCCTTATGGAGTTGATACACATGATCGGGGAAATAGGGATCTTCGAACCCGGGGGGTTGTTTGACATACACCAACTCATTTATGGGACCATTAAGAAAAGCACTCTTCACATCCATTTGTTGCAACGTGAAATTATGATGAGAAGCATAAGCAATCAACAAACGAATAGATTCAAGGCGAGCGACGGGAGCAAAGGTTTCATCGTAGTCGATACCCTCGACTTGGGAGTAGCCTTGTGCCACTAAACGAGCCTTGTTGCGAACAATGATCCCATGAGCATCTTGCTTGTTCTTGAATATCCACTTGGTTCCAATGACATTATGGTTCCCGGTTGGCCTTGGCACTAATTTCCACACTTGGTTATGCTCGAAGTTGTTGAGTTCTTCATGCATGGCATTGAGCCAATACGGGTCCTCGAGCGCTTCATACACCTTTTGGGGTTTGACAAAATAAACAAACGCATGATGTTCACAATAGTTTGCTAATTGTCTACGAGTGCTTACCCCCTTTCTTAGGCTTCCAACCACATTCTCCATGAGATGACCTTTGGTGGAGAGCTTGGAAGCGATCTTAGCTGCACGACGCTCCAATTCCCCCTCGAAAGTGAAACGAGGAGGGGTCACTTGATCATCTTGAGCGTCGTCTTGAGCTTGTTCTTGATCTAGAGCTTGCTCGTGATCTTGAACATGCTCGAGGGGGAGAACTCGACCTTGGGCATCATTTGGTGGATCACCACCATCTTGAGGTTGATCTTGCCCTTGATCTTGTTCATGGGGTTGAGGGCCTTCACTTTGTTCTCCGGAAGCGTGTGGGTCTTGGGTTGGTGATGGCTCCACTTGAGTGGAGCATTGTCCTTCTCCTTCGGCCACAAGGGGTTCCTCAATGGGTAGTATATAACCAACACCCATTCTTCTTATAGCTTGGGGAGGAATTTCATCACCTACATCACAAGTACCACTTTGCTCCACTTGGGAGCCGTTATTCTCATCAAACTCCATGTTACACGTCTCCTCAATAAGTCCCGTGGACTTATTGAGAACACGGTAAGCATGGGAGTTTGTAGCATAACCAACAAATATGCCCTCATGAGCTCTAGCCTCAAATTTAGACAAACAAACACCTTTCTTGAGAATGAAACACTTACACCCGAACACCCGAAAGTACTTGAGGTTGGGCTTGTTACCGGTGAGTATCTCATATGGAGTCTTGTTCAAGCCTTTGTGGAGATAGAGCCGATTTGAAGCATGACACGCGGTGTTGATGGCTTTGGCCCAAAAGTTGTATGGAGACTTGAACTCCGCCATCATGGTCCTTGCCGCATCCATCAACGTCCGGTTCTTCCTCTCCGCAACACCATTTTGTTGAGGGGTGTAAGGTGCGGAATATTGATGCTTGATCCCTTCATCACTAAGGAACTCATCCAAGGTGTAGTTCTTGAACTCGGTGCCGTTGTCACTCCTTATTATCAAGATCTTTGTATTGTGTTGACGTTGGGCTTCATTCGCAAAGTCAATGACGGTTTGTTGGGTATCGCTCTTCCTCTTGAAGAAGTACACCCAAGTGTATCTTGAATAGTCATCCACAATCACCAAGCAATACTTCCTACCCCCAAGACTATCAAAGGATGGAGGCCCAAAGAGATACAAATGAAGGAGCTCCAAAGGCCTTTTCGAGTAAATGATAGTTGTGGGAGGGTGAGCCGTCTCATGTAGGTTTCCTTCGATACAAGCACTGCAAGCACGATCTTTAGCAAAACTAACATTCGTTAGTCCACGGACATGGTCCCCCTTGAGAAGACTTTGCAAAGATCTCATATTGACATGGGCTAACCGGCGATGCCAAAGCCATACCACGTCAACTTTAGCCATTAGGCATGTCGCGGTCCTAGTGGGTCGCTCCGAAAAGTTAATCACACAGAGACCGTTTTTGACATGCCCAACAAAGGCTACTTTAAGAGTCTTTCTCCACAAGAGGGCCACGGTATCAATATCAAAGAAAGTGGCAAAGCCCATGATAGCAAGTTGACGAACGGAAAGTAAATTGTATGCAAGGGACTCAACTAGCATGACCTTCTCGATCGTGAGATCATGAGAAATGACAACTTTGCCGAGTCCCAATACCTTAGAAGACGAGGCATCACCCCACTCGACATTGGTGGGCATAGATGGAATCTTGTGCACGTCCACCACCAAGTCCTTGCTTCCGGTCATATGATTTGTAGCTCCACTATCGAGCAACCATGATCCCCCACCGGAAGCAAACACCTACAAGAGATCAATGCTTGGTTTTAGGTACCCATTTTGTAATGGGTCCTTTGATGTTAGTAACAAGGGTCTTAGGAGAACCAACAAATTTGGCATAAACATGCCCATCACTAGCCCGACATAGCACATAAGAAGGATTAAAGTCGCCGGCTTTGTTGGAAGGGGTGGCATTGCCCTTCTTGACACCGCCACCCTTCGCATTGTTCTTCTTCTCCTTGGAAGCACCCTCTCCCTCCTTCACAAAAGTTTGCTTGAGAGGAGGAGGTCGTTTGGTCTTGTCATTCTTCTTCTTGTTCTTGGGCTTGGGTGCAAACCCAATCCCCTCCTTGGCCACAACTTCCTGTTGATTGCTCAAAAGGTCGTTGAGGTTCTTCTCACCTTGTATGCATGACACAAGGCCTTTCTCAAGTTGCTCCTTCAACTTAGCATTCTCCTCAACAAGATGCACATTCTCACAACAAGGATTAGTAGCACTTGCATTATCAACTAACACCATATGAGGAAAGGTGGCTTTCTCCTTAGTTAGCTTCACTTGGAGTTGATCATGAGACTCCTTGAGGCTAGCATGAACACCCTTCAAGACTTTGTGAGCCTTGTCAAGAATGTCAAACTCCTCTTTGAGTCTAGCAAGATCAACCCCAAGCTTTGCCTTCTCGGAGTTTAGCACACGAGACACAACAAGAGCATGATCGAGATCTTTCTTTAACTTAGCATGATCATCGTTGTATGACTCCTCAAGAGCCAAACGAAGACCACGCTCTTCGTCAAGAGCATTGGAAAGATCCGAAATCTCATCGGCATAGTCACGACTATGCCCCTCCATCTTAGAGATGGTGTCTTCGTGAGCCTCGATCATGTCATTGGCTTCACCAAGTTGTTCCAAGAGAGCAATGAAGTGCTTCTTGGATTTACCCTTGAGTTTACCCATAAAGGTCTCAAACTCATTTTCCTCCACATTTGTCCCCTCATGTTCATCAATGCTACCCGTCGAAGAAGGATGATTAATGATGGTAGTTTTGATGTTGGGGGTTACCTTGTTGGTGGCTTTAGCCATGAGGCACTTGGCGGCGATGTTCTCATTGGGTGAGTCGAAGAGAGACATCCGTGGAGTCATCGCAATGGCCACAGAGGCCATGGCAACCGACTCACCGTCTTCATCATTGTCATCATCCTCGTTGTACTCTTCTTGTACGACTAATGCCTTGGGAGGAGTCTTCTTGGTGAAGTTGCTCTTGTTGGGGAACGACTTGGCCTTGTCCTTTCGGATGAGCTTGCCACCATTGTCTTCCCTCTTCTCGTAAGGGCACTCCGCAACAAAGTGGCTCACATTGCCACAATTGAAGCAAGTCCTCACCCGTTGCTTGCCCTTTGCGCCACTTGAATTGTTCTTGTTGAAGTTTGGCCTTGAGTTCTTCTTGCTCCAAAATTGCCTTGAAGCAAGAGCCATGTGTTCATGATAGGCATACTTCATATCTTCGAGGTTGCCCTCCTCTTCTTCCTCTTCCTCCATACTAACCTTGGCCTTTAGAGCAAGGTTGGGCTTCTTTACTCTTTGAGAGCGAAGAACCGCATTGTCGGCGGTCTTGTCCAAGATGCTCATAGAAACGAACTCATCCAACACTTCACTTGAGGACAAGGTGTGGAAGTCCGGCCTTTGACGAATGACGGAGGACATGGCTTTGTGGTAGGGCATCATTGCATTGAGGAATTTGCGCTTGATCCAATTGTCATCCGTGTCTTTACTTCCATGATCTCGGAGAGAGACCGTGAGTTTGGTTACTCTCCGAAAAAGCTCACGAGGTTCTTCATCTTCTTTCATTGCAAACTCATCGGCTTCATCTTGCACCACTTCATAGTTGGAGCGTTGAATGCTTGCGCTTCCCCGATAGAGGGAAACAACTTGGAGCCAAGCATCTTTGGCCACGGTGTAGGGCCGGAGATGAGGAAGATCATCGGGTGGGATTGCTTCTTGGATGATGAAGAGAGCATTCTCATTGAATTGATGATCCACAACTTATCTAGGAGTGAAGTTACTTCGGTCATGCGGATAAAAACCTTCTTCAATGATTCTCCAAAGGTTAGTGTTCACATGATTTAAATGACGCTTAAAACAATAGACCCAAGAATAAAAATCTACATTCTTCTCAGTCTTAGGGGCCGGGCCGGCATGATTCAAATGAATGGAAGGGAGCGGTCCACCATAGACATGTGGAGGTTCCACATGGGCAAAGATGCCGGTCCCATTTTTACCACTAGAAGAAGGAGCTTTCTCGCTAGTAGCTTCCCCCTTGTCGGAGGTAGCATCCGTCACCTTGTTAGCGGGATCACCCACTTTCAACGGTGCGGTGGAAAGTTTAAGCCCTTCTAAGAATTTATTAAACATGCTTTTGACCTCGGTCGTCATGGAGGTTTTCAATGTGTCCAACGCCACATTGAATTCCTCACGAGAGACCGCGGTTCCCCCATCTCCCGTAGACGAGACCGGATTCACACCGGAGTGCTCCTCCACACCGTCTACGACGTCAACCATACTCTTCGGACGGTAAAGTCCTTAATAAAGAGACGAGGCTCTGATACCAATTGAAAGGATCGATATAGTTGACTAGAGGGGGGGGGGTGAATAGGCAACTAACAATTTTTAGCTTTTCTTTACCAATTTAAACTTTGCATCAAAGTAGGTTGTCTAGATATGCAACTAGGTGAGCAACCTATATGATGCAACAACAATAAGCGCACAAGCAAGAAAGGGATACAACACAATATAAGCGTGCACAAGTAAAGGTAAGAGATAACCAAGAGTGGAGCCGGTGGAGACAAGGATGTGTTACCGAAGTTCCTTCCTTTTGAGGGGAAGTACGTCTCCGTTAGAGCGTTGTGGAGGCACAATGCTCCCCAAGAAGCCACTAGGGCCACCGTATTCTCCTCACGCCCTCACACAATGCGAGATGCCGTGATTCCACTATTGGTGCCCTTGAAGGCGGCGACTGAACCTTTACAAACAAGGTTGGGGCAATCTCCACAACTTAATTGGAGGCTCCCAACAACACCATGAAGCTTCACCACAATGGACTATGGCTCCGCAGTGACCTCAACCGTCTAGGGTGCTCACACACCCAAGAGTAACAAGATCCGCTAGGGATTAGTGGGGGGGGGGGTCAAATTTCTCTTGGTGGAAGTGTAGATCGGGGCCTTCTCAACCAATCCCGAGCAAATCAACAAGTTTGATTGGCTAGGGAGAGAGATCGGGCGAAAATGGAGCTTGGAGCAACAATGGAGCTTTTGGGGGAAGAGGTAGGTCAACTTTGGGGAAGAAGACCCCCTTTTATAGTGGGGAGCAATCCAACCGTTAACCCCAACTTCAGCCCCGCAGAGAGCGGTACTACCGCTTGGCCACCGGTACTACCGCTTGGCCCTATAAGCGGTACTACCGCTCCCCCTCGCGGTACTGCCGCTGGGCCCAGAGCGGTACTACCATGGTGGTCAGGGCGGTACTACCGCACACGAGCGGTACTACCGCCCCCACTGCCGCGGCTAGTACCGTAAAACCCGACACGGAAAAAGACCCCTCGAATTGAGGCGGTACTAGCACGAAGCCGCAGCGGTACTACGGCTGGGGGCTACAAGCGGTACTACCGCTGTGGAGCGGTACTGCCGCTTGTAGCACCCAAGCGGTACTACCGCTCCGGCCCGCGGTACTACCGCTGGGACCAGAGAGGGCATACTGAGAGAGGGGAACGAGCTCATCATCGAAGCGGAAAGGCTCGGAGGGTGTGCAAAGGAAGTGTACATGATGATTCCACCCTAGCCTTTCCAAAGCGGACCTCCTCTTGATAGTACGGTGATCCCTACGAAACTAGTCCACCAAACTAATTCGAAAGGACTACACCGTCTTCGCTTCAAACTCCGAGGGGAGGGAATCGTCTCGTGCCAAAGGATGAATCTCTGAAAAACTCAATGCACACGATTAGTCCGCAAAAGCATTGTCATCAATCACCAAAACATCTTAGGGATAAAAATGCCCTTACACCCAGGTCACCCCAACTTCGCGCTGCGCATCGTCGTCAGCGACCAGGCCGCCGCCACCGCCTCCACGGTCTCCTCCTCCACTACAAGAAATATGTCAACTTGTGACCTTGACTATTGGTCACTGAATGGTCATTATTTTTCATTTGTGACCTTTTTGTGACCAAAAACAGATGGTCAAAAGCTGACAGTCGTAAACTGAAATTAAGGACCTTCTCTGTGAGAAGGTCGTAGACGTTTACGACCAAAATATGCCTATTGTTTTGTTTTGGTCACTAGCAGCCTCCCCAGGCCACGTAGGCATCCGATGTGGCAATCTGATGTGGCACAAGAATCAGCCCGGTCCAATTTGGTGTTTTACATGGGCCGAGCCCATTAATTCAGCCAATTTATATATTTTTTCCTATGAATTTTTTGTCAGCTAAATGGACCAAGCCCAACATTGCAGCCTTTTTATTTTTGGGCCATGGCCTTTTTGTCTCAACAATTTCATTTTTTTCTTTTTTTCTAAATTGGGTTCACTAGTCAGGTGGGTCCCCATTGTCAGGTTCTAGTACTGGGTCCTAGTCGTCAGGGCAATATTCTTCATTTTTTTATTTCACACAAATAAATACCCGGTATTTAAATTGGCACACAGAAAACACACGAAATACTTCAAATATTATCAACCATCAAAGTGCTACATCATATAACACACATACAAATGTGATAAGCATCAAGTTTACAATCATATAACAAGCTCCACAAGTGTACAATCACATGAGCCAGTTCTGCTCCACAAGTGTACAATCACAAGTTCTGCTACATCATACACACATACGAACAATGCTTCACGAAGAAACATGAGCAGTATAAAGGGCTTCATTAATGCAAAACTTGATAGTTGACAACAATGTTAGAACTATGCTTCCTCCGACTTCTTTGTCCTGATCAGCATCTGCACGTTACAGAACAATATTGATCAATTATAAGCCACAACTTCAAATGCCCATACTATTTGTAGTTGCTTAAAAAAACAAAGCAAGCGAGTACTCAGGAGCTTTGGTTAAAACCCATCTAAACAGAGATAAAAACTGGCAAACTATACATCCACTTACAACATAGCAAAAGGAAAGAAAATTACACATGATTAAGTAATATATATCATTCATGTTGGAACAAAGAGCAGACTAACTGACACAATGTGGTAACTAAATCATTCAACCCCTGAGACTGATTGGATGTCAGTTTCTTTTACTGCCAGTACCTATTGGTAAATTAAATTACTAATGAGAGGAAATATTTAAGCAGCCCAATTACCTACCAGATCATTGTACTTACACTTCCTAATCAGATCACCTAATAGGAGATACTATTAAGAATGAAAAGATGATTGAATACTAAAAGAGGTTAGCAAGTTGCTTGTTGGTTTCATCACAAGTACCAGGAGTATTTTTAAACCTACGCAAGTCATTTTTAAACCTATGCAAGTACCAGGAGTATTTCAATCCTTTCCAGTGCAAGTACTCAAAATTTGTTTGAGTAGCAAATCTAGGAGTACTGGAGAACTCCAAGTTAAATGTACTCAAAGCAACCAGCAAAATCTCTCAATACCGGTCCCAACAAGTAATCAGAATACAGCAGCAACAAGTACCAGGAATAAATCACATAAGTAACTAGAACAGAGAAAGAAAATGTAGAAGTGGCAGCGAGGCATGAATGGTGTCCTGAGTTACTGCTGCATCGGCCGTAACAGAGGCCGAGGAACTCGCTGTGATGGGTTGCAGCATCTGTGCTGATGCAGTCTCAGCCACAGGCTCCTCCTCACACCTGAAGTTAAACACGCAGGTTGGTCAGCAGAACTACAGCAGTTTAGCTTTTGGAGATGACGAATAACTCAAATTACCCTTGATATCTGTTTCAAAAAAATTAACCTTCTAGTATGGCCATGTTAATAGATAAAATTAACCTTTTCCCTTTTACTTTCTATGAAAAAGGTAAGAGACCAGAATTCTACATGCAGCTTCTGTAGACATAAATCCAAGAGAAATACATCTCTGTAGTGCATGACAATGGCAGTTAGGATCAAGCAGGTTTTACATTCGAGTCCAGAAATATCAAGGTTCTATAAGCTTAAATTTCAGAGACCTGATTGACACTGTAGGTTCTATAAGCTTAAATTTCAGAGACCTGATTCAATTCAGAAAAGGAGTGGGAGCTTATTTTAGAGGCAAGTGAGTGAGTGAACATGTTATTAGGCTTAATTACCAGGATTTGGAAGAGAACGCTGGTGGAGAAGATGCACGCAAGGCCACTAAGCCAGCTGTAACAGTAGCAGGAGCAGCAGTTAATTGGAGGAAACAAACCAAATGGGATAGCTGATGAACGCGGCAAATAGTCGAACAATGGATGTACTTACACTGTCAAGGCAGAAATCGATCAAGAGTAAATTGACAGCAGCAGCATCATCATCCAGGCAGCCAAACGTGCTCCCAAACCAGGCAGTTTACCTAATATTGACCATCCAATGCCACTGTAAAGACTTGAAATACATGCAATGATTTAACATGATATTTTTGTGCACAGCAAAGTAACATATGGGCATCAGAAATATCTTGCTTTAGAATGCAGAGCAAAGTAAACCTCTCAACTCCACTAGTTATTATTATGAGTACAATGATCCCCTTTGATACCATCATACATGAATTAGAATCTCTAAAGTATGTCAATCGGGGATGATAACATGAAGCAGACACAACAACAGAATGAAGTGAAATCTTTATGCAAACCCATGTATTTTTGTATAAAGAAGCATTGAAGCAATTAAAAGCAAGCTTCTAGATCTATGTTTGGACGACAAAAAATTGTACAAGCTGAGTTATTTGATGAAATAATCCAAGCCTTTAGGCTCCTACTGGATATGCTCTTAATGTAGACAGTGCGTAGAACCACTATGGACAGTTGGACACAATCACAGTAAGATCTTATCTAATGTAGATGTATTGTCTTTGTCAGGATCACAAGCTATATGGATCATGATGGACTGTTACTAATAGCTGAATGGCAATCTAAGATGGGATGGAATGATTACAAAAGGAAATCTGAAGGGCGGAAAACTGAACCCCCAACCCACCGAGACCAGCCAACCAGGGATGCTCAGCACATAAGTCAGACCATATAATACAAGTCCGAACAGATGAATTTCGAGTCATCTACAGCGGTCGATCACATCAGTGGCGCTCCGAATCGCATTCCTAAACTAGAGCACGAGCACGAGGGGAAGAAGCCCGTCGGAAGGAGGAACGAACGGGTCACCTGCACGGCTCGGACGGCGAAGGCCGGGCGCTGCGCCGGATCCTTGGCTAGCTCCAGGAGGCGCTTGTGCGTGAGCACATCCTCCGCCCTCTCCACGTTCACATCCATCGCGTAGCTGCACACAAACCCGAAACGCCAAAATCGAGAATCATCACTCATCAGCACCGCCGCGTCGCAGCCGTCAGCAGGAGGGACCGGGAGGAGGGCAGGGTGCGTTACCATGAGGGGAGGCTGTTGAAGTGGCTCCAGAGGTCGTCGTCGAAGCCGGGGGCGCGCTCCTCGGCGGCGTGGAGGCGCGCCAGCACCTCGGTGTAGACCTCCAACTTGTGGTGGTGTTGGTGCTGCTGCTTCCTCGACTGCGCCCCCGCCCCTTCCAGCAGCACCAACTCGGATGAATGGGCGGCGCGATAGGAGGAGAGGAGAGGAGGGACGATGGGTGGCACGCGCTCGGAAGGAGTGGTGGTGGTGGCGGCGCGAGGGAGGGGAAGGGAGAGAGGAGGGCGTGGGGAGGCCATGGGCGGCGGGGAGCTACGCCGGAGGGAGGTGGAGACCGCGATCTGGAAGGGAGGAGGTGGCGGCTACGATCTGGAAGGGACAAGCGCGGATCCGACCGCGGCCGTGGGAGAGAATGGGAGGGGTGGGGAATCGCCTCGGTGCTCCCCACCGACGAGATCTAGGGGAGGATCGGTGGAGCTAGCGGGACGGAAGGGGACGAGATCGAGAGGAGCTAGGGTTTGCGCTGGTGAGGAAGGGAGGGGATCGGGGAGCGAGGGAAAGAAAGGAGGCGCGGGGGGGGGGGGGGAGGGGTGGATGGAAATTGACCCGGAGGACATAGCTAGGGTTTCGGGGTTGGTGTGGATGGGTCGAGGACAGCCGTTGGATCCCCGAGCATCCGACGGTGTTGGATGCACGATCCGCGTGATATGTCCACGGACCAATCAGAATGCAATACGATTTTATGACCATCTAAATTGGTCGTAGTTGACTTAAAATAATGTGTAAAAATCATTTAAGCTACTTTATGATCTGAGAAATTCTAAAACAAATGGAAAACCTTCTCATTGTGTCACCAAAATTTGAACAAGTTTTCAGAAAAATAACAACATGGAATAAGATAAATATCTTTAAAAAGGTGTCGTCGGAAATGAGTTTTTTGCAAAAAGAAAACATTTTCCGTTTTTCGAGTGCCCAAAATGAGTTTTTTTGTGAAGGACCTACAATATATTTATTGCAAAATTGGATGAAATCAATTTTATAAACTATTAGGTCATATTTAATCCACAAATGACCAAATAGTTGGGTGTCAAAAGATTTTATCCACCTCTGGTAAAAAAGACAAATTTCCGCTGATCCAGCTGGAAGCGGGTCAAATTTGAACTGTAGCTGCCTCATAGTTTGCTATTTATTTTTTCCAAAAATCATTTCTAGGTACATAAGTATCTATTTAATAAGAGAAACATCAAATGTTTTCCAAGATTCAACCACTAGCTAGGAATGGTTAAGCCCGCTGTTTTGACCGCATTTTGAAACGGGCATAAGAAATTCAAAAAAAAATCAAAAAATTGGAAAACCTTCGCATTGTGTCATTATATGTGACCAAGTTACAGGAAAAATAATAAAATTGTAATACGGCAATTCTTTTAAAAAAGTTTTCTTAGAAACGAGCTATCATGCGTGAAGATTCATGGCTTTCAAGCCAAATGATCAATCTTATGACCACATTCATGGCATAGTTTGTTCAAATGATCTCATATTGTGCACAAGGGTGCATATTGTAATTCCAAACAATGTTGCCTAAGGGAGTTTTCAATTTCTTTGCACGGAAAATTCATTTTCCATTTTCCAAGTGCCCGAAATGAGTTTTTTTTGTGAAGGACCTACCATATATTTGTTGCAAAATTGGACCAAATCAATTTTATAAAATACTAGGCCATATTTAATGCATAATTGACAAAATGGTTGGGTGTCAAAAGTTTTTATCCACCTCTGGTGAAAAAGACAAATTTCCGCCGATTCAGTTGGAAGCGGGTCAAATTTGAACTGTAGCTGCCTCGTAGTTTGCTACTTATTTTTTCCAAAAATCATTTCTAGGTACATAAGTAACTATTTAATCAGAGAAAAATCAAAAAAATTCCAATATTCAACCACTAGCTAGGAACGGTCAAGCCCGCCGTTTTGACCGCATTTTGAAATGGGCATAAAAAATTCAAAAAAAAATCAAAAAATTGGAAAATCTTTGCATTATGTCATTGTATGTGGCCAAGTTTCCAGGAAAAATAATAAACATGTAATACGGAAATTATTTTAAAAAAGTGTTCTCAGAAACGAGCTATCATGCATGAAGATTTATGGCTTTCAAGCCAAATGATCAATCTTTTGGCCACATTCATGGCATAGTTTGTTCAAATGATCCCATATTGTGCACAATGGTGCATCTTGGAATTCCAAACAATGTTGCCTAAGGGAGTTTTCACTTTCATTGCACAAAAGAGCCATTTTCCATTTTCCGAGTGCCCCAAATGAGGTTTTTTTGTGAAGGACCTACCAAATAATTATTGCAAAATTGGACCAAATTATTTTTCTAAAATACTAGGCCATATTTAATGCACAATTGACCAAATGGTTGGGTGTAAAAAGTTTTTATCCACCTCTGGTGAAAAAGACAAATTTCCGCCGATTTAGATGGAAGCGGGTCAAATTTGAACTGCAGCTGCCTCATAGTTTGCTCTTTATTTTTTCCAAAATCATTTCTAGGTACATAAGTATATATTTAATCAGAGAAACATCAAAAGTTTTCCAAGATTCAACCACTAGCTAGGAACGGTCAAGCCCACCGTTTTGACCGCATTTTGAAACGGGCATAAAAAATTCAAAAAAAATCAAAAAATTGGAAAACCTTCGCATTGTGTCATTATATGTGACCAAGTTTCCAGAAAAAATAATAAACTTGTAATACATAAATTATTTAAAAAAAAGTGTTCTCAGAAATGAGCTATCATGCATGAAGATTCATGGCTTTCAAGCCAAATGATCAATCTTATGGCCACATTGATGGCATAGTTTGTTCAAATGATCTCATATTGTGCACAAGGGTGCATCTTGGAATGGCAAACAATGTTGCGTAAGGAAGTTTTCATTTTCTTTGCACGGAAAATTCAGTTTCCATTTTCCGAGTGCGTGAAATGAGTTTTTTTATGAAGGACCTACCATATATTTGTTGCAAAATTGGACCAAATCAATTTTATAAAATACTAGGCCATATTTAATGCACAATTGACAAAATGCTTGGGTGTAAAAAGTTTTGATCCACCTCTAGTGAAAAAGACAAATTCCCGCCAATTTAGTTGGAAGCGGGTTAAATTTGAACTGCAGCTGCCTCATAGTTTGCTATTTATTTTTTCCAAAAATCATTTCTAGTTACATAAGTACCTATTTAATCATAAATACATGGTTTGGTGGCGATACGTCGAGGTTTGGACGGTGGCCGAGGGCCCCAACTCTAGAGCGCGTAAACTCGCATGCCCGCCGCGTGGTCACCGCGTGACTGTGGCGTTGCCATGTGTTTTGGGCTGCCTAGGCATGTCTAGTGGGTTGGGCACTCCCCAGGTAGGTGCTAGGAAGAAAATCACAACATAAGATTCTCACGAGGAGACCGATCGAAGATCAAACATGAATAAGCAGCCAAGTGTTTGATTAGCGGTACGGGAAATGCACATGGCTAATGGGTGTGAGTTTTGGCTGAGGATGATCAATTACTAAGAAGACCGTCTTCACAAATTTTCAGCTCAAAAGGAGGAGCCTAGGTGGTACTTGCTTTGCAAAGTACCACACTGGACATAAATACGAATGTTGAAGCCGGGCTCAAAATAATGAATGGATTGAGCTGGCATTTGGTGGAGGATGGTTATTTGGGTAGAGGAAAGCACTGTAGAAAATGGATACCATTTGGACATGCCAAAGTGTTTTCCTGAATAGAATAGGAAAATGAATATTTTTGAATTATTTTTAAACTAAACAAGGAAGGTTTTTTTACATATTTGACGAAGATATGACCCAAAGAATTTATGAGATTTTTTTGGGAATTTTGGGAATGACAGAAATATAGGTTGCTTCACAACCTAGGGCAAAAACTGCCACATGGACATGACACATAGGCAAAACTGATGAGGTGGCGCCTAGTCATAGCAACCCACCACAATTTACAAGGTTATGACCATCTATATTGGTCATGATCAGCTAGAAATAAGGCAGCGGACCAGTGCTATCTGCTTTATGACCATTTCGTGTAAGGAAATTACGACATTTCTAACCAAAATAGTCGTTATAGTTTAGGGTTTGGAGCCCCCCGAACAGCTTTTGACCAATTGGTCTGAAATGGTCATAGATCTATGACCAATTCTTCCAGGGTCACTGACAGAAGGTCACTAGTTGACATATTTCTTGTAGTGCTCCCTAGTGGCTGCGAGCGCCCTGCCTCACAGGGTCAACAACAAGGTCAGCTCTGTTTCTCCCACTTCCCTCCCCCCTCTCCCTCAAGTAGATTACTCTCTAATGGCAGCTCCCCTCTTTCCTGTGACGCTTAGCATTTAACAGTGACAACTTGGATGGCTTTCACTAGTTTTCGTTGATGATTAAACAAAGCATCATGCACAGTGCTATGGCTTAATTCTGGTATGCTATCCAAAAAATACATGGGTTTGACGATTGCACATTGGTCATTGTAGCTCATATTTTATACTGTGACATGTTCAAGAAGAAGCGTATCCATCTAGTGAAAATATACACATATTTACTGTATAAGTGCATGTTGGATTTTGTTCGGAATTTGTTGATACTTTTAAATAAGCATCTCATATTTCCCAAAAAAGGGGTTGAATGCAGGTTTAGTTCCAAAGCGCCTCACCCGTCGATTTAACTATATATCTGATGAAACGGTCTAGCACTCAAGCCCACTGCTTTTATTTTCAAAGGAGTGCAGAGAGAGTCGGAGCAAAAACACATGAACAGAGTAGATTTTGGTGAGAAGCTGAGAAAACCGTATATTTGGCATGCATATACGGATGTCGCGTCGTGTGTCAAAAAATAGTATGTCAACAGATTCTCGTGAGATGATGTGTCGGCCTCAGCTTGTGAGCTTGTGATATAGGAACATCCTATTAGTTCAAAAGTTGTTAAGCTTTCGTAGTCTGTCTGTACATGTAAGATTATTGGTGCCCAAAATATTAGTATCAGACACCATCAAAGCTTGGAGGTAAAAATGCGGTCAGCTCAAGTCAGCTTACATCCATGAACTAATTTAATAATAACTAGCAGCATGTTCATGTGTTGTTTTAGATTTTTATAAATGTCAAATTCACTTGACCAAAATAGTTAGAGAATAGTGTATATATTTCACCGCCGAGAGGTTCAAGTATATCATTCTTGTTTTCAATTTGGATTGATTGCAACCTTCCACGTGTAAAATTAGACTCTCGTTGTCTGTACCTTCTAATTTGCAACCTTGCAATTGGAGATGACTTCTCAGTTTGTTATGTTTTAGGAGGCTACGAAAACTTAACAACACATTTCTATGTTGCGTACGATGGTTAGATGAGAGCTCATTGACCAGTACTGCTCCGCCCTTGTCATTCTGCTGCTGCATCTTAATCTGAAATGGAGGAACTAACACGATGTAGCCTTTAGGAGGGCTCATGGTTCCAAAACACGCAAACTGTGTACCAACACTATAAGGTGAGAACAGTAGTCCAGAGAAAGAAAAGTAGTCGTACTTGTTTGCCGAAAAATCTTCCTGTCAATGAAAATTTGACCTGAGGGTCAGTGTATGCTTACAGGATGACCTAACTTGGTGATTTCATGATTTCTAATATGCAAAAGTTAACTACTATTTTGCCTTCTACTCTTTCTGGATGCACATTATATTTGGCACATTAGAATGGGCAGCCAAGTGTTGTACACTGCCATTTTGTTCACTAGTAAGATTTTTGATACTAGAGCAATTAAATTGCCAATGTCTGCTGCACTTTAATTGGTTTCCACAGCATGAAGTGGTTTACGACTACTCTTTGTCGGTCACCTTGTTCATTTTTATTTCCTATGTTGTTGTAATTTTCTTGTTATTCCAAAGTAAGCACTAGTAACGGGGGCTTTTCTGTTGTGTACCATCAAGTAGCAAAAGTGGATGCAATTTCTACTGGCAATGCTTGCTGAAACGGCGATTATTTTTGTCCTTCGTAATTAGTATTCCGTTGTGTTCGGTCTGGGATTCTGCAATTTCAAATGTATGTTTAGTTATGATTTCAAGTGGATGGATTAATGTTCTAATGTACTCTAATATTTGTGATGATGTCCACATACTTTTAGTGACCGACGTGTGATTTGTGATGTAGCAGAAGCTACTAATGAATCCAAATATATATGACATCTCCTACAGTACATGTATGTATAGTTTTTTGTGTAAAACTAAGAAGAGAGGGGCACCAGTACAAGTCTGAAACATTGTCTTATTTATCAAGGACAGATTGATTGATATATGAGAGCTTTGAGGTTGTTATTGCGAAAGGTATGTTCTATATGTAACTAGTACCAGGGGGTTTTCAAGAAATGTACACCGAGAACCCTCCACCTAAATCTGTACCACTCATCTTCCATCCAATGGCTCAGGTTCGTTTTTTCTATTCTTTCACCATAGACCCTGTTTCTATACTAGTCGCTCCCAGTTGGGGGTTGTAATTTAGACGGTATTGGAGTTCGGGGTTGTAAATTAGACCAGGGAAGAGTTCGGGGTTGAAATATGCACTTCTCTCATGTTGAAGTAGCCAAGTGTGTAGATTAGATTGGGTTGTGTGGGCAGAAGAACGTCATAATATTCATCCAGTTTGTCATGATTGTGGTGTTGTTTTTATCCTATGATCGTTGTGATCGTATGTAACATGCAATGAGAGCATCGGTTAGGGTGGTAAATGGTAAGCTCACCATATAGGGTACAAGATTACTACATCGAGGCCAATCTGTGGTACCAAATTAAACGCCGCATAGTGCATCAGCCCAGTCCAATGCAGGCAATCAAACGTATGGGGAGGAGTTGTTTTCCTAATGTATATGCAACTCATATGCAGACACCAAACCACGTGCACAACATGTTTTCTTTTTGCATGTATTCAATCATCAATCAGCCAAGCTAAACTCAGAGCCATGGATGCATGGAGGCAAAAAATGATACAGGTAACTAATCAGTCCTGAAGTAATTATTAGTACGACATCAATTATTGGGCTAGTGCTAGTTGGTAAAGACCACATGGACATAAGGTGACTTCTGACTAGGTACATCCCCATTTTGGAAACAGGGTCAAGGAGATAGCCAAGTTTGGGAAGCAGCCAAACGCGAGGAGGCAGCACCACTGGCCCCGGTTGTTCCCATCCATCCCAAAAGCATTGGAGGAGACAAGATATTTTCGAAGAGAGCACACCTGCATCATATAGCGTCCGTCCTACTCTCGTAAAGCTTAAGTGCAGCCCCAGCACCCATATTTTGTTACTACAAGCACAGTCCATATCTGTCGCGTTATCATCATCTGAGACTGTAGTGTACTAGTACAAGGGAAGCATAGTGTTTGTGCAGTTGATCGAGGCCATCGATCGCATTATCAACACAGTGCGATCGAAGAGAGGGACGAGGGCAGGCGTCCAGATCAAGAGGAACAAGCTTGAGAGAGACCACACGTACGTCCAGATGGTCGAGGCAGTTGGCCAGTTGGGTTAGCTGGGTTTTGATGCTTAGGTACGGTTATCATTTTCTGCACTGTTGGAGCACGCTCTGGTCGAAAAGGCGGCATGGTTTCAATGATATATCACCAGAACGCGATGGCGACGCCTACCAAGAAGGCTGGGGATCGATCGACACGCTACTAGTAGTGTGTGAAGGATTTTGTCCAGTTTTCCAAGCCCGCAGACGTCAATTATACTGTAAGCTCATCACACGGGTTACAGTATTAGTTTAGGCGTTTAGCGTCCTCCTGTCAAGCATAAAATTGGCCAGCGCCCGGCCCCTCTCTGCGAGCAATCCACCTGTCTGCCTGCCTTCTTTTGAGGGATTTTGACGTCCGGAGGTGAGTTAGAATAGAGGGAGCTCCCAGTGTCTGAGATCCGCCGCGCGGTCCTGGTGGAGAGAACTAGCTAGGCAGCAGGTAGTACATAGGATATAGCTAGGATGGACGGCCTCCACACGGAGCTCGCGCTGGGGCTGACCGGCGAGCTCCAGACGGCGCCGTTCGTGGCCAAGACGTACCAGCTGGTGAGCGACCCCAGGACGGACGCGCTCGTCAGGTGGGGGAGGGACAACAACAGCTTCCTCGTCACCGACGTCGCCGGCTTCTCGCAGCTCCTCCTCCCCTGCTTCTTCAAGCACGGCAACTTCTCCAGCTTCGTCCGCCAGCTCAACTCTTACGTGAGTACCCTTTCTCCAGCTTGCACGTGCACTGTACATACACTTGCTTGAAAGAAATATCTGCTAGTAGCTTAATTTGCTACGGTGAGGTTGTTGTGCAGGGCTTCCGGAAGGTGCACCCGGACCGATGGGAGTTCGCGCACGAGTCATTCCTGCGCGGCCAGACGCATCTTCTGCCGCGCATCGTGCGCCGCAAGAAGCGTGGCGAGGCCTCTTGCTCGGCTCTAGTCGGCAGCGGCGAGCAGCACGTGATGGCCAATATAGGAGCGGAAGTGGAGGAGGAAGAGGACGACGAGGGGAGGGAGGCGCTGCTCGAGGAGGTTCGGAGGCTGCGGCAGGAGCAGACGGCTATCGGGGAGCAGCTGGCGCAGATGGCCAGGCGACTGCAGGCCACGGAGCGGCGGAGTGACCGGCTCATGCCCTTACTTGCCCGGCTCGACGAGGATCCCAGGGCCACCTCCCTCCACCTTCTCCAACAGGCGGCCGAGAAGAAGCGCCAGCACACGCAGTTGCGTTCCCGTGATTTTGCTTCCTCTCCCATTGCACCACCGCTTCAACCGGCACCTTCACCGCTATTGGCTCCCGGGGACGTGGCCATGGGCGGAGCTATAGTCTGGCAATGGGTGGAGCCGATGTCGCCAACCTTCGAGCAGACCTCCCTGAGCTCCGGGGTGCAGCAGGTGCCGGAGTTCGAGGGCCGCGGCAGCGGCATGGGCCTAACTGACAGTGGGACCGCGGTGGAGACCCCCTTCCCGTTCTGCCTACTTGGTCAGTGTTTCTTCTAAACACGGCGCGTAGTGCATGCACATGCAATAGTACCTTCTTCTACTTAGTAATTTAGCAATCATTTGTATCCATTTTTTTAAGTCGGCACCATTGATGCGGGGAGCGAGATGTATGTCATCGAGCAGTTCCTCGATTACAAAATGGTCGAGAATCGTTCTGTATTGGAATAGGCTCATGAGATAATATGCATAGCTAACGAGCTCGAACTTCCTAAGTGCGAATTACCAGGCAAATTTGCCACGGCATGCATAATCGCTAAGCTCCCTAATTCCTAGAGGAACTTTGCTACCACTTTGAAACATCAGAGGCGTGAATTCTCAGTAGAGGATGTCATCGGCCTTCTGAGTGTTGAGCAGAACTCGAGAGCAAAGGAGTCGCACGGAAAAGGGGTTGAAGGTACTTCTGTCGCCAATATGGTACATCAGAGGAACTTCAATTCCCACAAGCCCAAGGAAAATAATTATGTCCAACAAAATACCGACTTTAAGAAGGGTAAGAAGATCTTCAGGAAGAACAAGGGAGATGGCTGCTTCACTTGTGGTTCGGAGGAACATTGGGCCAACAAGTGCCCAAACAAGTACAAGAAGCCACAGCGGGACTCTAAGTCTGCCAACATGATTGTGAGCAATAATGAGAATGGTGCATCTGGGTACGGTAATTTATTTACTGTGTTTTCAGTTTGTCAGTCCACCGATTGGTGGGTGGACACGGTGCAAATATTCATGTGTGTGCTGACATTTCATTGTTTTCTTCTTACCAGATCACAGGCCATGAGTCCGTATTGATGGCGAATGGTGCGAGTGCTTCTGTTCATGGTGTTGGCATGGTCGATTTGAAGTTTACTTCAGGAAGGATCGTGCAACTGAAGAACGTGCTGCAAGTCTCGGCCATCAAGAAGAATCTCCTTAGTGGCTCCCTTCTTTGTAGAGAAGGGCTTAAGTTGGTCTTCGAGTCTAATAAAGTAGTTGTTACGAACTATGGACTTTTTGTTGAAAAGGTTATGAATGTGGAGGTCTGTTTCGCCTTTCCCTTGCAGATTTTTGTAATAAAGTCGTGAACAATATTCATTCGAGTGTTAATGAATCGAAGTTAGGCATTCACGTATTTGACATATTAGTTTCGGTGTGATGAGGCGGAATTGAAATTAATCCCGAGTTTTACTTTAGCCAAAGATTCTAAGTGTCATTTGTGTGTGCAATCTAAGCAACCTCGCAAGTCTCACAAGGCTGCGTCGGAGAGACATTTGGCACCACTAGAACTCATACATTCTGATCTTTGTGAAATGAATGGTGTGCTGACTAAAGGTGGAAAAAAATACTTCATGACATATATAGATGGTTCCACTAGATATTGCTATGTATATCTATTAAATACTAAAGACGAGGCTCTACACTACTTTAAAGTCTATAAGGCAGAAGTTGAGAATCAACTTGAAAAGAAAAATAAACGAGTCCGGTCAGATCATGGTGAAGTATACTTCTCGAATGAGTGTGATTCTTTTTGTGCAGAACACGACATTGTTTATGAGAGGACGCCTTCCTATTCACCCTAGCCAAACAGGGTTGCAGAACGAGAAAACCGTACTCTAACTGATTTGGTTAACGTCATGTTAGATACATCGAGTTTATCCAAGGCTTAGTGGGGGAGTCTATATTGACATCATGTCATATTCTGAATAAAGTTCTGACAAAGGACAATGAGGTCACTCCCTATGAGCAATGGGAGAAAAGAAAGACGACACTCTCGTACTTGCGTACTTGGGCTACTTGGCGAAAGTCAATGTGTTGATCCCCAAAAAGCGTAAGCTTGGACCAAAGACCGCAGACTGTGTTAATTTGGGCTATGCTAAGAATAGCGTTGGCTATAGATTTCTAGTAGTGAAATCTGAGGTTCCTGACGTGAAGGTCTGTACAATTATGGTGTCTAAGGATGCTACATTCTTTGAGGATATTTTTCCTATGAGAGATATGTAAAGCACTTCTAGACAGGAATCTAAGGAGACTCCCGAGCCTGCCATTCCTATGGAATATTATGAACAAACACATGATGAAAATCCTGAGGAGGATGACGAGAAAACCCTTGGTAGGGGCAAGAGACATAGGACTCAAAGAACTTTGGTGATCATTTCCTTGTGTACCTCATGGATGATACTCCCACTTCTATTTTATAGGCGTATACATCTCCAGAAGCTGACTACTGGAGAGATGTGGTCCGTAGCGAGATGGATTCCATCATGGCTAACAGGACATGGGAAATTATCGAACGTCCCTATGGTTGTAAATTGTCGGAATGCAAGTGGGCATTTAAAAAGAAGTTGTGACACTCCCGATTCAATCATACACTAATCATACACACAAATGTGTACGATCAAGATCAGGGACTCACGGGAAGATATCACAACACAACTCTAGACATAAATTAAAATCATACAAGCTTCATATTACAGGCCAGAGGCCTCAAGGGCTCGATTACATAAGCTCGAATACAAGCGAGTCAGCGGAAGCAACAATACCTGAGTACAGACATAAGTTAAACAAGTTTGCCTTAAGAAGGCTAGCACAAAAGTAACACAATCGAAAAGGCAAGGCCTCCTTCCTGGGAGCCTCCTAACTACTCCTGGTCATCGGCGGCCTCCACGTAGTAGTAGGCACCCTCGGGGGAGTAGTAGTCGTCGTCGGTGGTGGCATCTGGCTCCTGGGATCCGTCATCTGATCGCAGCAATCAGGTATAGGGGGAAACGAAGTAGCAAAGCAACCGTGAGTACTCATACAAAGTACTCGCAAGAGTTACGTCAGAACTACGCTAAGTATGCATCGGTATCAAAGGAATGGGGCTATATCTTTGGACTAAACTGCAGAATGCCAGAATAGAGGGGAAGGCCTACCTATCGAAGACTAGCATCTTCAAGCATCTTGCAGCATTAGAAGAGATAAGAGTAACATATTATAATAGTAGTAAGCATGTTGTGACTACGCCCAAAGATCACTTTCTCGACTCCCTGTGAGAAAGCAATCCCAGAGCCATCATATCCATTCCATGCCTCAGCATCCAGTTCTAGTTGTATCGATCGGGATACAACTCCGAACGTCCGTTACCGTGAGCACGGCTATTCGAATATATTAAACTTCCCTGCAGGGGTGCACAAACTTACCCAACACGCTCAATCAACTCCGGCCGGACACACCATCAGGTCATGACCGGCCTCGGCCAATCAACACACCATAGTCCTACCTAGGCTCAACAGAGAGGCCATCAAGCCGGTCTACATCCTAAGCGTGCAGGGGTCTTGGGCCCATCGCCCTTTGCACTCCTACATGTTGCGAACGTGGCCGGTGTCAGTCCTGGCAACCTCCTTATACAAGGCAGGTGCTTACATGGGCCACCCGGGCGCGCTCCGCTCAGCCGTTGACGTCGGAAGAGCTTTCAGCTCATACATACGACGCAGAGTGCCCATACTTATTCCCGCGTGGTGGTCAGTGCTAAAAGGCCAGAGGCCTACTCGCATCACATATCCAAATCGTTAGTGTCTTGGGAGCATGCGGTAACGATCAATGATCCACGATATGTTGTCCCATCGCCCCGTCTCACGGACTTACGGCAAGGGCTAATAATGCCCGACCGTGACGCGTAGAAAACTCACGGGTACCCTCCAGGTCAACCCAACTTCACATCACTCGTCACATTTCTCTCGCGGGTACCCCTTGGGGCCAACCCGACTTCATCATGGTTCTATGGTAAAGTCAAAGTAACCTTGTGTCCAAAACAACAAGGGGGAAACCCGAGGAATCACCCTTGATGGATTCCCACTCGATGTAACCATCAAGGTGGACTTGGAGGAATCACCCTCGATGGTCCACACTTGAGGGGTTGCACGACAGAGTCGTTATCGCGAGTGGTGAAGGAGGAATCACCCTCGAAGACCACGACCGATTAGCTACACTACAAAGTTAACATCAAAAGTGCTATACGAGGTATCACCCTCGGCACTCGATAGTAGCTCTGCAGAGGCGTACAACTAAGAGGTGTGTGATGTGATGTGTCGGGCTCTGGATGTCGATCATGTTGATGGAGTCATCGGTCATCTAGCTGGGGCAACTCGGACAAGGTGAGGGGTCACTGGTGGATCACTAACCAACCTATACTAAGCAGTTTAGGATAAATAGGTAAGGTAACAATTGCAGGTTACTGTCACAGCCCTAGATTACTGCTTGTAACTAGTTGCACTTGAGAGCATCATGCATCATGTTTAATTTCAGGAAATCTGAATTGAGGAAATCTGAAGCCTCAAAAACTTAAATAAAAGAAGGGCAAAGAACCCTGGAAATTTCATTCTTTGTTTCCAAGATGTCCTTATGCAATGTTTGAGAATTTTGGCAAGAGCTATATATCAAACCAAAATTTAGGAACATTTTAAGGATTTATTTTTGGGACTTTTGAATTTATATCATTAGCTATTTGAATTTGAATTATATTCATATAATTAGAATATAATTTCAAATACCTCTAAAATGTTTTATGTGCTTTTGTAAGTCCATGAAGCAACATACAATACTTGGAGGATTTTTGGAATTGTTTGAATTCTCTTGAATTTGAAAACAGTGGCAAAAGATATTAATAAAAGAAAACATAACAGAAATTAAAAAAGGCACAAACCCACCTGGGCCAACTTACCTGGCCGGCCCAGCTGGTTGGCCCAGCCCACCAGTAGCTTGCCAGTCGTCCTCAACCTCTGCCAGTAGGCAGAGGCGAAGGCGGGCACGGCGCGCGCTGAGGCCGCCACCTCCTCCCTGCCTGCCTCACGCCCCCGAGGCTCTCTCCCAGCACCACGGAGATGGCCACGAACCCCCCCTCACTCTCTGGTTCTCTCCCCCTCGCTCCTTTGTTTTCCATCCCCATGGCCGAGCATGCCCACCGCCACCGACGCCGTTCGCCGTGGCCAGAGCCACTGCCCCGCCTCTCCGTCGTGTTTAGAAGAACCGCCCTGTCGCCCTACTTCTCCTCGTCGAGCCGCGCAACACCGGACACCCCACAGCATCGCCATCTTCAACGTCTTCATCGTCAGCCGCCGGAGATCACCATCGCCGCCCCGTCGTCTCCAGCCTTCCACCAAGCCCGCTGACCGTCCCCGCGAGTTCTCTGTGAGGACTCCTTTGTTTCCCCCTCCTCCCCTTCTTGTTCCCGTGCCATAGCTGCCGTCCCCGCGAGCACCGAGCTCCGGCCATCGCCATGGCCGGCGAACCTCGCCCTCTGGAGCTCTTCCGCTCGCTCCAGTAGCTCCCGCGTGCTCGCCGTGTCCCCAGGATCCCGACGCGCCCCTTTGCTCTCTGGCTAACGCGCTGCAGCCCTGCGCCCGCAACTAGCCGAGCTCCGGCCGCCGCCCAGCTCGCTGCCGTCGCTGCCACCGGCCACCCAGCTCGCCCCGCGTGCTCCACCAGATGCGCCTCGCTCCCAGCGTTCTGTAGCCGCAAAGCCGCGCGCGAAACGATGCCCCGTAGCGCGTTTCCGGTGAGCCTCCGCCACGACTGGACGTCGCCGGCGTCTAACTGGTGGTTAACCTGGGTTTAGGTGACGTGGCGTCATTAGTTTAGTGTTAATCACGTGTTTAATTAACCCCCACCACGCGCAGTCACTGACAAGCGGGCCCCGCACATAACTAACCCCTGGTTAATATCCACCTAGCCACTGTGCCACTGACGTGTGGACCCCACACATCAGGTTTGAACTGGACCCGGTCTGTTGACCTGCTGACGTCATGCTTACACAATGCTGACACAGTTAACAATTTTCTGGATTAATTATAATCCTGGAAATTCCAGAAATTGTTTAAAACTTCAAAAATTCATAGTAATTCAACTGTAACTCCAAATGAAATAATTTATATATGAAAAATTATCAGAAAACTATGAAGAATCTGTTTATGGCACTTTCATGCATGTTTGAACAAGTTAACCTCACTGAATAGGATAAATCATGATTAGGGCAATTTATGAACTAGCATTTGGAGTTGGAGTTTAACCTTGTTTGAATTCCACTTCAATTAACTTGGCTTACTACTACATTAGGTCAATTCAGTTCCCTAACATGACATGTCATTCATTCGATTGTGCATTGCAGTGAATGTTGTTCCTTTTTGTGCTTGCCGGTGTTTGTCCCCTCTCAGTGGACGTAGTTTCGACGATGAGATCGATGACACCGATGAAGAACTATACTATCTTCAGAAGTGCCAGGCAAGCAAAACAGCCTTGTTCATTCTGATACAATCCCACTCTCTGGCTCCTGCTCTCTTTTACTGCATTAGGACAACAACGATCCAACTGTTACATGCCGCGGTAGTTGAACCCCTTTCCTCTGCATGACCTATCATTGCCACAGTAAATAGATGAAACCCACTAGCATGAGTAGGAGTTGTTTGAGCCCTGATGTGCCTACTCACTCATGCTTGCTTGTCATGCCTGCTACTGCTTAGAGTTGAGTCAGGTCCGATTCATCGGGGATGAATTGGAATGGTGATGAACATGTCCTACTGTGTGTGAGCTAAGTGTGTGAACACGATTTGGTAAAGGTATCGATGAGAGGCCATGTAGGAGTACATGGTGGGTTGTTTCGTTGGAACTGTCCTTAGGAACTAAGATCTGTATGTGTGATTTAAGATCAACTACTACCACGCATTGGAATGCTTAAGTGCCCCTCTCGACTTATTAATCGCCTTGATCTCTGTCCAGGAGTTGCAACTAGTTTCTGGTGTCTGTAGCGCTAACCCTAGGGGTGGGCTATGATGCAGTAGAGACATGAGGCACGGTGTACCGAGAAGCCCGTTTGGTGCCTCGGGAACCCTGCTCTCATCGTTTGGGGCCGTGAGTGAAACCCCGGCCGGATCTCCTTGCGGATGGAACCCGAATAGGCGATAAACCTGGACTAGAGACTTGTGTGGTTAGTCAGGTCGTGGCCGACACCCTCGTTAGGCTTCCGCTTGAAGGTTGCTGAGATACATGACGTGTACATGGCGGTAAGTGGCGAGAGCGTGTGTGAAGAAGTACACCCCTGCAGGGTTAACATCATCTATTTGGATAGCCGCATCCGCGGTAAAGGACTACTTGGTTGCTTATACAGTTCATAGACAAGTGAAAGTGGATACTCTAAAATGCGCAAGATAAGCGTGAGTGCTATGGATGGCGTTCTCGTAGGGATACGGGAGTGGATCCATAGTGGTGTATTGATTTGGTGAATATGTGGACTCGTGTGCGCCACCCCAAAAGAGTTACTTGCAGACATAGTTCAGGATAGCCACTGAGTCAAAGCTAGCTTGCTGCAGTTAAACTCCACCACCCCCTTTGTTGATACTGATGCATATGTAGCTAGTTCTGATGTAAGTCTTGCTGGGTACATTTGTACTCACGTTTGCTTAATTTATGTTTTTGCAGAGAGACTTCAGTCTCACTAGTAGTTCCGCTGGACTTCGACGTTTAGCTTGTTACCTCAGCTACGATCTTGTGCCCTCGGCAGGGTCTTGTAGATAGTCAGGCTTCTCAGCCTTTTTCATTTGTAGTTGTCTGTACTCAGACAAGTTAAGCTTCCGCATGTGCTTATTGCTTGTATGACTTGAATGCTGAGTCATCAGATCCATGTTTGTAATATCTGGCTCCTCGAAGCCTATTGAATAAATACTTTTGAGTCATAGAGTTTTGTTGTGATGCCATGTTGTATTTGCACATATCGAGCATATTGTGTATGTTATTGAAATGCTTGGTATGTGTGGGATCCGACAACCTAGTTGTTTATTCTTGGTAGCCTCTCTTATGGGGAAATGTCTCCTAGTGCTTCCACTGAGCCATGGTAGCTTGCTACTGCTCCGGAACACTTAGGCTGGCCGGCATGTGTCCTTCGTTCTTGTGTGTGTCCCTTCGGGGAAATGTCACGCGGTGTCTACCAGAGTCCTATTAGCTTGCTACAGCCTGGATTCACTCGCTGATGACCGACACGTTCGTTGCTGGGTCATGTATGCCTGTCCCTATAAGTTAGTGCCACTTTGGATTCACGACTAGTCATGTCAGCCCGGGTTCTCTGTCATATGGATGCTAGCGACACTATCATATACGTGAGCTAAAAGGCGCAAACGGTCCCGGGCCAGGTAAGATGGCACCCGTGGGGATACCGTGCGTGAGGCCGTAAAGTGATATGATGTGTTACATGCTAGATCGGTGTGACTTAGGATCGATATCCTGACAGTTACAAAATCAGGCTATGCATCGGAATAGGATCATACAAAAGCAGTAGCATTTCTAATGCAAGCATGAGAGGGAAAGAAATGGGCGATATCGGAATGATCAAGGGGGGGTTGCTTGCCTGGAAGCTCTGCTGAAAAGGAAGAAGGTTCGTTGGTGACGTACTCGATCACAGGGGCATCGTCGGTCTCGGGGTCTACCAGAGAGAAGAGGGGGAAGAAATAGTAAAGATAAAGCAAACAAGAGCATCAAGAAGCATGGCATGTCAATAAGAAAAACTAGGGGTGTTTTAACGCGGTACTACAAATTGCCGACGGAGAGGAAAACATCCGGAGGGGTTTTCCCGGCGTTTGCTGTATTCTGGACAAATGAAAGAGAGGGGACGGTTCCATGTTCAGCATGCTTGGGGCATGTGATAGATGAATGGATTGCATATTTGGATTCGTTGGATTTTTCTGAGCAACTTTCATATATAAATTATTTTCATCCGAGTTACGGATTATTTTATATTAATTTTCAAGTTTTAAACATTTCCTGAAATTATTCTTATTTAAAATAATTCGAAAACTTGGTTTATTGCGTCAACATGGCATCAGCCTGACATCAGCAGTCAACAGGGCGTTGACTGGTCAAACTAACGGGTGGGACCCCTCTGTCAGTGACTTAGTTAGTTTAAGAGTTCAAATTTAACTAATTTAATTAATTAACTAGCAGGGGCCCACTAGTCAGTGAGTAGTTAGTTTAACTAATTAAATTAAGTATTTTAATTGGTAATTAGGGGAGTGGGCCCCACTGTCAGTGGCTGGGCCTGCCTAATCAGATCAGTTGACCCGGTCAACTGGGCCCGTGGGACCCAGCTGCCAGTGACCCAGAGGGGTGCCGCATGGTCGCCATGTCAGCGCCGGCGTCGGAGGAGCTCCGGCAAGCCCCAGACGCGGCGGATGGCTTCGACCGACATCGAAGAATGGCTACAGTGGATCTCCGGGCCTGCACGATAGCTCGTTCGGACGAGGGCGTCGAGCCGTGTCCTTTCCGAGTGGTGGCGTGGCCGGAAATGGATCATAGCTGCATAGGCGGTGAGCGAAGCGCCAGCTGGCGTTCGGACTTGCAGGGCACGGTGCACAGGACGGCCAGGAGCAGCGGCGAGGATGGCTACGGGAGGCTGGAGCTCGTGCGCACCCGATGGAACAAGCGGGAGGTCACGGGGTGGCCGGAGTGGAGCACGACGATGGACAAGGTGGTGGCCGGAGTCGGACGTCGAACGAAACGAGCATAGTGGCTCGGTTCTGACGAGCTAGCGGGCTCCTATGAGATGCCACGAGTGCGGCGGCGTGCTCGGTCGAGTTGGAGAAGCACGACAACAGCAACATGCTACCTCTTGAGCTTGCATTGGTTTTTTCCTTGAAGAGGAAAGGGTGATGCAGCAAAGTAGAGTAAGTATTTCCCCCAACTTTTGAGAACCAAGGTATCAATCCAGTAGGAGACAACGCTCAAGCCACCGAATACCTACACAAACAAACACCAACTTGCACCCAACGCGACAAAGGGGTTGTCAATCCCTTCACGGTTATTTGCAAAGTGAGATCTGATAGAGATGGATAAACGGTAAAGTAATATTTTTGATATTTTTGGTTTATGGAACGGAAAGTAAAAGATTGCAAAATAATGAAACGGCGACAGAAATTGGCAAGTTGACGGGAAACTAATATGATGTAAAATAGACCCAGGGACAATAGGTTTCACTAGAGGCTTCGCTCAAGATAGAAATTATTACGGTGGGTGAACAAATTCCTGCCGAGCAATTGATAGAAAAGCGCAAAGTTATGACGATATCTAAGGCAATGATCATGAATATAGGCATCACATCCGTATCAAGTAGACCGAAACGATTCTGCATCTACTACTATTACTCCACACATCGACCGACTCATGCCTGCATCTAGAGTATTAAGTTCATAAGAACAGAGTAACGCATTAATTAAGATGACATGATGTAGCGGGATAAACTCAAGCAATATGATGAAAACCCCATCTTGTTATCCTCGATGGCAACAATACAATATGCGTCGGTTCCCCTTCTGTCACTAGGATCGAGCACCGTAAGATTGAACCCAAAGCTAAGCACTTCTCCCATTGCAAGAAAAACCAATCTAGTTGGCCAAACCAAATCGATAGTTCGAAGAGACTTGCAAAGATATCAAATCATGCATATAAGAATTCAGAGGAGATTCAAATAATATTCATAGATAAGCTGATCATAAATCCACAATTCATCGGATCTCGATAAACACACCGTAAAAGAGTATTACATCGAATAGATCTCCAAGAACATCGAGGAGAACATGGTATTGAGAATTAAAGAGAGAGAAGAAGCCATCTAGCTACTAGCTATGGACCCGTAGGTCTGAGGTAAACTACTCACACTTCATCGGAGAGGCAATGGTGTTGATGTAGAAGCCCTCCATGATCAAATCCCCCTCCAGCAGGACGCCGGAAAAGGCCCCTAGGTGGGATCTCACGGGTACATAAGGTTGCGGTGGTGGAAAAGTGGTTTCGTGGCTCCCCTGAAAGGTTTTGGGATATTTGAGAATATATAGGCGAAAGAAATAGGTCGGTGGAGTCACGAGGGGCCCACAAGGGTGGGGGGCGCGCCCTACCCCCTGGGCGCGCCTCCCGGCCTTGTGGCCACCTCGTGGCTCTCCTGACGTGCACTCCAAGCCCTCTGGTCCAAGAAAAATCATCGCGAAAGTTTCATTCCGTTTGGACTCCGTTTGGTATTCCTTTTCTGTGAAGCTCAAAAACAAGGAAAAAAGAACTGGCACTAGGCTCTAGGTTAATAGGTTAGTCCCAAAAATCATATAAATAGCATATTAATGCATATAAAACATCCAAAACAGATAATATAATAGCATGGAACAATAAAAAATTATAGATATGTTGGAGACATATCAGAGCACAACGAGAAGCGGCGGCGGGAGCTTCAGCAATGGCGCGGGGAGCAGGCTACGGATCGACGGCATACAAACAGAGGAAGGGAGAGGGCTGGGGGCTCACGTTGCGGCACACGAAGGCCGTTGGGGGGCTTAGTAGCGTAGGGCGGTGGCCAGAGTCGAAGGTGACGGCGGCGACCCAAGGAAGACGACGAGTCGGGGAGGTCACAGTGGTGCTCCCCGGCTCCAGTCGAGGGCACGAGACGATGAGGCGGAGGCCGGCGGAGCCTGTGGACACGAGCTGCGGGCGCAGAGAGGACGGTGGCCGCGGTGGCGTTGCAGCGACGGGGACGGCTGCGCTCTGCTGCGACAGATCTGGGGGAGGGAGCAAAAGCCAGAGGAAGAGAGGAGTGGGGCGACTGGGGCAGGGGGGAAACGAGGGGGCCGAGGCGTCGCCATTATCCCCTCACCGGCGGGGACGGCGAGTCGGTCCGGCGGGGCACGCTCGGTCGCCTTGGTGGGTTTCCCCTGTAGAGGTAGACGACAACGGGGAGGGAGCTGGGCCGGCCGACTAGGCCAACTTGGCTAAGGCCCGGTGGGGCAGGGGGGTTGTGGCCTTTTTTATTTTTTGTTTTGTTTTTCTTTTAAAAACTTTTCTGATTCCTTTTATTTCCAAAAAGCAAAATAGTTTTATAAAATACAAAGCTTGCACCTAAAGTATTGCTATAATCTAGACTACTGCCACAATTAGTTTAGTATTATAATAAAATACTTTGCAAATTTTATTATTTTAAAAAGCATTTAAATTATGGATTTAGCCACTGTTTTAAATAGTTTAGGGCATTTAAATACCATTTAAAAATGTTGGTTCACCTTCATAATTAGTTATGGAATATTTGCCACATGATGAACATTTTAGTTTTCATGTTTGGGAATTGTTGAGTTTCAGTTAAATTTGAACTTGAATTCAGATGGAATTTCAAAAGAGATATGAGACAATGATGATCAAACACTTGTTTAGAAAAAAGGTTTAGCTTAATCCTAGAGGTTACTATAGCTCCTAATTACAGGGGTGTTACAGAAGTTTAGGCCCAATGGTACGATTGAAAAGTACAAGGCTGGGCTTGTGGCGAAGGGTTATGCCCAAAAAGAAGAAGATTTCTTCGATAGTTATCCACCTGTGGCTAGAGTGACTACCATTCTAGTATTATTCTCGTTGGCGGCCTCACATGGTCTTCTCCTCCACCAGATGGATGTTAAGACGACTTTCCTGAACGTAGAACTAGACGAGGAAATATACATGCAACAGCCAGATGGCTTTGTAATAGATGGTCAGGAAGGAAAGGTGTGCAAGTTGCTGAAATCTTTATATGGCCTGAGACAAACACGTAAGCAATGGCATGAGAAGTTCAATACAAACTTGACATCTGTAGGCTTCGTTGTTAATGAAGCTGACAAATGTGTATACTATCACCATGGTGGGGGCGAATGAGTTATAATGTGCTTGTATATTGATGACATACTGATATTTGGAACCAACCTCAAAGTCATTGAGGAGGTCAAGCCGTTTCTGTCTGAGAACTTTGAGATGAAGGACCTTGTGGTGGCTGATGTTATCTTGAACATCAAGCTACTAAGAGATGTTGAGGGTGGGATTACACTTCTGCAATCCCATTATGTTGAGACGATTTTGAGTCGTTTTGGATATTCGAACTGCAAAAATTCTCAAACACCATATGATCCTAGTGTAATGATTCGAAAGTTCGAAGGCACAACTAAATATCAATTGAGATACTTTCAAATTATTGGTTCACACGAGTATCTAGCGAGCGCAACGAGGCCTGACATCACGTTTGCTGTGAACAAACTGAGCCAGTTTGTTTCCAATCCGGGTGATGTACTGCTACTTCTTGAGCTTGTGTTGGTTTTTCCCTTGAAGAGGATGCAGCAAAGTAGAGTAAGTATTTCCCTCAGGTTTTGAGAACCAAGGTATCAATCCAGTAGGAGACAACGTGCAAGCCAGCGAATACCTGCACAAACACCAACTTGCACCCAACGTGACAAAGGGGTTGTCAATCCCTTCACGGTTATTTGCAAGGTGCGATCTGATAGAGATGATAGACGGTAAAGTAATATATTTGGTATTTTTGGTATATGGAACGGAAAGTAAAAGATTGCAAAGTAAAGGAACGGCGACAGAAATTGGCAAGTTGACGGGAAACTAATATGATGTAAAATAGACTCGGGGGCCATAGGTTTCACTAGAGGCTTCTCTCAAGATAGGAATTATTACGGTGGGTGAACAAATTACTGCCGAGCAATTGATAGAAAAGCGCAAAGTTATGACGATATCTAAGGCAATGATCATGAATATAGGCATCACGTTCGTCTCAAGTAGACCGAAACGATTCTGCATCTACTACTATTACTCCACACATCGACCGCTATCCAGCATGCATCTAGAGTATTAAGTTCATAAAGAACAGAGTAACGCATTAAGCAAGATGACATGATGTAGAGGAATTAACTCAAGCAATATGATGAAAATCCCATATTTTATAGATAAGCTAATCATAAATCCACCGCGAAATGATACCGCAAGATTGAACCCAAAGCTAAGCACTTCTCCCATTGCAAGAAAAACCAATCTAGTTGGCCAAACCAAATCGATAGTTCGAAGAGACTTGCAAAGATATCAAATCATGCATATAAGAATTCAGAGAAGATTCAAATAATATTCATAGATAAGTTGATCATAAATCCACAATTTTTCAGATCTCGGGAAACACACCGCAAAAGAGTATTACATCGAATAGATCTCCAAGAACATCGAGGAGAACTTTGTATTGAGAATCAAAGAGAGAGAAGCCATCTAGCTACTAGCTATGAACCCGTAGGTCAGTGGTAAACTACTCACGCTTCATCGGAGAGGCAATGGTGTTGATGTAGAAGCCCTCCGTGATCGAATCCCCCTCCGGCAGGATGCCCAAAAAGGCCCCAAGATAGGATCTCACAAGTACAGAAGGTTGTGGCGGTGGAAAATCTGTTTCGTGGATCCCCTGGAAGTTTTTGGGGTATAAGCGTATATATAGGAGGAAGATCTAGGTCAGGGGGTCACTGAGGGGCCCACAAGGTCGGGGGCGCGCCCTACCCCCTGGGCGCGCCCTCCACCCTTGTGGCCACCTCGTGGCTCTTCTAACTTGCACTCCAAGTCTCCTGGGTGTCTTCTGGTCTAAGAAAATTCATCGCGAAAGTTTTATTCCGTTTGGACTCCGTTTGGTATTCCTTTTCTGTGAAACTCTAAAACAAGGAAAAGGCAGAAACTGGCGCTGGGCTCTAGGTTAATAGGTTAGTCCCAAAATCATATAAAATAGTATATTAATGCATATAAAACATCCAAAACAGATAATATTAATAACATGGAACAATCAAAAATTATAGATACGTTGGCGACGTATCAAGAATCCCCAACCTTAATTCTTTCTCGTCCTCGAGTAGGTAAATGATAAAAACAGAATTATTGATGTGGAATGCTACCTAAGATATTTATCATGTAATTCTATTTATTGTGGCATGAATGTTCATATCCGTTAGATTCAAAATAAAAGTTTAATATTGACGTAAAAACAATAATACTTCAAGCATACTAACAAAATAATTATGTCTTGTCAAAATAACATGGCCAAAGAAACCTTATCCCTACAAAATCATATAGTATGGCTATGCTCCATCTTCATCACACAAAATATTTAAATCATGCACAACCCCGATGACAAGCCAAGCAATTGTTTCATACTTTTGATGTTCTCAAACTTTTTCAACTTTCACGCAATACATGAGCGTGAGCCATGGACATAGCACTATAGGTGGAATAGACGGTGGTTGTGGAGAAGACAAAAAGAAGGAGGTATTCTCACATCAACTAGGTGTATCAACGAGCTATGGAGATGCCCATTAATAGATATCAATGTGAGCGAGTAGGGATTGCCATGCAACAGATGCACTAGAGCTATAAGTTTATGAAAGCTCAAAAAGAAAACTAAGTGGGTGTGCATCCAACTTGCTTGCTCACGAAGACCTAGGGCAATTTGAGGAAACCCATCATTGGAATATACAAGCCAAGTTCTATAATGAAAAATTCCCACTAGTATATGAAAGTGACAACATAGGAGACTCTCTATCATGAAGATCATGGTGCTACTTTGAAGCACAAGTGTGGCAAAAAAGGATAGTAACATTGTCCCTTCTCTCATTTTTTATTGGGCCTTCTTTCATTTTTTGGCCTCTTTTTTTTCGTCCGGAGTCTCATCCCGACTTGTGGGGGAATCATAGTCTCCATCATCCTTTCCTCACATGGGACAATGCTCTAATAATGAAGATCATCACACTTTTATTTACTTACAACTCAAAAATTACAACTCGATACTTAGAACAAAATATGAATCTACATGAATGCCTCCGGCGGTGTACCGGGATGTGTAATGAATCAAGAGTGACATGTATAAAAATGATGAACGGTGGCTTTGCCACAAATACGATGTCAACTACATGATCATGCAAAGCAATATGACAATGATGATGCGTGTCATAATAAACGGAACAGTGGAAAGTTGCATGGCAATATATCTCCGAATGGCTATGGAAATGCCATAATAGGTAGGTATGGTGGCTGTTTTGAGGAAGGATATGTGGTGGGTTTATGGTATCGGCGAAAGTTGTGCGGTAGAAGAGAGGTGAGAGTGCGTATAATCCATGGACTCAACATTAGTCATAAAGAACTCATATACTTATTGCAAAAATCTATTAGTCATCGAAACAAAGTACTACGTGCATGCTCCTAGGGGGATAGATTGGTAGGAAAAGACCATCACTCGTCCCCGACCGCCACTCATAAGGAAGACAATCAAAAAATAAATCATGCTCCAACTTCATCACATAACGGTTCACCATACGTGCATGCTACGGGACTCACAAACTTTAACACAAGTATTTCTCAAATTCACAACTACTCACTAGCATGACTCTAATATCACCATCCTCAAAACAATCATTAGGAATCAAACTTCTCATAGTATTCAAAGCACTATATATGAAAGTTTTTACTATATCCCTCTTGGATGCCTATCATATTAGGACTAATTTTATAACCAAAGCAAATTACCATGCTGTTTAGAGACTCTCAAAATAATATAAGTGAAGTGCAAGAGTTCATCAATTTCTATAAAACAAAGCCACCACCATGCTCTAAAAAGATATAAGTGAAGCACTAGAGCAAATTTGCCTAGGTCAAAAGATATAAGTGAAGCACATAGAGTATTCTAATAAATCACGATTCATGCGTGTCTCTCCCAAAAAGTGTGTACAACAAGGATGATTTTGGCAGACTAAAAATCAAAGACTCAAATCATACAAGACGCTCCAAGAAAAACACATATCATGTGGTGAATAAAAATATAGCCTCAAGTAAAGTTACCGATAGACGAAGACGGAAGAGGGGATGCCTTCCCGGGGCATCCCCAAGCTTAGGCTCTTTGGCCTCCTTGAATATTACCTTGGGGTGCCTTGGGCATCCCCAAGCTTAGGTTCTTGCCACTCTTTATTCCATAGTCCATCAATTCCTCATCCAAAACTTGAAAACTTCACAACACAAAACTCAACAGAAAATCTCGTAAGCTCCGTTAGTATAAGAAAACAAATCACCACTTTTGGTACTGTTGTGAACTCATTATTTATTTATTTTTGTGTAATATCTATTGTATTCCAACTTTTCCATGGTTCATACCCCCCGATACTAGCCATAGATTCATCAAAATAAGCAAACAACATGTGAAAAACAGAATCTGTCAAAAACAGAACAGTCTATAGTAATCTGTAACTCTCAAATACTTCTGCAACTCCAAAATCCTGAAAAATTAGGATGACCTAAGAAATTTGTTTATTAATCTTCTGCAAAAAGAATCAACTCAAAAGCACGCTTCTGTGAATTATGAAAATTATTTTCCTGGGCGCGAAAGTTTCTGTTTTTCAGCAAGATCAAATCAACTATTACCGTAAGCTAAGGTTAAAAAAAAACTATTACCGTAAGCTATCCCAAAGGTCTTAATTGGCACAAACACTAATTAAAACACAAAACAACATCTAACCAGAGGCTAGATGAATTGCTCAAACCAAAACAGGACCTAAAAAGCAAAAACATAAAATAAAATTGGGTTGCCTCCCAACAAGCGCTATCGTTTAACGCCCTTAGCTTGCAATAAAACACGAATAGATCTAGGTGTTATCATCTTTGGTATGCAATCCATAAGTGGCTATCATAATAGATTCATAAGGCAATTTAATTTTCTTTCTAGGAAAGTGTTCCATGCCTTTCCTTAATGGAAATTAAAATCTATTGTTTCCTTCTTTCATATCAATAATTGCACCAATCATTCTAAGGAAAGGTCTACCAAGAATAATAGGACATGTAGGATTGCAATCTATATCAAGAACTATGAAATCTACGGGCACATAATTCCTATTTGCAACAATAAGAACATCATTAATTCTTCCCATAGGTTTCTTAATAGTGGGATCCGTAAGATGCAAATTTAAGGAACAATCATCAAATTCACGAAAACCTATCACATCACATAAAGTTTTCGGAATCGTGGAAACACTAGCACCCAAATCACACAAAGCATAGCATTCATAATCTTTAATCTTGATCTTAATAGTAGGTTCCCACTCATCATAAAGCTTTCTAGGAATAGAAACTTCCAAATTAAGCTTTTCTTCATAAGATTGCATCATGGCATCAACGATGTGTTTAGTAAAAGCTTTGTTCTAATTATAAGCATGAGGAGAATTCAACATGGATTGCAACAAGGAAATACAATCTGTCAAAGAGCAATTATCATAATTAAAGTCCTTGAGATCCAAAATAGTGGGTTCATTGCTATCTAAAGTTTTGACCTCTCCAATTTGATACGTCTCCAATGTATCTATAATTTTTTATTGTTCCATGCCGTTATATTATAAATCTTGGATGTTTTATAATCATTTTATAGTCATTTTATATCATTTTTTGGTACTAACCTATTGACATAGTGCCAAGTGCAAGTTGCTGTTTTCTGCATGTTTTTTACATCGTAGGAAATCAATACCAAACGGAGTCCAAATGCAACGAAACTTTACGGAGATTTTTATGGACCAGGAGACACCTAATGGGCCAAGGCTGTGCCTTAGGGGTGCTCCGAGGAGAGCACAACCCACCAGGGTGCACCAGGAGGCCCAGACGTGCCCTGGTGGGTTGTGCCCACCTCAGGTGCCCCCCGGACCGCCTCTTTGCTCTATAAATACCCCAATATTCCAGAAACCCTAGGGGAGTCGACGAAAATCAATTCCAGCCGCCGCAGAGTCCAGAACCACCAGATCCAATCTAGACACCATCACGGATGGGGTTCACCACCTCCATTGGTGCCTCTCCGATGATGCGTGAGTAGTTCTTTGTAGACCTTCGGGTCCATAGTTAGTAGCTAGATGGCTTCCTCTCTCTCGCTGAATTCTCAATACAATGGTCTCTTGGAGATCCATATGATGTAACTCTTTTTGCGGTGTATTTGTTGGGATCGGATGAACTTTGAGTTTATGATCATATCTATCTTTTTACACCCATGAAAGTATTTGAGTTTCCTTGATCTCTTTTATGCATGATTTCTTATAGCCTCGTATTTCTTCTCTGATATTTGGGTTTTGTCGTGGAATTGTCATGGCAGATGTCCTAGTGTGATGACTTAGTTGTGGAGCCATGGCGACGAGGTTAGCTTAAAGGGGTTAAAACGGGACAAAGGACACGAGGAGTTTATACTGGTTCGTCCCCTTGCGGTGAAGGTAAAAGCCTAATCCAGTTTGAGGTGGTATTGCTAGGGTTTCAATTACCAGGGACCGAATACGCTTTGCCTGGCTTTCGATTTGTTGTTTCTTGCCCTAAGCCGCTGCCGGGTCATCCCCTTACATACATGGGTTGACGCCCCGCGGCTTACAGAGTCCCAGCCGGCTCATACAAACGTGTCCGGCCTGGTGACTTATTTTACATGCTTTACAATACAAGTTACATATACATGGCGGTTTACACTTACGGGCTTTAAGCCGCCTTCGGGTTTGGGCCCTTTAACAAGCCTACTTCATGAACCGCCATCTTCAACATACTCATGGGCTTTATTTAGATAAACCGCCATCGGGATAACCTGGCCCCTCCTGGGCGGTTCATATCCAATAGTCATATCCCCAACATTAGGCCCCAGGTTGATTTGAACTTGTTCATGTCAATCTTCAACACTTAGAAAAATTCCTTCTTCATCTCCCTGTGTTATATTGTAACCCACCATGTAGTCATCTCCTGAGATTGCGGCGACCCATCATGACGTCACCTGTTATTAATATTACGACCCAAATCTTAATAATCTTCTCCTTTTAATGAACCTCCAAAAATCTAGGCGCTCGCGCCGTCACATATCCATTTTCTTGTCTCCTCGATTCCCGCACCTGCCACTTATCCTTCCAGCCCTATAAATAGGGCCACGGGTCCTCTTTTCACTCTCCCCCTTTTACCTTCTCGCCTTCATCTTCCTCCTCGCAATGCCCCAGCTCGCCCGACCTCCGCCGCCGTTGACCTTCATCACTGCTTCGACTCCGGCCGCTGCATCACCCTGAACGAACTAGAACATCGCGGTGCTCCTCCGCTATTCATCAGCGTCGGTAAGCCTTCATTTTTTCCTCTTAACAGATCTGCCTTAGGGTTTCCCTGTTCACCGGTGTTCATCACCATTCCTCCTTTTCCTTAGATTGAATAGTTTTGATCTGAAAAGCGACACCAATCTTGTGCGGTAGCAAATTTAGCACTTGGTTTTCAATATCAGAACATACCCTCATTGCAACAGATCTCATCTGGGCATCCCCACTTTTCAGCTGCCACCACCTTAGGTTTAGATTTTATTCCATTTTTCTGAACAGCTGCAGATCCAATCTTATAGCTTCAATCTGTGAAACTTGTTTGTCCCAACACTTAGTAAATTTGCTCTGATCTTGAACACCAGTGCTCGTCATGGCGGCTTACATCACCGGTTTATAATTACCCATATATCATTAGGCCCCATTTAAGCCGCCATTCTGAATATATATACTGCAGCTTTTTATTTCCGGCTTAATGAATAAATTTGAACCGGCAATTTTTTCCTTTAGGCTTCTCTCTTCACAATGCCACCAAAGACAGTTACTTCATGTAACTGGGTTCCCTCCATCGTCACTGAGAGCACACTCAAAGACTTTGTCAGAATCGGGTACTTGCCAGCAAAAAATGTCATGCATTATCGCGCCCCTGATCCAGGCGAAGAAAGACCTAAGCCAAAGGATGACGAAGTTATTGTGTTTACGGATCACATGAATCGGGGCTTCTCACCGCCCGGTTCTAAATTTTTCCGAGATGTTTTGCACTTATTTCAACTCCATCCTCAAGACATCGGACCCAATTCTGTGTCAAACATCTACAATTTTCAAGTCTTCTGCGAAGTATACCTTCAAGAGGAGCCCAGCGTTGAACTCTTTAGGGAGTATTTTTATTTAAACCGCCAAAACGAGTTTACGAATGGACCCAGCGTGGAACTTGGAGGAATCTCAATTCAACGAAGAAGAGATGCCATCTTGCCCTATGCTTACCTGCCGAGTCACCCAAAAGATTGGAACCAGACATGGTTTTATTGCAAAGGTACTTCTCCGGCTGATGGAAATCCACTGCCGGGTTATCGTGCCCAACCCCTTGACACAAAACATCATCTTCCTAAAAAGCTTACCGCTGTTGAACGTAAAAAGCTTGCTCCCACTATTGCGAAGGTTAAGGCTCTATTGGGAAACGGTTTAACTGGCATTGATTTCGTTCGTTGCTGGGTTGCCTGGCAGATTATTCCTTTAAGCCGCCGACCCGTCTTAATGTGTACTTACACGGGCGGCCTAAAGGATCCTCTGCCCCACAGCTCCGTGCGTTTGACTGATGAAGCGATCACCAAAATGACAAAGACTCTTCTGAATGAAGATCTAGAAGACTGCAACAAAGTGGGTCTGAATCCTTTCTGCAAGCTTAACCCGCCACCGGATGTGAGTCTGTAACTTTCTTTACTTTTATCTCATTAGTCAAATATTCTATTAACTCAACTTTGCTGATTTCCACAGGCTGCATCTGATTTTTGAAGGCAAAATATGACCATGAAGCTGCCAAAAAGGCCAGCGCTGCCAAGAAAGCCGCCAAGAAAACCACCAAGAGAACTAAGAAGAAATCAAGCGCTTCTGATATGTTTGAACTGAATGACAACTCTGAGTCGGAGGTAGCCCTTGACTCCCTTGGCTCCTTTTTCAATTATCTTATTGACACTGATTATTATCAGGATGACACGGGGGCTAGCCAAGCTATTGAAGAAGAGGTAATTATTATTTCCTCCGGCTCAACACCTTTACCAAGACAGAAAATTCGACGAGTAACCCAGAAAGTAAGGTTTTCACACCCCTTAGCTCATTTGGATCCTCACTTTCTTTTGAAGCAACAGCAACACGAGAATCAGCGACAGACCCGGAACAACGGAGGTGAAGAATTATCCTCCGGTTTACCAAATACTCCAGCTCGTCGGAAGCCTCAAAACGAGGTCCTTCCGAACTTAAACTCTTTTTATCCGCTGGCGGGTCTCATTCGCCAGCCACTTATTTCCTTCGATTCAAATTACCAGGAAATTTCTCGCTCTTCCTCCGGCGATTCATCACAGACCCAACTGCCAGCTTTCAAGACTGCCCCTGGGTAATAATAATTTCCTTATCCTCTACCTCCTTATGTTTTTAAATTTGTACTGACTTGTCATAACTCATGCAGTGGCCAAGCAAAACCTAGTAAGAAGGTGAAGGTGACCAAGCCAGTTGAAGATCCAAAGGCCCATGAACCGGAGCAGCAAGTCCCAGCATTAGATGTTTCTGAAAAAGAACCGGAAGAACCTGTTCATGACGTCCCACCAGAAATTCCTGACCTCTCCGACAATCGAACAAAACTCAATCCTTTGAGTACTGAATCATCAAGTCCACTCAAGCTGTTAGAAACTCACGCCGATGACTTTATGATCACTGGCACCGGCTTTACAAAACCGGCAAATCCAACTGTCTTGGCCAAACATTCCGCTAAACAAGAATTCATTGAAAAGAGGAAAGTGAGATTTGATGTCGCCCACTATTCTCAATTGAGTGGCAGCGAACTACTCTCTGGCTACCTCAATCAAATACACACCAGCCGTGATCTTGAGATTGATATGGTGAAGCAAATGCATAAAAAATATGAGGTATGAACTCCTGCTTTAAATAGGTTATGTACATCCTGCCAGCCCCCAAGTCTACTGAGTATGATAAGATTGAATATGCTATAGACTTAGAATAATCCATAAGCATCTGTAGTAGAATCCTTCCAAGGCCGGCTTTTACTATTATAGTTAAACCGGATTTAAATAATTAGTATTGCATCCGTAGTCCCCAAGGGCCGGTTTAATCAGCATGAATGAGCCGGTCCTGTTTACCATTGTTTATAAAAGAGAGCTTATCTGTGTAGCCCCCATGAGCCGGCTGTGATTGTTTACAACACAACCGGGTCATCATAGTAAAAAGAGACACAATCGGTATGCATTAGCCCCCAAGTGCCAAATACTCTTGCTTGCAAAGTGCTTGGGACTTTACTGATATGAGTCGTTTGCATGAAGAATGTTTCGGCACGCATTAGCCCCCAAGTGCCAAGTGTTGTTGCTTGCAAAAGACTTGGGACTTATACTCCTGTATCCCTGGTATGAATGTGTTGACAATTCTGTGCTTCATACAGGGCGCCACTACTAAACTTGAATCACAATTGGCTGATGCAAAGACCCGGCTGGAGAATCAGGAATCTGAGACCTGGAAAGCTAAGTCAAAATTCCAGTTTAGCATAGCTGAAACAGAGAAGCTGAAGACCAGTTTTGAAGTGGAGAAAAACACTTGGGCTAAAGAAAAGACTGCGTTGACGCAGCGAGCTGAAAAGGCAGAGGCGGCTCTTCAAGAGGTGACCACTGAGCTTACCGGTTTAAAACATCGTGTATCCCAGATGGTTTATGCTATCTTTGGTGAGTCGCCTTGCCAATTATCAAAGGTGAATCTTTTTTTCTTGAGAGTATAAACCGCCTCTAACTAATCTATGATTTACTCAAGTCCCAGGAGCAGCAACCTCAACCAAGATATGCTTGTGAAGCCCAAAGCTGTTTACACCCTTGTCGAACAGCTATACACTGGAGCTCAGCGTGCACTGGCTAGAATTTCTCCGACTAATCAAGCACCTACTCTCTTGATAGATGTTTTGAAAAAACTGTCTGTGCTACCTGCTAGAATGGATAAGATGAAGCGGTCGCCTGCAAGAGCCGGTGCCGTGATGGCTTTGAGCTGAGCCAAGGCATGGTTACCAGAGCTAGACCCGTCTGAGGTAGCTACTGGATATCCAAGCTTGACAGAAGATGGCACTTCATTTGATCAAAACGACTTCGCTGCCTGTGTGAAAGAAATACGTCCTCTGGCCAGTCTGATTGCCAATGAAACGGACTTGTCAAAATACCATCCGGCTTACAGCATGGAGAATCAGAAGATGCCAACGCCGGCTTATAAAGTGATGGATCTAATCCCCCCAATCTATAAGCATACTTTTGCCCCTGAAATTGAGCCGTCGGAACTTATAGATGATGAAGCTGAATTTCAAGCTTTATGTGGAATCGATTGGTCATCACCAAGTTTCTAGACAGCGGAAGAGGACGAAGAACCGGAAAAGGATGATCTAGAAACCTCAAATCAGCAAGGCCAAGAAGAGTGAACCGCCGGGCGGTTCATATATTTGATTCATTGAAAAACACTTGATCTTGTTTGACTCGCGGAGTCATGTAATAGAGTAGTAAAACTTTAATCTGCCGTGCCATCGTGCACGTTTCTGTTTTGCGCAATACTGCTGATCCACCGGTTTAAGAAATCATCACTTTGTGCTTATGACAACGTTGATTTATGCAGATCAGATTGATCATTACCCTGCACATAAACAGATCACAAGTGTCCTGGCGGTTTACCGCCGGGCGGGTCATGATACCCAATTGAAGCTACTGGGGACGGATAATCCATAACCAAGGCCGGTCTAACCACAATGCTGACACAATTGGTAAATAAAAATCGTACATGTGGTGAGTGCTGAGACTGCCGGCTTATCAGCTCCATGCAGTTAGAGTTTTTAGAGCTATAACTCTAAACATAAGATTATTATTCTCTGGCGACTTAGAGTCTGCCATCCTGGCGGGTTGCAGAGACCCAGAAGATGCTCCAAATATGAGACATAAATAGGGCAGCTTGGCCCGATTTGTAAAAAACTAGATGAAAAAGAGATCATATAAAGAAAGAAAAAAAGAAATCAAAAAATTCGAGGCTTTTGCAGGCCGCCAAGCCAAAGTTTCTTTTTCAATGAAACTAGCTTGATGGCCACTGGAAGCTACGCGCTTTCCGTGAGCCGTCACTCACAGTACCCAATCGACATTTGAACCCAAATAAGTTCAGGTCTTATTTAAAGATAGACTTATCAGGAGTACGCGGGGTCAGAGTAGCATCATGCATCACAGGCCGATTTATCCAAGTTTCAAGGAAGGCGGCTTATGAGCCTGGATCTATCCTGACTATCTGTAAGCCGTGCTCTTACATGACAAACCGGGACTTTTAACCTTAACAAGATCAGGATCTTTGGTGAATACACCGTAAAAGATTGATCGTTAAGAGTTCGGCGGGTCAATCAGGATTACCTGATGAAGAAGCATCTGGTATACAGGTAGGATGACCCGAAAAGGTTATGTCCTCTTTGGTGAATACACCTATGTTTGAACAAGATAATCTGGTCAAGAGGGTAGTAACGCTATGTTCTCTTTGGTGAATACACCTATGTTTGAACAGGAAGCCCCCAAGTGACATACTTATGAGTTGTGCTCGTCGGGGACCCATGTTTGAGCTGTGCTGTGCATCCAACTCTCTTTGGTCCCTGTAATTTGGGCGTCAAGCCTCTGAAGTGAACATGTAAGACGATGATAAAGACTCAGCTTCGAAGAAGTGAAACGATAGAGGCCCTGAATTATCAGGGATGCCGGCTTTATTATACTGTTTATAATATATACATCATCAAACTATGTACATCACGAGAGCCGGTGGCTTAAGTATAGTAGGGCCGAAGTTGAGAAATATTCCACAGCCGACGGGTCTCCTCCTCCGATTTGCATGAGTCCCTGTGGTCTCGAACGTCAGTAAGATAGTACGACCCATTATGTAGATTCTTGCTGACCACAAAGGGCCCTTCCCAAGGCGGGGACAGTTTATGCATATTAGTTTGATCCTGGATAAGCCGGAGCACCAAGTCGCCTTCTTGAAAGGTTCTGGTTTTGATCCGGCGGCTGTGACGACGTAGGTCTTGCTGATAAATCGCTGAACGAGCCGCCGTGAGGTCACGCTCCTCATCCAACAGGTCAAGTGCATCCTGACGTGCCCTTTCATTACTAGCTTCCACATAAGCCGCCACACGGGGTGAATTGTGACGGATGTCACTAGGGAGAACCGCCTCTGCTCCATAAACCATGAAGAAATGTGTGTAACCCGTAGATCTGTTGGGGGTTGTATTGATACTCCATAACACCGAAGGTAATTCTTCCACCCAACAGCCCGGCGTTCTTTGCAAAGGAACCATAAGCCGGGGCTTGATGCCTCGCAGAATCTCTTGATTAGCTCGTTCCGCTTGACCATTAGACTAGGGGTGAGCCATGGAGGAAACATCAAGTTGAATATGCTCTCGTTGATAAAATTCTTTCATAGCACCTTTAGACAGATTAGTGCCATTGTCCGTTATAATGCTGTGGGGAAAGCCAAAACGGAAGATCACCTTCTTAATGAATTGGACCGCCGTTGCTGCATCACACTTGCTAACCGGCTCTGCTTCAACCCATTTAGTAAACTTGTCAACTGCCACCAAAAGGTGGGTATTCTTATCCTTGGACCTCTTGAAAGGTCCGACTATATCAAGCCCCCAAGTCGCAAACGGCCAAGTAATTGGAATCATCCTCAACTCTTGAGCCGGCACATGAGCTCGTCACGAAAACTTCTGACAACCATCACATTTGCGAACCAAATCCTCAGCATCAGCATGAGCCGTCAACCAATAGAACCCATGACGAAAAGACTTGGCTACGAGAGATTTAGAGCCGACATGATGACCACAATCTCCTTCGTGAATCTCTCATAGAATCTCACAGCCTTCTTCGGGAGAGACGCAACGTTGAAACGCCCCTGTTACACTGCAATGGTGCAACTCCCCATTGACAATCGTCATTGACTTAGACCGCCGGGTTAGCTGTCTAGCCAAAATCTCATCCTCAGGCAACTCGCCCCGGGTCATGTAAGCCAAAAATATGGAACTGTCCAATCAGGAATGGCATGAAGAGCCGCCACCAATTGGGCTTCCGGGTCCGGAACATCAAGATCCTCCTCCGTAGGTAATTTGACAGAAGGATTAAGCAGAATATCCAGGAACGTATTAGGTGTAACCGGCTTACGCTGAGATCCTAACCAGCTTAAAGTGTCAGCTGCCTCATTCTTCCTGTGGTCAATATGCTCAACTTGGTAACCCTTGAAATGACCCGGAATAGCATCAACCTCTCGACGATAAGCCGCCATGAGTGGGTCCTTGGAATCCCAAGTGCCAGAAACTTGCTGAGCTACCAGATCTGAGTCGCCGAAGCACCTCACTCGTATTAAGTTCATCTCCTTAGCCATCCGAAGACCGTGGAGCAAGGCCTCATACTCAGCTGCATTGTTAGTACAAGGGAACATCAACCTGAGAACATAAGAAAATTTATCACCTCTTGGGGAAGTCAAGACAACTCCAGCCCCCGAGCCTTCTAACTGCCTGGACCCATCAAAGTGAATAGTCCAGTATGTGTTGTCTGGCTTCTCCTCAGGCATCTGTAGTTCTGTCCAGTCATTGATGAAATCCACAAGTGCTTGAGACTTGATGGCCGTGTGAGGCATATACTTCAAACCATGAGGTCCAAGCTCAATGGCCGTGCGAGGCATATAACAACAGAGGCTCCTTGTCAATAGGAGCAGCAAGAACCGGCGGCTCAACCAGTTGCTTCTTAAGCGCCTCAAACGCCTCATTAGCCGTATCACTCCAGACGAAATTATCTATCTTCTTCATCATCTGATACAGAGGGATAGCTTTTTCTCCTAGGCGGCTTATGAACCGGCTCAAAGCCGCTATCCGACCCGCCAAGCGTTGGACGTCATTAACACACTTTGGCTTAGCCAGGGAAGTAATAGGCTTGATTTTTTCCAGGTTAGCTTCGATACCTCGGTTTGAAACCAAAAAACCCAAAAGCTTGCCCGCTGGTACACCGAAAACACACTTGGTCGGGTTAAGAATCATCCTATACACCCGGAGATTGTCAAACGTCTCCTTCAAATCATCAACCAGGGTCTCCTTCTTCCTGGATTTCACCATAATGTCATCTACATAAGCATGAACATTACGCCCGATCTGATTGTGAAGGCAATTCTGTACACACCGCTGGTAAGTCGCCTGGGCACTCTTGAGCCCAAAAGGCATAGACACATAGCAGAAGGCTCCAAATGGAGTAATGGAAGTTGTCTTCTCCTGGTCCTTAACTGCCATCTTGATCTGATGATAACCAGAATAAGCATCCAAAAAACTCAAACACTCACAACTCGCCGTAGCATCAATGATTTGATCAATACGAGGGAGAGCAAACGGATCAGCTGGGCAAGCCTTCTTTAAGTTCGTGTAGTCCACACACATTCGCCAAGTGCCATTCTTCTTAAGCACCAACACCGGGTTAGCCAACCACTCAGGATGAAAAACTTCAACGATAAACCCGGCCGCTAAGAGTCGGGCCACTTCTTCACCAATGGCCTTCCACCTCTCCTCATTAAAACATCAAAGGAATTGGTTGACCGGCTTAAATTTTGGATCAATATTAAGAGTGTGCTCAGCGAGTTCCCTCGGTACACCCGGCATGTCTGAAGGCTTCCATGCAAAGATGTCCCAGTTCTCACGGATAAACTCGATGAGCACGCTTTCCTATTTCGGATCCAGATTGGCACTGATGCTGAACTGCTTAGATGAGTCGCCAGGAACAAAATCAACCATCTTAGTGTCATCTGCTGACTTAAACTTCAGCAAAGGATCATGCTCCGTGGTTGGCTTTTTCAAGGATGTCATGTCTGCTGGGTCAACATTATCCTTGCAAAATTTCAGCTCCTCCATTGCACAAACAGACTCAGCATAAGCAGCGTCGCCTTCTTCACATTCCAAGGCCACCTTGTGACTCCCATTTACTATGATAGTGCCCTTGTAACCTGGCATCTTAAGCTGCAAGTAAACATAACAAGGCCTCGCCATGAATTTAGCATAAGCTGGCCGCCCAAACAGAGCATGGTAAGGGCTCTTTATTTTAACTACTTCGAAGGTTAGGGTGTCAGATCTGGAATCATGCTCATCTCCAAAAGCAATCTCCAAAGATATCTTACCCACCGGGTAGGTAGACTTACCCGGCTCCACACCATGGAAAACGGTGTTTGACGGCTTAAGATTTTTGTCGGTCAATCCCATGCAATGGAAGGTTTCATAGTAAAGTGTATTAATGTTGCTGCCTCCATCCATGAGTACCTTAGTAAATTTATAGCCCCCAACCTGAGGCGCCACCACTAGAGCCAGGTGACCCGGATTGTCAACCCGGGGCGGATGATCCTCACGACTCCACACAATAGGCTGCTCTGACCACCGTAAGTAACGTGGCACCGCCGGCTCAACAACATTCACTGCCCTCTGCTACCTCTTGAGCACTTCGTTGGTTTTCCCTTGAAGAGGAAAGGGTGATGCAGCAAAGTAGCATAAGTATTTCCCTCAGTTTTTGAGAACCAAGGTCTCAATCCAGTAGGAGGCCACACACGAGTCCCTCGCACCTACACAAACAAATAAATCCTCGCAACCAACGCAATAAAGGGGTTGTCAATCCCTTCACGGTCACTTACGAGAGTGAGATCTGATAGATATGATAAGATAATATTTTTGGTATTTTTATGATAAAGATGCAAAGTAAAGGAAACAAAATAAAAACGGCGCCAGAAATAGCTTGTTGTCGGGAGATTAATATGATGGAAAATAGACCCGGGGGCCATAGGTTTCACTAGTGGCTTCTCTCAAGAGCATAAGTATTACGGTGGGTGAACAAATTACTGTTGAGCAATTGACAGAATTGAGCATAGTTATGAGAATATCTAGGTATGATCATGTATATAGGCATCACGTCCGAGACAAGTAGACCGACTCCTGCCTGCATCTACTACTATTACTCCACACATTGACCGCTATCCAGCATGCATCCAGAGTATTAAGTTCATAAGAACAGAGTAACGCTTTAAGCAAGATGACATGATGTAGAGGGATAAACTCATGCAATATGATATAAACCCCATCTTGTTATCCTCGATGGCAACAATACAATATGTGCCTTGCTGCCCCTACTGTCACTGGGAAAGGACACCGCAAGATTGAACCCAAAGCTAAGCACTTCTCCCATTGCAAGAAAGATCAATCTAGTAGGCCAAACCAAACTGATAATTCGAAGAGACTTGCAAAGATAACCGATCATACATAAAAGAATTCAGAGAAGATTCAAATATTGTTCATAGATAAACTTGATCATAAACCCACAATTCATCGGTCTCAACAAACACACCGCAAAAGAAGATTACATCGAATAGATCTCCACGAGAGAGGGGGAGAACATTGTATTGAGATCCAAAAAGAGAGAAGAAGCCATCTAGCTAATAACTATGGACCCGAAGGTCTGAGGCAAACTACTCACACTTCATCGGAGAGGCTATGGTGTTGATGTAGAAGCCCTCCGTGATCGATGCCCCCTCCGGCGGAGCTCCGAAAAAGGCCCCAAGATGGGATCTCACGGGTACAGAAGGTTGCGGCGGTGGAATTAGGTTTTTGGCTCCGTATCTGGTAGTTTGGGGGTACGTAGGTATATGTAGGAGGAAGGAGTACGTCGGTGGAGCAACATGGGGCCCACGAGGGTGGAGGGCGCGCCGGGGGGGGGGGGGGGTAGGCGCGCCCCCTACCTCGTGCCCTCCTGGTTGATTTCTTGACGTAGGGTCCAAGTCCTCTGGATCACGTTCGTTCCGAAAATCACGTTCCCGAAGGTTTCATTCCGTTTGGACTCCGTTTGATATTCTTTTTCTGCGAAACTCTGAAATAGGCAAAAAACAGCAATTCTGGGCTGGGCCTCCGGTTAATAGGTTAGTCCCAAAAATAATATAAAAGTGTATAATAAAGCCCAATAATGTCCAAAACAGAATATAATATAGCATGGAACAATAAAAAATTATAGATACGTTGGAGACGTATCACCCTCTTATGAAGCTTCTGATCCCGCTTACAAAAGCTAGTGGTGAAGACGTGGTACTGCCCACTATTCAATTGCTTCGGTTTGCTCTGATAACCAGATTGTTGCTGCTGCTGATTTCCCTGATTATTCTGCTGGTTGTAGCCACCCTGATTGCGTTGGCCTTGAAACCCGGAACTTGAACCGCCGCCTCCATGACCCGGACCATGAGGGCCGGACCCTGAACCGCCGTTCGGGCCATGGTTGTGCTGGAAAGACTCCCTGAAGTGTCTCATGATGCTGCAATCCTTCCACAGATGGGTAGACGGCTTCTCCTCCGTCCCATGTTTCGGACATGGCTGATCCAGTATTACTTCAAGATCAAATTTTGTCCCTTGAGCCGGCCTCCCCTTACGATGCTGGTTATAACTTTGTGCACCGGTATTATCCACAAAATCATCAGCTTTGCGGTTACCGTTGCCGTCCTGATTGGCCGGGTTGTGCTGCTGTCCCCTCATACAGCTACTCTTCTTTCCCTTTCCCGATCTTTCATCCTCGGAGTCGGTGTCCTTGGTACTATCAGAGTCGGCATACTTGACAAAAGCCGCCATGAGCTCCCCCATGTCGCTGCAATGACGCTTAAGCCGCCCAAGCTTCTGTTTGAGTGGAAGGAAACGACAATTTTTCTCCAACATTAAAACCCCTGAGCCGACGTTGATATTATCTGAAGAATGTATGATAGTCGAGACCCGGCGCACCCAGCTGGTCGTTGACTCGCTCTCATCTTGAACACAAGAAACCAAATCCACGATCGACATAGGCTGCTTACACGTATCTTTGAGATTCTGGATAAACCGGGCCTTCAGCTCTGCCCATGACCCGATGGAGTTGTCCAGCAGCCCCTTCAACCAGGTATGAGCCGTCCCTTCCAGCATCATGGTGAAATACTTAGCGCATGCAGCATCACTAACATCCAGCATTTCCATAGCCATCTCATAGCTCTCCACCCAAGCCTCAGGGGGCTGATCTGCTGTGTAATTAGGCACCTTATGAGGGCCCTTGAAGTCCTTGGGCAGACGCTCGTTTCGCAGAGCCGCCGTTAAACACGGCACACCCCAAGCTCTAGAAGTCACACCTGCCTCCACTGAAGTCGTCGGGTACACCGCCGTGTGCTGATGAGCCGCTAGCTGTGCCGCCAGCTCGGCCTCACGACCGCTCTGCCCTGGTCCACCAAATTCTGTGCATTGGCACCATTGCACGCCGGGTCATGTCCATGAGGTTGGTTACGGTGCAGCTCAGTACTCGAGACTGCTGGCGAGTCAATGTGCCTACTGTAGCTCCGGCTTGGACGAGGAGTCGCATGAATCTGGTCACGACTATAGGAATAAGCCTGCTGCTGTACCAAAGCTGTTTGAAGAAGCTCCCTGGCCCTTTGGGTTTCAACCGCTGTCGGAGTCTCGCCCTCGACTGGCAGAGCCGCCAATCGCGTAGCTGCAACAATCATATTGTCTAAAGGGGTGGAATAATGACCCGGCGGCGTCACCACATGCTGAGGTGGGGTGTTATTCATATGCGGAGAACCTGTCACGCGCGGCTGAACCGACGTTCCACCCTCCCGTGCTTCAGCTATATGGTTTATCACCGGCAGGTTACTGGCCCCTGCTCCAGGTGTGTTGAAGAGGTTCCTCGACTCATAAATCAAGGGCAGATGACTCTGGTATTTTCTCCTCAAGACTTCATTTGACGCGTTCTGATCCACCTTGAGCCGGTATGAATCAGCTTGAATCCGCTGTGCTTGGGCGTTTAAAACGGCCCGCTCCGCGGTCATCCTAGCGTTTTCCGCTGCCAACTCTACCTTGGCTTGCGCTATCTCATCATGCAGCTTAGCCACTTCCGCCTTATGTTGCTCCTGATTGTCTGGGGTTACATCCACCTCCATCAGAGTTGCCAAAGCTTCCAACAGATCTGTTAAAACTTGAGCCGGCGGGCGTGCTGAGCCGCCAGCGCCCGCTGCCGTTACCGCCGTTGCACTGGAAGTCATGGCCGCGGCGGCTGTCGAACCGAGAACCGGCTGGGTGCCAGCCATGAAGATCGCCACCCTATTCGGCGGCTCATGGGGGTCTGGCATACTGTCGCCATCGGAACAGCCCCCAAGATGTCCGTCTTGTAATTGATACATTGAGTTGGTCTCGCCCGTGGACGACTCACCATCAGAGTAGATGGCCGTCTCACCGCCAGACACAGAGCCTTCCAATTCAGCCCCGTGGATAAATCCAACAAAGGCACCCTTCACAGCGGGTTGAACCCGGGCGGGTCGTGCACGCTGAGCCGTCTCGATGATGTCGGTGCAGATGTCCGGCTCAGGGCCCGGTTTGCCGATCTTGCCGATGAAAACGTGGATTCCGCCGAAGGGGACCCGGTACCCGTACTCAATTGAGCCGGCCTTAGGGCCCCAGCCTGCATCGTCAATGTAGAGCTTGCCGCGACGACTCTTGGTCATCCGGCCCACATCGTATCCCTTGATCCCTTCAAAGCTGCCCTTCAAGAACTCAAAACCACCATGCACAGGCCCCATGGTGGGCGCCAACTGTCGTGAAATTGTCACGGCAGATGTCCTAGTGTGAGGACTTAGTTGTGGAGCCATGGCGACGAGGTTAGCTTAAAGGGGTTAAAACGGGACAAAGGACACAAGGAGTTTATACTGGTTCGTCCCCTTGCGGTGAAGGTAAAAGGCTAATCCAATTTGAGGTGGTATTGCTAGGGTTTCGATTACTAGGGAGCGAATACGCTTTGCCTGGCTTTCGATCTGTTGTTTCTTGCCCTAAGCCGCTGCCAGGTAGTCCCCTTATATACATGGGTTGACGCCCTGCGACTTATAGAGTCCCGACCGGCTCATACAAACGTGTCCGGCCTGGTGACTTATCTTACATGCCTTACAATACAAGTTACATATACATGGCGGTTTACACTTACGGGCTTTAAGCCGCCTTCGGGTTTGGGCCCTTTAACAAGCCTACTTCATGAACCGCCATCTTCAACATACTCATGGGCTTTATTTAGATAAACCGCCATTGGAATAACCCGGCCCCTCCTGGGCGGGTCATATCCAATAGTCATATCCCCAACAGGTTTTGTTTGGCCAACTTGATCTATTTATCTTGCAATGGGAAGAGGTGCTTTGTAGTGGGTGCTTGATCCCAGTGACAGAAGGGGAACTGACACGTATGTATCGTTGCTACTATGGATAAAACGATGGGGGTCTATCTCTACATAGATAGATCTTGTCTACATCATGTCATCATTCTTATTGCATTACTCCGTTTCTCCATGAACTTAATAGACTAGATGCATGCTGGACAGCGGTCGATGTGTGGAGTAATAGTAGTAGATGCAGGCAGGAGTCGGTCTACTAATCTTGGACGTGATGCCTATATAATGATCAGTGCCTGGATATCGTCATGATTATTTGAAGTTCTATCAATTGCCCAACAGGAATTTGTTTACCCACCGTTTGCTATTTTTCTCGAGACAAGCCACTAGTGAAACCTACGGCCCCCGGGTCTCTTTCTCATATTATTTGCCTTTGCGATCTATTTTATTTGCCTTTTATTTTCAGATCTATTAAACTAAAAATACAAAAATACCTTGCTGCATTTTATTCTCATTTATTTTATTTGGCATTCGATCTATCAATCTACTACAATTTATCTCACGTCTGTTTGCCTATCTTGAGGCGCCGTTACCCGAAAGGGATTGACAACCCCTTTAACACGTCGGGTTGCGAGGATTTGTTATCTGTGTGCAGGGGCTGTTTACATTGTGTTGCTTGGTTCTCCTACTGGTTCGATAACCTTGGTTTCATATCTGAGGGAAATACCTACCGTTGCTGTGCTGCATCATCGCTTCCTCTTTGGGGAAATACCGACGTAGCTTCGAGCCGCAATCAAAAGGAGTTTATGGCGCCGTTGCCGGGGAGGATCTTCAACATATACCAGGTTCCTAATCACAAATCTCATCTCCTCGAAATTTACATTATTTTCCATTTGCCTCTCATTTTCCTCTCCCCTACTTCACAAAAATTTGCCGTTTTATTCGCCCCTCTTTTTCGTTTGCCTTTTTCTTGCCGGATCTATTTTTGAGTGCAATCTTGCTGCGTAGTCATCATGACTCAAGAGAACACCAAGTTGTGTGATTTCTCAAATACCAATAACAATGATTTTATTGGCACTACGATTGCTCCTCACGCCACTAGTGCGGAGTCTTGTGATATTAATACTGCTTTGCTGAATCTTGTTATGAAAGATCAATTTTCCGGTACTCATAATGAGGATGCCGCGTCCCATCTAAATACATTCGTGGAATTATGCGATATGCAAAAGAAAATAGATGTGGACAATGATGTGGTGAAGATGAAATTATTTCCGTTTTCTTTCGTGATTCTGGAAAAATTTGGTTCTCTTCTTTGTCTCGCAATAGTATCGATTCTTGGAATAAGTGCAAACATGCTTTTATCACTAAGTATTTTCCGCCCGCAAAATTATTTCCCTTAGAACCCAGATCATGAATTTCAAGCAACTTGAACATGAGCATGTTGCACAATCTTTGGAAAGGATGAAAATGATGCTAAGGAATTGCCCAACTCATGGGTTAAATCTTTGGATGATCATACAAAAAACTTATGCGGGGTTGAATTTCGTTTCTCGTAATCTTTTAGATTCCGCCGCGGGTGGTACTTTTAAGTAAATTACTTTGGGTGAAGCCACCAAATTGCTTGATAATATCATGGCAAATTATTCACAATGGCATACCGAAAGAGCTCCTACTAGTAAAAAAGTTAACTCGGTTGAAGAAATTTATTCTTTGAGTGAAAAAGTTGATGCTCGTATGAAATTGGTTGGTAGTAAAAGTGCTCCTATTGATTTCAATAATATGACTTTGTCTACTTTGATTGAGCAACATAGTGATGCCATAGATGTGAATTTTATCTCTCGAAATAATTTCAACAGCAATGCATATAGAGGTAATTTTAATCCTAGACCTTTTCCTAGCAATTCCTCTAATAATTATGGTAATTCCTATGGAAATCAATCTTATAATAATAATAGTAACACCTCTGATCTTGACAATAATATTAAAGAATTTATCAATACGCAATAAGTGTTCAACACTACCATAGAAGAAAAGTTGATTAAGATTGATGATTTGTCTAGAAGTGTTGATAGAATTTCTCATGATGTACAAAATCTCAAGATGAATTTTTTGTGCCTAAGGTTTATGAATCAATTAAAGCTCTTTATGTTTCTATGGATAAAAGTAAGAAAAGAACCGCTATGCTTAGAGCTAAAAGACAATTTTTAGAAAAAGCATTTTCTAGTGATTGCTTTCGTAAAAGTGATGAACATCTTAAAATGATTGGTATTTCTTCTATTGATTCCTTGTTTAGTAAAGTTAAGATTGATGAAAAAGGGACTGGAGAAGAGTCAGCTTTAGCTAGAAGGCATCCCGATAATTCGGAGGGTGAAAATCTTGTAGACAAAATTGATGAAAGTGGATTTGAAGAGGTCAAAACTTGAACTAGTGATGTGCCCACTCTTTTGGATTACAAAGACTTTAATTATGATAGTTGATCTTCGATTGATTGTATTTCTTTGTTGTAATCCATGATAAATTCACCCCATGCCTATGAACAAAATAAAGCCTTCACTAAACATATTGTTGATGCTATGATGAAAGCTTTTGAAGAAAAATTGGAATTAGAAGTATCAATTCCTAGAAAATTGCATGATGAATGGGAACCTACTATCAAAGTCAAGATTAAAAATTAGAGTGTTTTGCTTTGTGTGACTTGGGTGCTAGTGTTTCTACAATTCCGAAATCTTTATGTGATGTGCTTGGTCTTACCGATATTGAATCATGTTCTTTGAATTTGCACTTGGCGGATTCTACTATTAAAAAGCCTATGGGAAGATTTAATGATGTTCTTGTTCTTGCAAATAGGAATTATGTGCCCATAGATTCTATTGTTCTTGATATTGATTGCAACCCGTCTTGTCCAATTATTCTTGGACCGTTTTTACGCACTATCAGTGCCGTGATTGATATGAAAGAAGGCAATATTAAGTTCCAATTTCCTTTGAGGAAGGGTATGGAACACTTTCCTAGAACAAGAATTAGGCCACCTTATGATTAAATCATGAGGGCATCTTATGGATTCGAACCAAAGATGACAAAAATTAGATCCTTGCTTTATGCCTAGCTAAGGGCGTAAAACTGTAGCGCTTGTTGGGAGGCAACCCAATGAATAAAATTTATTTTTTCTTTTTGATTTCTGTTCTTGAGTGTTTGCACAATTATGCTACTGTTATGATTGTGTTTTTGGTGTTTTAATTAGTGTTTGTGCCAAGTAAAGCCTTTAGGATCTTCTTGGGTGATAGTTGTTTGATCTTGCTGAAAAACAGAAACTTATGCACTCACGAAAATAATTTTCATAAATCACAGAAAAGTGCTTTTGCCCTGATTCTTTCTGTAGAAGATTAATATACAAATTACCCAGGTCATCCTAATTTTTTAGAATTTTTGGAGTTCCAGAAGTATTCGATCAAATCAGATTTCTACAGATTCTGTTTTCTTTGCGTTGTGTGCTTGTTTTGATGACTCTATGGTTTTCTTTGATGAGTTTTTGCCATAGAAAAGTTGGCATACAGTAGATATAATGCAAGAATAAAATATGAATTGGTTTGATACAATACTCATAGTTGTGATTTATTTTCTTATACTAACGGATCTCACGAAGGTTTTGTTGAGTTTTGTGTGATTGAAGTTTTCAAGTTTTGGGTTATCTTACGACGGATGAAGGAATAAGGAGTAAGAAGAGCCTAAGCTTGGGGATGCCCCGGCATCCCAAGCTATTATCCAAAAGTGAGCAAGCAACTAAGCTTGGGGATGCCCCGAGTGGCATCCCCTCTTTCTTCTAACGACCATCGGTATTTTACTCGAAGCTATATTATTATTCGTCACATACTATGTGTTTTGCTTGGAGCGTCTTGTATGATATGAGTCTTTTCTTGTTTTATTTTGTGTTTTAAGTCTTGATTCCTTGCTGGACACACCTATTTGAGAGAGCCAAATTTATGTCATGACTTGTTAGAATTGTTCTCTATGCATCACTTCAATTTTTTATGAGCTATGGACTTGCTCTAGTGCTTCACTTATATCTTCTTGAGCATGGTGTGCTTTAGTATTTTTGAAGAAATGCTCTCTTGATTCACTTAGATTTATTTGATAGTTAGTAAAATTTTCAAGAAATTCTCTCTTGCTTCACTTAAATTAATTTGAGAGAAAGAAATTTTATGCTCATGATCTTCACTTATATTTGTTTGAGCTTATCAAAAGCAACATGTGGAAATTAGTTCCAAAGTGATAGATACCCAAGAAAGATATAATAAAAACTTTCATGAAGATCATTGGACAAAATAAACTTGATTCTTATTAATAGTTTTGAGATATGATGATGTGATATGTGAGTTATGTGGTATGCCATTGAGAATAATTAACCATAATATTATCTAGGAGTTTGGTCGCTTCTCCTAAAGTAATTTCCATAAAAGTGCCTCCCGCGGCCGAATCTAAAAGATTTCTAGAAGCAAAATTCAATCCGGCATAAAATTTTTGTATCATCATCCACATATTCAAGCCATGAGTAGGGCAATTTCATATCATCAATTTCATCCTCTCCCAGGATTGTGCAACTTGTTCATGATCACGTTGCTTAAAATTCATAATATCGTTCCTAAGGGAGATGATCTTAGCAGGAGGGTAATACTTGGGAATAAAAGCATCTTTACACTTATTCCATGAATCAATACTATTTTTAGGCAAAGATGAAAACCAACTTTTAGCACGATCTTGAAGTGAGAACGAAAATAGCTTCAATTTAACAATATCATTATCCACATCTTTTTTATTTGGCATATCACACAAATCAATGAAATTATTAAGATGGGATGTGGCATCTTCATTGGGAAGGCCAGAAAATTGATCTTTCATAACAAGATTCAGCAAAGCAGTATTAATTTCACAAGATTCCGCATTAGCATCGGGAGCAATCGGAGTACTAATAAAATCATTATTATTGGTGTTGGAAAAGTCACATAATTTAGTATTGTCTTGAGCCATCATGATAAAGCAAGCAATCCAACACACGAGCACACAAAAAGCAAGCAAAGAAAACGAATGGAAGAGGGGCGAAGAAAAGGCGAATATTTTCGAAAATCATTTTAGAAGTGGGGGAGGGGAAGACGAGAGGCGAATGGCAAATAATGTAATGCGAGGGATGAGAGTTTATGATGGGTACTTGGTATGTCTCGGCTTGCATAGATCTTCCCGGCAACGGCGCCAGAAGTACTTCCTGCTACTTCTTGAGCTTGCGTTGGTTTTTCCCTTGAAGAGGAAAGGGTGATGTAGCAAAGTAGAGTAAGTATTTCCCTCATCTTTTGAGAACCAAGATATCAATCCAGTAGGAGACAACACGCAAGCCACCGAATTCCCGCACAAACAAACACCAACTTGCACCCAACGCGACAAAGGGGTTGTCAGTCCCTTAATGGTTATTTGCAAAGTGAGATCTGATAGAGATGATAGACGGTAAAGTAATATTTTTGGTATTTTTGGTATATGGAACGGAAAGTAAAAGGTTGCAAAGTAAAGGAACGGCGACAGAAATTGGCAAGTTGACGAGAAACTAATATGATGTAAAATAGACCTCGGGGCCATAGGTTTCACTAGAGGCTTCTCTCAAGATAGGAATAATTACGGTGGTTGAAAAAATTACTGCCGAGCAATTGATAGAAAAGCGCAAAGTTATGACGATATCTAAGGCAATGATCATGAATATAGGCATCACGTCCGTGTCAAGTAGACCGAACTGATTCTGTATCTACTACTATTACTCCACACATCGACCGCTATCCAGCATGCATCTAGAGTATTAAGTTCATAAAGAACAGAGTAATGCATTAAGCAAGATGACATGTTGTAGAGAAATTAACTCAAGCAATATGATGAAAACCCCATCTTTTTATCCTCGATGGCAACAATACAATACGTGCCTTCCTGCCTCTACTGTCACTGGGAAAGGACACCGCAAGATTGAACCCAAAGCTAAGCACTTCTCCCATTGCAAGAAAAACTAATCTAGTTGGCCAAACCAAATCGATAGTTCGAAGAGACTTGCAAAGATATCAAATCATGCATATAAGAATTCAGAGAAGATTCAAATAATATTCATAGATAAGCTGATTATAAATCCACAATTCTTCGGATCATGGCAAACACACCGCAAAATAGTATTACATCGAATTGATCTCCAAGAACATCGAGGAGAACTTTGTATTGATATTCAAAGAGAGAGAAGAAGCCATCTAGCTACTAGCTATGGACCCGTAGGTCTGTGGTAAACTACTTACGCTTCATTGGAGAGGCAATGGTGTTGATGTAGAAGCCCTCCGTGATCGAATCCCCCTCCGGCAGGACGCCAAAAAAGGCCCCAAGATGGGATCTCACAGGTACAGAAGGTTGCGGCGGTGGAAAAGTGGTTTCGTGGCTCCCCTGGATGTTTTTGGGGTATAAGAGTATATATAGGAGGAAGATCTAGATCAGGGGGTCACCGAGGGGCCCACAAGGTCAGGGGGCGCGCCCTACCCCCCTAGGCGCGCCCTCCACCCTTGTGGCCGCCTCGTGGCTCTTCTGACTTGCACTCCAAGTCTCCTGGGTGTCTTATGGTCCAAGAAAAATTATCGCGAAATTTTTATTCCGTTTGGACTCCGTTTGGTATTCCTTTTCTGCGAAACTCTAAAACAAGGAAAAAACAGAAATTGGCACTGCGCTCTAGGTTAATAGGTTAGTCCCAAAAATCATATAAAATAGCATATTAATGCATATAAAACATCCAAAACGGATAATATAATAGCATGGAACAATCAAAAATTATAGATACGTTGGAGACGTATCATGTACATTGGCATGCTGTTAAAATAGTTATGCGCCATCTGAAAGGTAATATAGGCTATGGACTTCACTATACCAGATAGCCATTGATACTTCAAGGGTATAGTGAGGCGAATTGGATTTCTGATGCTGATGAGATGAAGCCCACAACTGGGTATATGTTTACTTTGGCGGTGGTGATATTTTCTGGAAGTCTTGCAAGCAAACGATCCTAACAATATCGACAATGGAAGAAAAATTAACAACATTAGACACATATGGTGTCGAAGCAGAATGGCTTTGAGATCTTTTGATGGACTTGCCAGTGGTTGAGAAGCCGGTTCCGGCTATCCTTATGAACCGTGACAATTAGACAATTATTGCCAAAGTAAAGAGTTCAAAGGACAACATGAAGTCCAACAAACATATAAGAATGAGATTAAAAGTTGTTAGATGTTTAAGAAACTCCAGAGTGATAGCATCTGATTATATCCAAATGGCTAAGAATCTGGCAGATCCCTTTACTAAAGGGCTGTTGCTTGTTGTAATAGATAATGCATTGAGGGAGATGGGTATGAGACCCACATGAACTGTCATGGTGGTCACCCAACCTATGTGATCGGATATCCCGTGAAGTAGGACCTAGAAAAACAAGGCAGTGATGAACCGAGGAGAGTAACTTTACTAACCCACTCTGTTGGAGATGCAATACTCTAGGAAACTGTCTTAATGTGTTCCAAAGCTTATATAAGCAAGATGATATCCTGCAGAGCAATCTTTGGAGGAAACTACCTATATGAGCCCTACTGCTGGTCACAATCTATGAGATTGGGGTGATCTTTAGCAAGCTCATGAACGGGCCAGGAGTGTGACTAATATGCTCCACCCGAGGAGTCATCCTTTGGCAGTCTAGTACTAGTAAGTTGGCGAAACTTCTTTATGCCAAACTGACAATTCAAGGCATAGTCCATTGTTCAGTTGTGAAGGAGTGTAGCTACTTGCTCTATGTGGAGTTCAGTCTTAACAGGTCTCCACTGAAATACTAGTATATCGAGACAGTGTTTGGAACAAAGAACAAAATGGGCGCTTGAGATCTGGTGGGAGATTGTTGAAATATGAGGGTGGCCTAGGGCCCATTAAAAATTTCAGAAAGTCTACAAGGGCCAATGTAGGTTTTGTGGCAATGACTGTGGTGGGAAGTTTATTCCCACATTGCTAATTGGAGAGGAGTTGGACCTCCTTATAAGGGATTTTCTTTCGCATGCTATCAGAGCTTGAGAAGAGAACTGGTTCCCACATGCTCCTCCTCCATCCCCCGCCTCGCCACATTACGCCTCGTCACGATGCGTCACGGGTTGCGGGAATGAGCCAAGCCGAGCTCACACCTATGTGCTCATTTTTGCTGGTCAGGAACGAAGAGTCCCTAGCAGAAGATCCATGGTTTGATACGTCGGATCGTTGGCTGTTACAGACTCGAACGTGGGTCTAGCCCACGTCTCCACACGGCCGCGCCTAGATATTGAAGGCGCCGGCCAACCCAAGCCGTCGTGAAACAGATCACATCTGCATCCACAGCCACTATCGTTCCTTTTGTTGTTGCTAGCTATTGGGAAATGTAGTAGAAAACAAAAATTCGCAGCTACGATCACCAAGATCAATATGAAGATGCATAAGGGTTGAGATCAACGATCTTTACCAACTCCGAAGTGCAGCGGAAGAAGAAGAGTCGGTGTAGATTGTGCTCGAAGTCCCTCGAATGATGATGACGATCCCGCAAACCGCCCTCAAACGATCCCTCGAACAGAAGACCGAAAGCATGACCTCTCTACTGGGTTGCAAGCATTCACGATCCGGCAGCGCTTCGCCGTCCAGAGCTAATCGTCGCCTGAGAATTAGAGGGAGGAGATTAGAACCACACTGGGCTTGAGGATTAGAGGTGGCTAGGCCTAGCTCTATTTAGTCTAGGACCAACTAGAACTAGAACCAGATCAACTAGAAGAGGCACCCAAAACTTGTGTGTCCAAAAGGGTGGAAATCCTCTAGTATATATAGGTTGGGAGGGGAGGAGGAGGAGCCACACAAGGGGGGAAAGTCCCCCCTTGTGGCTTATCAAGGGGAGGGGAACCCCCCTCCAGTTCGGCCTCCCTCTCCCCTTCCCATCGGGAGAAGGGAGCTCCACCTTTATTGGGCCTTTATGGCAAGTGGTCTTCCACCATTTGGCCTTATTAGGCCCATCGATATTAAATTAAATATATATTTGTTTTAAACATTTTCAGAGAATTATATATATAATTTAACATCCACGGAAACATTTTCCCCCTATATATATTAATCGGTAATACCTGGTATTACCCGATATTCACCGAAACCCTTCCGGTGACCACGAAGCGCTTCCCGAACCTCTCGGAACTATTCCAGATATTAATGAAACAATTCCACAAATATATTCTCATCACTCCCGTCCTACTAACACTCAGTAGATCGTGATTACGTTAAGTTTGTGACCCCATAGGTTCGGTAAACCATAGACATGAATGAAACCCCTTCGTTCAATGACCGATAGCGGAACTGTGGACATCCATATCGGTCCCTATGATTACAGGAATGGTATTAGAGTGAACCTTTGGTTATCATGTGATGTTCCCTTTGCTTCGTGATACTTTACAAAACCCGGTGTGCATCGGTATCCTCCAGAGTCATCACCATGGTCACTATACCGTTGCTCCCGTTACCGGTTTTGTTCTTCTTTCTCGTTGATGTGTGTCGGTGTCAAAACCGGCGGATCTCGGGTAGGGGGTCCTGAACCGTGCGTCTAAGGCTAATGGTAACAGGAGGCAGGGGACACAATGTTTACCCAGGTTCGGGCCCTCTCGATGGAGGTAATACCCTACTTCCTACTTGATTGATCTTGATGATATGAGTATTACAAGAGTTGATCTACCACAAGATCGTAGAGGCTAAACCCTAGAAGCTAGCCTATGATTATGATCGTTGTTCTCCGTCCTACGGACTAAACCCTCCGGTTTATATAGACACCGGAGGGGGCTAGGGTTACACAGAGTCGGTTACAAGGGAGGAGATCTACATATCTGAATAGCCAAGCTTGCCTTCCACGCAAAGGAGAGTCCCTCCCGGACACGGGACGAAGTCTTCAATCTTGTATCTTCATAGTCCAACAGTCTGGCCAAAGTATATAGTCCGGCTGGCCGAGGACCCCCTAATCCAGGACTCCCTCAATAGCCCCTGAACCAGGCTTCAATGACGATGAGTCCAGCGCGCAGATTGTCTTCGGCATTGCAAGGCGGGTTCTTCTCCAAATCCCGAGTACCTGTCGTAACGAGTAGTGTCCGGCTTTCCATGAATGTTGCACTCGGCTTCTGTGCTTTAATAATGGCTATCTCCACGTGTCGAGCGAATGCGAGAAGTCGTGGCATCTTTACATTTGCCACCCTAACCATGTAAGTAAATCGACTCTTTAAAGAGACGGGGATCCTCATATCCAGATCACACCATCCTCCCACAGCGAGTTTCCCTCAGAGCGTGTCCGGAAAAGACCATCCCATCATGGTCGGCCATCGCAGCTCCTCCTCTCGCTCCCGTAGCACTAAGCCAGGCAATTGGGAGAAGTGTCCATCCCCCACAGCCAATTAGTAGAGTTGCAGACCGAGGGGTTTCTCCCTCCTGCGTATATGGTCCCCGTCCGAGCCGGACTAGCCACTTATAATGGTGGGGAGCAAGCGGAGAGTTTTCCCAACCGATCCAGGGGGAGCGGGTATGCCTTGTCCCTTACTTATTGAGGGGACTCGGATTTCCAATCCATCCGTTCCTCCGCGGGCTCCTGGAGTTCTATGGCCTCCAGCTGCATAACTTTACTCCCGCCTCCATATTACACATCGCCGGCTACGTCGCCTTTTGCGAGCTGTTTCTGGGCTACGAAGCTCATTTCGAGCTATGGAAGAGGCTATTCTGCCTCGTACCCCGTACACAGGAGGGGTCAATATATTAAGTGGGCGGAGCCGAAATATGGCGCACCGCCGGGACCGGATACCTGTCCGGTACTCCGAAGAAGACATCCAAAGACTGGCCTTCGGAGTGGTTTTATAAGAAGGACGTCCCCCTTCCGGACCCTATTCGTATGGGCCTTCCTGAGTTTGATAATGCCCCTTTGAAGAAACGCCACAGCTGGCGCCCTTGGAGCCCCCAGGAGGAAGATAACAGAGAGGTCCTTTACCTGATGGGCAGGATAAAAACGCTGGCCAAATCAGGACTGACAATAGTCGAGGTTATGTCAATATGTATAATGCGGGGGGTGCAACCACTTCAGTATCGGGGGAAACCCATGTGGCACTTCAATGGAGAAGACGATGCCACCCGCTGCGGTCGTAAAGGTCCGGACTCCGCCGCTGCTCTAGCGAAAATACAGTCCGATTTGTACAAAGGAGAGGAAGAGGAGTTCATCCGCATTAAGCCACGGGATGGATTCTCCATGTACAACCCCCCACTCTGGGTTCCTGGCAGAAAAAACACTCGTCGGACCGTGTCCGGAGAGCCTGCCGGCCACGCCTCCACCAGCCAGACTCCAGAGCCGGACTTAGGGGCAGATGCTAACGTGGGGACAACACCGGATGTTCCTCCTACAGAGGATGCAGATAGGCTGCCCGCTACGGATTCCAAAGTGGAGAGCGCCATGAATCACAGGTGTCGCCGGGCCGTACTCCACGACCCTAGTTTCTCCGAAGAGGCGTTCGATGCCTTCAACTCAGGAGACGCGTACATCCGAGCTGCTCAAAATGGCCTTGCCAGAGCCACGGACCAGTATGTAAAGGTTATACGGGTAAGAAAATCTGATAATTATGTATATCAGTAGCCCCTGAGACTTGAAACAGTTGGCACAACTGATTTAAGGATCATTATATGCGTAGGTTCTTACGGAGAAGAATACCCAGTTGTCTCAAGAGCTGGAGGAGTGCAAAGCCTAGCTACAGGCCGCAGTTGCCGGAATGGAGGAGTCCAAGAAGGCCCCATCTGGTAATACTTGTCTTGATCGAAAAGAATGAAATGACATGTACCAGTTAGTATTCGGCATGCATGCAAATCTAACAATAGATTCTGCAGATAATCCCGGAGTGAATCCGAAGATCATGCGAGGGGATGAGCAACATGCTCAACGACAGCTAGAGGCTGGCGAGCGTGTGCTTACGCGGGTTAGGCGGGAGAAAAACGATCTCCAAGATGCCAATACCCGGCTGGGCGTTGAACTGAAAGATGTTCGGGCCCAGCTCGCTGACTCCGTAAAGGAGAATAAGAGGCTTCGATGCGGCATTTTTAGTAAGTGCTTGAACGAACTTTTATAGAGTTCGGCGAAGAAACCGGCTAACAGAGGTATATCTGTAGGTATGCTGACGGGTCGTCCCGAAGAGGAGATGCCCGGATCTGCGGGCGATCTTCTGCAAGAGCTCTCACAACTGCACGAACAAGTTCGGCAAGTGATGCACGACATTGCCCAGCCTTGTGGCCATCCGCCTCCCTGCCAGGAGGCATGGGGGAGCTCGTAGAGATGCTCAAGGGAGCGCGGTGGCGCTTCTGATTATGGAAGATATCGGCCTGCCGACAAGGTGCAAGGGAAGCCTGGGCCATGTTGAAGACACAATATACCAAGGCTGACCCGAACCACATGGCCGAGGTCGGACCTGTAGGGTCTGATGGGAAAGAGATCCCCGTTAGTCTGGTATATGACCAGGTAAAATTAGCCGTGAAGTATTCCCAACAGGATTGTAGGCTAGATAGCCTGTTGGATGGTATAGAAGAAGAATTTAGTCAGTCTAAGTGACTGTGTACTTCAAATGACATATCTTGTCCCTAGCCGGATTGTAAATCATTTGTCATGGCGGACCTTTTCGCTTCGACCTCCGGACCCGACAGTCCGGAGTGTATCCGAATACCCGCTCAGTTATGTAAAAACCGGGGTACGCGTGGAAACTAGGCGTAGGGGTCATAAGCGCTTGAACAAACAAGTACCCAACTAGCTATGTTATATTACATGGATAGTAAGAAACATCTTCCAGGGAGAATAGTTTCGTTAAGGGTTCCTTTCCTTGGGTACGCATGCATTAATGTGCATGTCCAAACTACGAAAAGAGACGCAGGATATAAACATCTGGGGGCATGTATTGCAATAAGTAAAAGTCATCTTTTGTTCACCGACCGAATATTCCCTTCAGAACGCTAGCTTTCGGCTTCACCCAGTCTGAGGTATACATCCGGCTGACCCGGCAGTAACAATCACAGAGGTGCTCCCCTTATGCCCTAGCTGAATTAACGGGAACGTAGGGCATAAACACAAGAGCCAGGAAACCCAGCTTGGCCAAAACTTAAGTCATATCAATGCATATAATGGCGAAGAAAAGGTACATGTGGAAAAGTAACACATGTGCAGGGGCATAAAGCCTGGAATATAATTATATTAAGCTTCTGTATAAGAAGCCCCCAGGTATAATGAGCACGCACGACGCGTCAAGATTGTGTAGTCAAGACACATTTTGAACTTTTAAGGCCATGAAGAAAAAGGGAAGAAAGAAAGAAAGACAGATAGCGGATATATACACTTTTGCCTGAAAGTATTATGATGCCTCCTGTGCAGCCGTTTATGTATGTATATAACCAGAAAGTTTGCAGTCGTCGGCTTCAGCCCTCACGCATATAATGCGGGGGTGTTCAGAAAAGCGCGTATTCACACTTGATCCAACGTCTTGGTCCATTAAGGAGGTGATAGTGCGGCGAACAAGGCAATCGGACTATATAGCTTTAACACTTTCACTTAGCCATAGGAGTTTGACGGTGGGGCTACTATATAGCCCCTGGTACTTCCGCGCTCATCCGAATACATGCGCTTACATACATGACCGGGAAACTGGTCCTTCGTTAATGCGGAGGAATCGCGAAGATTCCGCTGAGTCATCGAGTGGTTGACCAGTCTCGCGCTTTATCATGACAGTCACTTTTCAGCTTTCTCTACTGAGGTGCTCATCCAGATGAACCAGGGCACAATCGCAGTAGTTCTCCCGGTGCCACCTTAGCCGATAGAGCGGAACGTAAGGTAGCAAAACACGGGAGCCGGGCAAACCCAACTATTGACCAAAGACATGATTCGGAGCTGATGCATATAAGGCCAAACTCGCGACGCCAAACACTCCCTAAGGTATTCGGACTTTACAACATATATTGGGCTGAGTAACGCCCTCGATAATGAGCCCTAAATTTTCAGGTACGTGCATTAGCCTGACGTGACGAAATGCCAATAACGCCAGCATCCCTCTCGGTTGTGTTGAGTATCCGGACGGTGTGAAGCAACAAGAGACAGTAAAAAAGGTTTACACAGGGTCTTAATCTAAAAAGAAACCTTTGAGCGGGGCCCTGCTGCACGTTTGCGCCTGTGTCTCTGTTGTGCCGTATCCTGGAAGGGTGTAGCACGATGATCATCTGTAAAAGAGAAAAACCCAGGTGAAAGTCTTCGTGCGAAAAATTGGTTATTCTTAATGAACTATTAAAATGCAATCTATTATTGTATTAATAGGGTAAGCCGAACTGTAGCCCTTTTTACATGCGGGAAGCCCCTAGCACCACCTATGGGGGTATATCCATCGACCCAATCTCAGGTTTATCTGAGCTGTTACAACTAGTGGTGCACCGGACTCGTCTAACCGTGTCCGCGGTCTTGACGACCAATCATTTATTCTGGTTGGAGAGGCCGTTCAGTGTTCGGCTGCTAGAGCCACCACATATTCCTCCGCACGTAAGGAACGCTCTGTGTTTCCACTAACTATGATGATGCCACGTACACCGCGCATCTTAAGCTTAAGATAAGCGTAATGCGGTACTTCATTAAAAGGAGCGAAGGCCATTCTTCCGAGTAGTGCATGATAGCCGCTTCGGAATGGAGCGATGTCAAAGGTTAATTCTTCACTTTGGAAGTTGTCGGGAGAACCGAATACAACCTCTAGTACTAGAGAGCCCGTGCAGCGGGCCTCTGGGCCTGGTATTACTCCTTTAAAGGTAGTATTGCTTTGGCTGATTCTTGTCGGGTCTATCCCCATTTTGCGGACGGTGTCCTGATATATCAGATTAAGACTACTGCCGCCGTCCATAAGGACTCGAGTGAGATGGTATCCGTCAATTATTGGGTCTAGCACCAAGGCAGCCGATCCTCCGTGCCGGATACTAGTCGGGTGATCCCTGCGATCAAAAGTGATCGGGCAGGCCGACCAAGGGTTGAACTTAGGGGTGACGGGCTCCACGTCGTATACATCTCGGAGTGCGCGTTTGCGCCTCCTCTTCCGTATGTGAGTTGCATAAATCATGTTCACTGTTTTGACCTCTGTCGGGAATTGTTTCTGTCCCCAGTGTTCGGCTGGCGAGGCTCATCCTCGTCTTCACTTGGTGTCTCCCTCCCCTTGTGTTTGGCGTTTAGCTTGCCGGCCTGCTTGAAGACCCAGCATTCTCTGTTGGTGTGATTTACAGGTTTGTCGGAGGTGCCATGAACCTGACATAATCTGTCTAGAATCTTGTTTAGGCTGGACGATCCATCTCTGCTGCCTTTAAATGGCTTTTTCCGTTGACCGTGTCGAGAGCCCCTGAATCTGGCGTTTACCGCCGTGTTGTCTGGGCTGTCTTCATTGTTTCGACGCTTGCTTTTATTGCGTCACAGTTTCCTATTGCCATCCCTGACTTCGGATGTGCCTGGGTTGCTGGTGCTGCTACGGGCCAGCCAACTGTCTTCGCCCACGCAAAAGCGGGTCATAAGGCTTGTTAGGGTTGTCATTGTCGGGATTGTCTTCGTCTTCGGCACTATCCGTAGCGTTATTGTCTCTTGTGCCAGTATCGCTGCTTTTGCTATGGCGGGGCTTAGAGCGGCGCCGATGACGCCGGTGCTTAGATTGCTTCTCGTGGGGATTATCCTCCGTTGCCTTATTGCCATCGCTTTCTTTGGGGGTGTCCACCATATATATATCATATGATGAGGTGGCTGTCCAGCGCCCTGTGGGCAGTGGTTCCTGTTCTTCTCCTGCATCATCGTCCATACCGTCGATGTCTTCGGAGCCGAAATCAAGCATGTTGGTTAAGTCGTCGACAGTGGCTATTAAGTGGGTGGTGGGTGGGGAACGAATTTCTTTGTCGTCCGCTTCCCACTCAAGCCGGACATAGTTCGGCCAAGGGTCTACTGACAGGGAGAGAGACCTCAACGAATTTAGCACGTTGCCCAGGGGCGAGTGCTGAAAGATATCCGCGGAGGTAAACTCCATGATCGGTGCCCAATCAGATTCGGTAGGCACGGAGGCGAGCGGTTCGGAGCCTGTGGGCGGGGACGAATCCAAGGGTCCGATGACACAAATCTCATAGGAGGTGAAGTCAGTATTCGGCTCTATCGCCGCTGAGTGTACGGCCTCCGTGGTGGGGTCCATCCACCCGTCCTTGGATGGCACGATCTGCTCCGGATTGAGGGCCGGAGTAGCCGCAGGTGTGATCTCCCGAACACCGTCCGACGGCAGAGCTAAGTCATGCTCGTCGTGACTGTGCGGCGCACCTGACATGGGCTCGAATCCGTAGAAGATCAAGTCTCCGCGGATGTCGTCAGTATAGTTCAAGCTTCCAAACATGACCTGATGGCCAGGGGCGTAGCTATCGATCTGCTCCAGATGGCCAAGCGAGTTGGCCTGCAGTACGAAGGCGCCGAATACGAAGATCTGTCCGGGGAGAAAAACCCCACCCTGGATCACATCGTTGCCGATGATCGAAGGAGCCATCAAGCCTTTATCGTGACGGCACAGTGGAACTCTCAATGAAAGCACCAATGTCGGTGTCAAAACCGGCGGATCTCGGGTAGGGGGTCCCGAACTGTGCGTCTAAGGCTAATGGTAATAGGAGGCGGGGGACACAATGTTTACCCAGGTTCGAGCCCTCTCGATGGAGGTAATACCCTACTTCCTGCTTGATTGATCTCGATGATATGAGTATTACAAGAGTTGATCTACCACGAGATCGTAGAGGATAAACCCTAGAAGCTAGCCTATGATTATGATTGTTGTTCTCCGTCCTACAGACTAAACCCTCCGGTTTATATAGACACCAGAGGGGGCTAGGGTTACACAGAGTCGGTTACAAGGGAGGAGATCTCCATATCCGAATCGCCAAGCTTGCCTTCCATGCAAAGGAGAGTCCCACCCGGACACGGGACGAAGTCTTGAATCTTTCATAGTCCAACAGTCCGGCCAAAGTATATAGTCTGGCTGTCCGAGGACCCCCTAATCCAGGACTCCCTCAACGTGTTCCGGCATCCCTGTGACATAGTCACCTGTGTCTGGCCAGACGATGATTTATGCCATCACACCGAGAGGGCCCTAAGAATATCTCTCCATTGTCGGAGGTGCAAATCCCACTCTCGAGTTATCCGGTCACTTGTCAAACTTTTTGGCGAGCCTGAAAGTTGTCGGTATGATCACCTTGTTACATATGACGTTTGAGCAACCCCAAAGCCCACCGTCCGGTAGGAAGTGAAGAAGACACTCTCATGGTCCGAGGAACTAAAACACATGCTAACACTCTATGTTATAACAGATTATTTTAGACGATATGATCACATAGTATAACAAACAAGTACTGGGTCGATTCAATATGATCGTTCTTCTAACATCATAGCCTCAATGTTATTTTAGGACTATCGTTACACTTAACGATATCCTAATATCTAAAAAACATGATCACCAACAACACTTGAGCCGGTCTTAGAGGCGAGACCGGTGAAAGATCGAGGATGTCGCCTAGAGGGGGGTGAATAGGCGCTTTAAAATAATTACGGTTTAGGCTTGAACAAATGCGGAATGAACCTAGCGGTTAATTTGTCAAGCACAAAACCTAAAACAACTAGGCTCACCTATGTGCACCAACAACTTACGCTAAGCAAGATAAACAACTATGTGATAGCAAGATATATGACAAAGAACAATATGGCTATCACAAAGTAAAGTGCATACGTAAATAGCTCAGGTAAGAGGTAACCGAGGCACGTGGAGACGATGATGTATCCCGAAGTTCACACCCTTGCGGATGCTAATCTCTGTTTGGAGCGGTGTGGAGGCACAATGCTCCCCAAGAAGCCACTAGGGCCACCATAATCTCCTCACACCCTCGCACAATGCAAGATGCCGTGATTCCACTAAGGGACCCTTGAGGGCGGTCACTGAACCGTACCAATGGCAACCCTTGGGGCGGTCACCGAATCTGTACACTTTGGCAACCCTTGGGGGCGGTCACCGGTACCCGTCAAATTGCTCGGGGCGATCTCCACAACTTGGAGACCCCGACGCTTGCCCGGAGCATTACACCACAATGATTGAGCTCTGAACACCACCAACCGTCTAGGGCACCCAAGCACCCAAGAGGAACAAGCTCAAGGGTACCAAGCACCCAAGAGTAATAAGCTACTCAACTTGTAACTTCCACGTATCATCATGGAGAACTCAAACCTATGCACCAAATGCAATGGCAAGGGCACACGGAGTGCCCAAGTCCCTCACTCTCAAATCCCACCAAAGCAACGAAAGCTATGGAGGAACAAGAGAGGAAGAACAAGAAGGAGAACACCAAGAACTAGATCCAAGGGGTTCCCCACACATAGAGGAGAAAGTGATTGGTGGAAATGTGGATCTAGATCTCCTCTCTCTTTCCCCCCCAAAACTAGCAAGGATCCATGGAGGGATTAATTGAGAGTTAGAAAGCTCGAAGAAGGTCAACAATGGGGCAAGAACACGAGCTCAAGGGATAAGGTCCAATGGGGAAGAAGACCCCCTTTTATAGGTGGGGAAAAAATCCAACTGTTATCCCCATTCTCAACCCGCAGCGGGCGGTACTACCGCTCAAGGGAGCAGTACTACCACTTGCGCGGACAGGCGGTATTGCCGCTTGGCCCAGCGGTACTACCGTTGGGACCGCACTCAGCGGCTAACACGAGCACAAGGAGAGATACATGAGAGAACCCATGAGTGGCACTAGTAGCGGAGGTAGGCGCGGTACTATCGCTAACGAGCAGTACTATCGCTCCTACTGCCGCTAAACCCGACACAAGAACTGCACATTCTGAGTCATGGCGATACTAGAGTGGCACAGGAGCGGCACCGCCGCTTGAGGCTCTCGGCGGTACTACCACTACTGCAGCGGTACTACCGCCTGTCGCCCTCGGCGGTACTGCCGCTCCAAGCCACGGTACTACCGCTAGCTCCATCCAATGCCACATCCAAGCAAGACAGATGCTCCAGGAAAACCAGAACTGCCACAATTTCTGCAAATGAGCTCCGACTTGAGCAAACTCAAGCTTGTTGGATAGATGACGACGACTAGCATCCAACAGCGATGTGAAACCTCTATGAATGAAGAACCGGCAAAACCCCAACATCGAAAACATGATAGAAGATGCATGTGAACTCCGTTTTTGATGAACTTGAGCTTGTCATAAAGATGACCATAAGCTCCAAATCTCACAAGGAGAAGAACCAAACAAGAACCAAGAAACAAGATGCAAGGACGCATTGGCTTTAGCTCTCCACGAATGATACGATGAAGCTACCAACTTGAGAGCCCCCCTTGATAGTACGGCAATCGATCCTATAACCCAATCTCCCAACTACAACCATGAGACTCGTAAAATAGAAAACCTATCAAGGGCAAACCTTTGCCTTGCGCATAATCCACTTGAGCTAGATGATGACGATCTTGTCCTCCTCAAGATGGACCACCTTTCTTGATTGCGTTGGGGTTATGAAGACTAGTTGATTGTTCCCCCATAATTCACTATGGGTGAGCCACTCTTCCACACATCTTCACAAGTCCATTGTCACCAGAATGGACGGCAAGCTTCAAGCACTTGATCTCTTTGTGATGCTCCATTTGAACTTTCACACGACAATCTTGATGACGATCACCACTTGATGTCATCCTCTCCATGGGTTGTATGATATCTTCCTCTTGACACAAGCCCATGGAAACATACCTAACCCCACATAGAACTCTCACGTAGACCATGGGTTAGTACACAAAGCATAATGGACAATACTTACCATACCATGGGATCACTTAATCCCTCTCGGTACATCTTCTATGCTTTGTGAGTTGATCAACTTGATTCACTCTTGACTTAGTCTTGATCAACCTTGAGTCTTTCCAACTCTCTTCATTTGGATGATGCCTTGAAGGTAAACATTAATGGTCACACAATCTTCTTCTTCAAGACATTCTTGCAATAAGCTCAACTCCCACATGACCAATCTTTGGATAATTTCTTGAATAGCACCTTGGCCCAACACATAAACTGCTTGAAACCAACACATGGACTTCAAGACAAGCATATGGACAAAACCTTCAAATATAACTCAAGGCAACCATTAGTCCATAGAGATTGTCATCAATTACCAAAACCAAACATGGGTTTACCGTTTATCATTCCACACGTGCGTATGAGTTTTCCACTGAATCGCATATTCCAGGATCATAGCAGTTATAGCATGAAATATAAACTCTTAACTATGAATAATGGAAATATAATAATACAATATTATTGCCTCTAGGGCATATTTCCAACACTACCGACAGTGATCCCATCCCCTCCACCACATACACGGTTGACGGAAGAGTAGGCCTCCGAAACCCCGCCTCTCCGGATCCTATAAGGGAGAGGGGAGATTAGGTTTTTGGGGGGCGTCTCCTATGCGACTGCTCGCCACCGTTCGTCTACGTCCGTGTCGTCTTCATCGTCACCATGTCCACAACCAACAAAGCTGACCATGCTGCCGCTGAGAAGCTTGAAGATGAGAAGAAGGCCACCGAGGACACACTGCCACCGTCACGGCCTCTACTTATCCTGCTATTTTTCATTATGTTTTAGCCGTAGTAGTGATTTGCATAGATGTTTCTACTCTCTGTCTAGTACGCGATAATATGATCAAGTACCAGTATGTGCTTAGTGCTGTTTACGTCATGCTCATGATTTATTCTTGCATTAATTTAATTGAAAAATTGCCTATTTATTCAGCAGATGTTTCTTCCGCCGATCCTTACATTTCTTTGACAGTATATTTGGGCGACCCCTACATGCCTAGCTGGATGATAGTATGACTTTCTTCATGACATCTATTGCCGCCTCTAATCCTCATAATTATAAGCCCAATGTGGTTCTAATCTCCTCCCTCTAATTCTCCTGCAACGATTAGCTCTGGATGGCGAAGCGCTGTCGGATCGTGAAGACCTTATGCTTGCAACCAAGTAGAGAGGCCGTGCTTTCGGTCTTCTGTTCAAGGGATCGTTCGAGGTTGGTTCACGGGATCATCATCATCATTCAAGGGACTTCGAGCACGATCTACACCGACTCTTCTTCTTCCGCTAACTCCGATTAGACACTATTATCTCCACAGATCATTATGTCTAATACCAAGACTATTCATTGCCTAAATTTTTATTGAAAAACTAGTTTCAATCAAGTCTTAATCTGTGTCAAAAAATTTACATAACTTTCAATCAACAATATGTCATGTACATATAGTGTTTAGAAATATCATGCTCCCACTTACTTTCTTGTAAATACAAGCATCTTCGCTTTACTCGATGAAATCAACTTATTTGACCATTTCATCGGTACGAAGATTCCAACTCCACTATGCTTGCTTCAGATCATTATATGATCTCTTGAAGTTTGCATACTTACTAGCATCCTTTGGATAGAAAATATTACCTTGGATCATATGAAACATACAACCTTGGTTCCATTTCCATCTCATGGAATTATTTTGACATCCATCTGTTTTATCTCATAATTCAAATATTTAATAATTGCTAGTTTAACTCGAACTGACTTTAAGTATTGCTATGATGAGACAATCTCATCATAGTCAATTCTTTGATCTTGTTATAAACTATTTGTAACAAGTCAAGCATTATAAAACAATTTTGATCTTTGTCGGTTTATAGATCCATCACTATTCTTTAGACTCTTAGTCTTTCGAAGGGTTCACCAAGTTCTAAGCTTGAATTATGTAAATGGATACTATCTTGGATTATGTTGGCATATAGCCAATTTCCAGAGTCAGGGCCCATCAACGCTTCTCTGTAATTTATAGGTTCATTGTTTGCCCAACAATATTTCATCTACATTCCACAAAGGTATGCACGAATTTTCCCAACCTATATAGTTCAGCTATAAGTTCAACCGTAGTCTCTACATCACATGTAGAGGCTTTTGTATCAGTTGTAGTAAGAAATTCTAGAATTACTTCTAGTGTTTCTTTTCTTTGAGCTGATTACAAACATTCCAAAATCTTGTCGAGATGCACTGTCCTCCCACTCACTCTTTTGCAGAAAACATTTTCTTCAAAACTTCCGCACTCTATGGCAAAACTTTGCCTCGGCGTAGTGATAGAGGAATACCCAACTATTTGGGATAACCTACAAAGTAGCACTTATGTTAATAAATTGGATGGCGCTCCCTTTTTCAGTGTGAAAGCCATAGTCTCTAAAGCATCACTTTGGAAGTATATTGGCGAAATAATTAATGTCATCTTTGACCTCACCATGTCATACATAGTTTGATTGCATCTACTTAAAACAATCTACTCTCAGTAGTGTTTCTAGGAGGTGCAAGCTATAAAATTCTTTTATAGCTCATCAGACATTCGCCAAATTTGTAACTCAAATAACATAATTTTCTTGTTACAATAATTTCTACTTCATTCTGAAAACCTTCTGAAACACTTCAAAATATCCAAATTTATGCCTCAATTAGTAAATATAAATATCTACTTGAGTCATCCTTGAAGATAGATAAATCCACTGCTTGCAACAATACTTATTGGACTACACATCGATATGCATATTGCCAATTATTTTGTTGCTTGTTCTCTATTGCCCGTGAACGGTATTTTAGTTTACTTCACTAATTGGACACAACTTGCAAGTGTCAGATGATTCTCTACCAGATGACTTCAAAATTCATCACTATGAAATTTCTCCATGATAGTTTCTCCATTGTGACGAAATGCAGTGCCACACAGATGTGGTATTCTTTTAGTCTTATGACATTTAGCATTAGTGTTATGAATGTTCAATTTATTATCAATATTCATAACATACATTTTATTCATAATAAGAGTATGCCCCCTTATTCACAATAAGAGTATGCCCTTTTTTCATAACGTTGAACAACTATTGTTCTGTCATGGACAACCTCCTTCATAACATCGAACAACTTTTGTTCTGTCATGAAGAATCTCCTTGCAAGTTCTAGGCAATGGGCTAGAGTGTACAAAAACTCTAAAATGAAATATGATAATAAATATATAGGAAATACACTGATAGAAATATTGTAACCTTTTACAATCTGTCAAAATATATTAACCTCATTATTTGTTGGTCATTTAGGTCGTTCAAAGTTTCTTGCAATGATCTGCAATAATATGCAATCGAGTCGATATCCTTGTGATTAACCTTTTAACCACAATACCGAAGAATCAGTAATAAAAAAATCGAACATTTTTTCCGAGAACTACACTTTACTTGACCAACCACCTCTGCATCTCATAACTTGTATGACATTCATACCCGAGCTAGACATTCCAGTCTTCTTTTCTTTCTGCCTTTTACTTCTTATAGTTTCACTTCAATTTTTCTCTTACTCTTAGAAGAAACAACAACTTTAAGAGTGCTGTGAGCCTTGAACTTCCCTAGGCATGTAAGTCTCATTACATCCTTTGGTTTTGTTCTTTCTCTACAAGTTTTCACCGTCAACACATGATTGGCTTTCTTTCATATCTTACGCATTTCAGTCTTAAACATAGTTGAACACTTCACTAGAATTTGCAAACAAAATACTTCTTTAGATATCGCATATCTTTTAGCCTTTGTTTGTTTCTGAAAACAATTTTCAGTTCCAAGAATATCACATAACTATCCCAAACATTTTGAAGTTCAGGTTTCTTGGAAGCAAGCAGACCATAATGCAATTCTAGCTTTTGGATCGAAGGACGTGACCTCGTCATCCATAGCATCAGCAAGAGAGTATTGTAAACATGCAGTAGAAAGAAAAAAAAAATCCTTCGTGGCACTTTTAGAGGACGATCCTCTCAAACATAAAGTTTCAACCAGATAAATATCAGTCAATCAATTTCAACAACAAAGGTGGAACTGTGAGCCATAATTCTACAACTATAATGCAAACTACACATAGAAATTGTTCATAATTAATTTGCACTAGTTATTAAACTTAATTAATACATAATTGTGCTCCCACTCAAATCAATATCTCTCATAATTGATAGTGAGTGATTCAAGATCCAAGTCTAGTTCTCAGCCATTGATGTGCGCATCACTGATGACGAGAATTTTGACCGATGGGCAATCTTTTGCCGATCATATCGCCATATGACACTTGTTCATCTTTCGATGCTTTGTGCTCCGAGCTCAGAACTATTCTGCCAGAACTTCAAGACAACCAAGTGCAATCTGCATGTATGGTCTGTCCATCGCCGTCTTAAACCCATCAATCTATTTGTAGTAATGTGGACATGACGCACTCCGGATCGTTAAGTGTTATAGATGGCTGCTACACTGGGAAGAGCACCTTTTGACTTGATATTTTAGTGAGAGATCACCCTAATAATCTACTACTTCGCAATCAAGGGGTGCAAACAACAAAGGGATAAACACCTCAGGCAATTCATAATAGCATGATATCGTATAGCCCTGGGCGCTAAGAGTCCTCCATGATCATCTTCAATATCCAGTTGAAGCGACATGATGGCCAATATTTCGTTACTGAGACAACTGTTTCAAAAAACATTGCTGTGGCGGCAATCTCAGAAAATGTTGCCGTGGCGACCGTTTCAGAAAACGTTGTCGTGGAAACAAAATCTGAAATTCCACCGTGGTACGAAATTATAGCTCCTCGTCCTGCGCATGGTACACCTTCTCCTCATCGGGGTCCTCCGTGTACGTCTTGCCACCATCACCTGTAACCTATCTCTACAATGTTTACATTAAGGTGGCAATCCCGTGGCTCCAGCCATCATGTCGTGACGCGCAGGCCACTTAACATTACAACATATAACCATCTCATACATAAACTCATTATCATGACGAAAGCTATACCACATCATATGCACACCCTGCAAAACCAAGTTAGATGTCCTCTAATCGGTTTTAGCAAAACTTTAGCTACGCGGTTAACCACTTTAAATGATTAAGACTAGCTACCCACGCAAGCACACTAAGGCAATGTTCTTGATGCTAGATTAAGTTTTGGGGGGTGTGAATGAGAGACTTAATTAAAAGTCTCGCCCCCACACTGAACTTCGTCAATACGCGTGACCCCCTAGAAGATCATCCATATTCGACACCCTCTTGTGTATTTGATGGTTCACTATTCCCGACTATGATGTAGCCCAAGGAACTGTTAGCAGATCGTCGATAGCTAGAGCCGATCGATTGTCCGAACCTTGTAGCAAAACTACAACATTTTGCCGATGAACTGAACCGAAGCAACACTCGTGGGAAGCATAGCAAGAACATCAACCCTCACATATCAGATGTGATCTAGATCGCAACCTACAACTACTCATAATCCTTCTCATGATGCCACTGTTGGGAAACGTAGTAGAAGACAAAAAATTCGCACCTACGATCACCAAGATCAGTATGAAGATACATAAGGGTTGAGATCAACGATCGTTACCAACTCTGCAGTGCAGCGGAAGAAGAAGAGTCAGTGTCGATCGTGCTTGAAGTCCCTCGAATAATGATGATGATCCCTCAAACTGCCCTCGAACGATCCCTCGAACAGAAGACCGAAAGCACGACCTCTCGACTTGGTTGCAAGCATACGGTCTTCACGATCCTGCAGCGCTTCACCGTCCAGAGCTAATCATCGCTAGAGAATTAGAGGGAGGAGATTAGAACCACACTGGGCAGCTGAGGGAGTCCTGGATTAAGGGGTCCTCGGACGTCCGGCCTGTTTGACATGGGCCGGACTGATGGGCTGTGAAGATACAAGACCGAAGACTCTCACCCATGTCCGGATGGGACTCTCCTTGGCGTGGAAGGCAAGCTTGGCATATGAATATGAAGATTCCTTTCTCTGTAACTGACTTTGTACAACCCTAGTCCCCTCCGGTGTCTATATAAACCGGAGGGTTTAGTCCATAGGGACGATCATAATCATACATGCTAGACTTCTAGGGTTTTAGCCATTACGATCTCGTGGTAGATCAACTCTTGTAATACTCATATTCATCAAGATCAATCAAGCAGGAAGTAGGGTATTACCTCCATAGAGAGGGCCCGAACCTGGGTAAACATCGTATCCCCTGTCTCCTGTTACCATCGACCTTAGACGCACAGTTCGGGACCCCCTACCCGAGATCCGCCGGTTTTGACACCAACATTGCTGCTTTCATTGAAAGTTCCGCTGTGACGTCGAAGACAGGATTGATGGCTCGCCTTGTTATCAAGGATAGTATCACCTCCGGAGGGGCTCTGACCTCAGGCCAAACCCTCCGGCTGGGCGGCTTTACCATGACCGCCCGTACGGCCATTAAGCCGACGATGACTTCTCGGGTCATCGAAAATCACATCCGTGTTGACTCTGAATACTCCAAACGGATGAATCCGACGGAGTTGTCGTCCTTAAACGAACTCCTAGATCGCATCGCCACTTTGGGGGTCGCTACAGTCTACGATCGGATTGGGCTTAAACCCAATGAGAGAGAAATCAAATCTCCGCCGATCACCCATCAGATAGCGGTAGTAGAAGAGCAAAACGACAACTCTCCCTCTGTATTGAGGACGAACTATGTTCGGATTTCCGAGCTCGAAGAGCCGGATACCTGTCCTCAGAACGACGTGCCCTGTCCTCCGAACTTAGAATCGGATGATGGGCTTGAAAAATCAGTTGATATCCCGGAGCCCGAACCATTAAGCTCGGAGATTTCTCAAACTCCGGATCCCAAATTGGGTCAGGGTTCAGATTTAAAGCCACCCACCCACCCAGATATACGCGATCTCATGTACATACGACAACAGTCTCAGGAAACAGTCCATCACTTTTAGGCAAGATTCCTCCTTGTCAAAGACAAGATTAAAGATTGCCGCGACGAAGATGCGATCTCAGCATTCTGCAATAATTGCACGGACGTAGGAATCCTCAACGCCATCAACCGCCGTCGCGTATTACATACGCTGACTTGGCAACCATCGTACGGAAGTACTGCGCAATGGAAAGCACCTGGAAAACTCGGGCAGCTCTCTGGGAACCACTAGTTCCCACTCAACCCTTTGCCCGGACAAAAAGGATGCACCCTCGCGGGGCACCCGGACCAATAGTAAAGAAATCTAAGCACATCACGGGGCGCGAAACCGTTCTGGAGGGATGGCTCGATAGGCCATGCAAAATACACACAACACCGGACACCATACAAACCCACAGCCTTAGAGCATGTTGGATACTCTAGCAAGTGGCTAAGAGCAGCGAGGATATCCTCACCAAAAATGCCCCAGAGCAACACCCCCCGGAAGACGACGACCTCAGCATATTGACGGTCTTCGAGACTTTTGCTTCAAACAATCGGCGCATAAGGGCCCTCCGCGACCTCGCCGAAGTCTGCAAAGTCACGGCAACAAACCCTTGGAACGACATGGCCATAACTTTCAATGGCAGTGACGAACCAAAATTCCGGACAGTTCGGGCACCGGCCGCCTTGGTCCTCAATCCAATTGTGGACGGTTTTCGGCTCACCAAATTGCTCATGGACGGCGGCAGCGGACTAAACCTCATCTACGAGGATACACTCAACAAAATGGAAATAGACAGGAGCTGCATCAAGCAAAGTAGCACGACCTTCCGAGGAATCATTCCCAGTCAGGAGGCGCGATGTGCGGGAAAAATCACACTTGACGTGGTATTCAGCACGCCGGAGAACTGTCAGTCCGAAGAGGTAACCTTCCAAGTGGCCCCTTTCAACAGTAGATATCACGCCCTATTGGGGCGAGATGCATTTACACGCTTCCAAGCTATACCTCATTACGGGTACATGAAGCTCAAGATGCCTAGGCCAAACGGTATCATCACTCTTGCTAGTGATCCGGACATAGCACTCCGCGCCAAAAACAAAACCGCATCCCTGGCCCTCGTGGCATTTTCTGAAGCCCTCGCGGCCGAAGAGCTAACCGCGCTGCGCTCCACTGTGGATAGGCATGATGTAATCCTGGACAAGCGACCCAAATCCACCTCCTTTAAACCAGCAGATGAAATAGTCAAATTTCAAGTCCACCCGACGGACCCCAAGAAGACAGCATCCATCGGGGCACAACTCGACCCAACGGTTGACGCCGCACTACGAGAGTTCCTGCACGAGAACTGGGACATATTCGCCTGGCACCCTTCTGATATGCCAGGGATCCCACGCAGGTTGGCCGAACACAGCCTCAACATACTGAAGGGATACAAACCGGTCAGACAAACACTGCGGCGCTTTTCTGAACCCAAACGACAAGCCATGGGGGAGGAGCTAGCCAAGTTAATCGAGGCCGGATACATCAGAGAAATAAAACATCCGGACTGGCTAGCAAACCTGGTGATGGTGCCAAAGAAGGATAAATCCTGGCGCCTATGCGTCGATTTTAAAGACCTCAACAAGGCCTGCCCTAAGGATCCCTTCCCCTCCCTTGCATCGATCAGATCATTGATGCTACCGCAGGACACGATTCACTGTGTTTCCTCGACGCATACTCCGGATACCATCAAATCAAAATGAAGGAGTCCGACCAAGCCATAACGGCATTCATCACCCCATATGGGCCATTCTGCTTCAACACTATGCCCTTCGGGCTCAAAAACGCCGAGGCCACCTACCAACGCATGATTCAAACATGCCTGGAGAAACAGATCGGCAAGACAGTTGAAGCATAGTGGATGACGTCATCATGAAAACTAGGCATGTCGAGTCTTTGATAGACGATCTGCGTCTCACATTCGACAACCTCCGTACATATGACATTAAGCTTAATACGAAAAAGTGTGTTTCGGCGTTCCCGCTGGAAAACTGCTGGGCTTCATCGTTTCCAGTAGAGGAATTGAAGCAAACCCAGCCAAAATCCGAGCTTTGTCACAATTGGCTACACCAACAGACCTTAAACAGGTCCAAAAACTAGCCGGATGTGTGGCAGCTTTAAGCCGCTTTATCTCCAGACTAGGAGAAAAAGCACTGCCACTCTATCGCCTTCTCCGACGCACCGACCACTTCGAGTGGACGGATTCGACAATGGCCAGACTAGAAGAAATAAAGGCTCTTTTAGCGAGCAACCCAATCCTGGCCGCACCGAACATCGGCGAACCCATGCTATTATACATGTCGGCAACGCACCAAGTGGTGAGCGCGGTCCTCGTCGTCGAGCGAGATGAGGACGGACACAAATTCCTGCTCCAGAAGCCGATATACTACATGTCCACTGTCCTCACACCATGCAAATCCCGGTACCCACATTACCAAAAGATAGCATACGCGGTCTTCATAGCATATCGGAAGCTGCGACACTACTTGATGACCCACAAGTATAGGGGATCTATCATAGTCCTTTCGATAAGTAAGAGTGTCGAACCCAACAAGGAGCAGAAGGAAATGATAAGCGGTTTTCAGCAAGGTATTCTCTGCAAGCACTGAAATTATCGGTAACAGATAGTTTTGTGATAAGATAATTTGTAACAGGTAACAAGTAATGAAAGTAAATAAGGTGCAACAAAGTGGCCCAATCCTTTTGTAGCAAAGGACAAGCCTGGACAATTTCTTATATGAAGGAAAACGCTCCCGAGGACACATGGGAATTATCATCAAGCTAGTTTTCATTACGTTCATATGATTCACGTTCGGTACTTTGATAATTTGATATGTGGGTGGACCGGTGCTTGGGTGCTGTCCTTACTTGGACAAGCATCCCACTTATGATTAACTCCCATTGCAAGCATCCGCAACTACAAATGAAGTATTAAGGTAAACCTAACCATAGCATGAAACATATGGATCCAAATCAGCCCCTTACGAAGCAACGCATAAACTAGGGTTTAAGCTACTATCACTCTAGCAACCCATCATCTACTTATTACTTCCCAATGCCTTCCTCTAGGCCCAAACAATGGTGAAGTGTCATGTAGTCGTCGTTCACATAACACCACTAGAGGAGAGACAACATACATCTCATCAAAATATCGAACGAATACCAAATTCACATGACTACTAATAGCAAGACTTCTCCCATGTCCTCAGGAACAAAAGTAACTACTCACAAAGCATTTCATGTTCATAATCAGAGGAGTATTAATATGCATATAGGATCTGAACATATGATCTTCCACCAAATGAACCAACTAGCATCAACTACAAGCAGTAATCAACACTACTAGCAACCTACAGGTACCAATCCCAGACTTGGAGACAAAGATTGGATACAAGAGATGAACTAGGGTTTTAGAGGAGACGGTGCTGGTGAAGATGTTGATGGAGATTGGCCCCCTCCCGATGAGAGGAGCGTTGGTGATGACGATGGCGATGATTTCCCCCTTCCAGAGGGAATTTTCCCCGGTAGAACAGCTCTGCTGGAGCCCTAGATTGGTTCTGCCAAGGTTCCGCCTCGTGGCGGCGGAGTCTCGTCCCGAAAGCTTGCTTATGATTTTTTTCTCAGACGAAAGACTTCATATAGCAGAAGATGGGCACCGGAGGGCCACCAGGGGGCCCACGAGGCAGGGGGCGCGCCCAGGGGGGTAGGGCCCCCCCCCGCCCTCATGGCCAGGGTGTGGGCCCACTAGGAAGGGGGGCGCGCCCAGGGGGGTAGGGCGCGCCCCCCACCCTCGTGGCCAGGGTGTGGGCTCACTCTGGTATTTTCTTCGCTCAATATTTTTTATTATTTCCAAAAATAACTTCCGTAGAGTTTCAAGACTTTTGGAGTTGTGCAGAATAGGTCTCTAATATTTGCTCCTTTTCCAGCCCAGAATTCCAGCTGCCGGCATTCTGCCTCTTCATGTAAACCTTGTAAAATAAGAGAGAATAGGCATAAGTATGGTGACATAATGTGTAATAACAGCCCATAACGCAATAAATATTGTTATAAAAGCATGGTGCAAAATGGACGTATCAACTCCCCCAAGCTTAGACCTCGCTTGTCCTCAAGCGGAAGCCGATAACGATAAATATGTCCACATGTTTAGAGGTAGAGGTGTCGATAAAATAAAATACGGACATGAGGGCATCATGATCATTCTTATAACAGCAACATATATATATATACATATATATATATATTGTCATATGATTTCTTATGCTCAAGTAATAATCTATTCACAATGTCAAGTATGAATCAGAAACTTCATTAAGAAATAACAAACGATAATCTCAGTCATTGAGGCAATTGCAATTTATCATAACATCAGAAAGAGTCTATGTAAGAGCTTCTCAGCAAGTCCACATACTCAACTGTCATTTAGTCTTTCACAATTGCTAACACTCACACAATACTTGTGGTTACAGAGTTTTAATCGGACACAAAGAAAGATAGGGGCTTATGGTTTCGCCTCCCAACCTTTTACCTCAAGGGTAATGTCAACAATAATAGTTCATGCTAACTTACATCCAATTGGATATATATATATATATATAAGGATCTTTCCAACACACTGTGCTTGCCAAAGGATAAAATGTAAAAAGGAAAGGTGAAGCTCACCATGACTCTTGCATAAGGTAGAAGATAAAAGTAAAAGATAGGCCCTTCGCAGAGGGAAGCAGAGGTTGTCATGCGCTTTCAGGGTTGGATGCACAAAATCTTAATGCGAAAGAATGTCACTTTATATTGCCACTTGTGATATGGACCTTTATTATGCAGTCTGTCGCTTTTATTTCTTCCACATCACAAGATCGTATAAAGCTTATTTCCTCCACACTAATCAATCATACATATTTATAGAGCAAATTTTATTGCTTGCACCGATGACAACTTACTTGAAGGATCTTACTCAATCCATAGGTAGATATGGTGGACTCTCATGGCAAAACTGGGTTTAAGGGTATTTCGGAAGCACAAGTAGTATCTCTACTTGGTGCAAAGAATTTGCTAGCATGAGGGGGAAAGGCAAGCTCAACATGTTGGATGATCCATGACAATATACTTTATCTCATATATAAGAAAACATGACCCATTACGTTGTCTTCCTTGTCCAACATCAACTCTTTAGCATGTCATATTTTAATGAGTGCTCACAATCGTAAAAGATGTCCAAGATAGTATATTTATATGTGAAACCTCTCTTTCTTTATTACTTCCTATTAATTGCAACGATGACCAAAACTATGTTTGTCAACTCTCAACAACTTTTAATCATCATGCTCTTTATATGTGAAGTCATTACTCTCCATAAGATCAATATGATCTCTTTATTTCTTTTTATTCTTTCTTTTTCTTTTATTCCCTCAAGATCATAGCAAGATAATCAAGCCCTTGACTCAACACTAATCTTTATTATATAGCTCACGGACTCGATTACATAAAGGGATCATAAGGCAAAACTCAAAACTAGATCATACTAAAACTTTATTCTACTAGATCAAGATATTACTAAAAGGATCGAACCAAGAAAAAAGGTAAAGATAGGAGATGGTGATATGATACCGGGGCACCTCCCCCAAGCTTGCCAGTTGCCAAGGGGAGTGCCCATACCCATGTGATTATATCTCCTTTGCTGGTGAAGGAGATGGAGGTGATGATGGATAGTCGCACATCGAGCGTAAGAGGTCCTCCAACTTGCGGATAATGCCCTTGAGTGCGATGATATGCTCCTTCAACAAAATATTTTCACGTGTGAGATACTTGTTTTGTATACGAGCTAACTCAATCATCTTGAAAGCTTCGATCTCAGTTGGTGTAAGAAGATTGTGATCAAGTTGAAGGATGTCTTCTGCTGCCGGAGCTTGGTCCTCCGTGGCCTTCTTGATCCCTTCATCCTTGTTGATCTCCATGGGTTCTTCCCTCTTCAGCTCTATCTTCATTAGCCAAGCATCGTTGTCACCATTGTTGGAGGAGGGGGACGACATGATGGCTGGCCTTGACAACCCTGACATAAAATAGCTCGAAACAAGAACAGAGGATATTTGCGTGGTACGGTGGTCAAAACATTCGGGGGATTATATAATGAATTTTTACTGACCAAAAGAAGTATCGTGCAAGAAAATGGAGTCAAGAGAGCGCACGAGGTGCCCACGAGGCAGGGGCGCGCCCAGGGGGGTAGGGCGCGCATCCCACCCTCGTGGAAGCCTCGTGTCCTTCCCGGACTGCTTCTTATTTTCCTATTTTTCTAAATATTCCAAAACAGAGAAAATTTGGCATTAGAACTGTTTTGGAGTCGGTTTACTTACCGTACCACATACCTATTCCTTTTCGGAGTCTGAAACGTTCTGGAAAGTGTCTCTTATGTATTCCTCCGGTGTTACGGTTTCAATAACATTAGTTTCAACATTTATAGGATTACCTGAGATATAATGTTTAATTCTTTGACCGTTCACCACCTTTGGATTTGTGCCTTCAAAGTTTTTGTTTTTTATGGCACCGAAACGATAGACCTCCTCGATAACGTAAGGACCTTCCCATTTAGAGAGAAGTTTTCCTGCAAAAAATCTTAAACGAGAGTTGAACAGCAACACATAATCACCTACATTAAACTCACGCTTTTGTATCATTTTGTCATGCCATCTTTTAACTTTTTCTTTAAACAACTTGGCATTCTCATAGGCTTGGGTTCTCCATTCATCAAGTGAGCTAATGTCAAATAGCCTCTTCTCACCGGCAAGTTTGAAATCATAATTGAGCTCTTTAATAGCCCAATATGCCTTATGTTCTAGTTCGAGAGGTAAGTGACATGCTTTTCCATAAACCATTTTATACGGAGACATACCCATAGGATTTTTATATGCAGTTCTATAGGCCCATAATGCACCATCAAGTTTCTTGGACCAATTCTTTCTGGATCTATTAACAGTCTTTTGCAAAATTAATTTGAGCTCTCTATTACTCAATTCTACTTGACCACTAGACTGTGGGTGATATGGAGATGCAATTCTATGATTAACATCATACTTAGCAAGCATTTTACGAAAAGCACCATGAATAAAATGTGAACCACCATCAGTCATTAAATATCTAGGGACTCCAAACCTCGGAAAAATAACTTCTTTAAGCATCTTAATAGAGGTGTTATGATCAACACTACTAGTTGGAATAGCTTCTACCCACTTAGTAACGTAATCAACAGCAACTAAAATATGTGTATACCCATTAGAGGAAGGAAAAGGTCCTATATAATCAAAGCCCCAAATGTCAAATGGTTCAATAACAAGTGAATAATTCATAGGCATTTCTTGACGTCTACTAATATTACCAATTCTTTGGCATTCATCACAAGACAAGACAAACTTACGGGCATCCTTGAAGAGAGTAGGCCAATAAAAACCGGATTGCAATACCTTATGTGCAGTTCTATCTCCAGCGTGGTGTCCTCCATAAGCCTCGGAGTGACACTTGCGTAGGATCTGTTCCTGTTCATGCTCAGGTATACAACCTCTAATAACACCATTTACTCCTTCTTATAAAGATGTGGGTCATCCCAGAAGTAATGTCTTAAATCGTAGAAAACTTTTTCTTTTGCTGGTATGTGAAACTAGGTGGTATAAATTTAGCAACAATGTAATTAGCATAATCAACATACCATGGAGCAGTACGAGAAGCATTTATGACATTTAGTTGTTCATCAGGAAAGCTATCATCAATAGGTAGTGGGTCATCAAGAACATTTTCTAACCTAGACAAGTTATCTGCAACAGGGTTCTCAGCTCCCTTTCTATCAATAATATGTAAATCAAATTCTTGTAGCAAGAGAACCCATCTAATAAGTCTAGGTTTAGCATCTTTCTTTTCCATAAGATATTTAATAGCAGCATGATCAGTGTGAATAGTTACTTTAGAATCAACAATATAAGGTCTGAACTTATCACAAGCAAATACAACTGCTAAGAATTCTTTTTCAGTAGTGGCATAATTTCTCTGGGCATTGTCTAGAGTTTTACTAGCATATTGAATAACATTTAATTTCTTATCAACTCTTTGCCCTAGAACAACACCTACATCATAATCGCTAGCATCGCACATAATTTCAAAAGGTAAATTCCAATCAGGTGGCTGAACGATAGGTGCAGAGATTAATGCTTTCTTAAGTATTTCAAATGCTTCTACACAATCATCATAAAAAATGAAAGGTATATCTTTTTGTAATAGATTAGTCAGAGGCCGAGAAATTTTGAGAAGTCCTTAATGAACCTCCTATAAAAACCAGCATGACCAAGGAAACTTCTTATACCTTTGATGTCCTTGGGACATGGCATCTTTTTAATAGCATCAACTTTAGCTTTATCCACTTCAATACCTCTTTCAGAAATTTTATGCCCCAAAACAATGCCTTCATTAACCATAAAGTGGCACTTCTCCCAATTCAAGACAAGATTAGTTTCTTCACATCTCTACAAAACTCGATCAAGGTTGCTCAAGCAATCATCAAAAGAGGATCCATAAACGGAGAAATCGTCCATGAAGACCTCACAAATCTTTTTACAAAAGTCAGAAAATATAGCCATCATGCATCTTTGAAAGGTAGAAGATGCATTACATAAACCAAAAGGCATACGTCTATAAGCAAAAGTACCGAAAGGGCAGGTAAAAGTGGTCTTCGCTTGATCATCAGCTGACACAGGTATTTGAGAGAAACCAGAGTAACCATCTAAAAAGCAAAAATGTGTATGTTTGGATAATCTTTCTAGCATTTGATCAATAAAAGGTAAGGGGTAATGATCTTTTTTAGTAGCCTTATTTAATTTGCGGAAATCAATTACCATCCTATAACCTGTAATAATTCTTTGCGGAATCAATTCATCTTTATCATTAGGAACGACAATAATACCTCCCTTCTTAGGGACACAATGGACAGGACTTACCCACTGACTATCAGCAACGGGATAAATTATACCTGCCTCAAGGAGCTTTAGTATTTCCTTTCTTACCACTTCTTTCATCTTTGGATTCAGCCGTCGTTGATGATCAATTACTGGTTTGGCATCTTTTTCCAAATTTATTTTGTGTTGGCATAGAGTGGGACTAATGCCCTTAAGATCATCAAGAGTATATCCAATAGCAGCACGGTGCTTCTTCAGAGTTTTCAATAATTTTTCTTCCTCCTTCTCTGAAAGGTTAGCACTAATAATAACAGGATATATCTTCTTTTAATCAAGATAAGCATATTTAAGAGTATCAGGTAATGGTTTAAGCTCAAACACGGGATCACCCTTGGGTGGAGGAGGACCCCCTAGGATTTCAACAGCCAAATTGTGTTTCAGAATAGGTCCCTGTTTAAAGAATACTTCATCTATTTCCCTTCTTTCATTCATAAACATATCATTTTCATGGTCTAGCAAATATTGTTCTAAAGGATCATTAGGAGGCACAGGAATAGAAGCAAGACCATTAATTTCATCCTTACTAGGCAATTCTTCATCACGAGGTTGTCTACGAAATTTAGAGAAATTAAACTCATGAGACATATCATCCAAACCAATAGTAACAACATCCTTTTCGCAGTCTATCTTAGCATTAACAATATTCAAGAAGGGTCTACCAAATATAATGGGACAAAAGCTATCTTGTGGGGAACCAAGAACAAGGAAATCAGCAGGATATTTAGCTTTCCCACACAAGACCTCAACATCTCTAACAATCCCAATTGGTGAATTAGTATCTCTATTGGCAACTTTAATGGTGACATCAATATCTTCCAACTTAGCGGGTGCAATATCATGCATAATTTCTTTGTATAAGGAAATATGTATTGCACTAGCACTAGCACCCATATCGCATAAGCCATGATAACAATGATCTCCTATTTTAACAGAAATAACTGGCATGCCTACCACAGGTCTATGTTTATCTTTAGCACCAGGTTTAGCAATTCTAGCAGTTTCATCACAGAAATAAATAACATGCCCGTCGATATTATCAGCCAAGAGATCTTTAACAATAGCAATATTAGGTTCAACTTTAACTTGCTCAGGAGGTTTGTGTGTCCTAATATTACTTTTGTTGACTACAGTTGAAGCTTTAGCATGATCCTTTATCCTAACAGGAAAAGGTGGTTTCTCAACATAAGCAGTAGGAACAATAGGATTATTATAAGTGATAGTCTTTTCTTCAACTTTAATAGGTGCAACTACTTTTACTTCAACGGGAGGATTATATTTAAACCACTTCTCCTTAGGGAGATCAACAGGAGCAGAAAAAGATTCACAAAAAGAGGCTACTATCTCATAGTCAAGTCCATATTTAGTACTAAATTTACGGAAAACATCGGTGTCCATAAAAGATTTAACACAATCAAACTTAGGTGTTATACCTGACTCCTTACCTTCGTTGAGATCCCAATATTCAGAGTTGTGTTTAATTCTTTCCAATAAATTCCATTTGAATTTAATAGTCTTCATCATAAAAGAACCAGTACAAGAAGTATCGAGCATGGAGCGATTGTTGTCAGAAAGCCGAGCATAAAGATTTTGAATAATCATTTCTCTTGAGAGATCATGATTGGGGCATGAATATAACATTGACTTAAGCCTCCCCCAAGCTTGAGCGATGCTTTCTCCTTCGCGAGGCCAAAAATTATATATATAATTACGATCACGATGAACAAGATGCATAGGATAAAACTTCTGATGGAATTCCAATTTCAACCGTTTGTAGTCCCATGATCCCATATCATCACATAGCCTATACCATGTCAATGCATATCCCTTCAAAGATAAAGGGAAGACCTTCTTCTTGATAACATCATCGGGCATACCTGCAAGCTTAAATAATCCACAAACTTCATCCACATAGATTAAGTGTAAATTGGGATGCAATGTTCCATCTCCTACAAAAGGATTAGCTAGCAGTTTCTCTATCATACCCGAAGGAATTTTAAAGTAAACATTTTCATTTTCAGTAGGTTCAGTAGGCTGAGGAGCAACTCTTTGCTCTACTGGTCGAGGTGAAGATACCCCGAACAAGCCCCTCAAAGGATTACTTTCCATAGTAACAAGTGACAGTAAATTTCAGCACACTATATAAATTTTTCGTTACCAAATTCCACCTACCAAAGGCGCTTCACTCCCCGGCAACGGCGCCAGAAAAGAGTCTTGATGACTCACAAGTATAGGGGATCTATCGTAGTCCTTTTGATAAGTAAGAGTGTCGAACCCAACAAGGAGCAGAAGGAAATGATAAGCGGTTTTCAGCAAGGTATTCTCTGCAAGCACTGAAATTATCGGTAACAGATAGTTTTGTGATAAGATAATTTGTAATGGGTAACAAGTAATGAAAGTAAATAAGGTGCTGCAAAGTGGCCCAATAGTTTTTGTAGCAAAGGACAAGCCTGGACAATTTCTTATATGAAGGAAAACGCTCCCGAGGACACATGGGAATTATCATCAAGCTAGTTTTCATCACGTTCATATGATTCGCGTTCGGTACTTTGATAATTTGATATGTGGGTGGACTGGTGCTTGGGTGCTGTCCTTACTTGGACAAGCATCCACTTATGATTAACTCCTATTACAAGCATCCGCAACTACAAAAGAAGTATTAAGGTAAACCTAACCATAGCATGAAACATATGGATTCAAATTAGCCCCTTATGAAGCAACGCATAAACTAGGGTTTAAGCTTCTGTCACTCTAGCAACCCATCATCTACTTATTACTTCCCAATGCCTTCCTCTAGGCCCAAACAATGGTGAAGTGTCATGTAGTCGACGTTCACATAACACCACTAGAGAAGAGATAACATACATCTCATCAAAATATCGAACGAATACCAAATTCACATGAATACTAATAGCAAGACTTCTCCCATGTCCTCAGGAACAAAAGTAACTACTCGCAAAGCATATTCATGTTCATAATCAGAGGAGTATTAATATGCATATAGGATCTGAACATATGATCTTCCACCAAATAAACCAGCTAGCATCAACTACAAGGAGTAATGAACACTACTAGCAACCTACAGGTACCAATCCCAGACTTGGAGACAAAGATTGGATACAAGAGATGAACTAGGGTTTTAGAGGAGATGATTCTGGTGAAGATGTTGATGGAGATTGGCCCCCTCCCGATGAGAAGAGCGTTGGTGATGACGATGGTCTCCCCCTCCCGGAGGGAAGTTTCCCCGGCAGAACAGCTCTGCCGGAGCCCTAGATTGGTTCTGTCAAGGTTCCGCCTCATGGCGGCGGAGTCTCGTCCCGAAAGCTTGCTTATGATTTTTTCTCGGACGAAAGACTTCATATAGCAGAAGATGGGCACCGGAGGGCCACCAGGGGGCCCATGAGGCAGGGGGTGTGCCCAGGGGGTAGGGCGCGCCCCCACCCTCGTGGCCAGGGTGTGGGCCCACTCTGGTATTTTATTTGCTCAATATTTTTTATTATTTCCAAAAATAACTTCCGTAGAGTTTCAGGACTTTTGGAGTTGTGCAGAATAAGTCTCTAATATTTGCTCCTTTTCCAGCCCAGAATTCCAGCTGCCGGCATTCTCCCTCTTCATGTAAACCTTGTAAAATAAGAGAGAACAGGCATAAGTATTGTGACATAATGTGTAATAACAGCCCTTAATGCAATACATGTCGATATAAAAGCATGATGCAAAATGGACGTATCACTACTTCCAAGAGTGCTCGATCACGGTGGCTTCCGAAGTACCACTGAATGGCATAATAAACAACCGTGATGCCACAGGCCAGATTGCTAAGTGGGCCATTGAGCTCCTTCCATTCGACATAACATACAAACCGCGCCGGGCCATTAGATCCCAAGTACTGGCCCACTTCGTCGCCGAATGGACAGAGGCCGAACTCCCTAAAGAGTACGGCAAATATTCCAACTGGGTCATGCACTTCGATGGCTCCAAAATGCTGGCGGGCTTAGGAGCGGGCGTTGTCTTAACATCCCCCACTGGAGATACAGTTCAGTACGTACTCCAAATATTATACACAGACTCCAACAATGCAGCTGAATACGAGGCCTTACTGCATGGTCTTCGGATGGCCGTCTCCATGGGCATACAACGCCTGGAGGTACGCGGGGATTCAAACCTCGCAATATCCCAAATAAATGGAGATTTCGACGCCAAAGATCCAAAGATGGCGGCCTATCGTAACGCCGTTCTCAAAATGTCAGCTCGGTTCGAGGGGCTCGAGTTTCATCATGTGGCTCGAGAAAGTAATCAAGCATTGGATATCCTCACTCGCATAGGCGCCAAGCGCGACCCCGTCCCGCCTAACATATTTCTGGAAAGGCTCTTCAAGCCATCCGTGGTGTGGCAAGGGGAGAGCGGCAACACCACTCCAGACCCAATTATACCCCGAGATTTCGAGCACAATACCAATATCATTAGGGGCTCAGCCACCGAAATAACACGATCAGCCCATCTTATCATGGCAGTCATTTCCCCATGGACCGAAACCTTCTTGGCCTACCTTAATAGGTGAGAGCTCCCTGAGGATCACAACGAGGCTCACTGCATTGTCCGGCGCTCGAAAGCCTAGAAGGTCCATGACGGAGAGCTCTACAAGAAAAGCGTTACCGGAGTGCTTCAAAGATGTATCTCCGAAGAAGAGGGACGACAGCTCTTGGATGAAATTCATGCCGGTCTCGGTGGTCACCACGCCGCAGCTCAGGCCCTTCTAAGTAAGGCCTTCCGTACAGGTTTCTATTGGCAGACGGCCTGAGCAGATGCACAGGACCTTGTCCAACGTTGCATCGGATGCCAGCTTTTCGCCAACCAAAGCCATATGCCACCCACCGCTCTACAAACAATCCCCTTCACTTGGCCTTTTGCGGTCTGGGGGCTTGATATGGTCGGACCCCTTAAAGGAGGAAGCCATAAGAAAAAATATCTGCTGGTCATGGTTGACAAGTTCACTAAATGGATAGAGGCCAAACCAGTTAAAACGACCAAAGCTGGACCAGTGATAAACTTCATATCTGGTGTCGTGCACCGTTATGGTGTCCCACACAGCATCATCACCGATAACGGCTCCAATTTCACAGCCGATGAGGTGAAAACCTGGTGTGCTAATCTGGGCATTAAGCTCGATTATGCCTCCGTCTATCACCCGCAAACAAACGGTCAAGTCAAACGAGCCAATGGTCTTATTATGAGCGGCATCAAGCCTAGACTAGTGTGGTCTTTAAAAGAATCAGACAAGCACTTGGTTGAGGAGCTCAACTCCGTACTCTGGGGGCTGCGGACCATGCCCAATCGCACTACCGGATATACACCCTTCTTCATGGTGTATGGCGCAGAGGCGGTGTTACCCTGCGACATTATTCATGACTCACCTCGAGTGCGCATGTATGACGAGAGAGAGGCCGAGCTTGATCGGCAGGACAGCTTAGATGCCCTGGAGGAGGAGCGCGACGTCGCAAAAGCCCGTTCCACATTTTATCAACAGCAGGCTCGCAGATATCAAAGCAGAGAAGTGCGGGCCAAGACATATAATGTTGGCGAACTCGTTCTACGCTTGCCAGAGAAGAAAAAAGAACAAACTCAAGCCCAAGTGGGAGGGTCCCTTCATCATTGATGAAGTTCTCACCGGAGGAGCGTACCGCCTGTGAGATCCATCAGATAATCGCCTAGAGCCGAACCCATGGAACGCGGCCAGACTCCGAAGATTCTACGCCTAGAGCCAAACTCTTTGTTCGTCTTCTTCTCCCTTTTGTTTCCATTACTTTTTTCTCTCTTTTCGCTTTTTTTAAGCTTTAAAGCTCTCGTGCGGCTAAACCACGCACCTACGACGTACACATCCTTAGATATGTACGCCCATAATACCTGGGGGCTTCTTGTACAGAAGCTTATTATCATTTTCTGGGCATCAAGCTCACCACATATGTGTTTTTCCCCATATGTACCTTTTCTTCGCCATTATATGCATCATTATGACTTAAGTTTTGGCCAAGCTGGGTTTCCTGGCTCCTGTGCTTATGCCCTACGTTCCCGTTTGTTTGGCTAGGGCATAAAGGGAGCACCTCTGTGATTGTTACTGCCGGGTCATCCAGATGTGTGTACCTCAGACTGGGTGAAGCCGAAAGCTAGCGTTCTTAAGGGAATATTCGGTCGGCGGACTAAAGATGTTTTCACACTCATTACATTATGAACCCGCAGATGTTACGTATACTACGATTTTTCAATCACAGTTCGGACATGCATATTTACGCATGTTCACCCAGGGAAAGGAACCCTTAACGGAACTATTCTCTCTGGAAGATGTTTCTTACAATTCCAATGTAATATAACATAGCTAGCTGGATACAACTTGTCTGTTCAAGCAACTATGACCCCTACGCCTGGTTTCCACGCATACCCTGGTCTATCTTGTCGCTCAGGTATTCGGAAACACTCCGTACCTTCGGGTACAGGGGTCGAAACGAAAAGGTCCGCCATGACGATCGTTTTACAATCCAGCTAGGGACAAATATGTCAAGGAAAGTACATAGTCACTGGGACTCAAAAATTTCCTCCTCTATGCCATCTAATAGGCCGTCTAGCTTACAATCCTGTTGGGAATATTTTGCGGCTACTTTTACCTGGTCATATACCAAACTAACCGGAATTTCCTTTCCGTCCGACCCTAGAGGTCCAACCCGGGCCATATGATTTGGATCAAGCTTGGTGTACCGTGTCTTCACCATGGCCCAGGCCTCTCGCGCACCTTCTCGGCAGGCTGATATCTTCCATAATCGAATACGCCGCCGGGCTTCCTTGAATAGCTCCACGAGCTCCTCCATACTTCCTGGAGACATAAATCCTTGGCAACACTCCGGATTGCTTGCCGAACTTGCTTGTGCCTTTGGGAAAGCTCTTGTAGCAGTTCGCCTTGAGATCCAGACATTTCCTCTTCGGGACGGCCAGTCAGCATACCTGCAGACATAAATCTGTCAGTTCCTGCCCTAGCCGAATCACAGGAAGACAAGTTCGAAAAGCATACTGAAAATGCCGCCTCGTAGCTTCTTATTCTCCTTCACGGAGTCGGCTAACTGGGCTCTCACATCTTTTAGTTCTTCACCCAGCAGAGTGTTGGAATCCTGCAGCTTATTCTTCTCATCCCTGACCCGTGTCAGCACACGATCGCCCGCGGCCAGTTGCCTTTTGGCCTCTTGCGCGACTTGCAGGGCCTCCTTCAGTTCATCTGACGATCCTGCCACGAGAGATACAAAAAGTATTAATATTTCTGGTACATGATGATATTTTCTCGATGGAGGGGAACATTACCAGGCGATGCCTCCTTGGATTTCTCCAGTTCAACGGTAGCAGCAGCCAGCTAGGTCCGACATTTTTCCAGCTCTTGAGACAACATGTTGTTCTTCTCTGTGAGCACCTGGGTATACAATGATCCTTAAAACAGTTGTATCAACTGCTTCAAGTCTCGGGGGCTACTGGTATATAATTATCAGATTTGTGCACATGTGTACCTACCCGCATATCTTTCAAATGCTGGTCTGTGGCTCTAGTAAGCCCGTCTCGAGCAGCTCGGATGTATGCATCAGCCGAGCTGAAGGCGCTGAATGCCTCCTTTGTAAAGCCGGGGTCGCGAAGAGCGGCCCGCCGACACCGATGATTCATGGCGCTTTCCACTTCAGAGTTTGTGACGGATACATCATCCGACTCCTCTGCCGAAGGACAATCCGACGTCAGTCCCGTATCAGCCCTTGCCTTTAAAGCAGGGTTGGGAACCTGACTTGTGGAGGCGCGGCCGGCAAGATCCCCGGACATAGTCCGGCGAACGCTTTTCCTGATAAGACACAGCGGATAATGTCACAGTTTGATGTGACTGCCAGGGGGCATGATCAAAAACCATACCTCTTTGCTGAAGGCTCTGCCGTGTTGTCGTTCGCTTTCCTCTTTGAATATTTGCTTGGTGCGGGGGCTGCTCTCTTAGGAGATGCCTCTGGCGCATGTTGAGGCGTCGGGCGCCTCCCCTTCGGAAGCACGAAATAGTGCGGTGAGTAAAGGCGTAATGAGGAAGCTCTCCCGAAGAAGGTGTCTCTTGATCACTTACATGCGAGGTAGGGAGGAGACCGGGATAGTCGGCGGTGATGGCCAATTCCGCGCCATCGTAGCTCACCTGGTAGAACACCCCATCCTCGAGCTCCACGAATATGTCCGGATCCTCTTCGAATCCGGGGTCAAGGTCCCGGTTGTGATCCTTTGGCTGTGGGGCGGGGCTATGGATCCCCTTGGTAACCTTCCGCCATTCCTGTTAGAAATGGATGAGTTAAATTCCATTAAAAGTGACTCATGGAGAGGATTGAGTAAAGTGGTGGGATTAGAACTCACCCAGCTAGGAGGATTGTACATGGAAAATCCATCGCGACGTTTAATACGAGTGAACTCCCCTTTCTCCCCTTTGTACAGTTCGTCCAATATTTTGGCCAAAGCGGCGGGGGTGTCCGGACCCTTCCGACCGCAGCAGGAGGCGTCATCTTCCCCATTATAGTGCAACACGGGAAGCCCTCTGTATTGAAGCGGCTGAACCCCCGCACTATGGAAGTCGCCATTACCTCGACTATTGATAGTCCGGAATTGGCGAGCGTCTTTATCTTGCCCATCAATTGACAGACTTCCGCGCTATCTTCCTCCTCAAGGCTTCGAGGGCGTCAGCTGTGGCGTTTCTTCAACGGAGCGCTTGAAAATTCGGGAAGACACATTCGGACTGGGTCAGGAAGGGCGACGTCCTTAATATAGAACCACCTGGAAAGCCATTCTTCGGACGCCTTCTTCGGCGTGCCAGACAGGTATCCGGTTCCGGCGATGCGCCATACCTCGGCTCCACCCACTTCGAATATTGATCCCTCTTAGTTACGAGGGACGAGGCAGAATAGTTTCCTCCATAATTCAAAATGGGCCTCATAGCCCAGGAATAGCTCACAAAGAGCAACGTAACCCGCGATGAGCAGGATGGAGGCAGGAGTGAAATTGTGCAGTTGGAGGCCATAATATTCCTGAAGTCCTCGGAGGAACGGGTGGATTGGAAATCCGACGCCTCTTAGCAAGTAGGGAACGAAGCACACTCGTTTCCCCCTGGATGGACTGGGGAAATTCTCAGCCTGAGCCCCGCCGTTGAAGGAAGTCAATCCTGCTCGAAAGGGGACTAGATCCGCGGGGGGAAGAAATCCCTATGTTTGCAGCTTCACCAGCTGACCGTGGGATAAGGAACATCTCTCCCAATCGCCTTTTTCGGAGCCGTGGGGACGGGAGGAAGAACTAGGACCGCTAGCCATGTTGGAATGGTTCCTCCTAGCAAGCTCTGAGGATTTTCCGCGTGGTGTGGAACAGATCTGAGATCCAATATCTTTAAATAGAGCTTTTCTTACATGGCCGGGCTGTTATGTGCAAGAAATACCCTGACCTCTCGTATTCGCTCGACACGTGGAAGCTGAAGTCATGGATGCACAGAAGCCGATGGGTACGACATTAAATCGAAGGCCGAATACAGCTTTTTGAAGTCATCGGAGGAGGAACCCGCCTTGCAATGCCGAAGACAATCTGCGCGCCGGACACATTGTCATTGAAAGCCTGGTTCGGGGGCTACTGAGGGAGTCCTGGATTAAGGGGTCCTCGAACGTCGGGCCTGTTTGACATGGGCCGGACTGATGGGCTCTGAAGATACAAGACCGAAGACTCTCACCCGTGTCCGGATGGGACTCTCCTTGGCGTGGAAGGCAAGCTTGGCGTCCGAATATGAAGATTCCTTTCTCTGTAGCCGACTTTGTACAACCCTAGTCCCCTCCGGTGTCTATATAAACCGGAGGGTTTAGTCCATAGGGACGATCAAAATCATATAGGCTAGACTTCTAGGGTTTTAGCCATTACGATCTCGTGGTAGATCAACTCTTGTAATACTCATATTCATCAAGATCAATCAAGCAGGAAGTAGGGTATTACCTCCATAGAGAGGGACCAAACCTGGGTAAACATCGTGTCCCCTGTCTCCTGTTACCATCGACCTTAGACGCACAGTTCGGGACCCCCTACCCGAGATCCGCCAGTTTTGACACCGATAGCAGCGCTTCGCCATCCAGAGCCAAGGGGAGGGGGAATCCCCCTCCAATTCAGCCTCCCTCTCCCCATTCCATGGCGAGAAGGGGGCGCCACCCTTATTGGGCCTTTATGGCCCAAGTGGTCTTCCACCACTTGGCCTTATTAGGCCCATCGATATTAGATTAAATATATATTTGTTCTAAAAGAATTTAGAGCACATATATATATATATAATTTAACATCCCCGGAAACATTTTCCACCTATATATATATTAATCGGTAATGCCCGGTATTACCTGATATTCACGAAAATCCTTCTGGTGACTTCGAAATGCTTGCGGAACCTCTCGGAACTATTCCGGATATTGATGAAACAATTCCACAAATATATTCTCATCACCCCCGTCCTACTAACACTCAACAGATCATGATTACCTTAAGTTTGTGACCCCGTAGGTTCGGTAAACCATAGACATGAATGAAACCCCTTCGTTCAATGACCGATAGCGAAACTGTGGACATCCATATCGGTCCCTATGATTACACGAATGATATTCGAGTGAACCTTTGGTTATCATGTGATGTTCCCTTTTCTTCGCGATACTTTGCAAAACACGGTGTGCATCGGTATCCTCCAGAGTCATCACCATGCTCACTATACCGTTGCTCTCGTTACCGGTTTTGTTCTTCTTTCTCGTTGACGTGTTCCGGCATCCCCGTGACGTATTCACCTATGTCTGGCCAGACGATGATGGATGCCGTCACACCGAGAGGGACCTAAGAATATCTCTCCATCATCGGAGGAGCAAATCCTACTCTCGAGCTGTCCGGTCACTTGTCAAACTTTCCGGTGAGCCTGAAAGTTGTCGTTATGATCACCTTGTTATAGATGACGTTTGAGCTACCCCAAAGCCCACCGCCCGGTAGGAAGTGACGGAGACACTCTCATGGTCTGAGGAAGTAAAACACATGTTAACACTCCGTGTTATAACAGATGATTTTAGATGATATGATCACATAGTATAACAAACACGTATTGGGTCGATTCAATATGATCGTTCTTCTAACGTCATACCCTCAATGTTGTTTTAGGACTATGTTACACTTAATGATATCCTAAGATCGAAAAAACATGATCACCAACAACACTTGAGCCGGTCTTAGAGGCGAGACCATGACCCTATTGTTTACCTTTTATTATTCCACACGTGCATATGAGTTTTCCACTAAATCGCATATTCCAGGATCATAGCAGTTATAGCATGGAATATAAACTCTTAACTATGAATAATGGAAATATAATAATACAATATTATTGCCTCTAGGGCATATTCCAACACTACCGACGGTGATTCCATCCCGTCGACCGCATACACGGTTGACGGCAGAGTAGGCCTCCGAAACCCCGCCTCTCCGGATCCTATACGGGAGAGGGGAGATTAGGTTTTGGGGAGCGTCTCCTATGCGACTGCTCGCCACCGTCCGTCTATGTCTGCGTCGCCTTCATCATCACCATGTCCACCACCAACAAAGCCGACCGTGCCGCCGCTGAGAAGCTTGAAGCCGAGAAGAAGGCCACCAAGGACACACTGCCGCCGCCGCGGCCTCTACCTGGTCGATCAGAGGGTATAACTCACTTATCCCGCTCTTGTTTATTATGTTTTAGCCGTACTAGTGATTTGCATAGATGTTTCTACTCTCTATCTAGTACGCGATAATATGATCAAGTATCTATATGTGCTTAGTGCTGTTTACGTCATGCTCATGATTTATTCTTGGATTGATTTAATCGAAAAATGCCTATTTATTCAGCAGATGTTTCTTCGGCTGATACTTACATTTCTTTGACAGTATATTTGACCGACCCCTACATGCCTAGCTAGATGATAGTATGACTTTCTTCATGACATGTACTAGAAACCAGTGACATCTCGCCAGTTGACCATCAACCTGGATCGATCTGAATTAGGAAATCAAGAGCAAGAGTACCTCACATATTAACTCACCCTGCCACCACCAATTCAAACTGAGCAACCTAGCAAGCTTTTTTTAGGCAAAAGCTAAAAGCATCTCTAAGGAAGATCCCCAAAACGGCCCCATATATTCGGAAAGACTGGCCCAACGGGCCTTATCAAACCGCCCCCGAATGTCTGGATAGTCCGGACTATCGCAAACCCATCCCAAATATGAAGCGGATATGGGACGATCTGAATATGTCCACTAGATTGACCCCGTCTGTTCTGGCCCACCCGAGACCCAACAAAATCCACTCCCCTGGCGCGGGTAAACCCTAATCCTACCCCACTCTCACTCTCATCTCCTATCCTCTCTTCTCTGGCCCGGTCCCTTCCAGTTGTTCCCACCATCATGCCCGGATCCGGATCCAGATCGGAGCACAACATCGAGTGGAGCTCCCTACTGCGGAGGACGCCCAGGAGCTCGCCGAGCGGATCGCCCACCGGTGGTCCAAGGTCAAGACACGTGAACCAGTGCCATCCAGCACCCCGACGCGGATCTAGCAGCCCGGCGCCATCCCCTCCTTCAACGCCATCGCCGCGGCCTGACAGCGACTCCGCTCAAGGAGGGCGTTGAGGCTTCACATATCGAAGCTGAGAAGAAGGCAGAGGAGCAATCCTGGACTGCTCGTGCCCTCGCCGGCCTGCAGAACCCCTACGGCACCTCCATGGCCGGCGACTCCTCCAACTCTTACGGTCCCGACGACGGTCCCTATGCCATTTTTGAGCTGTACTACCACCAGGGAGATGCTAAGGGGAAGGGCAAACACCGGTGAAGATGCTATTTTCTTTATGTCCTTTGTCCTACTATATGTTGCATGTAGAATATCTTATGCATGAACTATGTCCTATCTGTCCTATGTTTGAACTATGTGCTATCGAATGTTGCTATGTTGATCAATGTTGCATGGATTTAGAGCATCTACGGACGGTCCCCTCAAATCCTTGTTCGCAGACACGCCTGGTCACTAACCGGACAAGAGAGAGAAGGAAAAAAGATGACCCAACCGGACCCCTCACATCATCTATATACGCCCGGGCTATCCGCAAACCCTCATATTGAGAACAAATATGGGAGGATACGAGGACTCGCGGACGTGCCTGGTCAGTCCACCATTTAGGACACGACCTAACCCGGACCACAATTTTCTCTTTATTTATTCTTTCTTTTGTTTTCTCTCTTCATCTTTATCAATCACGTGCAAGTGACCGGAGATATAAGAAAGAAAATAAGAAACATGAATGCATGTACGGACAAACAGGGCTTCAAAACAAACACGCCAAGACACTGACTGGACGCTGGACGGACTCCCATTTGTGGTTGGAGGAACTGGTTGGATATGCTCTAATAAGTAATTACTACATCAATTATTGTGCTAGTGCTAGTTGATAAGACCACATGAACATGGACACAAGGTGACAGATACATCCCCATTTTGGAAACAGGGTCAAGGAGCTAGGCAAGTCTGGGAACCAGCCAAACGCGAGGAGGCAGCAGGATTGGCCCCAGTTGTTCCCATCCACCCCAAAAGCATTGGAGCAGACAAGATATTTTCGAAGAGAGCGCAGCTGCATCGTAGCGTCTGTCCAAAAGCTTAAGCGCATGAGGAGAGGGCCCGGCCCCAGCGCCCATAGTATTTTGTTACTACAACCACGGTCCATATTTGTCGCGTTGTCATCATCTGATGCTATGTGCTGCTACAAGGGAAGCATAGTGTGTGATCGAGCTAGGCGATTGATCGCATTACCAACACAGTGCGAGGAGACGCACAAGTTGACAACCTGGTATGTGCTAGCTCCTACTCCGCGGCCAGATCGAGAGGAACAAGCTAGAGAGAGACCACGTCCAGACGATCGAGGCAGTTGGAGTTGGGTTAGCTGGGCTTTGATTTTGTGTTGTCATTTCTTGCACTGTTGGAGCACGCTCTGGTCCAAAAGGCGGCACGGTTTCAGCGATATATCACCGGAACGCGATGGCGACGCCAAGAAGGCTGGGGATCGATCGACATGCTACTAGTAGCGTGTGCGAAGGATCTGTTTTCCAAGCTCACATACGTCAATTATACTATATACATTAATAACCAACTATATACATTAATAACCACGAATGGGGTAAGGTCATCACTCATGGGTTACAGTATTAGTTTAGGCGTTTAGCGTCCTCCTGTCAAGCACGCTGCATAAAGTTTGCCGGCCACCGGCCCCTCTCTGCTAGCAATCAGACCTGCCTGCTTGCCCTTTTGAGGGATATTGACGTCCGGTAGTGACATAGAGTAGAGGGAACTCCCAGTGCCTGAGGTCCGCCACCCGGTCGTGGTGGAGAGCAAGTAGGCAGCTAATCGGGAGCTCCCTGTGGCCCGGTAGCACATAGGATATAGCTAGGATGGACGGCCTCCACACGGAGCTCGCGCTGGGGCTGATCGGCGAGCTCGAGACGGCGCCGTTCGTGGCCAAGACGTACCAGCTGGTGAGCGACCCTAGGACGGACGCGCTTGTCAGGTGGGGGAGGGACAACAACAGCTTCCTCGTCACCGACGTCGCCGGCTTCTCGCAGCTCCTCCTCCCATGCTTCTTCAAGCACGGCAACTTCTCCAGCTTCGTCCGCCAGCTCAACTCTTACGTGAGTAACTAGTGAGGCTTCCTTTCCCGTGCCGCCTTCCTTTGGCCTTTGTTGTCCTAGTAATACTAGTGATCCGTAGTCTGTTAATGGTACTCGACCTAGGCTTGCACGTGCACTGTACTCTTGCGAAATGTCTGCTTAATTTGTTACGATGAGATTGATGTGCAGGGCTTCCGGAAGGTGCACCCGGACCGATGGGAGTTCGCGCACGAGTCGTTCCTGAGCGGCCAGAAGCACCTTCTGCCGCGCATCGTGCGCCGCAAGAAGAAGCGCGGCGAGGCCTCTTGCTCGTCTCTCGTCGGCGGCGGCGAGCAGCACGTGGTGGCCAATATAGGAGAGGAAGTGGAGGAGGAAGAGGACGACGAGGGGAGGGAGGCGCTGCTCGAGGAGGTTCGGAGGCTGCGGCAGGAGCAGACGGCTATTGGGGAGCAGCTGGCGCGGATGAGCCGGCGACTGCAGGCGACGGAGCTGCGGAGTGACCAGCTCATGCCCTTACTTGCCCGGCTCGACGAGGATCCCAACGCCACCTCCCTCCACCTTCTTCAACAGGCAGCCGAGAAGAAGCTCCAGCGCATGCAGTTGCCTACCCGTGATTTTGCTTCCTTTCCCATTGTACCCCCGCTTCACCCGGCGCCTTCACCGCTATTGGCTCTCGGCGACACGGCCATGGGCGGAGCCAGAGTCGGGCAATGGGCGGAGTCGATGCCACTGAAACTCCCAACCTTCGAGGAGCCCTCTGCGAGCTCCGGGGTGCAGCAGGTACCGGAGTTCGAGGGCGGCGGCAGGGATAGCGGCAGCGGCATGGGCATAACTAACAGTGGGACCGCAGTGGAGATCCCCTTCCCGTTCTGCCTGCTTGGCCAGTGTTTCTTCTAAACATGGCGCATAGTGCATGCACTAGCTTCTTGTACTTAGTGTACTTACTAATTTAGCAATCATTTGTACACAACTTTTTTTCTACGAAAAGTCTGAATCAATTATAGGAGTTGGGTACAAAGCACTCCAGACATAACAAAAATTATATCGAGGTCCTACCACTACCACCGCCAGAACAAGTCGCCGACACGTCATTGTCACCGTTCCCCTACCGGAGTCGGCCTGACCTTGTTCATGGCAGCCGGGAAGTCCTCATGCACGTGGGCCTAAGGACTAGCATCCTAGAGCCATGGTCGTCTTCGTCGTTGAACCCTAGAATCGAAAGTACATGTCACCATTGCATACACACAACAAGAAACCCTAACCCTCGCAAGCTTTCGCTGCCCCATGTCCTCTTTTTCCCATGAGCGATCACCTGCATGCTGAGACAACACCGATCATGAAAGCCGTCCAACTACGAGGTTTGTTCAAGGTAGATGCCAAAACCTTGAACATGCTATTGTGTCACCGTCGCATGATCTAATCATGCCCCGTTGGATGATCTGGGAGATCAAATATCTGTTGAGGACCTCCTTCATTGATTTTAGTGTGATGCTAGTCGAAACCACACACCTTGATGAACAAGCAGGTTTTGGCACGATATTTTGAATGGGAAATAACTCAAGAGCAGGTTTTGGCACCATGGTATTACCTTTGTCGAAAGAACACCAAATACTTGGCTAATCTATAAAGATCACACGTCTAAACATTTTTGTGCAGTGAAAAAAATTCCTTGTCGAGAAAATTAGCCATGTACATGGAATGGTTCCTCAAGTTTTTCGTTGCTGTTCTGCAAATATTGTTGTGTATGGTCGCCGGTGAAACTGCACTTTATACTGCAAATGATCCTACACTCAACAAACACAGAACAAATGGTATGTTGTTGTGTAATACTGACCACATATAAATTAGAAGTGCTGATCAAGTAAATTGGCCAATAGAGTATGAGGAAGAAGGGTGCAAAGAGCGACAAAATAATTGCTAGTAATATAGAATGCAAAGGGGGAAATGTTGATGAAAATAATTTTCCACAAAAATGCTAGTAACGTGCATTGAACTCATGATCTATTATTTTGAGTCCTACCATGAGTCACAACTCACAATATGCCACAAGTATATCACGATAAACATTTGGCGGTTTCCGTTTGTTATTTATGTCACACAGAGCAATGCATATTGGTAACTTTCATAAATATTTGGGTATTAATCTGAATAACCATGAATTCTGGTGGGCCCGCCCCTGCCATCTATTTGTGTTTTAATGGAATTACGACGGTTTCATATAAAATAAACAGTAAAATTTGTCCTTTATGAAATCATTCGGATATGGCTCAAGCGATGGCACGCGTCACTCCCTTGTCGAAGTTATTGGCTCGAAGTACTATTTCAGGGTTGAAAGCCCCAAGTTTGATGTGTGATTGGATCAACCAACATTGACCTGCGAGTGACGACTCCTTTTTGAAGATGTTGTCTTATAGTCATGCACTTCTTGTTAAGTCGCATGTCGCACAAATGGGTTATGGTCCATTGCCATAGGTTTTCTGATAGGATTGTGGGGATGTTGTCGCATGACATGTCCTGTATGGATGGCTTCAATGTTTCTTTGATTTTGTAAGTGGATTGGTTTGGTATCAGTGTTTAGTATTGCTTGTCATTGTTGTAAATAATTAGTAATATATGAATGTCTTTGTTAGTCAATGCCGTGCCCGGGATTTATTGTCATTTCCTGAGAAAATGGCTTATACAGTGTTACATCAAACAACCCTTCAAGACCCAACTTATTGTCAAGGGTCTGTCTAAGTCTCAATCAATTGATATTTTCTTATGTCTTAATTAATTACATCTATATGTCCGTAGACCACCTATGAGCTACGAGCTGAAGGTCGCGCCGCCGTCATCGCCGAGCTGGTCCAAACTTGTTGTATTAGACAATCGAAAAGTCATCGTGCTAAGGCCCCACGGGACCAGTGCACCAGAACAACAACCGTTGCCGGTGAAGAGAAGTATAGATTGAAATCCAACATGTAGACACACGAACGAAGACGAACACAGATTGGATACCAGCAGATCAAACGAAGAACATCACCGACCGAATCCCGCGAGATCGACCGGAGGTAGAGCTCCACCCGCCCTCCGGCGGCACTAGAAGCATTACCAGAATGGGGGACTAGGTGGGGAGAATGTTATTCCATCTTCAGGGAGCCGTCTCTGTCTTGTCTTTCTGAGCAGGACACAAAACCTAATGAGCTCCCCAAAATACGTCAAAACGAAGCAAGATCCCTCCCGCCGGAAGGGCCAAAGTCCACCGCGCCTCCATAACCCTAGAGCCACTGAAGGCGAGGCGGACCAACGGCGGCGCTGGCAGGAGGCAGAGGTGCCCTAAGCTTTTTTCTTGGAGAGGAGGTGACGGTTGCGTCTAAGCAAATCCCTTAAAGAAAATAAAGCTTTGCATTCTTTTCTCAAAATAAAAAACCAAGCTTTGCATGCTTGGCGGTGCCATATGCATGTCCAATACTATGCTCAACTTTATTCGCAATTTTTGTTACTAAGCTCAACTTACCTTGGGACCCATGATTGTACTGCTTCGATTTGATTATAAATTCTGATAGGGTCACATGATTGCAGCATCAAACCGCTGCCGCATGCACAACTATAGGAGAAATCCAACAACCAAAAGCAATAGCACAAGCGAGAAAGAAAAAGGTGCTAGTCACTTTTTTTTTGACAGAAAGGAGCTAGTAACTTTTTTCTCAGGGACCGACTAGCAGTCAGGCGCTGGAGCTTTAGTTTTGGATCAGTCACTTTCCTTTTTGGTCATGAGATTTAATCCAACGATTGATTTTTTTTTTTTAATTGACCGAGTGGATGATGTGCCTTGTGCACAACAAACAAGGCCGAAGGGCGGCCTGCTCATGTAGCCTGCCACCACCTCATTGTGCATGCAATTTTGTTGCTTCTCATGTCACGCATGACATTCAAGGCTAGGCTCCTCGATGGATGGTCAGGAGTAGATGCATGCAACACTTAATTAAAAAAACAAAGACTAAAATAAACAAATAACAACTAAAAAGATCAAAAACACATTATTTTATCTAACAAAAAATGAATTAAGAGCATTGACATTACCTAAAAGAAGAAATAAAACAGAAAAAACATAAAATAAATGATGATATAAAAGGGGGGAACTATTTAACAGGGGCCTGAAATTTTTCCGGTGTTCATTCAAATCGCTCTCCACCACTCTCCAGCACCCGATCAAGATCCAGAGGCTCAGCAGCCTTCTACTTTCTCTAGCCTTCTTATCCCCCTATACTAATACTAAAATAAAAACAAAAAAATCATGTATTCTAAGGAATAATGAATTAGTTACATTGACATTGTCCTTAATGAAAAAAGGAAATAAAAAATACTAAAGCAAATAATGAAAAGTTTACAAAAAAGTTGCACATAAATTGCTCTTTCCATATTATGCAAGAATAAGCATATAATAATGGATGTTTTGCAAAATAAACTTTTCTACAAAAAAATGAATTAGTCGCATTGATATTACCCTTAAAGAAGAAATAAAATGAAAAATGAAATAAAAAAATGACGATAAAAAGTTGCACACAGTTTGTACTAAAAGTGCACATTTTATAAATGTAAAAATAAGCACATGCAATTTGCGCACTCTAGTATAATTTACAGACATACTCCCTCCGTTCACTATTATAAGATGTTCTATCTTTTTCTAAATCGAATATATGTAAGCATATTATAGTGTAGGTGTTCACCCAAATTGCGTAGGAGCTCTCGGCGACTCCCCTCAATGTAATCTATCCCATCCACTAGCATTGGGATTCGCACTCGCTATAATAGCTCCGTCGTATTCACAGCTTTTCAATTTTAGTGTTCCTTTGCACAGTGTGGTATATCACCTGAACAGTGCAACGCGCTTTCTCCCATCATCCAGACAAATGGATGTCCTCCTTGTTCCGCAACTCCGCCGGCGAGTCCGGTCCGAGGTTGCGGAGCAAGGGCGAGCGTCGTAGACGAAGTAGTCGAACACGCGAAAGTAAATGACACAGAGAGATATGAAGGAGACCAGCTTTATTAATCAATAATCAGCGATTACAATGATGGCTCCTCGTTGCTTTATATAGGGGGTAAAGGGTCAAGGGATAAGTACCCACTTAACGTAAAGTGGGGGAAACGGGAGGGGCTAGCCCGTGCGATACGCACGAGGCCGCCGCCACCCCTGGTGGCCCCGGTTTCCCAACACTCCCCCTTGGGTAATTATCCGTATATCCATGCCTCAAAACTCCGAAAAACCCAGTGGAAAAAAATATGGAGAAAGAGCACACAGTATACATTGTTGTATTGCACGAATTGCCTCGTCAAAAACCTCATGTGAGAAACATCAGGAAAACTCACTCAAGGGAAAAAGAGTACAATCCACTCAACCATCAAGTTGAGTACTCGATCATCAGGATTGAGATTTTAGCGACGAGCTTGTGAAGTTTCTCCCCCCGAACCTTGCATCTCTCTAAGTCTCATCATACCGATTCCACGCACACACCTCTCTAAGGTTGATGCCAGTAATGATTTAGTGAACATATCAGCAAGATTGTCACAGGACTTAGTATGCAAAACTCTCACCTCGTTCAACTGTTGCAGCTCATGTGCATAGAAGAACTTGGGACTAATATGCTTTGTGAGGTTACTCTTCACATAACCCATCTGGACTTGTGCAACACAAGCAGCATTATCTTCATAGATAATGGTACGGGTTTGTACGGTGTTCAGCCCACATGTCTGCTGAATGTGGCCGATCATCCGCCGAAGTGATACACACTCTTTTCACGCTTCGAATAGTGCCATGATTTCCGAGTGGTTCGTGGAAGTCGACACAAGTGTTTGCTTGGACGATTTCCAGGAAAACGCAGTTCCACCACAAAGGAAAACATATCCAGTCTGCGATTTGCAATCATGCGGGTCCGATAGGTACCCAGCATCGGCATAGCCTATAATAGATAGGTCTTGATTTCTTTTATAAAACAGGACAAGATCTTTGGTCCCTTGCAGGTAACGGAAGACGTCCTTGACACCTTTCCAATGCCTCTTGGTAGGTTCAGAACTGTACCGAGCAAGCAAACTAACGGCGGACGCAATGTCTGGCCGTGTACAATTTGCGAGGTACATGAGTGCTCGAACTGCACTCAGGTAAGGAACCTCTGGTCCCAGAGTTTCCTCCCCCTCTTCCTTTGGCCTGAACGGGTCCTTGTCTGGCTGTAAAGATCTTCCGACCATCGGGGTCTTAGAAGGATATGCCTTATCAAATCCAAATCTTTCCAACACCTTCTGGGTGTAGGCCGACTGGTGCACTAGAATCCCATCAGGGGAATGTTCAAGTTGCAGACCTAGACAGAACTTGGTTTTACCCAAATCCTTCATCTCGAATTCCGACATCAGGTAGGAACTCGCTTCCTCAATATCCTCAGGCGTACCGATTATGTTTAAATCGTCCACGTACACCGAGATTATACAGAATCCATCTTGGGATCGCCGTATAAAAACACATGGGCAATCTTTATTGCTCGTGTAGCCCTTCTCATGAAGGAAATCACTTAAGTGATTGTACCACATTCTACCAGACTGTCTGAGTCCGTACAGTGCCTTTTGAAGTTGAACACTGTATAGACCCCTGTTTGCTCTATCATGATTCGGAACAGGGATACCTTCTGGAACCTTCATGTATATGTTCGAATCCAAGTTACCATATAGGTAAGCAGTGACAACATCCATTAGTTTCATTTTCAAGCCCATGTTTACTGCCATCGAGATCAAGTATCTAAAGGTAACTCCATCCATGACCGGGGAATAAGTCTCCTCAAAATCGACACCTGGTCGTTGAGTGAACCCTTGAGCAACGAGCCTTGCTTTGTACCGTACTACCTTATTATTTTCATCTCTCTTTCGAACAAAAACCCACCTATGGCCAACAGGGCGAATGTGGGGAGGAGTTCGACAAACTGGTCCGAACACCTTCCTTTTGTTAAGAGATAATAATTCGGCAGTAATTGCCTGCTACCAATCTTTCCAATCCGACCTTTTCTTGCAATCAGCGAGCGTGTTAGGCTCAGGGTCAAGATCTATGATTGAGGCAATTTTCGTAGCAAAGTTGATGTCGACAATCACCGTTGCTCGGTTTAGGGACTCCCCCGTATAAATATAATTTATGGCCATTTCGTCATGGAGCGCATCCGGCGCAAACACTTGCTCTACCAAATTTCCCATTATGGGAGCAAGGTCCTTTAGATTTCCCGCGCCGATGTGTGCGCTCACATCTCCGCTGGGTGTTTCCCCTATGGGAAAGTTTAAGTCCGGAATTTCGTGCACTGAATTTTCCGTACTTGTGCCAGGTCTCGACTGGCTCCCCGTTTCAATTTGGGGTACTTTGGCGACAGGCTGTGATAAATCTCTCTTATCCTTTTTCGTCAGGCGTCCCCGAGTACTTGGGATTTGAGAAGCCGGATTTCTCGTCCTTTTAGGCCTTTGGACGGGAGCGGGTATACCATCATTTTTCTTCGGTATTTCAACCCTTTCCGGTGCATTGCGCGCGTGCACATGCGATTTTGTCACAGTCTTTAAGTCACTAAAGTGGTCGGGCAGTTGATTTGCTAAAGACTGCAAATCTATTATCTTTTGGACTTCTCTCTCAGTCTCAGCAGTGCGCGGGTCATGAGCGTGGATCCCCGTGGCCTGCCACGTGATTTCTCGACTTTTAGCATCAAGGGGTTGATTCTCTCCCCCTAAAGTCGGGAAAAGATCCTCGTCAAAAATGCAATCAGCAAAACGAGCCGTGTGACAGTCACATGTCATGGGGTCCAGATACCTGATTATGGACACAGTCTCATAACCAACGTATATCCTCGACTTACGGAGCGGGCCCATCGCCGATCGCTGAGGGGGTGGTATTGGTACATATACCTGGCAACCGAACCTACGAAGGTGGGAAATTTTCGGTGCCGACCCTTGCGCAAGTTGAACAGGAGAGTGGATGTTGTAGGCCGACGGTCGAAAGTTGATGAGATTAGCCGCGTGTAACACCGCGTGGCCCCAACATGTAGTTGGTAAATTACAACCCTGAAGGAGCGGTCGGGCAATGAATTTAATTCTTTTAATCAATGCCTCGGCAAGTCCATTTTGTGTATGAACATGTGGTACCGAGTGCTCAACTTTGATTCCCATTGCCCTCATCGAACGCCTTTGAAGTAAATTCGCCGGCGTTGTCCATTCGAATAGACTTTATATGATAATCCGGGAAATTATTCCTCATTTGTATGATCTATGAGATCAATTTTGCAAAGGCATGGTTCCTTGTTGACAGCAGGCAAACATTGGACCATTTAGAGGAAGCATCAATGAGCACCATGAAGTACCGAAACGGCCCCGTGAAGCGCTGAATTGGACCGCATATGTCCCCTTGGATACGTTCCAAGAACGCGGGGATTTCATCCCTCACCTTGAGGGGCGATGGCATAATGACTAACTTCCCCTTAGCGCATGCGGAGCACACGAAATCATCGGGATTCGGGAAGTTCTTCACGTTAACATTATGGCCATGTGAGTTGTTAATTATATTTCTCATCATCCTAAGTCCGGGGTGGCCTAACCTATCGTGCCAGAGGCAGAAGAGTTCAGAGCTTCTAAAAACGGTCTTGAGGGTAGTGTACACGGGCGGTGCTACGATCTTAGTGTAGTATAGCCCTGTGTCAAACGAAGGAAGCCTTTCGATAACATGTTTACCACCTGCATCCCGCTTTGTGATGAGTAGGCACTCCTTGCCGTTTTCATCATCGGTCTCAGCATGGAAACCATTAGCGCGGATGTCTCTAAAGCTCAAAAGAGTACGAGTCGACTCCGGGTACAACAACGCATCATTAATGATCAAAGTTGTTCCCATGGGGAGTATAATAGTGGCTCGTCCGGAGCCAACTATGTGAGAACCGCAGCCGGCGATTGTCATAATACTTCCCGGAGATTTTTTAATGGACTCAAAGTACTTAGTTTCTCGTAAAATGGTATGAGTGGTGGCGCTATCGGCAAGGCACGTTTCCTCCATTCGGGCGCCACACGCGTTCTAAAATATGACATCTAATTAATGTAACGAGGAAGAAAATACATTAAAAATAAATGCACACATCTCAGAACATAACATGCTATCATGTATAAATACTGGAATAAATGAATAAATGTCATCCAATCGCCAAAGTAAAGAATAAGTTTATGCTCTCATAGAGCTTGCAACCAAATCAAATTTATTCAATTTTATTGTATCAAATCACGGAATCATGATAACCAAAGAGGTATGCTAAGTGGACTCGGTGAAGAAGCCATTCACTTCCGCCGCAATCTCCATACTAGTGAGCTGATCCTCCTTAGAAATCATCTTGGAGGCAGCATCAATGTCTAGTGGCGGCGCCGCCGAGGCGGCCATGAGGTCAACCTCCATGGCGACGTGGGCGTCGGTAGAGACCGCCAAAGTTGCCGCGATGGGCACCACGGGGGTCGCCTCTATGGGCGTAGCAGGGGGAGTAGCGATCATCACGGGTGCCGCCATGGGCGCCGGTGGAGCTCCCTCCTGAACCAAGGCGAGGTGCATCTCACGCGCCTTCCGAGACTTATATGCATCAACGACCTCCTGTGGTGCGCGGCACTGGCGGGAGAAATGCTCCACCCAGCCACAACGGAAGCAGTCCTGAGGCCTTTGCCCTCCCTTGCCCGGCTTGTTCTGCTTAGCTGGGGCGGGGGGGTGGGGGCCCTTCTTCTTGCCCTTCCGGCCCCTCTTCTTCTGTTGAGGCTTGCGGACTTTGAGAGCGTTCACCTCCTGGCGAGAACTCCCCCCAAGTGGTTGCGCGACAAAGTTCTTTTTGAGAACCTCGTCCTGCGCCTCCGCCACCTGGAGGACGTCAATCAACTCTGAATACCTCGTGTAGTTCCCCTGGCGGTAGTTCCGTGAGGACTGGACCGCGTTGGGGTGGAAAGTGGATAGGGTTTTCTCAATCTTCTGGGAGTCGGTAATCTCAGTACGACACAACCGAAGAGTCGTACAAATCCGGTGCAGAGCCGAATTGTACTCCCCAACCGTCTTGAAGTCCGCAAACCTCAGACGGATCCACTCTGCCTCTGCATGTGGCTTCACAGTGTACTTCAGCCGCTCAAACCGCTGCTTAAGAGCGGTCCAAAGGCCAGAAGCACTGCGCTCAGCCATATACTCATCTTTCAGAGTAGGTGACAGGTGATGACGGAGAAAGTGCAGAGCCTGCGCATTCTCAGTTTCGAACTTGGGATCAGTGACGGCCAGCTGGGCCCCCTTACCGATCGCCCTCAGGAGGGTTTTGCCCTGGAGAAAGATCTCGCAGTCCGAGGACCATGATAGGTAGTTCAGCCCTGTCTGGGCCAACTCAGGAAACTCCTTGTTGACAATTCCGGCCATCTGTGATTTATGCAAAAATCATGAGATTACAACAGGTAATCTTTTGCACAAAGCGATGTTGATAAACTTTTTCAATAAAATGACGTTCCAATATTCAAAACATGCTATTATATGACTTACTAAATGATTAAGAGTGCTAAACAATTAATCTACAGCGGTAAAATCATACTATAATATCATGTTACAAAAGATAGCATGTTAAGCGCATCTAGTATGTGAAAACTAGTCCAAAAATTGAATTTCCGAGGCATTTTTAAGCCCAAATACGTGTTTTCAGCGAAAACAGACAGTTCTAGGGGCTTCTACGCGAAATATTACAGCAGGAATAAAAACTCGCGTAAAATCTGAAAACTACGGGGGCTAAACCGCAAATTGCCGTGCTACAGCCACCCCCCCCCCCTTTTTTCTGGAGGAACCCCCACGGCCACGGCCCATCCGGCCCAGGGGCCAGCGGGCCGGCCCAGCCGCCAGTGGCCTGGCGCGTAGCGACGCTAGGGTTTCCCCTAGCGCCCGCATCGGGGTGCGGCGGCGGCCAATGGGCTCGCGCGGCGGCGGCTCGCACGCGGGCGCGGCCAGCACGGCACGGCCATGGCGCGGCGCGGCCGGCACGGCGCGGCCAGCACGGCGCGGCCCCGACACGGCGCGGCTACGGCCACGGCTCGCAGCGCGCGTGGCCACGGCCACGGCGGGCGGTGCGCTGCCACGGCTACGGCCACGGGGCGGCCAGCACGGCGGGTCTGCGCGGCGCGGCCAGCGGGGCTACGGCCAGCACGGCGGCGCCGGCGACCAGCGGGGTCGCGGCCAGCAGGGCGGCGCGTGCAGCAGGCACGCGAGCGCGGCGACGGCAGTCGAGCGCTCGACGACGGGGACGGCCAGCAGGGCCATGGCGACGCCAGTGGCGACGGGGACGTCGTCATCTGCCTCGGGATGGCAAAATCGTGCGTCTTCGGGACGTCACGACGCGTGTACGTCGGGTACAACGCGGCGGTGCCGTGCTCATCTGGAGTACGTGTAATCACCGTCCCCCTAGGGTGTAGTCAACAAATCTCTCTTGATCCAAGAACATCGACATTGGTCGGCGACGTATTCGTCCGCTCAATTCTTGGGAGAGAAGTCCACACCATAGGTAGATTGATCCGAAAAATAATCTAATCGCAAAAACGAAATCGCAGTAACGAGAGGAATCCATTTTTACAAAGAGTGGGGATCGGATCTTATACCTCCGCGGGATCGACGAAAGCCTGCGTGATGCAGGCTTGACGCAGGCTTGACGGAGAGTTGATGGAGCGAAGCGTACTGATAACGTGTTCCGCAACTCCGCCGGCGAGTCCGGTCCGAGGTTGCGGAGCGAGGGCGAGCGTCGTAGACGAAGTAGTCGAAGTAGTCGAACACGCGAAAGTAAATGACACAGAGAGATATGGAGGAGACCAGCTTTATTAATCAATGATCAGCGATTACAATGATGGCTCCTCGTTGCTTTATATATAGTAAAGGGTCAAGGGATAAGTACCCACTTAACGTAAAGTGGGGGAAACGGGAGGGGCTAGCCCGTGCGATACGCACGAGGCCGCCGCCACCCCTGGTGGCCCCGGTTTCCCAACACTCCTGTCCTTCACCCCCTCTCATCCGCCAACTCCCAACCACCCAACTGAACTTAATGCACACGCTCCTCATTTTCTCGCAACGGCTCAATCCTCACTACAACGGTCATCTTCCTCCTCTCGTCAGTTATAAAATATTTGCAGCTTGCAGCTTCCTCACTACTGCATATCATACCATCAAGAACCGAACATATCCACCATCTAGCTCTGTCACTTTCCTCCTGTCTTGTAGATGGTTCTCATTGGCATGTCAAGCTCAAGCACTCCCATGTCAAGCTCCAGCGCCCCCCTTGTTTCTCTTGAGGAGCAGCCATCACTTCCACTCATGGTTTGCCCTTTCTGCAACAATGGGATGGTTCAATGGTGGGTCTCTCACACGACAAACAATCCAGGCAAGCACTTTTACAAGTGCGAGCACGAGTGGGTATGTCATATTTTTTTCATTTATTCAGTACTATCCCGTTCTGTTCCATGACCCCATCTTCCTGTTTTCTTCATTTTCACTACGATGTGTGCTAGTCATTCGGGCACAGAATTTCCCTGCAAAATAAGGTTTTGCCCACATCTGCCTCTTTTCATAAGTATGTATGAGGAATGTATTCTTCTGCAGTGAATGGTTGTCGATCAACTCTTTCCATTGTTTTTCAAACTCTTCCACCGTGAGCATATCCTGTATTAGCTTGTGAAACTCTTCCCTGAATTCACTGCGTTTGTTGTACAAAGTACCTAGAGACTCTTTTGCTTTCTTTAAGACGTGCCACTTGCACCGACGGTGTGTTGCTTGAGGATAAACCTCCTCTATAGCGACCTCCATAGCTCTTGCTTGATCTGCCATTTTTAGATAATCATGGTGAATCATCAGACAAAATTAAAAACAAAACATTGACAAAATTTCAGCATTTTGAATCTATGTACTTACCAGTTAGAATTGTAATAGGTTTCTTCCCTCCCATCAGCTTGACAAACTCCGAAAATACCCAGTTGAAGCTCTCAACCTTCTCATCACGCATAAGCACACCAGCGTATATCACACTCTGGAAATGGTTATTCACTCCAACAAAAAGTCCGAATGGCATGTCGTAAAGATTTGTCCTGTAGATAGTGTCAAATGTAACAACATCACCGAAGTAGTGGTACTGCAATTTGCTCTTCCCAGTTGTCCATATGAGTGTCCGAACTCTACTTTCACTGTCTAGACGCACCGTGTAAGTGAATTCAGGGTCAGGCTGCTTCAGTTCTGCGAAATAATCCATGGTTTTCTTAACATCTTCATCTGCCTGGTCTCTGCTCAATTTTGCACACAACGTCCGCAGGCACCTCTTGGTGAAAGGGACGTTCTCAATACGACCGAAAAATGTGCCGATTATGCTGTAAACCTTGCTAAGATTAACGTTATTTTGACGCAACTGAGATACCAGCTCTCTGGTGTATTTGTCGATGTGCCTGTGTGAAGGGAAGTGGAGTTTCTGTGCGCATGTGTGCAACATCTCATGGTTGTGAGATACTCTATATTCGCATATGTACCACCCGTCGTCTTCAGTTCTAAGCAATCTAATCATGGCTGGGCACTCTGTTCTTGACGAACTGGAGTTCACTTTCTTTGGTTTGCCCTGTAGAACATCCTGTCTCCATTAGTTTAACAAAACTTTAATCTAATGAAAGGAACATAAACACTATATGACTTTTATCCTTACCCCGCAGTTGCAGAGTAGCTCTTGCATGCTTTTAGCTCCTTTGACGTTTGTACGACTCTTCCCATACCTTATTCCAAAGCCGCACTCCCACGAATACAGATTGTAGTAGTCGTAAGCTTCTCCAAGAGAATCAAAGGTCAATCCCATCAAAGGCACTACTACTGTGTTGTTGGGGAACGCAGTAATTTCAAAAAAATTCCTACGCACACGCAAGATCATGGTGATGCATAGCAACGAGAGGGGAGAGTGCCGTCCACGTACCCTCGTAGACTGTAAGCGGAAGCGTTATGAGAGCGCGGTTGATGTAGTCATACGTCTTCACGATCCGACCGATCCAAGTACCGAACGCACGGCACCTCCGAGTTCAGCACACGTTCAGCTCGGTGACGTCCCACGAACTCCGATCTAGCAGAGCTTCGAGGGAGAGTTCCGTCAGCACGACGGCGTGATGACGGTGATGATGATGCTACCGACGCAGGGCTTCGCCTAAGCACCGCTACGATATGACTGAGGTGGATTATGGTGGAGGGGGGCACTGCACACGGCTAAAAGATCAACTGATCAACTTGTGTCTCTATGGGGTGCCCCCTCCTCCTTATATAAAGGAGTGGAGGAGGGGGAGGGCCGGCCCTCTACTATGGCGCGCCCTGGGGAGTCCTACTCCCACCGGGAGTAGGATTCCCCCATTTCCAAGTAGTAGGAGTAGGAGAGAAGGAAGGAGAGAGAGGGGGAAGGAAAAAGGGGGGCGCCGCCCCCCTCCTTGTCCAATTCGGACTAGAGGGGGAGGGGGCGCGCAGCCTAACCTGGCCGCCCCTCCTCTTCTCCACTAAGGCCCAATAGGCCCATTACACTCCCCGGGGGTTTTCGGTAACCCCCCGGTACTCCGGTATTTGTCCGAACTTGCCCGGAACCCTTCCGAAGTCCAAACATAGTCATCCAATATATCGATCTTTATGTCTCGACCATTTCGAGACTCCTCGTCACGTCCGTGATCATATCCGGGACCCCGAACTACCTTCGGTTCATCAAAACACATAAACTCATATTACCGATCGTCATCGAACGTTGAGCGTGCGGACCCTACGGGTTCGAGAACTATGTAGACATGACCGAGACACGTCCCCTGTCAACAACCAATAGCGGAACCTGGATGCTCATATTGGTTCCTACATATCCTACGAAAATCTTTATCGGTCAAACCGCATAACAACATATGTTGTTCACTTTGTCATCGGTATGTTACTTGCCCGAGATTCGATCGTCGGTATCTCAATACCTAGTTCAATCTTGTTACCGGCAAGTCACTTTACTCATTCCGTAACGCATCATCCCGCAACTAACTCATTAGTCACAATGCTTGCAAGGCTTATAGTGATGTGCATTACCGAGAGGGCCCTGAGATACCTCTCCGATAAACTGAGCGACAAATCCTAATCTCGATCTATGCCAACTCAACAAACACCATCGGAGACACCTGTAGAGCATATTTATAATCACCCAGTTACGTTGTGACGTCTGATAGCACACAAGGTGTTCCTCCTGTATTCGGGAGTTGCATAATCTCATAGTCTGAGGAACATGTATAAGTCATGAAGAAAGCAGTAGCAATGAAACTGTAACAATCATAATGCTAAGCTAACGAATGGGTCATGTCCATCACATCATTCTCCTAATGATGTGATCCCGTTCGTCAAATGACAACACATGTCTATGGTTAGGAAACATAACCATCAGGCATACTAGGGACACTTTGTTTTGTCTATGTATTCACACATGTACTAAGTTTCCGGTTAATACAATTCTAGCATGAATAATAAACATTTATCATGAAATATGGAAATAAATAATAACTTGATTATTGCCTCTAGGGCATATTTCCTTCAGTCTCCCACTTGCACTAGAGTCAATAATCTAGTTCACATCGCCATGTAATTTAACACCAATAGTTCACATCACCATGTGGTTAACACCCATAGTTCACATCGCCATGTGACCAACACTCAAAGGGTTTACCAGAGTTAGTAATCTTAGTTCACATCGCCATGTGATTAACACCCAAAGAGTACTAAGGTGTGACCACGTTTTGCTTGTAAGAGAAGTTTAGTCAACGGGTCTGCCAAATTCAGATCCGTATGTATTTTGCAGATTTCTATGTCTACAATGCTCTGCACGGAGCTACTTTAGCTAATTGCTCCCACTTTCAATATGTATCCGGATTGTGACATAGAGTCATCCAGGTCGGTGTCAAAGCTTGCATCGACGTAACTCTTTACGACGAACTCTTTATCACCTCCATAACCGAGAAATATTTCCTTAGTCCTCCAAGGATAATTTTGACCGCTGTCCAGTGATCCACTCCTGGATCACTGTTGTACCCTCTTGCCAAACTCATGGTGAGGTACACAATAGGTCTGGTATACATCATGGCATACTTTATAGAACCTATGACTGAGACATAGGGAATGACTTTTCATTCTCTTTCTATTTTCTGCCGTGGTCGGGTTTTGAGTCTTTACTCAACTTCACACCTTGCAACACAGGTAAGAACTCTTTCTTTGACTGTTCTATTTTGAACTACTTCAAAAAACTTGTCAAGGTATGTACTCATTGAAAAATTTTATCATGCGTCTTGATCTATCTCTATAGATCTTGATGCTCAATATGTAAGCAGCTTCACCGAGGTCTTTCTTTGAAAACCTCCTTTCAAACACTCCTTTATACTTTCCAGAAAATTCTACATCATTTCCGATCAACAATATGTCATTCACATATACTTATCAGAGAGGTTGTAGTGCTCCCACTCACGTTCTTGTAAATACAGACCTCACCTCAAGTCCGTATAAAACTATATGCTTTGATCAACTTATCAAAGCGTATATTCCAACTCCGAGATGCTTGCACCAGTCCATAGATGGATCGCTGGAGCTTGCATATTTTTGTTAGCGCCTTTAGGATTGACAAAACCTTCTGGTTGTATCATATACAACTCTTCTTTAAGAAATCCATTAAGGAATGCAGTTTTGACATCCATTTGCCAGATTTCATAAAATGCGGCAATTGCTAACATGATTCGGACAGACTTAAGCATCGCTACGAGTGAGAAAATCTCATCGTAGTCAACACCTTGAACTTTGTCAAAAACCTTTTTCGACAAGTCTAGCTTTGTAGATATTAACACTACTATCAGCGTCTGTCTTCCTCTTGAAGATCCATTTATTTTCAATGGCTTGCTGATCATCGGGCAAGTCAACCAAAGTCCACACTTTGTTCTCAAACATGGATCCCATCTCAGATTTCATGGCCTCAAGCCATTTTGCGGAATCTGGGCTCCTCATCGCTTCCTCATAGTTCATAGGTTCGTCATGGTCTAGTAACATGACTTCCAGAACAGGATTACCGTATCACTCTGGTGCGGACGTACTCTGGTTGACCTATGAGGTTCGATAGTAACTTGATCTGAAGTTTCATGATCATCATCATTAGCTTCCTCACTAATTGGTGTAGGAATCACTGGAGCTTATTTCTGTGATGAACTACTTTCCAATTTGGGAGAAGGTACAATTACCTCATCAAGTTCTACTTTCCTCCCACTCACTTCTTTCGAGAGAAACTCCTTCTCTAGAAAGGATCCATTCTTAGCAACAAAATATCTTGCCTTCGGATCTGTGATAGAAGGTGTACCCAACAGTTTCTTTTGGGTATCCTATGAAGACGCATTTCTCTGATTTGGGTTCGAGCTTATGAGTTTGAAACTTTTTTTCACATAAGCATCGCAACCCCAAACTTTAAGAAACGACAGCTTAAGTTTCTTGCCAAACCATAGTTCATACGGTGTCATCTCAACGGATTTAGATGGTGCCCTATTTAATGTGAATGTAGCTGTCTCTAATGCATAACCCCAAAAACGATAGTGGTAAATCGGTAAGAGACATCATAGATTGCACTATATCCAATAAAGTACGGTTATGACGTTCGGACACACCATTACGCTGTGGTGTTCCGGGTGGCGTGAGTTGCGAAACTATTCTGCATTGTTTTAAATGAAGACCAAACTCGTAACTCAAATATTCTCCTCCACGATCAGATCGTAGAAACTTTATTTTCTTGTTACGATGATTTTCCACTTCACTCTAAAATTCTTTGAACTTTTCAAATGTTTAAGACTTATGTTTCATCACGTTGATATACCCATATCTGCTCAAATCATCTGTGAAGGTCAGAAAATAACGATACCCGCCGCGAGCCTCAACACTTATCGGACTGCATACATCAGTATGTATTATTTCCAACAAGTCTGTTGCTCGCTCCATTGATCCGGAGAACAGAGTCTTAGTCATCTTGCCCATGAGGCATGGTTCGCAAGCATCAACTGATTCATAATCAAGTGATTCCAAAATCCCATTAGCATGGATTTTTTTCATGCGCTTTACAGCAATATGACCTAAACGGCAATGCCACAAATAAGTTGCACTATCATTATTAACTTTGCATCTTTTGGCTTCAATATTATGAATATGTGTATCACTACGATCGAGATTCAATAAACCATTCACCTTGGGTGTATGACCACATAAGGTCTTATTCATGTAAACAGAATAACAAGTATTCTTTGACTTAAATGAATAACCGTATTGCTATAAACATGATCCAATCATATTATGCTCAACGCAAACACCAAATAACATTTATTTTAGGTTCAACACTAATCTCGAAGGTAAAGGGAGTGTGCGATGGTGATCTTATCAACCTTGGAATCACTTCCAACACACATCACCACCTCGCCCTTAACTAGTCTTTGTTTATTTTGCAACTCCCGTTTCGAGTTACTATTCTTAGCAACTGAAACAGTATCAAATACCGAGGGGTTGCTATAAACACTAGTAAAGTACACATCAATAACATGTATATCCAATATACCTTTGTTTACTTTGCCATCCTTCTTATCCGCCAAATATCTAGGGCAGTTCCACTTCCAGTGACCATTTCCTTTGCAGTAGAAGCACTCAGTTTCAGGCTTGGGTCTAGCTTTGGGCTTCTTCATGGAAGTGACAACTTGCTTGTCATTCTTATTGAAGTTCCCTTTCTATCCCTTTGCCCTTTTCTTGAAACTAGTGGTCTTGTTAACCATCAACACTTGATGCTCTTTCTTGATTTCTACATTCGCCAATTTCAGCATCGCGAAGAGCTCGGGAATTACTTTCGTCATCCCTTGCATATTATAGTTCATCATGAAGTTCTACTAACTTGGTGATAGTGACTAGAGAACTTTGTCAATTACTATCTTATCTGGAAGATTAACTCCCACTTGATTCAATCAATTGTAGTACCCAGACAATCTGAGCAGATGCTCACTGGTTGAGCTAGTCTCCTCCATCTTGTAGGCAAAGTACTGTCAGAGATCTCATACCTCTCGACACGGGCATGAGTATGAAATACCAATTTCAACTCTTGGAACATCTCATATGCTCCATGTTGTTCAAAACATTTTTGAAGTCCCGGTTCTAAACCGTAAAACATGGTGCACTAAACTATCAAGTAGTCATCATACTGAGCATTGTCAAACGTTCATAACGTCTGCATCTGCTCCTGCAATAGGTCTGTCACCTAGCGGTGCATCAAGGACATAATACTTCTGTGCAGCAATGAGGATAATCCTCAAATCACGGAGCTAGTCCGCATCATTGCTACTAACATTTTTCAACTTATTTTTCTCTAGGAACATATCAAAAATAAACGGGAAAGTACATCACGAGCTATTGATCTACAACATAGATATGCAAATACTATCAGGACTAAGTTCATGATAAATTAAAGTTCAATTAATCATATTACTTAAGAACTCCCACTTAGATAGACATCCCTCTAGTCATCTAAATGATGACGTGATCCAAATCAACTAAACCATGTCCGATCATCACGTGAGATGGAGTAGTTTTCAATGGTGAACATCACTATGTTGATCATATCTACTATGTGATTCACGCTCGACCTTTCGGTCTCTAGTGTTCCGAGGCCATATCTGCATATGCTAGGCTCGTCAAGTTTAACCCGAGTATTCCGCATGTGCAAAACTGGCTTGCACCCGTTGTATGTAAACGTAGAGTTTATCACACCCGATCATCATGTGGTGTCTCAGCACGAAGAACTGTTGCAACGGTGCATACTCGGGGAGAACACTTATACCTTGAAATTTTAGTAAGGGGTCATCTTATAAAGCTACCGCCAAACTAAGCAAAATAAGATGTATAAAAGATAAACATCACATGCAATCAAAATATGTGACATGATAGGGCCATCATCATGTTGTGCCTTTGATCTCCATCTCCAAAGTACTGTCATGATCTCCATCGTCACCGACATGACACCATGATCTCCATCATCTTGATCTCTATCAGCGTGTCGTCACATGGTCGTCTCGCCAACTATTGCTCTTGCAACTATTGCTATCGCATAGCGATAAAGTAAAGCAATTATTTGGCACTTGCATCTTATGCAATAAAGAGACAACCATAAGGCTTCTGCCAGTTGCCGATAACTTCAACAAAACATGATCATCTCATATAACAACTTATATCTCATCACGTCTTGACCATATCACATCACAATTAGCCCTGCAAAAACAAGTTAGACGTCCTCTACTTTGTTGTTGCAAGTTTTACGTGGCTGCTACAGGCTGTGCAAGAACCGTTCTTACCTACGCATCAAAACCACAACGATTTTTCGTCAAGTATGTGTTGTTTTAACCTTCAACAAGGACCGGGTGTAGCCACACTCGGTCAACTAAAGTTGGAGAAACTGACACTCGCCAGCTACCTGTGTGCGAAGCACGTCGGTTCCAGTCTCGCGTAAGCGTACGCGTAATTTCGGTCCGGGCCGCTTCATCCAACAATACCACCGAATCAAAGTATGACATGCTGGTAAGCAGTATGACTATTATCGCCCACAACTCACTTGTGTTCTACTCGTGCATATAACATCTACGCATAAACCTGGCTCTGATACCATTGTTGGGGAACGTAGTAATTTCAAAAAAAATTCCTACGCACACGCAAGATCATGGTGATGCATAGCAACGAGAGGGGAGAGTGTCGTCCACGTACCCTCGTAGACCGTAAGCGGAAGTTTTTTGAAAACGTAGTTGATGTAGTCGTACGTCTTCACGATCCGACCGATCCAAGTACCGAACGCACGGCACCTCCGAGTTCAGCACACATTCAGCTCGGTGACGTCCCACGAACTCCGATCCAGCAGAGCTTCGAGGGAGAGTTCCGTCAGCACGACGACGTGATGACGGCGATTATGATGCTGCCGACGCAGGGCTTCGCCTAAGCACCGCTACGATATGACCGAGGTGGATTATGGTGGAGGGGGGCACCGCACAAGGCTAAAAGATCAACTGATCAACTTGTGTCTCTATGGGGTGTCCCCCTCCCCCGTATATAAAGGAGTGGAGGAGGCAGAGGGACGGCCCTCTACTATGGCGCGCCCTGGGGAGTCCTACTCCCACCGGGAGTAGGATTCCCCCTTTCCAAGTAGTAGGAGTAGGAGAGAAGGAAGGAGAGAGGGGGAAGGAAAAAGGGGGGCGCCCCCCCTCCTTGTCCAATTCGGACTAGAGGGGGAGGGGGCGCGTGGCCTGCCCTAGCCGCCCCTCCTCTTCACCACTAAGGCCCAATAGGCCCATTACACTCCCCAGGGGTTTCCGGTAACCCCCCGGTACTCCGGTATTTGTCCGAACTTGCCTGGAACCCTTCCGAAGTCCAAACATAGTCATCCAGTATATCGATCTTTATGTCTCGACCATTTCGAGACTCCTCGTCATGTCCGTGATCATATACGGGACTCCGAACTACCTTCAGTTTATCAAAACACATAAACTCATATTACCGATCGTCACCGAACGTTAAGTGTGCGGACCCTACGGGTTTGAGAACTATGTAGACATGACCGAGACACGTCTCCGGTCAATAACCAATAGCGGAACCTCGATGCTCATATTGGTTCCTGCATATCCTACGAAGATCTTTATCGGTCAAACCGCATAACAACATACATTGTTCACTTTGTCATCGGTATGTTACTTGCCCGAGATTCGATCGTCGGTATCTCAATACCTAGTTCAATCTCGTTACCGGCAAGTCTCTTTACTCGTTCCGTAATGCATCTTCCCGCAACTAACTCATTAGTCACAATGCTTGCAAGGCTTATAGTGATGTGCATTACCGAGAGGGCCCTGAGATACCTCTCCGTTACACGGAGTGATAAATCCTAATCTTGATCTATTCCAACTCAACAAACACCATCCGAGACACCTGTAGAGCATATTTATAATCACCCAGTTACGTTGTGACGTTTGATAGCACACAGGGTGTTCCTCCGGTATTCGGGAGTTGCATAATCTCATAGTCTGAGGAACATGTATAAGTCATGAAGAAAGCAGTAGCAATGAAACTGTAATGATCATAATGCTAAGCTAAGGAATGGGTCTTGTCCATCACATCATTCTCCTAATGATGTGATCCCGTTCATCAAATGACAACACATGTCTATGGTTAGGAAACATAACCATCTTTGATAAAGGAACTAGTCAAGTAGAGGCATACTAGGGACACTTTGTTTGGTCTATGTATTCACACATGTACTAAGTTTCCGGTTAATACAATTCTAGCATGAATAATAAACATTTATCATGGAATAAGGAAATAAATAACAACTTATTATTGCCTTAGGGCATATTTCCTTCATGTGTCTCCTTTCCTCTCAGCAAAACCTCTAAATGCAAGTTCGAGTGCACTTATCCTATCTGCGCTTGCAGCTCTTTCGTCTGGCATTGCACCGTGCCTATGACTGTATTTCAGATGAATAACATTGCGAGTGTGAACATCATAAAAATGGACATACTTTTCGTCAGCGACGCACGGGCGCAGGATACTAAAGATCGTCACCAGGCGGCAACAGGTTCAGATACTGTTCACCATCCGGCAAGCGAGGAAACAACGGCAAGGAACCAGGCTTCAAGCGGGCCCGCGGCGCGGCCCACTCGAACCAAGACGAAGCCCAGGTGGAACGATGGCCCAGAATGGGCTCGGTAGCTAAATACCATTGTGTAACGTTCGAATTGACTTGGCTTGGACTTGGACGGCGGCTGCGGCCAATTGTAACTGAATTGTAGCTGTAAGGGAGGTTGGGAGGAAATACACGCTACCGAATTCCCCATTTCGCCATGAACCCTAGCTCCTAGCTGTAGATCGATCGAGGCCCTTACACTTGGTATCAGATTCGGCGGTCCTGGCGCTTCCTCAACACCATCACGAGACGCGGTGGCGAGATCGGCGGCGAGCGGCGGCGATGGAGAAGTTGTCGGAGGATGGGCGCGGCGTCTACGAGCTCCTCCGGGCGGATCTCGCGGTCGACCTCGACAAGCGCTTCCGAGAACAAGGTGCGGATCTCCTCAAGGCCATGGAGAAGATGATCTCAAAGAATACCTCTACCCTCGACGGCTTGCTCTCCTCGCAGGTGGACGGGGTCCGTGACGAGCTGTTGATGGAGCTGGAGCAGATCCGCGGCGACCAGTCGAAGGGGAGTCCTTCGCGACATGAAGATCCGTCCCCGTCGCGTGTGGCTGGGAATGGTCGAGGCGGTGCCCCGACTGATTCCCTCGGCTTCGACCACGATCACCGGGAGAAGGCGCATAATACTTATGTCCCTCCTCCGGTCAGAGGTGCACACGAGTCCAATTTCCCGTTCCGTCCTTCGCTGGGCCGTGAGTCGAATTCCTTTGATGCTGCTGATTCGTTTGCGTTTGGTGCTCGCCTCGAATTGCCGCGATTTGATGGAGCCAATCCGCGTTTGTGGCAAACGCGTTGCGAAGATCAGTTCCGGCCGTGGTGTACCCCGACTCACCGATGGATTTCTCTGGCCACGGCTCAATTTGAGGGTGCTGCTGATCGTTGGTTGGAGTCGATGCAACGTCGTCAACCGCAGGCAAGTTGGTCTGAATTTTGTCAGAGTTTGCAGAACCGCTTCAGGCGTAATCAACGTCAGACACTCCTGTGTCAGTTGTTCAGGATAGCTCAGACTTCTTCTGTAGCTGATTATGTGGAATGTTTCGCTGATTTATATGACCAATTGTCTGCGTATGAAGAGACGCCCAATTCGCTGCATTACACTACTAGGTTCTTGGATGGACCCAAACCTGGTGTTCGTGTTGCTGTAGCTCTGCAGAAACCACGGGATCTGGATGCAGCGTATGATTTAGCATTGTTGCATGAGGAGTTGGGTGAGGGCATTACTCCTATTAATCATGTCTCTTCTGCTAGATCGGGGCCTATGCCATTGCCACTGCCACCTTATAAACATCGCAGCTCTGAAGACAAACATAGCTTGGAAGTTCAGAAACCAGTCCTGACTGAAGATAAATGGTCTGCACTGAGAAGTTTTCAGTCTAAAGGTCTTTGTTTTGTTTATGGTGAGAAATGGTCTAAAGATCATGTATGCAAGTCATCAGTCCAGTTGCACATAGTGCAGGAGCTTATTGATCATATTCAGTCAGAGGAAACAAAGTCATCTGCTGGTAGTGATCAGGATCAAGATAGAATGTCTGTCTGTAGTATGCATTTGTCTGCTGCTGCTGTAGGGAAGCAATCTAATGCACCAACACTGCAACTCTTGGTTGAGATACAGGGCATGGAACTAATTTTCCTAGTGGATTCAGGCAGTACACACTCCTTCATTGACAGTAACTTGCAGCATCGATTAACTAATGTTCAGTCACAACCTCCTGTGTCAGTGGCTGTAGCTGGTGGAGGCACATTGCAGTGTGATTCTATATTGAAATACTATTCATGGAGCTGTGGTCAAGTAGAATTTGCCACTACCTTCAGGTTATTGCCCTTGGCCAGTTATGATGGGATTATTAGTCTGGATTGGCTTGCATAGCCCTATGCAAGTGGATTGGGTGTAGAAGTGGATGTCCTTTTCTTATCAGGGTACAATGGTTACTTTGCAAGGATTGTTGCCTGAAGATGCTGCTGTTATAGTGTTCTCTATTTCATTAATCAGACTTGCAGAAGAGAAAGTGAAACATCTAGAATTGCAAGTACTGTTAGATAAACATGCTGTAGTATTTGAAACTCCTACCACATTACCACCCAGAAGACTCAAAGATCATACTATTCCACTGATTCCTAGAGCAAGATCAGTGTCTGTGAGGCCTTACAGGGTTGCTCCCCATTTAAAGGATGAGTTGGAGAAGCAGATAAAAGAACTGTTGGCCTCAGGAATGATCAGACATAGCAACAGTGAGTTTTCTTCTCCTGTGTTGCTTGTCAAGAAAAAAGAGGAGGGCCCTTGGAGAATGGTGATTGATTACAGACACCTTAATGCTATCACATTGAAAAGCAAGTATCCAGTTCCTGTTATAGATGAACTTCTGGATGAATTAGTAGGAGCTTGTTGGTTTTCCAAATTGGATCTAAAAGCTGGCCATTATCAAATCAGATTAGCACCAGGAGAAGAATACAAAACAGCTTTTGAAACTCATAATGGACATTATGAATTTAATGTGATGGGCATGGGGTTGTCAGGAGCACCAGGAACATTTCAAGGAACAATGAATTATGATCTTTCCCCTGTTTTGAGAAAGTGTGCATTAGTATTCTTTGATGATATTTTGGTCTTCAGTAAGACCTTGAGGGAGCATTGGGAGCATCTGGATGAGGTGTTGTCTATTCTGCATAGAGAACAGTGGAAGGTGAAGATGTCTAAGTGTGATTTTTCTCAACCTAAGATAGCATACCTAGGGCATGTTATTTCAGCAGAGGGGGTTTCTACTGACCCTGATAAAATAGTAGTTGTTCAACAATGGCCTACTCCCCAAAATGTGAAGGAGGTGAGAGGGTTCCTTGGGTTGAGTGGTTATTACAGGAAGTTTATTAAGCATTATGGGATTATTGCAAGGACATTGACTGATCTTCTTAAGAAGGGTGTTCCTTTTGTGTGGACCAGCATAACAGATGAAGCTTTTGTGACACTAAAACAAGCACTGGTGTCTGCTCCTGTCCTGGATTTACCAGATTTTACTAAACCCTTCATGATTGAGACTGATGCTTGTGAATATGGTAGTGGTGCAGTACTCATGCAACAAGGGCACCCACTAGCATTTGTGAGCAAAACATTGGGGCCCAAGAACAGAGCTCTCTCAGTATGAAAAGGAATATTTGGCTATCCTGTTAGCAGTGGATAAATGGAGACCTTATCTGCAAGTACAACATTTTACTATCAAAACAGATCAAAGGAGCTTGGCTCATCTGCAAGATCGTAGATTACATATAGTATGGCAACAGAAGTGTCTTACTAAACTATTGGGATTAAACTACCAAATTCAGTACAAACAAGGTTCAGACAATACTGCAGCTGATGCATTGTCTAGAAGACCTCCAGATCAGTCCCAACTTTTCTTAATATCCAGTAATCAACCTGCTTGGTTGCTTGAGATTATAGATAGTTATCAGCAGGATGAGAAGGCTCTGGCTATAATGCAACAATTAGCTATTCAGCCAGCATCTAAACCCCCCTACAGTTTGGTGAATGGATTACTGAAATATAAACAGAGCATATGGGTGGGTCCTGTTCCTGCTTTGCATCAGAAAATTTTTGCTGCCTTCCATGATAGTCCATTGGGTGGCCATTCAGGTTTCTTAGTTACATACAAGAGAATTCATGCTCTATTTTCTTGGCATGGTATGAGGAAGTTCATTTTGACTCAGGTGCAGTCCTGCTTGCTCTGTCAAAAAGCTAAACCTAAGAGAGTCCCTTATCCTGGATTATTATCTTCATTGCCAGTGCCACACCAAGCTTGGGATATACTATTTCTATGGATTTCATTAGTGGTCTTCCTCAGTCTTCTCAGTTTAACTGCATTCTGCTGGTAATTGATAAGTTTTCCAAGTATGGTCATTTCATTCCTTTAAGACATCCTTTTAATGCTCAGAAAGTGGCAGAGGTGTTTTTGGATAATGTATATAAATTACATGGCATGCCAAAGTTTATTACTTCTGATAGAGATCCAATATTCACTAGCCAATTCTGGAAACTGTTGGTTGCTAGAACTGGGAGTCAGTTGAACATGAGCACAGCAAATCATCCTGAGACAGATGGGCAGACTGAAAGGGTTAACCAGCAAGTGGAGTGTTATGTGAGGTGTTTCATTAGTGCTCAACCTCACAAATGGAGTAAGTGGTTATCCTTGTGTGAGTTCTAGTATAATTCAAATTGGCATTCTGCTCTGGGGAAGTCTCCTTTTGAAATACTGTATGGGTACACTGATGTCTACTACGCAACCTTCTTCTTGTAGACGTTGTTGGGCCTCCAAGTACAGAGGTTTGTAGGACAGTAGCAAATTTCCCTCAAGTGGATGACCTAAGGTTTATCAATTCATGGGAGGCGTAGGATGAAGGTGGTCTCTCTCAAGCAACCCTGCAACCAAATAACAAAGAGTCTCTTGTGTCCCCAACACACCCAATACAATAGTAGATTGTATAGGTGCACTAGTTCAGCGAAGAGATGGTGATACAAGTGCAATATGGATGGTAGATATAGGTTTTTGTAATCTGAAAATATAAAAACAGCAAGGTAACTAAAGATAAAAGTGAGCACAAACGGTATTGCAATGCTAGGAAACAAGGCCTAGGGTTCATACTTTCACTAGTGCAAGTTCTCTCAACAATAATAACATAATTGGATCATATAAATATCCCTCAACATGCAGCAAAGAGTCACTCCAAAGTCACTAATAGCGGAGAACAAACGAAGAGATTATGGTAGGGTACGAAACCACCTCAAAGTTATTCTTTCCAATCAATCCGTTGGGCTATTCCTATAAGTGTCACAAACAGCCCTAGAGTTCGTACTAGAATCACACCTTAAGACACAAATCAACCAAAACCCTAATGTCACCTAGATACTCCAATGTCACCTCAAGTATTTGTGGGTATGATTATACGATATGCATCACACAATCTCAGATTCATCTATTCAACCAACACAAAGTACTTCAAAGAGTGCCCCAAAGTTTATACCGGAGAGTCAAGACGAAAACGTGTGCCAACCCCTATGCGTAGGTTCATGGGCGGAACCCGCAAGTTCATCACCAAAACATACAACAAGTGAATCACGTGATATCCCATTGTCACCACAGATACGCACGGCAAGACATACATCAAGTGTTCTCAAATCATTAAAGACTCAATCCGATAAGATAACTTCAAAGGGAAAACTCAATCCATTACAAGAGAGTAGAGGGGGAGAAGAAACATAAGATCCAACTATAATAGCAAAGCTCGCGATACATCAAGATCGTGCCAAATCAAGAACACGAGAGAGACAGAGATCAAACACATAGCTACTGGTACATACCCTCAGCCCCGAGGGTGAACTATTCCCTCCTCGTCATGGAGAGCGCCGGGATGATGAAGATGGACACCGGTGAGGGATCCCCCCTCCGGCAGGGTGCCGGAACAGGGTCCCGATTGGTTTTTGGTGGCTATAGAGGCTTGCGGCGGCGGAACTCCCGATCTATTCTATTCCCCGATCGTTTTAGGGTATATGGATATATATAGGCGGAAGAAATACGTCAGGGGAGCCACGAGGGGCCCACGAGGGTGGAGGGCGCGCACAGGGGGGGTGGGCGCGCCCCCTGCCTCGTGCCTCCCTCGTTTCTTTCCTGACGTGCAGTCCAAGTCTATCGGGTTGCTTTCCTTCCAAAAATAACTTCTCCAGAAGGTTTCATTCCGTTTCGACTCCGTTTGATATTCCTTTTCTTCGAAACACTGAAACAAGGGAAAAAACAGAAACTGGCACTGGGCTCTGGGTCAATAGGTTAGTTCCAAAAGTAATATAAAAGTGCATAATAAAGCCCATAAACATCCAAGACGGATAATATAATAGCATGAATACTTCATAAATTATAGATACGTTGGAGACGTATCAGCATCCCCAAGCTTAATTCCTGCTCGTCCTCGAGTAGGTAAATGATAAAGGAAAGAATTTATGAAGTGTGAATGCTAGCAGGTGCATAAGCTTGATCAATGATAATTTCAATCACCTTTTCTAGCATCATTATATGTCATAACAGTAGTTCAACTCATAGAACTTTTCATGATCAAGTAACAAACTATTCACATGTTAAAGTATAGAACATAAACTTTCTTGAAAACTAACAAACCGTGTTATTAGTCATCAAACAATTACAATTCATCTTATTTTCAGGAAGAGTCTATGTCAGAGCTTTGATTTAGCAAACTTCACATACTCAACTATCATTTAGTCTTCCATGATTGCTACCACTCAAAGCATATTTTTAGAACAAATAGTATTCATTGAACACAAAGAAAGATAGGGGCTTAATGTTTCGCCTCCCAACCTTTTACCTCAGGGGTAATGTCAACAGTAATAATTCATGCCCAAATATATTTGAATGGCCATATATGCTTAGATCTTTCCATCACATGATGCTTGCCAACTAAAGAGTAGGTTGGAATGAGAAGGAACACTACTGACTCTTGCATAAAAGTAAAAGATAGGCCCTTCGCAGAGGGAAGCAGGGATTCGCAGAGGTGCCAGAGCTCGAAGCAAAAACAGAGATGAAAATAATTTTGAGAGGTATGCTTTCATTGTCAACATAACGACCAAGAGTTCCCAATATCTTCCATACTACATACATTATATGCGGTTCCCAAACAGAAAGGTAAAGATTTTTACTCCCCCTCCACCAACAATCATCAATCCATGGCTTGCCTGAAACAACGGGTGCCTCCAACTAACATCAAACCTGGGGGAGTTTTGTTTGCAATTATTTTTTATTTGATTTCGATCTTTTGATCAAGGGACTGTGCATCCCGGTTACCAGCCATTTTCTCATGAATGATGAGCGGAGTCCACTCATCGTGAGAATAACTCACCTAGCATGGAAGATACTGCTAGCCCCTAGTCGCTACATGAGCGATTCGGGCATACAAAACTATTTGAAGGTTTAGAGTTTGGCACATGCAAATTTACTTGGAACGGCAGGTAAATACCGCATCAAGATAGATATGGTGGACACTCATGGAAGAAACTTGGTTCAAGGAGTTTGGATGCACAAGCAGTATTCCCGCTTAGTACAGATATTTTGGCTTGCAAAGGATTCTAAATAGCAAGCACCACATGTTAGAGGATCCATAACAATATAACTTCTATACAAATATACCTAAGCATAACTCATTATGTTGTCTTGTCCAACTTCAACTAATTGCTCAGGTTTGAAAATAATTAATGGGGCTCACAACCATATAAGATGTCCAAGATAGTATATTTATATGTGAAACCTCCCTTCCTTCAATATTCTTTCATGAATTGTTCAAGTGACCAATACAATGTTTGCTATCCTTCAAAAAAATTACCACCTCTACTTCTTACATGTGAAGTCATTACTCCCCATGGGAAAGGCATACGAAACATATATAATTTCAGATTTATGACATTCAAATCATTCAACCATTTACTCATAAGATATAAGTGAAGCACACGAGTAAATGACAAACTACTCCAAAAAGATATAAGTGAAGATCAATGAGTAGTTAAATAATTATGTAGCTATGTGAAGACTCTCTCTCTAATTTAAGAATTTCAGATCTTGGTAATTTATTCAAACAGCAAGAAAATCTAAAGAAAATAAAATGACGCTCGAAGCAAAACACATATCATGTGGCGAATAAAAATATAGCTCCAAGTAAAGTTACCGATGAACGAAGACGAAAGAGGGGTTGCCTTCCGGGGCATCCCCAAGCTTAGGCTCTTGGTTATCCTTGGATATTACCTTGGGGTGCCTTGGGCATCCCCAAGCTTAGGCTCTTGCCACTCCTTATTCCATAGTCCATCGAATCTTTACCCAAAACTTGAAAACTTCACAACACAAAACTCAACAGAAAACTCGTAAGCTCCGTTAGCAAAAGAAAACAAAACACCACTTCAAGGTACTGTAATGAACTCATTCTTTATTTATATTGGTGTTAAACCCACTGTATTCCAACTTCTCTATGGTTTATAAACTATTTTACTAGCCACAGAGTCATCAAAATAAGCAAACAACACACGAAAAACAGAATCTGTCAAAAACAGAACAGTCTGTAGTAATCTGGAACTAACGCAAACTTCTGGAACTCAAACAATTCTACCAAAATAGGAAGACCTAGATAATTTTATTATTGATCTTCTGATATTGGAATCAATATTTTATCACGTTCTGGTGATTTTAAACAATTGTTTTCGTGAACAGAAAGTTTCTGGAATTTTCAGCAAGATCAAATAACTATCATCCAAGAAGATCCTATAGGTCTTACTTGGCACAAACACTAATCAAGGCATAAAACCACATCTAAACAGAAGCTATATGGATTATGTATTCCTAAACAGAACCAAAAAGCAAGAAACTAAAATAAAATTGGGTTGCCTCCCAACAAGCGCTACCGTTTAGCGCCCCTAGCTAGGCATGATGATTTGAATGATGCTCACATAAAAGATAAGAATTGAAACATAAAGAGAGCATCATGAAGAATATGACTAGCACTTTTAAGTCTAACCCACTTCCTATGCATAGGGATTTTGTGAGAAAACAACTTATGGGAACAATAATCAACTAGCATAGGATGGCAAAACAAGCATAACTTCAAAACTTTAAGCACATAGAGAGGAAACTTGATATTATTGCAATTCCTACAAGCATATAGTCATCCCTCATAATAATTTTCAGTAGCATCATGAATGAATTCAACAATATAACCAGCACCTATATCATTCTTTTCATGATCTACTAGCATAGAAATTTTATTACTCTCCACATAAGCAAAATTCTTCTCATTCGGGATAGTGGGAGTATCATAAGAGACTTGAATACTATAAATTGTTTCCACATTAAAAGAGTAATGTTCAGAGAAAGGGTACTCATAATCATGACAAGTTTTATAAATATAATCATCACTACTCTTTATAGCATAAGTCTCATCACAATAATCATCATAAGTAGCAACTTTGTTCTCATCATAATCAATTGAAACCTCTTCTGAAATAGTGGATACATCACTAAATAAAGTCATGACCTCTCCAAATCCACTTTCATAAATATTATAAGATTCAACATCCTCCAAAATAGTGGGATCATTACTTCCTAAAGTTGACACTCTTCCAAACCCACTTTCATCAATATAATCATCATAAGTAGGAGGCATGCTATCATCGTTATAAATTTGTATATCAAAACTTGGGAGACTAAAAATAGCATCTTCATTAAACGTAGCATCCCCAAGCTTGGGACAAACATTAATTGCAGCAAATATATTCTCAAAATCATCATCTTCTTCAAACATAGCATCCCCAAGCTTGGGCCTTTTTATATCATAAGCATAATCACTCTCATCATTAATAGTATGGATAGCACCAATAGTATAGCAATTATCATATTCTTCCAAGCAAGTGCCAAAAAGATTTTCAAGATCATAAGGAGTATCATTATCTTCCCAATCATAATCATCACAACAAGCAACCGACATAACGAGATCATCATCAAGTGCATCATCTCCCACAATTATTTTTGATTCATTTTCATGAGGCACAACAATAATAGGAGCAACATTATTTGGGAGAGATATCTTTTTACCTCTCTTCCTTTTTCTTTTCTTCTTCTTCACCACATCATGTGTGGGTTCAATCCTCTTTTTGGAGCTCCTTATTAATGAGATTGGTTGAATAGAAGGCTCCTCCTCGTTACCTGATTCATCATAAGAAATAATAGGAGAATATTGGGGAGTCCCTTCCCTTTCGTTAGCATTCTATTCATCTTCCATTTGTTTTCTTTTCTTTATGTAATTGGCAATATAAGGATTTTCAATGCAATTCACCGCACAATACATATAAATTTCTTCTAGATCAAAATGAAGAACTCTATCAAGGGCAAATTCTGGAATAACCCTAGTTATACATTTCATTTCTTCATAACCCAAGAGCAAACTAAGTTCATTATGATGTGTAAGGGAAATCAAGTCATCACAATTTTTGGACAAGATACGATCATGAAACAATTTGCATTGGGTACTGAAATGATCACGTTCATTGCAAAGTTCACAAGTACGGCTAAGAAAGTTTAAATTTTCAGCACAAACATCTAGCCTCTCTTGCGACCATTTAGTTTCTAAGTGCTTATGCCTCTTGCAATATCTATCTTCCCTATCTGGTGTGTACTTGCAAACCCAATGCACTCCACAAAAATTGACATGTTTATCGGAGACATTTTCATCATGACTAGTGCAATCATCATTAGTACTATGGATATTCAAAGAGTTCATACTAACAACATTGCAATCATGATCATCATTCAAAGATTTAGTACCAAACATTTTAATGCATTCTTCTTCAAACACTTTGGCACAATTTTCTTTTCCATCATACTCACGAAAGATATTAAGAAGATGAAGCGTATGAGACAAACTTAATTCCATTTTTTTGTAGTTTTCTTTTATAAACTAAACTAGTGCTAAAACAAGAAACAAAAAGATTCGATTGCAAGATCTAAAGATATACCTTCAAGCACTCACCTCCCCGGCAATGGCGCCAGAAACTGCTTGATGTCTACTACGCAACCTTCTTCTTGTAGATGTTGTTGGGCCTCCAAGTGCAGAGGTTTGTAGGACAGTAGCAAATTTCCCTCAAGTGGATGACCTAAGGTTTATCAATCCGTGGGAGGCGTAGGATGAAGGTGGTCTCTCTCAAGCAACCCTGCAACCAAATAACAAAGAGTCTCTTGTATCCCCAACACACCCAATACAATAGTAGATTGTATAAGTGCACTAGTTTGGCGAAGAGATGGTGATAAAAGTGCAATATGGATGGTAGATATAGGTTTTTGTAATCTGAAAATATAAAATAGCAAGGTAACTAAAGATAAAAGTGAGCACAAACGGTATTGCAATGCTAGGAAACAAGGCCTAGGGTTCATACTTTCACTAGTGCAAGTTCTCTCAACAATAATAACATAATTGGATCATATAAATATCCCTCAACATGCAGCAAAGAGTCACTCCAAAGTCACTAATAGAGGAGAACAAACGAAGAGATTATGGTAGGGTACGAAACCACCTCAAAGTTATTCTTTCCAATCAATCCGTTGGGCTATTCCTATAAGTGTCACAAACAGCCCTAGAGTTCGTACTAGAATAACACCTTAAGACACAAATCAACCAAAACCCTAATGTCACCTAGATACTCCAATGTCACCTCAAGTATCTGTGGTTATGATTATACGATATGCATCACACAATCTCAGATTCATCTATTCAACCAACACAAAGTACTTCAAAGAGTGCCCCAAAGTTTATACCGGAGAGTCAAGACGAAAACGTGTGCCAACCCCTATGCATAGGTTCATGGGAGGAACCCGCAAGTTGATCACCAAAACATACATCAAGTGAATCACGTGATATCCCATTGTCACCACAGATACGCACGGCAAGACATACATCAAGTGTTCTCAAATCATTAAAGACTCAATCCGATAAGATAACTTCAAAGGGAAAACTCAATCCATTACAAGAGAGTAGAGGGGGAGAAGAAACATAAGATCCAACTATAATAGCAAAGCTCTTGATACATCAAGATCATGCCAAATCAAGAACACAAGAGAGAGATCAAACACATAGCTACTGGTACATACCCTCAGCCCCGAGGGTGAACTACTCCCTCCTCGTCATGGAGAGCGCTGGGATGATGAAGATGGCGACTGGTGAGGGATCCCCCCTCCGGCAGGGTGCCGGAACAGGGTCCCGATTGGTTTTTGGTGGCTACAGAGGCTTGCGGCGGCGGAACTCCTGATCTATTCTGTTCCCCGATCGTTTTAGGGTATATGGATATATATATAGGAGGAAGAAATACGTCAGGGGAGCCACGAGGGGCCCACGAGGGTGGAGGGCGTGCCCAAGGGGGGTGGGCGCGCCCCCCTGCGTCGTGCCTCCCTCGTTTCTTTCCTAACGTGCACTCCAAGTCTATCGGGTTGCTTTCTTTCCAAAAATAACTTCTCTAGAAGGTTTCATTCCGTTTCGACTCCGTTTGATATTCCTTTTCTTCGAAACACTGAAACAAGGGAAAAACAGAAACTGGCACTGGGCTTTGGGTCAATAGGTTAGTCCCAAAAGTAATATAAAAGTGCATAATAAAAAACATCCAAGACGGATAATATAATAGCATGAATACTTCATAAATTATAGATACGTTGGAGACATATCAAACACTCCAAGATATTTTGGCATTAGTGAGTCTGATACAATTGCACCAGTAGAAATGCAAGAGTGGTTGCAATCTCGCCAAGCAATTACAGAGACAGCTAGACAGCACTTGCTGCGGGCACAACATAGCATGAAAAGCCAAGCTGACAAGCACCGGTCTGACAGAAATTTTGCTATCGGAGATCAGGTATTCTTGAAGATGCAACCATATGCTCAGCTGCCATTGTACTCTAGAGCGAACCATAAACTTGCTTTTAAGTTTTATGGGCCATTCCAAGTTTTGGAAAAGATAGGGGACAGGGCATATTAGTTGGATCTTCCTGCAACCAGCCATTTGCATCCTGTGTTTCATGTTTCACAGTTGAAGAAATTTTTGCCGCGCGAAGCTGTTGTCAATCAATCCTTGCCTACACCCCAAGCTACACTTCAAATTCCAGTCCAAGTTTTGCAGCGCAAGGTGTGTCAGGTGGGTCACCGTATTATCGTCCGAGGACTGGTTCAGTGGTCAGATTCTTCGCCAGCTAATGCCACGTGGGAAGATTTGGAGTTTCTCAAGCAACAATTTCCCCGTGCTCCGGCTTGGGGACAAGCCGGCTCTCAAGGAGGGAGGACTGTCAACGACGCACGGGTGCAGGATGCTAAAGATCATCACCAGGCGGCAACAGGTTCAGATACTGTTCACCATCCGGCAAGCGAGGAAACAACGGCAAGGAACCAGGCTTCGAGTGGGCCCATGGCGCGGCCCACTCAAACCAAGACGAAGCCCAGGTGGAACGATGGCCTAGAATGGGCTCAGTAGTTAAATACCAATGTGTAACGTTTGAATTGACTTGGCTTGGACTTGGACGGCGGCTGCGGCCGATTGTAACTGAATTGTAGCTGTGAGGGAGGTTGGGAGGAAATACACGCTACCGAATTCCCCATTTCGCCATGAACCCTAGCTCCTAGCTGTAGATCGATCTAGGCCCTTACACTTTTATATAAAGGTGTAAACTGGTCATAAAAGTATCAGTTTCCAGCTTTGTCTTTTGGTCTACTTGCAATATTTCGTCTAGTAAAGCACACCGAAAAACAAAAGCAACATATGTAGAAAAAACTCACCGTCGAACCCATCCACTGTTTCCTGCCTCTGTTAACTCGATATGAAGTGTATCCATAGAATTTGGAGGACAATAAATATGTCGTATATACTTTCCTAAAAACCCCGTTGGGGAAAACGGAAAATATGACATATAATCTTGTGTTGATATTACCTCATTAAAAACCTTTATGAGAACCTGTATAGTAAACTCATGAAGGGAAAAAGACTATAATATGATGCATTGAACAGGAACAATTCAGAAAGATACTCCCCCTGATTCTTGCAAAATTAGAAGTCGTCACATACCAATTCCATGAACACATTTCTGGAACATAGAAGTTGGTAGAGACCTGGTGAACAAATCAGTCGAATGATTTGACTTGCAAGATATGCAATATAATGATATTGCTTATTATGTAACATGTTTGCATCCGGGCAACACAAGAAACATTATCTTTGAGATAATGGTTGGTGGATGTAGCCATCAGGTCTGTTTCGAAGACTCTTCATGAGAGGGTTACCACACCTAGTAGGAACACTAAGCTTGTCTACGATCTGACATAGTGGGGATCTGATCGATGTATCCAATGATATCGGTGTTCACATTTCTGTGAAACTGAAAAACGAGGACAAGATGTTTGATGCCTTGGAGATATCGAAAGATATTCTTGAGTACCAACCAATTGTGTTTGGTGGATCCAATGGCATTGTGGAATGTTGAGTCCCAATATCTCATTTCCATCGTCTCATGGTCTAAATAGATCTTTCTCTACGTCTAGAGAATGAACTCCCATGAGAGTTATGAATGGATAAAATTTGTCCACAATGAATTTCTCCAATATATTATGGATATAGACAACATAGTATACCATAATGTATGAATGAAGGTGCTCAATTTGTAGTAACGAGAGGTATTTTAGTTTACCCAAATCCTTCATTTTAAACTCCGTCATTTAGATGATTACATGTGTCGTCACTGCAGACACACAAACATGGATAATCATCATTATAGGAGTAATCCTTGTGAATAAGGAACTCACTACGTCGGTTGTACCAAATGTACCGACGATAATAATAAGTCATATGGTGACTTATTGATTTTACACGATGTATGTTGCATTTTGTACTTCGATTCGGAATTGAGGTTCCATCGGGAACCATCTATATCTGAATCTAGTGATCTACATGGATATGTAATCACTACATCTATCAACTGCATAAATAGATGATTTTGTACTGCCAATGATATAAGTTATCGGAAAGATATTTCACCTCTGGAGAATATTTGGGTATCTGCGTGAACCCTTATGCTACAATACTTGCTCTTTGTTTCACCACCTCGTTGTTCTCAATTCTGTTTCTAGAAGAAAACTGGTGTAGGTATTGCTTATGAATACCTTCCCATTATTGAGCAAGATCATTTCTACCTAGATTATACCCTTTGCTTGAGTTCAGTCCAAGTGTTGTTCACACTTTGCCATGGCCATGGTCTTTGGAGCTGAATCATTTGAAAGGTTTTTGCAATCTAGTTGAGAAATGTATGTCGACAATTGTAGACTTCCGGTTATATGATTCTCCAGAATCTATATATCAATATATATAGTTGATGGAAATATCGTTACCCATGGTGACTGCTCGCGATTCCCCAATGCGATTGAGTCGAGTATTCCGATGTCCCGGTCATTGTGTGCACTATTGTTGGGGAACATAGCAATAATTCAAAATTTTCCTACGTGTCACCAAGATCAATCTAGGAGATGCTAGCAATGAGAGAGAGGGAGTGCATCTTCATACCCTTGAAGATCGCTAAGCGGAAGCGTTACAAGAACGCGGTTGATGGAGTCGTACTCGCGGCGATTCAAATCGCGGAAGATCCGATCTAGCGCCGAACGGACGGCGCCTCCGCGTTCAACACACGTACAGCCCGGGGACGTCTCCTCCTTCTTGATCCAGCAAGGGGAGAGGAGAAGTTGAGGGAGAACTCCAGCAGCACGACGGCATGGTGGCAATGGAGCTCGTGGTTCTCCGGCAGAGCTTTGCTAAGCACTACGGAGGAGGAGGAGGATGAGTTGGAGGAGGATAGGGCTGCGCCAGGCAAGGGGTGCGGCTGCCCTCTCTCTCCCTCACTATATATAGGGGGAAGGGGAGAGGGGGCCGGCCCCTCTAGATGGATCTAGAGGAGGAGGCGACGGACGAGGGAAACCCTAGATGGGTTTGGGCGCCCCCACCCCCTAGGAAACTTGCCCCCCAAGCCGGGAGGGGCGGCTGCCCTAGGGGTGGCGCCCCACCTCTCCTGGTTACGTGAGAGGGGTTGGGAGTGGCGCACAGCCCCTTAGTGGGCTGGTTTGCCCCTTCCCCTTGGCCCATAAGGCCCCCCAACGCTTGTCGGGGCCTCCGAAACCCCTTTCGGACATGCTGGCCATAGCCTGGTACCCCCGGAACAATTTCGGACTCCAATACCCTTCGTCCAATATACCGATCTTCACCTCCGGACCATTCCGGAGCTCCTCGTCATGTCCGGGATCTCATCCGGGACTCCGAACAACCTTCGGTAACCACATACTATTTCCCATAACAACTCTAGCGTCACTGAACCTTAAGTGTGTAGACCCTACGGGTTCGGGAACCATGCAGACATGACCGAGACATTCTCCGGCCAATAACCAACAGCGGGATCTGGATACCCATGTTGGCTCCCACATGTTCCACGATGATCTCATCGGATGAACCACGATGTCGAGGATTCAATCAATCCCGTATACAATTCCCTTTGTCTATCGGTATGTTACTTGCCCGAGATTCGATCGTCGGTATCCCAAGACCTCGTTCAATCTCGTTACCGGCAAGTCTCTTTACTCGTTCCGTAACGCATGATCCCGTGGCTAACTCATTAGTCACATTGAGCTCATTATGATGATGCATTACCGAGTGGGCCCAGAGATACCTCTCCGTCATACGGAGTGACAAATCCCAGTCTCGATTCGTGCCAACCCAACAGACACTTTCGGAGATACCTGTAGTGCACCTTTATAGCCACCCAGTTACGTTGTGACGTTTGGTACACCCAAAGCACTCCTACGGTATCCGGGAGTTGCACAATCTCATGGTCTAAGGAAAATATACTTGACATTAGAAAAGCTCTAGCAAAACGAACTACACGATCTTGTGCTACACTTAGGATTGGGTCTTGTCCATCACATCATTCTCCTAATGATGTGATCCCGTTATCAATGACCTCCAATGTCCATGGTCAGGAAACCATAACCATCTATTGATCAACGAGCTAGTCAACTAGAGGCTTACTAGGGACATGTTGTGGTCTATGTATTCACACATGTATTATGGTTTCCAGTTAATACAATTATAGCATGAACAATAGACAATTATCATGAACAAGGAAATACAATAATAACCATTTTATTATTGCCTCTAGGGCATATTTCCAATAGTCTCCCACTTGCACTAGAGTCAATAATCTAGTTCACATCACTATGTGATTGTAATGAATCCAACACCCATGGGGTTTGTTCATATCTCGCTTGTGAGAGAGGTTTTTTTTAGTCAACGGGTCTGAACCTTCCAGATCCGTGTGTGCTTTACAAATCTCTATGTCATTTTGTAGATGCAGCTACCACGCGCTACTTGGAGCTATTCCAAATAACTGCTCTACTATACGAATCCGGCTTACTACTCAGAGTCATCTGGATTAGTGTCAAAGTTTGCATCGACGTAACCCTTTACGACGAACTCTTTTTCCACCTCCATAATCGAGAAAATTCCTTAGTCCACTAGATACTAAGGATAAGTTCGACCACTGTCATGTGATCCATTCCTGGATCACTCTTGTACCCCTTGATTGACTCATGGCAAGGCACACTTCAGGTGCGGTACACAGCATAGCATACTGTAGAGCCTACGTCTAAAGCATAGGGGACAACCTTCGTCCTTTCTCTCTCTTCTGCCGTGGTCATGTTTTGAGTCTTACTCAACACTCACACCTTGTAACACAGCCAAGAACTCCTTCTTTGCTGATCTATTTTGAACTCCTTCAAAATCTTGTCACGGTATGTATTCATTTGAAAGTACTATTAAGCGTTTTTTATCTATCCTTATAGATCTTGATGCTCAATGTTCAAGTAGCTTAATCCAGGTTTTCCATTGAAAAGCACTTTTCAAATAACCCTGTATGCTTTCCAAAAATTCTACATCATTTCTGATCAACAATATGTTAACAACATATACTCATCAAAAATTCTATAGTGCTCCCACTCACTTCTTTGGAAATACAAGTTTCTCATAAACTTTGTAAAAACCCAAAATCTTTGATCATCTCATCAAAGCGTACATTCCAACTCCGAGATGCTTACTCCAGTCCTTAGAAGGATTGTTGGAGCTTTGCATACTTGTTAGCATCTTTCAGGATTGACAAAACCTTCTGGTTGTATCACATACAACCTTTCCTCAAGAAAATCATTGAGGAAACAATGTTTTTGACATCCTATCTGCAAGATTTCATAAATAATGCAGTAACTGCTAATATAATTCCAACAGACTCTTAGCATCGCTACGAGTGAGAAAATCTCATCGTAGTCAACTCCTTGAACTTGTCGGAAAACATCTTAACGACAAGTCGAGCTTTCTTAATGGTGACACTTACCATCATTGTCCGTCTTCCTTTTAAAATCCATCTGCACCCAACAGCCTTACGACCATCAAGTAGTTCTTCCAAAGTTTATACTTTGTTTTTATACATGGATCCTCTCTCGGATTTTATGGCCTCGAGCCATCCGTCGGAATCTGGGCCCACCATCGCTTCTCCATAGCTCGTAGGTTCATTGTTGTCTAGCAACATGACTTCCAAGATAGGATTACGTACCACTCTGAAGTAGTACGCATCCTTGTCGTCCTACGAGGTTTGGTAGTGACTTGATCCGAAGTTTCATGATCACTATCATAAGCTTCCACTTCAACTGGTGTAGGTGCCACAGGAAAAACTTCTTGTGCCCTGCTACACACTAGTTGAAGTGACGGTTCAATAACCTCATCAAGTCTCCACCATCCTCCCACTCAATTCTTTCAAGAGAAACTTTTCCTCGAGAAAGGACCCGTTTCTAGAAACAATCACTTTTGCTTCCAAATCTGAAATAGGAGGTATACCCAACTGTTTTGGGTATTCTATGAAGATGCATTTATCCGCTTTGGATTCGAGCTTATCAGACTGAAACTTTTTCACATAAGCGTCATAGCCTCAAACTTTTATTAAACAACAGCTTAGGTTTCTCTAAACCATATTTCATACGGTGTCATCTCAACGGAATTACGTGGTGCCCTATTAAAGTGAATGCGGTTGTCTCTAATGCCTAACCCATAAACGATAGTGGTAATTCGATAAGAGACATCATGGTATGCACCATATCCAATAGGGTGCAGTTATGATGTTCGGACACACCATCACACTATGGTGTTCCAGGCGGTATTAGTTGTGAAACAATTTCCACAATGTCTCAATTGTGTGCCAAACTCGTAACTCAGATATTCATCTCTATGATCATATCATAGCCATTTTATCCTCTTGTCACGACGATCTTCAACTTCACTCAGAAATTACTTGAACCTTTCAATAATTCAGACTTGTGTTTCATCAAGTAAATATACTCAACATCTACTCAAATCATCTGTGAAGTAAGAACATAACGATATCCACTGCGTGCCTCAGCACTCATTGGATTGCACACATCAAATGTATTACTTCCAACAATTTGCTCTCTTGTTCCATCTTACTGAAAACGAGGCCTTTCAGTCATCTTGCCCATGTGTTATGATTTGCATGTATCAAGTGATCAAAATCAAGTGAGTCCAAACGATCCATCTGTATGGAGTTTCTCCATATGCATATCTACCAATAGACATGGTTCGCATGTCTCAATCTTTTCAAAAATGAGTGAGTCCAAAGATCCATCAACATGGAGCTTCTTCATGCGTTTTATACCAATATGACTCAAATGGCAGTGCGACAAGTATGTGGTACTATCATTACTATTTTATATCTTTTGGCATGAACATGTGTATCACTATGATCGAGATTCAATAAACCATTCATTTTAGGTGCAAGACCATTGAAGGTATTATTCAAATAAACAGAGTAACCATTCTTCTCCTTAAATAAATAACCGTATTGCGATAAACATAACCCAATCATGTCTATGCTCAACGCAAACACCAAATAACAATTATTTAGGTTTAACACCAATCTCGATGGTAGAGGGAGCATGCGATGCTTGATCACATCAACCTTGGAAACACTTCCAACACATATCGTCATCTCACCTTTAGCTAGTCTCCGTTTATTCCGTAGCTTTTTATTTCGAGTTACTAACACTTAGCAACCGAACCGGTATCTAATACCCTGGTGCTACTAGGAGTACTAGTAAAGTATACATTAACATAATGTATATCCAATATACTTCTGTCGACCTTGCCAGCCTTCTCATCTACCAAGTATCTAGGGTAGTTCTGCTTCAGTGACCGTTCCCCTCATTACAGAAGCACTTAGTCTCGGGTTTGGGTTCAACCTTGGGTTTCTTCACTAGAGCAGCAACTGATTTGCCGTTTCATGAAGTATCCCTTCTTTCCCTTGCCCTTCTTGAAACTAGTGGTTTTACTAACCATCAACAATTGATGCTCCTACTTGATTTCTACTTTCGCGGTGTCAAACATCGCGAGTTGCTCAAGGATCATCATGTCTATCCCTAGTATGTTATAGTTCATCACGAAGCTCTAATAGCTTGGTGGCAGTGACTATGGAGAACCATCACTATCTCATCTGGAAGATTAACTCCCACTCGATTCAAGCGATTGTAGTACTCAGATAATCTGAGCACATGCTCAACGATTGAGCTTTTCTCCCTTAGTTTGCAGGCTTAAGAAACTTGTCAGAGGTCTCATACCTCTTGACATGGGCACTAGTCTGAAATCCCAATTTCAGTCTTTGGAACATCTCATATGTTCTGCGACGTTTCAAAAACGTCTTTGGCGCCTCAATTCTAAACCGTTAGCATTACGCACTAAACTATCACGTAGTCATCAAAACGTGTATGTCAGATGTTTGCAACATCCACAGACGACGCTCGAGGTTCAGCACACCGAGCGGTGCATTAAGGACATAAGCCTTCTGCGCAGCAATGAGGATAATCCTCAGTTTACGGACCCAGTCCGCATAATTTCTACTATCAACTTTCAACTAAATTTTCTCTAGGAACATACCTTAAACAGTAGAACTAAAGCGTAAGCCACGACATAATTTGCAAAGACCTTTTGACTATGTTCATGATAATTAAGTTCATCTAATCAAATTATTTAATGAACTCCCACTTAGATAGACATCCCTCTAGTCATCTAAGTGATACATGATCCGAATCGACTAGACCGTGTCCGATCATCACGTGAGACGGACTAGTCAACAACGGTGAACATCTCCATGTTGATCGTATCTACTATACGACTCATGTTCGACCTTTCGGTCTCTTGTGTTCCGAGGCCATGTATGTACATGCTAGGCTCGTCAAGTCAACATAAGTGTTTCGCATGTGTAAATTTGGCTTACACCCGTTGTATGCGAACGTTAGAATCTATCACACCCGATCATCATGTGGTGCTTCAAAATAACGAGCCTTCGCAACGGTGCACAGTTAGGGGGAACACATCTCTTGAAATTTTAGTGAGGGATCATCTTATTTATGCTATCGTCGTTCTAAGCAAATAAGATGTAAACATAACAAACATCACATGCAAATCATAAAGTGATATGATATGGCCAATATCATCTTGCGCCTTTGATCTCCATCTTCGAGGCGCTGCATGATCACCTTCGTCACCGGCATGATACCATGATCTCCATCATCGTGTCTTCATGAAGTTGTCTCACCAACTATTACTTCTACTACTATGGCTAATGGTTAGCAATAAAGTAAAGTAATTACATGGCATTTTTCATTGACACGCAGGTCATACAATAAATTAAGACAACTCCTATGGCTCCTGTCGGTTGTCATACTCATCGACATGCAAGTCGTGATTCCTATTACAAGAACATGATCAGTCTCATACATCACATATATATAATTCATCACATCCTTTTGGCCATATCACATCACATAGCATACCCTTCAAAAACAAGTTAGACGTCCTCTAATTGTTGTTGCATGTTTACGTGGCTGCTATGGGTTTCTAGCAAGAACGTTTCTTACCTACGCAAAAGCCACAACGGTGATATGCCAATTGCTATTTTCCCTTCATAAGGACCCTCTTCATCGAATCCGATCCGACTAAAGTGGGAGAGACAGACACACGCTAGCCACCTTATGCATCAAGTGCATGTCAGTCGGTGGAACCTGCCTCACGTAAGAGTACGTGTAAGGTCGGTCCGGGCCGCTTCATCCCACAATGCTGCCGAATCAAGATAAGACTAGTAACGGTAAGCAAATTGAACAAATCATCGCCCACAACTACTTTGTGTTCTACTCGTGCATAGAATCTACGCATAGACCTAGCTCATGATGCCACTGTTGGGGAACGTAGCAATAATTCAAAATTTTCCTACGTGTCACCAAGATCACTCTAGGAGATGCTAGCAACGAGAGAGAGGGAGTGCATCTTCATACCCTTGAAGATCGCTAAGCGGAAGCGTTACAAGAACGCGGTTGATGGAATCGTACCCGCGGCGATTCAAATCGCGGAAGATCCGATCTAGCGCTGAACGGACGGCGCCTCCGCGTTCAACACACGTACAGCCCGGGGACGTCTCCTCCTTCTTGATCCAGCAAGGGGAGAGGAGAAGTTGAGGGAGAACTCCAGCAGCACGACGGCATGGTGGCAATGGAGCTCGTGGTTCTCCGGCAGAGCTTTGCTAAGCACTACGGAGGAGGAGGAGGATGAGTTGGAGGAGGATAGGGCTGCGCCAGGCAAGGGGTGCGGCTGCCCTCTCTCTCCCTCACTATATATAGGGGGAAGGGGAGAGGGGGCCGGCCCCTCTAGATGGATCTACAGGAGGAGGCGACGGCCGAGGGAAACCCTAGATGGGTTTGGGCGCCCCCACCCCCTAGGAAACTTGCCCCCCAAGCCGGGAGGGGCGGCTGCCCTAGGGGTGGCGCCCCACCTCTCCTGGTTACGTGAGAGGGGTTGGGAGTGGCGTACAGCCCCTTAGTGGGCTGGTTTGCCCCTTCCCCTTGGCCCATAAGGCCCCCCAACGCTTGTCGGGGCCTCCGAAACCCCTTTCGGACATGCTGGCCATAGCCTGGTACCCCCGGAACAATTTCGGACTCCAATACCCTTCGTCCAATATACCGATCTTCACCTCCGGACCATTTCGGAGCTCCTCGTCATGTCCGGGATCTCATCCGGGACTCCGAACAACCTTCGGTAACCACATACTATTTCCCATAACAACTCTAGCGTCACTGAACCTTAAGTGTGTAGACCCTACGGGTTCGGGAACCATGCAGACATGACCGAGACATTCTCCGGCCAATAACCAACAGCGGGATCTGGATACCCATGTTGGCTCCCACATGTTCCACGATGATCTCATCGGATGAACCACGATGTCGAGGATTCAATCAATCCCGTATACAATTCCCTTTGTCTATCGGTATGTTACTTGCCCGAGATTCGATCGTCGGTATCCCAATACCTCTTTCAATCTCGTTACCGGCAAGTCTCTTTACTCGTTCCGTAACGCATGATCCCGTGGCTAACTCATTAGTCACATTGAGCTCATTATGATGATGCATTACCGAGTGGGCCCAGAGATACCTCTCCGTCATATGGAGTGACAAATCCCAGTCTTGATTCGTGCCAACCCAACAGACACTTTCGGAGATACCTGTAGTGCACCTTTATAGCCACCCAGTTACGTTGTGACGTTTGGTACACCCAAAGCACTCCTACGGTATCCGGGAGTTGCACAATCTCATGGTCTAAGGAAAATATACTTGACATTAGAAAAGCTCTAGCAAAACGAACTACACGATCTTGTGCTACACTTAGGATTGGGTCTTGTCCATCACATCATTCTCCTAATGATGTGATCCCGTTATCAATGACCTCCAATGTCCATGGTCAGGAAACCATAACCATCTATTGATCAACGAGCTAGTCAACTAGAGGCTTACTAGGGACATGTTGTGGTCTATGTATTCACACATGTATTACGGTTTCCAGTTAATACAATTATAGCATGAAAAATAGACAATTATCATGAACAAGGAAATACAATAATAACCATTTTATTATTGCCTCTAGGGCATATTTCCAACAACTATGACCTGGGTTGCTGGAGGTTTCCCGTCCACTGGGTGTATACTACCCATTAGGTGTTTGTCAACATGAAGTTGACTTGCATTTACTGATTCACAGGCCTTGATATCCTTGCTTGCGAGAAGCTGAATCCTGATGTACTTCTTCCATACATCTCCCCCTGTTGCTTTGAGCGGGGAGTGGAGTGGATTTTGTTGGTACCTCCACTCTTTCAGGCGTACTTTTGTAGGATTGTAGGATTGTGTAACACCTTTATAGTCAGTAAATGAATCTGGCAGGTTATTTGCATTGTATTCCAAATCTTCTGAATGCATGGTTCAGATCTTTGAGTACGTGGATCTGAGGCAGAAATGTATTGAACATTCCACTAATTTCCTGGCATTCTTTATGGTACTTGAATTCTCCCCCTAATGCCTGGAAATGTTCCTCATTGAATCAGCATACTGGCCTTCAATAACTCCCCATGTGGGGGGCTTGAGGTATTGACGATAATACAATTATTCCTCACATAGATCCCAACTATATGTTGAGGGGCCAATGATGTATGTTGGGTGGTGATATCGGTATGCAACCGAATTACCGCAGATAGGAAATACTTGGTAGATATCCACATATCAAAGATAGAGGGGAATAATAGTATGCAGTTTGGTCATGAGCGTGTAAAACTGCATGACTCCAACGTAAAGTTGGTAAGTTGCAATTTCAAAGTAAAGATCATGCAATGAGCTCAATTCTTTGGATGGGATTCTACCAAACCATTTTGAGTCTAGACATTTGGACCAATTGCTAAACTTCTATCCAGGGCCATGGAGAAGGCACTCAAGGAGAATTCTGCAATGTTATCCATTCGATTTGCTTGAAATCGATGTCAGGATAATGAGCCAATGGTTTTGTGTGAATAAAGCACACACTTAAGACCATCATGTAGATATGTCTTTTAGAACCATGGAATACCTGGATAGTCTAGTCAATGGATGAGAAGAGCCACTTACCACAACTTGATGCATTCAAGGAGTCTGAGTGGTTCAGCGTAGACTTTAAGGTGTGTGAGCCTTAAAATTAGCTTTCCTGTGTCACTTGTAGTGCACATAAAATCCAATTGTTGTTAGAAGTTAGCATCATAATAATCATAAACTATTGGAATTCCTGATAGTTTCGGTTTCAACCCAATGTCTCGATGACCAAGGCGAGTATGCCAAGTTTGTCATGTACAAGACACTCTGGAAAACTATCTCGTACGCAACATGTGCTATGGGTTGTGTTGTATGTGTAGTACAATCCAGATGATACACAGAGAATGTGCTTGCCATATTTGTTGCATATGGTAAAGAGAAGTTATTTTTCTTTGTTGTCATCATAAGTTTCGCTATGGAAACTATTTTGACGGATACCTCCATAGTTTAGCAGGGTACGAGTTAAACCTGGGAAGCAATAAAGCATCCCGACGTTACTCGAGTACCCACAGGGATAGTAAATATGACTCGAGTTGAGCCAACAAATACCTCATCGCGTCTAGCAATTTTAAAATATCTCCTTTCTCTCAATGAGAGTGGAAACATTGGACGTCCCTGAGTATAGAGTTTGTGGTGCATATGTCCACAAGGCACATATCATTTTTCATCGGATTGACTCCCATAGAAATGTATATCGACATGAAGATTCTCAGTATGAAAATCACTATCAAATATATAGAATACATACAAATGTATTTGTACCAAAGTGCTGATACAATATATTGTGATATACAATATATGATGACAACAATACTTATGTTGTTATAACATCGTAAATGGACATTAATTATATTGACCACTCAGGAGATTGAAAGACTATTCATAGTCTCCAAACATGTCGGTTGAGGCATATTTCAACCATCACATTCCCGTGCCCATAGCGTCCCGTCATAGTTAGTGATGTTGGATTGAAGGTTGAAGTAAGATTCAAACCTTTACCCTTGAGGTTCATTGTATCCCAGGAATTGCTGATACAGAATAACTAGATGCTGAGATCTGAATCTAATGCATTATGATATATAAGACACCATTTTTCTGTTAGCGGTGTGACTCTGACCAGAGGTGAATCCAGGATTGCACACATTATCCCACGAGACACAAGAGCGATCATGATGTCCATGACCCAGATAGGGCAATGGTGGCCATTGAGAGCGAATGCCTCAAACTATATAGCCATATGTTACCTTTATGGGTAAACCAGAGATAATTAATTTACAACCAGTAAATTAAAGACCATCATGGTTGATGTTGTAATGAACTTAGCAAAATCAATGGGTATTTCAAGAAGTTATCTTGAAACCATTAGTGTGAATCTCAAATTGCTAGATATGACACCTTGAAGATAATCTCCAAAATGGAGTAGATCTCGTAGCACTAGAGAGTACAATCTGATGAAATCAGTAGATACTCACTCATAATGCCTTATGTCATGATTTAGTAAAATGTGTGGGAGAGCACTTTGTAAAACAATTATAATGTCAAAATGACAAAATATAGGCATTAACAGTAGTCATTGATAATCTGCGAAGCAGTAGATCTATATGACTACCTTGTGACCCCAAGCATCAATTTGAAGAAACCACTTTAAATTTTGCATCTGTATTTGCAAGAAATTGAAAATCTCAATTGCAAATAGACATATTAATCTTGACATGTGTTAAACATGGAAATATATACATCATAGAAATATCCCGGAATACGTCGTACTCAACGGAGAAACAGTAGTGCAGAGATACTGGATTTATCTTTGCAAGAGATAAAAATATCTCAATTGCAAATAGACGTAATTTATCTCGACACGTGGCAAACATGAAAATATATTATGTCAACTTAGAATCTGGAATACATCGGTACTCAACAAAAAACAATACTAAAATATGTGTACTGATTTTAGCAGATCTAAAACAGAAATAAATTACTGCTAGAAGTGTTGTTAGGAGATTAATTGATAATCTGCTAAAACAAATGTGCAAATGAGCAAAACATGGCATGCTATGCTGGATGCCTAAATTCCCACCGCATGCATATGGCCACGTAAGGCAGCCCTGACATGGTCGAAGCGAGTAGATAAGGGAGGGCGACTAGATGAAATAAACAGGTCTAGCAATTCCCAAGTCACCAGCAATTCCCGAGTCACTTCGATCCCAAATCCACAGCGAAGACCGGCGGAGGACCCCAGCGCCGGCTGGCCGGCCGCATCACCGATGGAGAGAAGATCTCCCACCGCGCTCGTCCTGGAGGAGGAGCCACCGCGAAGGTGGGTGCCGGGCGCAACGCCGTTGTAGGCGCCATCCGTGAGCGCGAGCGCTGCTGCTGCGCGGCCGGAGCGGCTGCTCGACGGCGGACTCTCCAGCGGGACCGCGAGGGCCCCGGGGCGGCGGCGCGCGCCTGTGCGCCGCGAAGGCGGAGGAGTGGTCGGTGTCTGGGACGGTGCGGCAGCTTTGGCATCGACTGCCGCGCCCCAAGAGGAGCCGCTCACGCCGGAGCCATAGATGAAGACGAAGGCCCCGGCCGGCACGGACACGAAGGCGAGCGCGTGACAGGCGGCGACCTCGACGACCACAGAGGTCGGAGATGGCAGCGGCGCGGCCTCGTGCTCGTCGTGTCGTCAACGACGATGTCGTTCCCCGGCGCCGCGCTCAACCGTCGCGTGCTCCGTGTTGGGAGCCGCCACCAGCTCGGACTGCAGCAGGCCACTGAGCCATGGTCGCGCGCAGAAGGGCGCCGCTGAGCCGCGTTCTAGATGGAGCGCTCGCACTGCTTGCAGGCTATAGGTCGTTCGTGCCATGGATGCGAACAGAGGCTGCTGCCTCCGGTCTTGAACCTGAGACCACATCATGGACAACAGCATTCACCGTTTGAGCTTAGTGCCGAACCAGAAAAGTAAAAATAATAGAATAGCATCACCTGTGAAGAAATCCACAGGAAGAGGGTGTCGAGAGGGTCGCCGTGCCGGGGCTGTGGTCGCCTCGGGCTGGTGCAGGAGGTCGAGGTCGAGGCTGCGGGGTCACTCGGCGGCTGAAGACATGCGTCGCTGCGCCGCTCTGCAGGGTGAGGCCTGCTCGCGCCATACGCCGGAGGGCTTGTCCTGCCGCCAGTTGCCGAGGACGACGCTCCGTCGGCGAGCGTGCTGATAACGTGTGAAGAATCGATTGTAAACGAACAAGAGAGTCGAACAAATGAATCGATAAGATACTTTTGCATTGATGATTGAACACTTATATACGGGGGGAACGGACGCATCCAAAGGACGCGAAGGTTCAGAGCATCTCCAGCCGTTGGCCCCCAGGGGTGCCTAAAATCGCCGCCTGGGGGTGACCCGGCGAAAAAAATGGGCCTGGGGCGAGTTGGCCCCCAGCCGCCGCCCCCAGGGCCGGCCCTAGGCGCGGGGGAAAAAAATTGTGTAGCAAATTTACGCAAAGTTCGGCTAAAAAACGCCAAATTTCGGAAAACTTGGGCTTATATTCGCGGATTTAAGTCGAGTAGTCGCCATTACATATAAAAACTAATCAAAAAACTTGTTGAAGGCCGAGAAGTCGCCGTCGTCGCCGCCATCGTCGGCCTTCTCCTCCTTGACTCGGGCACCCCTGCTGGACCCCTCCCCGGCTGGTGGCGGCGGCGGCGCGTCGTCGTCGTCGCTGTCGTCGATGATGACGACTCCTCCTTCGTCGCGGCCTCGGCGGCGCTGCACGAAGCGCTGCAGCGCGGCACGCTGGCGCTCGTCGCCATCTTGATGGAGTCCTGGCGTGCCCATTCAAGGGCCGCGTCGTCGTCGAGCTCGACCTCGCCGTGCTCCGTCTTCACCGGTGCGAGCCCCGGCTCCGTCTTTGGCTTGACAAAGCTGTAGGAGATATGACCTAGAGGCAATAATAAATGTTATTGATTATCTCCCTGTTCATAATTATGTTTATGTTCCATGCTATAACTGCTGTGTTTCCCGAGCCCGTATATCCATAAAGGCTCTGGGGAGAACCCATATGCACGTGTGGAATAATAAACGATAAATTGTATTCCTAGTCGTGCCTCTAAGAATAGCTCAAGTGTTGCATGATGATTATGTTTTCCCAATCATGGGCATGTCTATGCCAAGCAACTTTGAGGCCACAATGTCAGGAAGGACATTTGTGTTGAATCGACCCGAATTGATGTTATGCTATGAGATACATTCGTCACAAGTTAATGGTTTATAACACAGAGATAGTTAATGTTTGCATAATTCCTTAGACCATGAGAGTATCAAGTTTCTTCATGCTTGCTTCATGAACTTTGGGGTTTGTTAAACGTCATCCGTAACTGGATGGCTATTACGGCGGCTTACGGGTTCATGGGAAAGTGTTAAGTAACTTGATAGCTCGAGATTGGGATTTGCTCCTCCGACGATGGAGAGATATACTCGGGCCCTCTCGGTGTTACGGTATCCATCATCGTCTGGCCAGACACTTTGTGATTTGATCACGGGGATGCCGGAACACGATAACGAGAAAAGAGAACAATACCGGTAACGACGTAACTAGCATAGTGGACAAGTTGTTGATCCACGGGAATGCCAACATGTCTCACCTCGGGTATTTGTAACATATCGCGAAGCAACAGGAATAGCACACGACAACTGGAGGTTCACTCGAATATTTATTCGTGTGGGTATAGGGGTCAATATGGGTGTCCACGGCTCCGATGTTGATCATTGATCGGAAAGGGTTCCAGTCATGTCTATACTTCACCGAACCTGTAGGGTCACACGCTTAAGGGTCATCTATCTGCTGAATACTAGACAAGGAGTCTGAGAGAAAATCACCGAAAAAGTTTCGGACACCGAAAAAGTTTCGGACAGCGGAAAAGGTTCCGCAGAAAGAGGTCATCGGATGAGTTTCGATGAAACTGAAAAGTTGTTTCAGGGGATACCATAAAGTTAAATTGGTTTTGGCACATGCCTAATAATTCTTGGAGGGTGCCAGAATCATTCTGGAAGCTTTCTAGAATTTTCCGGGATAATAACCGGATATGCTCCGGAGCTGCCGGAACCACTTCAGATGCTTTTCGCAGACGAAAATCACTAAACCGGAATTGTTTCGGAACGCGTTGAAAATAATTTTGGTGGGTACTGGAAATGTTCTAAGCCCACACAAATATTTTCAGTTCGAACGGACGCTGAAAAATGTCGTCGTGAATAGTGAAAATCAGCTTTATGGTTACTTTATGGGAAGCCACCTTTTGGGGCTTTGCTCCAAAAGATCTTGGGGATGACATGGATGGATAGGAGCCATTTTTTGGGCCCCTCATGGGGGTGTGGCCGCCCACATGGGGTATCCCCCTTGGGGACCCTCTTGTTCATTGGTTTCACTCCTAGGTCCTTGTGGAAGGCCTTCATTCATGTGCATTTTGGGTTTTTGTGTGAAACTACCCTACCCCTTGGGATTTCCTATAAATAGAGGTGGAGGGGCAGCCCTCCACACTCATCCCTTCTCACATACAAGTGCCATGCATGATCTGGCTTCTCTCTCCCTCCCAGCGAAATAGTTTCATAGAGCCGAAAGGCTGTCTGGGTTCCGGTGGGAACTAGTTCTGGACGGCGAAGCCCTGCCGGATAGATGACACCGTATGTGTGCAACTCTGTAGAGAGATCATAGTTTCGGTCTTAGTTCGTGAGTGCCTCCCGAAGGGCTGTCCGTGTGACCCTCCGAGTTTCGAAGGTCCTCCCGAAGGGCTGTCCGAGTGACCGTTCGAGTTTCGAAGGTCCTCCCGAAGGGCTGTCCGCGACACCGTCCGGGGGGCTGTTCGACTGCCTCCCGGAGGGCTGTCTGAGGAGCAGATGAGGGTATACATCCTCCCGGTTGGGAGGTTGTAAATCCTAGCTGCGGGGATCTGCACCGCCGATTGTCATCGACTCTACTTCCCGCTGCGCTACGAGTCGGTAACGAAATAGATCAAACCATGTATGCAGTCTCCATAGTGGTCCTGGGCTGGTGTGTAGGTCGGAAAATTTTTGTTTTCTGCTGCGTTACCCTACAGTGGCATCATGAGCCGTGCTATGCGTAGATGCAGGTTGCGATCTAGAATACATAGAGATGTATGGGTATTGCATAATATAATTAGGTGGTAGATGAGATCTATTGCTGAAAATTATTTATACGGGTGACAGATGAAATCTGTTACCCGATGTTCTTGTTGCTTCCCTAGAATTTGCGTTTGCTCAATCTCGAGACAGCATGGTGGAATTTGACAAAGTTCTGGCAATCCGTGATCTTGATTGATCATGGAAGTGCTATCAGCTCTTTGGGTTCTACCATAGTCAAAAGAAAGATGAAATTCGCAGACGACAGGGCAATGCAGATATGATCTGCACGGGGGTCATGCGTATGACGAAGTTTAGTATGGGGTTCGAGATTTTATTGTCTCGTGCTTCATACACCCTGCAAAGTTAATCTAGCGACATGAACTATCATACTTGATGATGAACGTTGGTCGCTGCGGTTTAAGTCAAAACCTTAGAAGCCACGTAAAATAAATTTTGCATAAACCTATTAGAGGCGTCTAACTTGGTTTTGCAGGATGTGCATGTGATGTGGTATAGCAGTGCTCATACTAATTCGATTATGTATGAGATGACTATATGATGTAATTTGATTAACATGACCTGCGTGTCATGGTTCGGCATGATGGTTGGAGCCATATGATTGCACTTTAATGACCTGCGTGTCAACCTTAAGTAATGCATTAATTTTATAAGCTATGGAGATAGCAATATTATCTGGTGCATCGACAAGGTGGTGGCAATCTTCGCGAAGGTGAACACCAACACGAATGCCGAAGACGAAGAAATCAAATACTTCTCCGTCAGAAAGGGCTATACCATATCATGATATTATGAATTGCCTGAGATGTTTATCCCTTATGTTGCACCCTTCTTGATTGCGCGGTAGTCGCTTTTTATTAGGGTGATCTCTCACAAAAATACCAAGTAGTTAGTGTTCTCCCAAGTGTAGCACCGTCACGGCACCTATCTTTTCGGGGTGCGCCGTGTCACACGGGTACGAACGATTAGAGAAGTGTGAGGCGGGTGAGTTGAGACCTCGCAGCGAGATCACTTGGTTGTCTTGACGTTCAGGCATGACCGTCATGAGCTCGGAACACACGCATCGAAAGATGAACAAGAGTCACATAGAGATGTGATTGGCAAGTTGGCCTACCGGTTGAGATTTTTCGTCATCAGTGGTGTTACACCAATGGCGAACAATTGAAATGTGGGTCTTGTATCACTCACAATCAATTTTGAGAGATATTGATTTGAGTGGGAGCGCACTGTTGAATTAACATGTTTAATTCTTAGTGCAATTAATTATGAACATTGTCTAAGTGTTATATGCAAAATAGTTGTAGAATAACGTCTCGCGTTTCCACCTTCCCTATTAAAATTGAATAGCTGTTAAATATCTGGTTAAAACTTTATGATTGATAACGTAATATGAGGATTGTCCTCAAAAGTGCCGATAAGGACTTTGTCCTATCGCATGCTTTCCGTATCCTCCCGCTAATGCTATGGATCATGTGACTCTCGTCCTTCGATCCAAAAGCTAGAATTCTGTTACGGTCAAGTGAAATATGTTTGTTTCCATGAAACTCGAACTTCGAAAGTTTGGGATAGTTATGTGATATTCATGGAACTAGAAATTAATTTTCAGATACAAACAAAGGTTGAAAGATATGAAATATCCAAAGCAATGTTTGATTGCAAATTATTAGTAAAGTGTTTACTATGCATTAGACTGATAAGAGAGGGATCCAGAAGAACGCCTGTCATATAATGAAAGGTGAATAAAACAACAACTTAAACAGAAAGGAAGTGTCCAAAGGGTGTTAGTATGACTTACACGCCTAGGAAGTCCAGGGCTAACGCCACTCTTAAGTTGGGTGCTTCTTTTGCGAGTAGGAGAAATACTAAAAGTTAAACTGTTAGAAGTATAAAGGCAGAAAGAAAGATGACTGGAATATCCAGCTCATGTATGAATGTCATACAAGTTTTTGATGTATAGTAGGCTAGTCAAAGATATAGTTCTTGGGAATTATGGTTAAACATGTTAATCACTAATTCTTGGGTATTGTGAGTTAATCACAAAGATACCCACTCGATTGCATTCTGTTACGAATCAATGTAAGAGCTACTATGGCCTAAAAGGCTAGCCATAAATGAGGTTAAGGTATACACAGGGAACATAGTAAATGTTACTATACCTTCCATCGGTGTATTGCCATCTGTATTTATTTTCATAATTCATTTAGAGTTTTACAAACTCTATCCCATTGCATAAGGTATCTTGCAAGAAGGTTGTTCATAAGAGAACTTATGTTCGATGTTATGAATAACACAAGGGACATACTTTCATTATGAATGAGATGTATGTTATGAATATTCATAATAATACAATACCTCTGGGTTTACTTACATAATTCATTTTAGAGTTTCATACACTCTAGCCCATTGCACAATGTTTGTTGCAAAAGAGTTGTTCATAAAACAACAATTGTTGTTAAGTATTATGAATAACATGAAGGGACATGCTTCCATCCAAGATGGATGTATGTTATGAATATTGATGGTAATATAATACATCCATAACACTGACGCTAAATATCGCAAGACTATGAGAATACCACACATATGTGGCACTGTATTTGGTCACATTGGAGAAACCCGCATGGAAAAATTCCATTGTGATGGATTTTGAAGTCGTTTGATTTTGAATCATATGACACTTGCAACTTTTCTCCGAAAAGTGAAGTGACTGAAATACCGTTCACAGGCCATAAGGAACGAGCAACAAACTTATTGGTGATCATACATTTTGATGTGTGTAGTTCAATAAATGTTGTTGCAAGTAGTGGATTTATATATCTTCAGAAATGACTCAAGTAGATATATGGATATTTGCTTGATGAGACGTAAGTCTGGATCTTTTGAAATCATTCGAAAGGTTTTCAAAAATGAAGTAGAAGTTATTGTAACAAGAAAATTATGTTTCTGCAATTTGATTGCACAAAGGAATATATTGAGTTACATGTTTAGCGAATGTCTGATGAGTTGTGAAAGGGGTTTCATAACTTGCACTTCCCGGAACACCACTGCAAGTGAAAAGTCCGTGGAGATGTAATCTAACCATTTATGACATGGTAAGGTCAAAGATGACAGAAATAAATTTGCCATTATCCTTTTTAAAGTGATGCTTTAGAGACTGCGGCTTTTACACTGAAAAGAACTACATCGGGTCGGTTGAAATGAAGCCATGGTATGGTATGCCCAACCATGTTATATCTCTTCTTAACATTTGGAATATGGGGCTTGTGTAAAAGGTTACAAACCTATTCCAAATCAGACAAGTGCTACTTTGTAGGTTATACCAAAATGTTGGGTATTCCTCCCTCACTATACCGAGGCAAATAGTTTTGCCGCGAAACGGTGTGCTTTTAAAGAGAATGGTTCTTTCAAAAAGGTGACTGGCAGAATAGTGCAACTCGACGAGATAAACAGTATCTTCGTCATCAGATCAAAGGAAAGAGACCTTGGAAGTAATTCCAGAGTTTCCTACTGCGACTGATACGGAAGTCTCTACAATAAAATGTATGGACTTCGGTCGAACTTGCAGCTGAACCACGTAGGCAAAGCTCGTGCGAACCTCTCAGGTGCGCAAACGAGATATTGTTGTTAGACAACAATATACCTATGATACACACGAAGCGTTGATGGGCCCTGACTCCGGAATTGGCTAAATGCCAATACAACCCGAGTTAGTTTCCATATAAGTGATTCAAGATTAAAACCTTGATACACCTTTCGGAAGACTTAGAGTCTAACGAATATTTATGGAACTTAAAACTGATACGGATAAAAATGTTTTATCCATAAAGCTCGGCTTGTTGAAATAACAAGTTCAAGGAGTTGACTACAATGAGGTGGTTTCACCGTAGCGAAGCTTAAAGTCGGTTCGGGTTGAACTAGCAATTAATACATATTTCAATCATGAGATATGAAACATGGATGATAAAAGGATTTCCATCTGATGGAAATGAAAGCTAGGACTTGTATATGATACGGTCCAAAGTAATTTGTCGATCCAGAGGATGCTAGTAGGTATGCAAACTTCAGAGTTCCAGCAATGGACAGAAGAGAGCAAATGGAGTTGGAATCTTCGTGTTTTGATGAAATGGTCAAAGGGGTTTTGACTTCATCAATGGGTAACGAAGATGCTTATAATTCAAGAAAGTAAGTGGGAGCGTAATACTATTTCTAAAAACCTTATGTGCTTGGCACATTGGTAATTGGAAGTAAATTTCTTGACACGAATTAGGACTTCATTTGAAAATAGTTTTTTCGATGAAGTGCTTAGGCTAAATAGCCTCAATATTAGGCATGATGATCTATGGAGATAGATTTACCTAATGGGGCTAAGCAATGAATACATATTGACAAGATGCTAAATCCTTTTAGCATTTAAAACGCCAAGGAGTGATTCTTGCCGAAGTCACATGGAAAGAGTTTTTGCAAGACTCGGTGTCCCAAAACACTGATGAGTAAAATACATGATGGAGATTCCACACACTCTTGTGTTTGGATTAATCATGTATTCCATGGTATGTAAAACAACCAGATATGTCCGATACTCCCAAGGTGTTGCGAGTATGGATACCAAAGTGATCAAATTACTGATCATGGGACAACAGTGAAAGATGTCACAGAGTACTAGAGTAAGTACCGATGACATGGTTTTCTCGCAAGCAGAGATCATGAAGAGTTCGTTGTAAAATGTTACATCGATACAGTCTTCATCTTTTCTCCATGCAATTTTCGATTCAAATTAAGGGTTTTGTGTAACACACAATGTGGTGGCACAGTTAGTTGGAATTTGTTCAAACTAGTTACTGTGGCGAATTCTATAACAAGGGCTAAGTATGTTGACGCTTTAGAAGCGACAAAGAAGATGTTGACTCATATAGTTCATTCATGAACTTAGTATGGTTCCAAGATGGCTTTTGACAATGGGACACTACTGTAGATAGTTGCTCCATAACTCAGTCTGAGGAATCCAGGTTCGACCTGTGATTCACATACATACAAAGCCAAGTTCACACAAAATATGAATTTTGTGAAAACGTGAAAACGCGAGGACATGCAAAGATACAAATGGAGCTGAAGTCGTCAGATCCGTTCGACATCAGGCTATACCACAAGCGAAGCATATTTACACCGGTGTGCCACAAGTGTGAAGTGCATTAGCATAAGCTAGATTATTGTCTCTAGTGCAAGTGGGAGTCTGTAGGAGATATGCCCTAGAGGCAATAATAAATGTTATTGATTATCTCCCTGTTCATAATTATGTTTATGTTCCATGCTATAACTGCTATGGTTCCCGAGCCCGTATATCCATAAAGGCTCTGGGGAGAACCCATATGCACGTGTGGAATAATAAACGATAAATTGTATTCCTAGTCGTGCCTCTAAGACTAGCTCAAGTGTTGCATGATGATTATGTTTTCCCAATCATGGGCATGTCTATGCCAAGCAACTTTGAGGCCACAATGTCAGGAAGGACATTTGTGTTGAATCGACCCGAATTGATGTTATGCTATGAGATACATTCGTCACAAGTTAATGGTTTATAACACAGAGATAGTTAATGTTTGCATAATTCCTTAGACCATGAGAGTATCGAGTTTCTTCATGCTTGCTTCATGAACTTTGGGGTTTGTTAAACGTCATCCGTAACTGGATGGCTATTACGGCGGCTTACGGGTTCATGGGAAAGTGTTAAGTAACTTGATAGCTCGAGATTGGGATTTGCTCCTCCGACGATGGAGAGATATACTCGGGCCCTCTCGGTGTTACGGTATCCATCATCGTTTGGCCAGACACTTTGTGATTTGATCACGGGGATGCCGGAACACGATAACGAGAAAAGAGAACAATACCAGTAACGAGGTAACTAGCATAGTGGACAAGTTGTTGATCCACAGGAATGCCAACATGTCTCACCTCGGGTATTTGTAACATATCGCGAAGCAACAGGAATAGCACACGACAACTAGAGGTTCACTCGAATATTTATTCGTGTGGGTATAGGGGTCAATATGGGTGTCCACGGCTCCGATGTTGATCATTGATCGGAAAGGGTTCCAGTCATGTCTATACTTCACCAAACCTATAGGGTCACACGCTTAAGGGTCATCTATCTGCTGAATACTAGACAAGGAGTCTGAGAGAAAATCACCGAAAAAGTTTCGGACAGCGGAAAAGGTTCCGCAGAAAGAGGTCATCGGATGAGTTTCGATGAAACTGAAAAGTTGTTTCAGGGGATACCATAAAGTTAAATTGGTTTCGGCACATGCCTGATAATTCTTGGAGGGTGCTAGAATCATTCTGGAAGCTTTCTAGAATTTTCCGGGATAATAACCGGATATGCTCCGGAGCTGCCGGAACCACTTCAGATGCTTTTCGCAGATGAAAATCACTAAACCGGAATTGTTTCGGAACGCGTTGAAAATAATTTTGGTGGGTACTGGAAATGTTCTAAGCCCACACAAATATGTTCAGTTCGAACGGACGCTGAAAAATGTCGTCGTGAATAGTAAAAATCAGCTTTATGGTTACTTTATGGGAAGCCACCTTTTGGGGCTTTGCTCCAAAAGATCTTGGGGATGACATGGATGGATAGGAGCCATTTTTTGGGCCCCTCATGGGGGTGTGGCCGGCCACATGGGGTATCCCCCCTTGGGGACCCTCTTGTTCATTGGTTTCACTCCTAGGTCCTTGTGGAAGGGCTTCATTCATGTGCATTTTGGGTTTTTGTGTGAAACTACCCTACCCCTTGGGATTTCCTATAAATAGAGGTGGAGGGGCAGCCCTCCACACTCATCCCTTCTCACATACAAGTGCCATGCATGATCTGGCTTCTCTCTCCCTCCCAGCGAAATAGTTTCATAGAGGCGAAAGGTTGTCTGGGTTCCGATGGGAACTAGTTCTGGACGGCGAAGCCCTGCCGGATAGATGACACCGTATGTGTGCAACTCTGTAGAGAGATCGTAGTTTCGGTCTTAGTTCGTGGGTGCCTCCCGAAGGGCTGTCCGTATGACCGCCGAGTTTCGAAGGTCCTCCCGAAGGGCTGTCCGAGTGACCGTTCGAGTTTCGAAGGTCCTCCCGAAGGGCTATCCGCGACACCGTCCGGGGGCTGTTCGACTGCCTCCCGGAGGGCTGTCTGAGGAACAGATGAGGGTATACATCCTCGCGGTTGGGAGGTTGTAAATCCTAGTTGCGGGGATCTGCACCGCCGATCATCATCGACTCTACTTCCCGCTGCGCTACGAGTCGGTAACGAAAAAGATCAAACCATGTATGCAGTCTCCATAGTGGTCCTGGGCTGGTGTGTAGGTTGGAAAATTTTTGTTTTCTGCTGCGTTACCCTACAGAAGCGTGGAGGAGGAGCCGACGAGGAGACGCGCCGGCCGCCCTCGTTGATGACGATGCCGGGCTCGGCCTTGACGCCGAGCAGCGTCGGAGTGCCGGAGGAGTGGGAGGAGGAGCGGGAGGAGGAAGAGGAGGAGGACGCGCCGAACCTCCTTGGCGCCCATTGCCCGTCGCATCAGCGGTGCGCCGGGGCGGCCGCCCTCGCCGGGGGTTATGCCAACGGCGGGTTGTTGCCGCCCTCGAGGTGCGTCAGCGCGCCCTCAAGTGTGCGGCCGGGGGCGCCCCACCACAGGTGGCGCCCCTCGCTGTTCTTCACGCCGCCGACCACCGGCGCCCCGTTGGTGGACGCCAGCCGCTGCTGCTGGCGGCGCTCGAAGTACGCCGCCCAAGCCGCGTGGTTGTCGGCGGCGTACTGGGGGAGGGAGAGCTCGGCGTCGGTGAGGGAGGCGCGCACGATCTCGACTTCGTCGGCGAAGTAGGATGATTTGGCCACGGCGTCGGGCAACGGGGGAATGGGCACTCCCCCATTGCTGAGCCTCCAGCCCGTCGGCCCGGCGCGCATGTCCGGCTGCGCCGGGATGTTCGCCTGGAACAGGAGCCAGGACTCCTGTTCGCGGAGCGAACGGCGGCCGAAGCCGTTGGCCGCCGCCTCGTCTCCGGGGAAACGCTCGGCCATCGAGGAGATGGAGTGGCTGGGGAGAAGAGATCGGCGGCGGCGCTCGGGAGATGGAGTGGCTGGGGGAGAAGAGATCGGCGGCGGCGCTCGGGAGAGGGAGGGCTGGGGGAGAAGAGCTCGGCGGCGGCGTTCGGGAGAGGTGGAGAGGTGGCACTCATCACAGGCGAGCGAGGCCATATATAGCCGCGTCGCGTCCGTGTGTACGTGTCCGAGGGAGGGGAGGCGTCGGCGCGCCGCCCCGTGAACGCGCCGCCCGTGAGAAATTAATGGCAAAGCTGACCGGCGGCAGCCTTGCCATTGATTCCCCGCGGGAAACCGAGGCGTCGGGAGAAGACGAGGCGGGCGGTGTCGCTGACGCGGCTGGCCCGCGGCGCTTTCGCGCCAAATATGATTCGCCCGGCGCCCCCGAGCGCCCCCAGCGCGCCGGGTTCGGGTTGGGTCCGCCGGCGCCAATTTCGGCCCGAGCCGACGAAGAAAGGGCCCCTGGAGGCGTGACTGGGCCCATCTTTTGGCGCCGGTGGCCGAAAAATCGCTTGGGGAGCCTTGTTGGGGGCGCGGCTGGAGATGCTCTCAGAAGGCGGTTCTTGGAGGCGACGCTCCAGGAACGATATGTCGGTTCCACACCGTGGGGATATCCACGTGCGGTTACAAGTAGAGATTGAATTAACTAATTATATAAATTAATTAAATTCTAACACATAACTCCATATTGATATATCTAAAACATCTTGTACTAATGAATGGAGGAAGTTTTATAAAAATATTTATGTGTATACTTACAAAAACCCAATATTCACACATATACATAAATAAAAATAAAAACGCACTAGAAACACCCGATAAACAATAATAAAGAATAAAACTAATGCAAAGCTAAAAGGACAAAAAAATTCCAAGCTAGAATGAATAGAGGCATTGTTATTACCCTAAAAGAAGAAGAAACTTGGGAAAAAGTTGAAACAAATGATGATAAAACAATTGCACTGTTTGCACAATATGCAAAGATAAGTATATTATAGCGTAATTATCAAATAATGATATAATTTACACACTTGTTGCATCAGACTGAAATTTGTATGTTTATGTTCTATCTGGTGGTTAAATTATTAAAAAATAATCGTTTTCATGTGTCAAAATAGAATATATCTCACATCGAAGGTGTTGTCTCCCACACATGTGCGCATACACACTCGCAGGTCGGATACTGTTTGACAATTTTATAGGGTGCTTCATGCTTCATACTCACTCCGTCCCGGAAAAGTTTATCCCTCAAATAGATGTATAGCATCAGATATATCCATTTGAGGAACAAGCTTGATGGTGCTAGATACATCATTTGAGGGACAAACTTGGGACAAATTTTTTCGAACGGAGGGAATATCAGTATATTTTTAATTTTGCGTTGCGGATCTGTTCCACTTACCCGCAAAAAAAGATAAAAAAGATCTGTTCCACCTTTTTGATGCTTAATGAATTTCATATTCTCGGTAATTTTATTTCAGCGCACGTTCCGTTCTTAGTCATGCTTGGAGTCCTTGAGGAGAGCGCCGACTTCCTCGGCCTTCTCCCGGACAAGCTCCCACGTGTCTTGGACGTGCCGGATCTCCGTCATGGCTCCGCCCACGGCCATACGGATAACAAACTTGCCGTCCACCACGAAGTGCGTCATGAACGCCCGCCCGCTCGCGTTCACCGCCACGAGGAGCCTACGGTTCAAGCCATCAACGGCATCGCCGTCGCCCTCGTGCCTTGGCCGGAGGCGGAAGGTCACGAGGGAGAACCTCGTCGGCGCTACCACCTCGAACCGCCCGTCCGCCTCCAGCGCCTGCTCGAACCACTTGGCCATCTCGACGTGCCGCCGTACGTACGCCCGCATGCCCGCCCCGCCGTAGCGGCGCAGGACCACCCACAGCTTCATGGCGCGGAACGGCCGCGACAGCGCGATCTGCCAGTCCTTGTAGTCAACCACGCCCGCGCCTGCACTTTCTTCTGTGACGTTGCTGAGGTACTCTGGGTTGGTCGACAGTGCGGAGGTGAGCGCGGCCGGGCTCGCCACCCACAGGCAGCAGCAGTCCATGTTGGTGAGGAACCACTTGTGCGGGTTCATGCTCACCGAGTCCGCGAGCTCGGCGCCGTCGATGTGATGCTGGAACTCGGGGCAGATCAGGGCGCTGCCGGCGTACGCGGCGTCGACGTGCAGCCATATGCCGTGCCTCCGCGCCAGCTCGCCGAGGTCCCGCACCGGGTCGACCGCGCCGAGCCCGGTCGTGCCGACCGTGGCGCACAGGTACAGCGGCACGAGCCCGCTGGCCACGTCGGCCTCCACCGCGTCGCGGACGCTGGCCGCGGTGAGGCCGTAGCCCGACGCCGCCGACGTCCGGATGACGCGGAAGTTGGACCGCGGCATCCCCACGATCCTCGCGCCCTTCTGGAACGTGGAGTGGCTCTGGTCTGAGGCGTAGACCACCAGCCTCAGGATGCCTTCGTGGCCGAGCCTGCTCAGCGCGCGATCGAGCGCGGCCGCGAGCGTGCATACCACGGCCTCGCAGGTGCTTCCGTGCAGCACGCCGCCGCCGCCGCCGAAGAAAAGGAAGCGGTCCGGGAGGCCCACCAGCTTGCCCATCCAGTCCATCACGACGCCCTCGAGTTCGGTTGCCACCGGTGAGGCAGCCCGCGTGAACGGTACAACGTTGAGCCCGGTGGAGAGCGTCTCGCCGGCGAACCCGGCTGTACTCGCGTTCGCCTGGAAGTATCCGAAGAACTTGGGACTCTGCCAATGCGTCAGTGCCGGGACAATATGTCGCCATACCTCCTCCAATATCACGTCCATCTGCTCGCCATTTTCGGGCGGCGCGTCGGGTAAGAGCGTACGGAGGCACCCTGGCATGGCCTCGGGCTGGACCGGATACGTGTCGACGTCGCGGTAGTAATCGGCGAGGAAGTTGATCACGGCGCACGACTCCCCGGTGAAGGTATCGGGGTTCAGTGAGGATAGCGCGTCAAATAGCGCTCCACCCGTCGCCATGGTAGTATCTGCGCTTGCTAAATCCGCGGGGTTCGCGTACACGTCAGAAGGAAACGGGTTGTTAGCTACTTTGTGATTGGTCTCAGGCTTCTGGAATGGTTACTAGTGTGCGCATCGTGCTTATATATAGTAACCCCTCTGTTATCAGATATATATAGTCAAATATAAGCTCAATTTTGTACCGGATCGGGTCATCCTATTAGTAAACCCATTTGGATGGATTTTTTTAAAGTACACCTACGACGTATCATAGTTTTGTAGAAGAGAAGCAAAATTATGTACAAGAAGATTGAGCACTTTTTTTTTGCGAACAAGAAGATTGAGCATTTTGCATACAAAGGCTCAATCAAGCACCCACTCCAAACACCAACAAAAAAAACTATGGTACAAGAAGATTTGGACGGCTTTATCATATTGGGATATTCTTGATCGATTGGATCGGATACGTAGAAATCTTTTTCCTTATGATAATGGATCTTCAAAAAGGGACTTTGTATCAACAAAGTTTATATTTCCATTTTCATATTCTAACTTTTGTATGAATCGGATGTATATTGTCGGAGTAATGGGCCACGGGTAGCCTAACCCGAGTCCCTGAACCTTTCAAGACATCGGGGCCGGCTGCGCTTCTCAGGACATCAAGATGAAGCGCAGCCTTCTGATGGCCGGCTGGCCCAAGCGGTCGGCTGCCAGAAGGCGGCTAAGCTCCAGAAGGCGGCACCAAGACGGGCCGACTCCTAGCAGGCGGCCTCCAGAGAGGCCGGCTCCTAGCCGTCGGCCCGCGGCGCCCTCAAAGTCTGCGCCTCCGTTAAAAAGACAAGACAGGGTGTGGCTACAGTATAGTCCATCACCCCCACGTCCAGGGCGAGGCGCGGCCGCAGTGCCCCGTACAGGCGGAGATCTCCGCACGACGCGGCACTGTTGCCACTCCGCCTTTGACGTCACTCCTGTCCGGCGGTGCCCTGCCCCCACGACGGCCTGTCGGTACGACCTGCAGGCGGCGGGCCCTACCAGGCAGCGAGAGCCCGGAAGACGGCGGAAGCCTGACCAGTCGGACCTGAGGCAGGCCGGCTTCCAGCAGGCGGCCCGTTCCTTCCTCGGGGCCAGTGCACCATTAACCAGATGAGGCACGGTGTGGCTACAGTGATCTCCCACCAGGCGGCGGGACTGTAGCCACGCTCCCCTGACCAAGCATGCGTCATTAGCATCGCGGCTACAGTAATCAGCAGCCGGCAAGACCCACGAGCGGCGGGAGCGGCCTGTCGGCTCCGTACCAGACCAGTCGGCGGGGCCCACCAGGCGTTGGGCCCCAGCAGCCGGCGACCAGAGACACTGACAGCTGGGTCCTGCACCCGACCAGATTACCATTGTACCCCTGGGGGGTAGGCCTATATAAGCCCCCCAGGGCACCCATGCAAAGGGTTCCGAACCAGTTAGAACTAGACTCACACATAGAGAGAGGAGAGGGCGAGCCCTGCCTTCTTCCACCTCTAGCATACAGCTCGAGGAGCACGATTGTACTCACTTGTGCATTAGTGATCATGCGGAGACCCCGCAGAGCAGGACTAGGGGTGTTATCTCCTAGGAGAGCCCCGAACCTGGGTAAAGTGCGCCGGCGTTCGTGTCTACGCCTCATCCCGCTTCCAGGCACCGGCGACGTTCTACTCGCTCCAACCATGATAAGCCATCCATTGGCATATGTCGCACCCAACCCCCGAATTTGGCGCCCACCGTGTGGCGAGGTGCACCGTCTCCCGGAGACCTGATCTGGACGGGAACCTTGTTCCTTCCTGGCGAGCACAGCCAGCCCGGCACACCAGACGGCGTCTGCGCCGATGCGCTGCACGGCGCAGAGGTCGCCTGTGCGGCGAGCTGCCTCGCCGATCTTGTTGGCGAGATTCGCCTCTCTAACGAGCCCGCATCTGATGCAGGCACAGAAGGCCCCGAGAGCTGCCTCGTCAGCCTCCTCTATCAGCTCCATGTCGCCAGCGAGCCTGCTGTGGACTTGGAGTCGGTTGGCTCCACCGACCCGATGCTTGTGGACTCCGACACGGCATCGCTTGATGCATTCCCCACCAACGTGGTGGTCTACGACGAACCGCTTCCTCGCGCGGACGGCGGCGGCAGCACCGTCATGGAGGTGCTCGTCATCAGCCACGGCGAGCACTCTGGCGGAGATGGCCAGGATCCGTTGCAGGCGGCGATGCAAGACCTGACTACGCCCATCCCGGAAGACGCCGACGCTGAGACGCGGGAGGCACGCTGTGTCCAGCTCGTCGAAAGCGCCAACCGGCTGGCCAGCATGAGACGCCTTTCGGAGGCCTACCAGCATGAGATGGACTGAGCCATCGGCGGCACGCCGGCTCCTGGTGGGCCTAGCCGCATTGGCCTGATGCGGCAGCGTGGCGCGACCATCGCCAGCGTGTTTGGGACAGATCGTCCCGTCTACGCCACGCCCGCAGAGAACATACGAGCCGCCCAGGCGGCAGCAGACGAGCTAGACAAGCTCGAGGGCGACGAGCGTCGCCACATGACGGAGCGCGTCCAGCAGGTCCTAGACGCGGCTGCTGAGCAGCAGGAGGCCGGCTGCCGCACTGAAGTGCCCAACCGGCGAAACGATGATCCGCCTCCTCGCCCAGATCAGAGCGCGACATCCCGGACGCCGACTGGTGGCGTCCGCGGGAGAAGAGACAAGGAGCCGGCTACCAGCCGCAGCCGGACTCGCATCACTATCGAGCGCGACCAAGACAGCTGCCCAAGAGCAGTGGAACGACGGGATGACTGTCCACCTCCCCCTCGCAGGGAGAGGCGCGCTTCCCCGCCGCCTGGTTACCACCCGACACTCGGCGACTGCCTTGGCCGCCGGGAAGGAGTCGGAGAGAACGACGCCCGCCACTGGATCGCCTTGTTTTGGCCCCCGCATCCGAGATGAGCCCTTCCCCAAAGGGTCCACGCTCCCGAGAGATACGCCCAAGTACACCGGCTGCGTGAAGCCGGAAGACTGGCTGGTCGACTACTCCACAGCCGTCAGCATCGCAAACAGCAACAAGCGCGTAGCCGTGAAGTACGTCCCGCTCATGCTCCAGGGCACAGCTCGGACATGGCTGAACAACCTAAAGCCCCGCACAATCAACAGCTGGCTCGATTTCACCGAAGCCTTCATCCGCAACTTCACCAGCACGTACAAGCGGCCGCCCAAGCCTCGCCAGCTCTCCTTATGTGTCCAAGGCCCCAACGAGTCGACTCGCGACTACCTCACGCGTTGGGCCGAGCTGCGCAACTCCTGCGAGGGCGTGCACGAGGTGCAGGCCATCGAGTACTTCACTGCCGGGTGCCGAGAAGGCACCCTCTTCAAGCACAAGCTTCTCTACGACGAGCCGGCGACCCTCGATGAACTACTGATCATAGCAGACAAGTACGCCACGGCCGACTCCTCCATGAAGGCGGAAATCCAAGTTGACACATCTGGCAAAGTGGCTCCTCAAGCTCCTCGGACTCCGGCTGGCGATACCAGTCGGCGTCAGCAACCGAATGACAACAAGCGCAAGGCCACGCAGCCGGCTTCCACAATCCGGCAGGTGGCGACAGTCGAAGATCAACAGCCAAAAGGGCAGCCTCCACCCAAGCGTCAGAAGGGCGACAAGCCCAACTGGCTGGCTGCCTCATACGAGCAGACTCTTGATGCACCCTGCAAGTTCCACAGCGGCGCGAAGCCGTCCAACCACACCACTCGAAAATGCCACTAGCTCACCAGGATCGCCAAGGGTGATGGACTCCTGCCTCCTCCGCCTGCCAGCCCGCCGCCTCCTCCTCCCCAGCAGCCGGCGGCTCGGCCTGTCGGCGTAGTACAAGATGAGTATCCTGAAGAGCATGGAGCTTATGTCGTGTTTACCAGCGTGGCCGATGACAAGCACAGCAGACGGCAACGGCAACAAGAAGTAAATGCAGTAGCATCAGAGACCCCGCGAGCTCATGCATTGGTCCGAGAAGCCTATCAGTTGGAGCAGAGCTGACCACCCGGAGGTGATGCCCTCTCCTGGTTCTTATGCTTTGGTCTTAGATGCCACCTTCGCAACAGAGAAGCGGGCTGCTCGCTTCTCCCGAGTCCTGATAGATGGCGGCAGCAGCATCAACATCATGTACCGAGATACTATGGAGAAGTTAGGAATCAAACAGAGGCAGCTTCAGCCCAGTCGGACTGTATTCCATGGCATAGTTCCTGGCCTTTCCTCCTCACCAATCGGCAAGACACAGATAGATGTCCTCTTTGGGGACAAAGATCACTTCCGCCGAGAGCCAGTCTGGTTTGAGGTGGTGGACCTTGAGAGCCCCTACCATGCGCTACTTGGCCGACCTGCTCTGGCCAAGTTCATGGCGGTCCCCCACTATGCTTACCTCAAAATGAAGATGCCGAGCACCAAGGGAATCCTGACCATAACAGGAGACTACAAGAATTCGTCCGCCTGTGCGGCAGATAGCAGCCGACTAGCCGAGTCCCTTGTGATTGCAGCAGAGAAGCGGCTCCTTGACCGGGTTGTGGCAATGGTAGGCAAGCAGTCGGAAATGTCACCCAACCCCAAGGAGTCGGAAGCTGAGGGCTCGTTCAAGCCGGCAAAAAAAACAAAGAAGATACCCTTGGACCCGGAGCACCCGGAGAGGCATGCTGTCATAGGTGCAAACCTCGACAGCAAATAGGAAAGCGAGCTCGTCGATTTCGTTCGTGAGAATCGGGACATCTTTGCATGGTCTCCCAAGGACATGCCGGGTGTTCCGACGGATTTTGCCGAGCACAAGCTACATGTCCGACCTGATGCCAAGCCAGTCAGGCAGCCCTTGCGCCGCCTGTCAGAAGAGAAGAGAAGAGTTGTTGGAGAGGAGATAGCCCGGCTTCTAGCAGCCGGCTTCATCATGGAAGTGTTCTTTCCAGAATGTTTAGCCAGCCCAGTCCTTGTACTGAAGAAGAATAAGCAGTGGCGCATGTGTATCGACTATACCAGCCTCGACAAAGCTTGCCCCAAAGATCCCTTTGCCCTGCCAAGAATTGACCAAGTGATAGACTCCACAGCCGAATGCGAGCTGTTGAGTTTTTTGGATGCATATTCAGGTACCATCAGATCAAGCTGAACCCGGCCGACAGGCTGAAGACCGCCTTCATCACACCATTCAGAGCCTTCTGCTACTTGACCATGACGTTCGGCTTGAGGAATGCCGGCGCCATGTTTCAACGTTGCATGCAGAAGTGTCTCCTCAAGCAACTCAGCAGAAACGCCCATGTCTATGTGGACGATATTGTGGTGAAGACGGAGAAGCGCGGCACGCTGCTAGAAGACCTCAAGGAAACCTTTGAAAACTTGCGCCGATTTCAAATCAAGCTCAACCCGGAGAAATGCGTCTTTGGAGTACCAGCCGGCTAGCTTCTTGGCTTCCTGGTCTCAGAGCGCGGCATAGAGTGCAACCCTGTGAAGGTCAAGGCCATCGAGAGGATGGAGGTGCCCACCCGACTGCTGGATGTGCAAAAATTCACCGGCTGCTTGTCATCCATCAGCCGTTTAATCAGTCGGCTAGGCGAGAAGGCTCTTCCCCTGTACCAGCTCAGGAAGACCACTTTTTTTGAGTGGAACGATAAGGCGGACGAAGCTTTTCTCCAGCTCAAGAAAATGTTGACCATTCTGCCTGTCTTGGCGTCTCCGACTGACAAGGAGCCCATGCTTCTCTACATCGCCGCCACCAGCCGGGTGGTCAGCACAGTCATAGTTGTAGAGTGCAAGGAAGAAGGCAAAGCACTACCAGTCCAGAGGCCGGTGTATTACCTGAGTGAAGTGTTGTCCGCCTCCAAGCAGAACTACCCCCACTATCAGAAGATGTACTACGGCGTGCATTTTTCCGCCAAGAAGTTGAAGCCATACTTTCAAGAACACCCAATCACCGTGGTCTGCACTGCTCCACTTGCCGAGATCATTGGACGCTGAGATGCTTCAGGCCGAGTGGCCAAATGGGCCATAGATTTGGCCCCCTACACCATCTACTACCAGCCTCGCACCGCCATCAAGTCACAAGCACTGGCCGACTTCCTCGTCGACTGGGCCGAGACGCAGTACCTTCCGCCAGCGCCAGACTCCACTCATTGGCGAATGCACTTTGATGGTTCCAAGATGCGCACCGGTTTGGGAGCCGGCATCGTCCTCACCTCTCCCAAAGGCGACAAGCTCAGATATGTGCTACAAATCCACTTTGCCGCCTCCAACAACGTTGCTGAATACGAAGCACTCATTCACGGGCTCCGGCTTGCCAAGGAACTCGGCATTCGCCGGATCCTGTGCTATGGTGATTCTGACTTGGTGGTCCAGCAGTCGTCAGGCGACTGGGACGCCAAGGACGCAAATATGGCAAGCTACCGCTTCCTTGTACAACAACTCAGTGGATACTTCAAAGGGTGCGAGTTCCTCCAAGTGCCAAGAAATGACAATGAGCAAGCCGATGCTTTGGCACGGATTGGCTCTACCCGGCAAGCAATACCAACCGGCATCGCCCTGCAACGCCTCCTCAAACCATGTGTCAAGCCATCGCCAGAGTCAGATTCCATCTTCGCGCCGGCTCCCCCTGAAGCAGTCGGATCCGACATGAGGACCCCAGCAGTCGGCGCGGGGAATTCGGCAGGCGGCTCGGGGACTGCAGCAGCCGCACCCGGCTCGGGGACTTCAGAACCCGGCCCGGGGACTGCAGCAGTCGGCCCGGGGACTTCATCGATTCAGCAAGCGGTAGCCGACTCCAACCTGCCGCCTCCCGGCCCAACCGCCCTCGTGCAAATTACAGTTCTGACAGTCGAAGAAATAGCAGCACCTTCATGGGCTCAGCCCATCCTCAACTTTCTGGTGAACAAAGGGCTGCCGACTGATGAGATCTCGGCCCAGCAAGTGCAACGCTGGGCAGCAGCGTACACCACTGTCAACAGAGAACTTGTGAGGCGCAGTGTCACTGGTGTGTACCAGCGGTGCGTGGAGCCGGAGCAAGGCCAAGCAATCCTCAAAGATATCCACCAAGGCAAGTGCGGTCACCACGCGGCTTCAAGATCACTTGTTGCAAAAGCTTTCCGCCATGGTTTTTTCTGGCCGACTACTCTAGAAGATGCCAAAGACTTGGTCCAGAAGTGTAAAGGGTGCCAGAAGTTCCGCTCCAAGCCAAATTTGCCGGCTTATGCACTCAAGACTATCCCCATTGCCTGGCCCTTTGCCGTCTGGGGCCTGGACATGGTGGGACCGATCAAGACAGCACGCGGTGGCATGACTCATATGCTTGTCGCAGTGGACAAGTTCACCAAGTGGATAGAAGCAAAACCAATCAAGAAGTTGAATGGTTCGACTGCTGTGACTTTCATCTCCGACATCACCATCCGGTATGGCATACCGCACAGCATCATCACCGACAACGGCACAAACTTTGCCAAAGGCGCCTTTTACCGTTTCTGCGCGACGCATGGCATCCGACTGGACCTAGCGTTCGTTGCGCATCCGCAGTCAAACGGCCAACTAGAGAGAGCAAACGGCCTCATTTTGTCCGGCATCAATCCCCGACTGGTCGAGCCTCTGGAGCGTTCGGCCGGCTGTTGGCTCGATGAACTGCCGGCCGTCCTCTGGAGCCTGCGCACAACTCCGAACAAGTCAACCGACTTCACGCCTTTCTTCCTCGTCTACGGTGCCGAAGCCGTCATCCCGACGGACATAGAATTCGACTCCCCTCGAGTCACCATGTACACCAAAGAGGAGGCAAAAGAAGCATGAGAAGACGGCGTCGATCTGCTGGAAGAGGGCCGGCTGTTGGCACTCAGCCGGTCCACCATCTACCAGCAGAGCCTACACCGATACTACAATCGGAAGGTCAAGCCAAGATCCTTCCAATAGGGAGACCTTGTGCTCCGGCTGATCCAGCGAACAGCCGGCCAACACAAGCTCTCGGCACCTTGGGAAGGCCCCTTCATCATCAGCAAAGTTCTGGGCAACGACTCCTACTACCTGATCGACGCTCAGAAGCCCAGAGCACGCAAAAGAGATGACTCCGGCAAGGAGACAGAGCGGCCATGGAATGCAAATCTCCTTCGGAGATTTTATAGTTGATGCAGTATGTACCATGCTACCTTTTGTATTAAGTATGAAGACTCCGGGTCCCCCGAGAAGAGCTCGGGGACTGCCCTCTTTTATCTATATGATAAGTATTATGCCTATGAATGTGTTATTTCATTATTCCGCCTGGCACCGGGTTCGACCAGTCGGCCCGGGGGCTCGCCGCCTTGTACTATGTAGTGCTTCCTGCAGCCGGACAAGTAGTGTGTTGGCACTTAAACCTTCTCCTGCCAAGGCCGCAGCTCGCGCAGCGACTGTCCGGCAGGCAGGGGTCAAAGGCAGAAAAGGGTGCCCACATGAAAAATGGCTAAGGACCAAAAAGCATGTACATTGTTCAAGCCAGCTTCCCGCCTCACCGGCCGGCTGCCGAGCAGCCGGCCGACCGACTTCTACTTAACTTGCTAAACGCTCTAGTCGGCTAAGTACTTGCCTTCCCGAAAGTGGCTAAGTACTTGACCCAGCCACAGTCCGCAGAGCGTTTGTTCGGCTGGCAAGACGGCAACTGAGGGAGGGCGGCAAAGGAAAAATGCCAAGGAGCAGAAAGCAAGAAGAGATAGAACTCGGCAAAAATATTTACATATCAAAAGGCCCTTGGCCAGCATTCAACAGAGTTTGAAATACACCCTGCGGGTGGAATTGTGCAAATTTAACAAAGTTTGTCGAGACTGGTAAAACAGGAAAAGTAATGATAAAGTCGGCAGCCTAGGGAGCAGCTGGTTGGCAGAGTCGGTGGTGCCAGTTGGTGGAGTGGACGGTCGGTCAGTCTCCGCTTGGTCGCCTCCAGCAGTAGTCGGCGCGCTTGAGCGCGGCTCGTTGTTCGAGGCGCGGTCAAGCTGAGGCTGGCCGTCCGCTCCGACCTCTGGCGCATCTTCTCCGCTTTCCTCGTCCTCCTCGCCTTCTCCCTCGTCGCTGGAGTCGATCACCTCGGCCGAGTCCTCGTCGTCCTCCAGGTTCAGCAAAACGACTCCGGTGGCGCCTCGGGGCCATTCTTAGTCAGCTCCGGGATGAAGATGCTGGTGTTGGTGTACTCGGCGATCGCCACCGCCCGCTTGACAAGGTCACGCTCCACCGCTACCAACTCCTCCTGGGCTTCCTGCCGAAATGTGGTCAACTGGGCTTGATTTAGCCCAAGGTACCACGCCTTGATGAACTCGAGGGCACGGCGTGCTCCAGCCCGGGCCGAGGAACCCTTCCAAGCCTCAAGGCGGCTGGCTGCTACCTCCAGCCAGTCGGTAGCCCGACTGGGAGTGCGCGGAGCCGGCGTGTCTGGCCAGAGGGCGGAGATCGCCTGGGCCCCGACACGCTGAAGACGACGCAGCATCCGATGAGCCGGCCGAAGGCGAGCCTGGATGCTGAGAAGCTGCTCGCTAAGGGTGCGGGGGGCATCGGCAGCGATCTGTGCGCCCTCCGCCCTCCGTTCCCTGCGATAAGGCTCAATGGCCTGGTTGGCGGCGCCGGAGTGGCCAGGGAAGAAGTCTACGCGAGCAGAAAGCAAGTAAGGCAGAAGCCAGAAGCTAGAAGCCAGCCTGGTCAGCAGCCGACGGCTCAAAGAAAGAAAAAAGAAGAAACTTACCATCAACCATGTCTTCAATACTACTGAAGCCGGCAGTCAGCTGCGTCTCTTTGTCGGCCCAAGCGGAGCGTTCGGTCTCGAACTCGGCGAGGAGATTGGACTCTTTCACCTCCGCCTCCTTTTGAGCCTTTTGGAGAAGCTTCGCCTGCTCCGCCAGTTGCGTGACCAGCCGGTCATGCTCCTCGGCCAGCTTGTTGTAGTCTGCCTCCTTGGCATGCAGCACGGTGTTGGCTTCGCCCAGCTGCTGCTGCAGGGCGGCGTTGGCCTCTGCAAAAGTAGTAGAAGAAAAAGACGTCAACAATCAACAAGGAGAGATACAGTTGCCAGGGAGATCCGGCCCGACTGCTCAGCAGTCGGCCCGAATCTCGGGGACTATAGCCCGCGGGTGCGCCAGCGCGCCCCCGCAGAGAAAGAGGTTATCAACGATCGGCAAGGAAGGAATGCAGTTGCCGGGGAAATCCGACCCGACTGCTCAGCAGTCGGCCCGAATCTCGGGGACTACAGCCCGCGGGTGCGCCAGCGCGCCCCTGTGGAGAAAGAAAACGAAGAATTACTCCGGCTTTCCGACAAGTCGGCGGCCCGTTGGTCCAGCTCCCGGACATTGGAGTTGAAGGAGGCCGTGTGAAGGTTTTGATAATCCCTTAGTGAAGATATTATATGACATTAGCACTCGGAACTTGTCAATTAAAGTTCCGAGCCGCCTGCTCAGCAGCCGGCCCGAAACTCGGGGGCTACACCTAGTGGGTGCGTTGACGCGCACCACAGAAAAGTATAGAAGTATAAAACGAAGAAGTAAGGAGCATACCTGGATGGCCGCTCACGAATCCAGGAACGCCTTGTTGCACTGCTTGACGGCGTCAGCCTCAGCTCGGAGTTTGGCCTGGACGTCAAGGACCGCCTTGTTTAAGGCTCCTGTCCCGCCTCCCCGCACCCAGTTAGCGGGCGCGACGCTGGTCGCTTCGGCATCTGGAGCTTATGAGCTTGCGGCGCCGGCTTCCAGTGGTCGTGGCGCTGAGGCCGCCTTAGCGAGACGACGACGCGTTGGTGTGAGGGCTTCAGGAGTCGGGCCCGTCACCACCGCGTTTCCAGCTGGTGGCGACAGCGGGGCGGCCGGCTGCTTGTCTCGCCCCCCCCCCTAGATGGCGGTGGCAGTGGCACGACCACGTCTGCCATGGCGACATCGCCGCCCTCGCTCTCCATGATCGGGTACTCGTCACCGGCTCCCCCAGTCGGCGCCGCGAACTCTGGTGGAGGTGGCGCGGAGTTCAAGGGAACGACGAATAGCGGCTCTTGGCGGCGCGTGGCTTCTTCAAGCCGTTTCTTTGCTGCGGCGTCAGCCTCGGCCTCCGCCAGCTTCTTCAGCGTGACGACCTCCGCCTTGTCTGCCTCTGCCTTCTCCAGACGGGCGGCTTCCTGCTCCTCGCGCGTTTCGCTCCTGCGCCTCCCGGAGGTTGGCGGCCGGATCGATTCGCCGGGTGGTGGTGGAGGTCTCCGCCGACCCATTGACGGAGGCGGCGGCCGACTTCTCAAGAGAGAGCGGGGCCCTAAGTCAAGAAAAGTAAAGCGAAGAAACTCAGACAAAATCTGCAAGGAAGAAAAGCACAAGAAAAGATACTTACGCCGACACCATGGGAGGCGCCTTCGGGAGCTTCTGAAATTTGGCCGCCTTCCCAGCGGCCTCCTTCCGCCTGGTCGCGGCGGTCGGGTTCTTGGCCTTCTTCGGCACACTGCCAAACAAGGCGGCACCTTGTTTGCGCTTGCGCAGTCGGCGCGGCAAAGGAGCCCGCGTCCGCCTTGTCGCCCCCCCCCCCTCCCCGCGTGTGGCACGGCGCGTCCTCCTCCTCGAAGTCGTCCGGCCACGTCTCGACGCCGCCCCCTTCTTCGGAGCCTCCTTCTCCGTAGACGCCGCCTGTGGCATCGTCTTCCAAGGCGCCCGCCCCCAAGTCTGGGTCATCCACGTCGCTCACGGCCCGATCCGGCTTGTAGGCACCACCCGCCCCCATGATGGCGGTCGTTGCCTCGGACATGAAGATCTGTTTCAAAAAGCAAGAGGCCGACTGATCGATACACAAGACGGAATCAAGATGAAGTACCGAAGAGGGAAAAGATTGAAGAGCTTACGGCATGCAGCGGGTCCGCGCGGGAGTACGGCTGCTTGCCGAACCGCCAGGACCCCTCCGGCTTGAGGTCGGAGATCTCGTTCACCAAGTTCGCCACCTCAGTAGCCGGCATCTCCTTGGTACTCAACTGGCATGGGTCACGATGACCGCTCATCCGGCTGATCAAGTGAGGCCGGCCTTGGAGCGGGAGAACCCGGCGCACGACGAAGGCGACCAGCAAGTCGGACGCCTTGAGGCCTTCGGCATCGGTCAGCTCCCGGAGTCGGTTGATGGCGGTGGCGCCATCTGCTGATACGGGCTTCGGCTTGTAGCCCCAGTTGGCCCGAGGCTCAGCCGGTGGGCCGGCTTCATAGGCCGGCAGGTTGATGAAGTCGACTGCCGGGTCGACATTCTCCACGTAGAAGTAAGATTTCTGCCACATCTTGACTGACTGTGGCAGCTTGATGGTGGGGAAGACATTCTTCGGCGACGGCCAGCGCACCGCGATGAAGGCACCACACTGGGCCGCCTTCTCCTTGGCGGAGGTGCCCAGTTTGGTGTAAAAGAACGCTCCCCACAACTCGATGGTGGGGAGGATGCCGAGGTAGCCTTCGCACATCGTGGCGAAGGCGGACAACAACATCACAGTGTTGGGCGTGATGTGATGCGGTTGAAGATGATAGAACTCGAGGAACGAGCGGAGTAAGCCGCTCGCCGGCAGGCCAAAGCCACGGATGAAGTGCGAGCGGAAGACGACCCGCTCGCCCTCCCCCGGCGCCGGCAAAATCTCCCCCGCAGGAGGCACGCGCGCCTTCACGTAGCCCGCGCCGGGAAGGCGCCGCGTATCGCGGAGAAAGGCGATGTGGTCCTCGGTGACGTTCGACCCGTCCCAATCTCCTCCCCGCTCGCGCACCATGAGGAGCTCGACGAGGTAAATGGTGCGGTGGGGGAGCTAAGAATTGGCGCGGGGCCAAGAGGGCTCGGGGTGGAATACCTCGACGGAGACGAGCAGCGGCAGCACTCCGGCGTGGCTCGGGGGCACTGCAGCAAGAGGAGGAAGAAGGAGACGAGGACGGGGCAGGAGGGCGCGCATGCTCCGCCGCTCCCCCTCCTACCCCTACGTATAGCCGGTGGGCTATGAAGCCGAGGGGGCGAGGCGTGGGATCGTGGGATTGACTGTGCCCACGACCCCACGTCCCCACATTTATTGCGTGAGTTACTGCACGCAATAACTCCGCGGAGAAGCTCAACCGGCCGCCTCGACCGCAGCGGATCTGCTCGCGTGCCGAGGACCGGTAGTGGCGGGCCTAGCCTGCTGTCGCGTCCAATCGTGCGCGTGGGCTAGCAGGCTGGCCCGGCTGGCTGATGCCACATGGCATGCCCACAACGGACGACGGGCCTGGAGGCTTCGCTAGCACGCCACCTAGTTCCTGCCATTGCGTTCGAAGTTTCAGACAAATCCGTCTGGACGTGGCCGACTCCCTCCAGGCGGCTTGCCAGGAGTCGGATGAAGCTTCCGTCCAGAGCACCCGGAGAAGGAAACTGTTGAGGCTCCTCGGCTCCTCAGCCGCGGCGCCTCACCAGCTTCGGGGACTACTGTCGGAGTAATGGGCCACGGGTAGCCTAACCTGAGTCCCTGAACCTTTCAAGACATCGGGACCGGCTGCGCCCCTCAGGACATCAAGATGAAGCGCCGCCTTCTGATGGCCGGCTGGCCCAAGCGGCCCCTCAAAGTATGCGCCTCCGTTAAAAAGACAAGACATGGTGTGGCTACAGTGTAGTCCATCACCCCCACGTCCAGGGCGAGGCACGGCCGCAGTGCCCCTTACAGGTGGAGATCTCCGCACGGTGCAGCACTATTGCCACTCCGCCCTTGACGTCACTCCTGCAAGGCGGTGCCCTGCCCCCACGACGGCCTGTCAGTACGGCCTGCAGGCAGCGGGCCCTACCAGGCAGCGAGAGCCCGGAAGACGGCGGAAGCCTGACCAGTCGGACCTGAGGGAGGCCGGATTCCAGCAGGCGGCCCGTTCCTTCCTCGGGGCCCGTGCACCATTAACCAGATGAGACACGGTGTGGCTACAGTGATCTCCCACCAGGCGGTGGGACTGTAGCCACGCTCCCCTGACCAAGCATGCGTCATTAGCATCGCGGCTATAGTAATCAGCAGCCGGCAAGACCCGCGAGGGGCGGGAGCGGCCTGTCGGCTCCGTACCAGACCAGTCGGCGGGGCCCACTAGGCGGTGGGCCCCAGCAGCCGGCGGAGAAGCTGGCGACCAGAGATACTATCAGCTGGGTCCTGCACCCGGCCAGATTACCATTGTACCCCTGGGGGTAGGCCTATATAAACCCCCCAGGGCACCCATGCAAAGGGTTCCGAACCAATTAGAACTAGACTCACACATAGAGAGAGGAGAGGGCGATCCCTGCCTTCTTCCACCTCCAGCATACAGCTCGAGGAGCACGATTGTACTCACTAGTGCCTTAGTGATCATGCGGAGACCCCGCAGAGCAGGACTAGGGGTGTTATCTCCTAGGAGAGCCCCGAACCTGGGTAAAGTGCGCTGACGTTCGTGTCTACGCCTCATCCCGCTTCCAGGCACCGACGATGTTCTACTCGCTCCCACCATGATAAGCCATCCATTGGCATATGTCGCACCCAACCCCCGACACATATAGACATGTTTTCGTGTGTTTGTTCCCTTATTTTAGTCCGTATGTAGTGTATATTAAAATAATCAAAACATCTTATATTTGTAGACTAAGGAGTAGTAGTAGTTACCCATAATGAGTTCACAAAAAACCTAACCCAGATGGAGGTAGTACTAATTTGTTAGTATCCTTTGCATATTGCGTAAAAGTTTGACTATAGATTTATCTAGCAAAAAATAATTTACGAGAAAAGTAACTCTCACACCACATTTTTTTTTACATCATTACCGAACACATCAGGAAGCATTCGACCGCGATGCTTTGGATGCACTCGCAATCCCGTCCCGCTTCTCACGATTGTTGAATGACGTCCGATCTTTTCTGCTCACCTGAATCAGTCCCGTGCCAGAATCATGGCTATTTTTTACATGGCTTAAGGACAGTTTCTTCTCTTTTAATGAGAAAGATACATGCCAAAATTTCCCCCATGTTTTAAGGACAACATTAATTCTCAGTTAAGGAGAAATATACACTCCTATTTACGTGCATGATTTTGTTCGCATGATTTGTTAGAGCTAAATCCGGCATATCCCTTGGTAGGATATCCTAAGGTTGGTGTCTTGGGACAATGGTAACAAGGATACAGAGTTTACCCAGGTTCAGGCTCTCCGGAGGAGATAAAACCCTACTTCCTGCTTGTGCTTTAATGTGTTGGAGTGTATCGAGAGTACAAAGTTCTGAGGGATTGTAATGTGTCTATCTACGAGCCCAACCCCTCGGCTTTATAGCATACCGGGGGCGGGGGTCTTAGGGTACAAGGAACCTAGTCGGCTACGTACGAGGAGGTAGATTCATCCATGAATCCGGCTTCTTGTCTTGTACGACATGTCTTCCGTAATCTTCCTATTATCCACCATGGGCTGTCCAAAGTGGTGAAGGAACCGACAAGGGGTCCTTAGCCGGGCCCACCAAAGCGGCAATCGACATGGTGAGAGGCCCGTCAGCCGAGACGGAACTCCACACAAGGTATTACAATCTGATTTTTATTGGCCCACTCACTTTACGGATGCTCGTAAGTTTGTCATTTCTTATGATGAATATCAAAGAGTTGATAATATTGTAGACATGAATTGCCTATGAATTATTCACTTGTTATTGAACCATTTAATATTTCGGGTTTTGATTATATGGGACATTTTCCTTCCTCGCATGGGTACACTATATTTTTAGTTGTTGTCGATTATGTTACTAAGTGGGTAGAAGCTATTCCAAGTAGTTGTGATGATCATAATACTTCTATTAAAATGTGTACAGAGGTTTATTTTCCGAGGTTTGGAGTCCCTACATATTTAATGGCGGAATGTGGTTCACATTTCATTCAAGATGCTTTCAGAAAAGTTCTAGCTAAATATGATGTAAACCATAGAGTAGCATCACCGTATCATCCTTAGTGTAGTGGACAAGTAGAATTGAGTAACAAAGAAATAAAAGTAATCTTGCAAAAGACTGTTAATATATCTAGAAAGAATTGCCCTAAGAAACTTGATGATGCATTATGGGCTTATAGAATTGCTTATAAAAATCCTATGGGTATGTCCCAGTATAAAATGGTTTATGGAAAAGCTTGTCATTTGCCTCTTGAATTAGAGAATAAAGCTTATTGGGCTATTAAAGAACTTAATTATGATTTTAAACTTGCCAGTGAAAAGAGGCTATTTGATATTAATTCTCGGGGTGAGTGGAGAACAGAAGCCTATGAAAATGCCAAGTTGTTTAAAAACAAAGTTAAAAGATGGCATGACAAAAGAATTCAGAAATGAGAATTTAAAATTGGTGACAAAGTTCTTTTGTACAAGTCAAACATTTTGCAGGGAAACTTCTCTCCAAATGGGAAGGACCCTATATCGTCGATGAATTTTATAGGTCTTGAGCCATCAATATTAATAACGCTGAAGGAGACAAACTGAAAGTGGTTAATGGGCAAAGACGAAAATATTATATTCAGGTAGCCCCCAGTAACATTGATTCGGACGTTATTCAAGTAATCACACAGGAGGGCTATGATGAACCAAAAGTATTAGGGATCAATCATAGTCCTTTCGATAAGTAAGAGTGCCGAACCCAACGAGGAGCAGAAGGAATTAATAAGCGGTTTTCAACGAGGTATTCTAGTGTTGTATGATAGTTCTAACAGATAGTTTTGTAGAAAAGTAACTGGTAACAAATAATAAGTGACAATAGTAATAACATGCAGCAATGAGGCTCAGAAGTACTTCTTATAGTGAGAAAAACGTTGTCGAGGATACATGGGAATCTCGTCTGGTTAAATTCATCTCACATTCATTACTTTGATAAGTTGTTATGTGGGAGGACCAGTGATAGGGTGCTGTTTTTACTTGAACAAACAACTCTCTTATGATTAAACCCTCTCGCAAGCATCCACAACTATGAAAAAAGAATTAAGATAAATCTAATGATAGCATGAAACATAGGGATCCAAATCATCCCCTTACGGGATAATGCATAAACTAGGGTTTAAGCTTCTGTCACTCTCGCAACCTATCATCTTATTGGGAAACGTTGCATGGAAAACAAAAAATTTCTATGCACATGCAACGATCTATTCATGGAGATGCATAGCAATGAGGGGGAGAGTATGTCTATGTACCCTCGTAGACCGTAAGCGGAAGCGTTTAACAACGCGGTTCGCGCTCCAACCGATCAAGTACCGAACGTACGGCACCTCTGCGTTCTGCACACGTTCAGCTCGGTGACGTCCTCCGCATTCTTGATCCAGCAAGTCGGCGAGGTAGTAGATGAGTTCCGGCAGCATGATGACATGATGACGGTGATGGTGAAGTGATCTCCACAGGGCTTCGCCTAAGCACTACGAAAATATGACTGGGGGTGTAAACGGTGGAGGGGGGCGTCGCACACGGCTAGACAATAGTCTGGTGTGTGCTAGGCACCCCCCTCCCGCATATATATAGGTGGGAGGGAGGGAGGAGCAGCCAAAGGAGGCGCACAAGTAGGAGGAATCCTACTTGGGGTCCCTCCCAAGCCACGCCCCCTTTCCTTATTTGGAGTGTGGGGAAAGGCAGGGGAGGGTGGAGCCCCCCTTTCCTTTCTCCCATGAGAGGGAAAGGCAGGAGGGGCTAGCCCTCCCCCTTTCCTTCCCTAGAGCTGGCCATACAAGGGAGGGGGCGCACCAGCCCCCTTGTGGGCTGGTCTATCCCCTCCTTTGGCCCATAAGGCCCATAACTTGCCGGGGGGGTGCCCGGAACCCCTTCCGGTGACCCGATTCCTTCCCGGTACGTCCCGAAACACTTCCGGTGTCCAAATACCATCGTCCTATATATCAATCTTTACCTCTCGACCACTTCGAGACTCCTCGTCATGTCCGTGATCTCATACGGGACTCCAAACAACATTCGGTCACCAAAACAAATAACTCATATAACACTATATCGTCAACGAACGTTAAGCGTGCGGACCCTACGGGTTCGAGAACTATGTAGACATGACCGACACACCTCTCTGGTCAATAACCAATAGCAGAACCTGGATGCCCAGATTGGCTCCTACATATTCTAGAAGATCTTTATCGGTCGAACCGTTATGACAACATATGTAATTCCCTTAGTCCATTGGTATGTTACTTGCCCGAGATTCGATCGTCGGTATCTTCATACCTAGTTCAATCTCGTTACCGGCAAGTCTCTTTACTCGTTCTGTAATACATCACCTTGTGACTAACTCCTTACTCATTAGCTTGCAAGCTTATACTGAGAGGGCCCAGAGATACCTCTCTGATACCTGGAGTGACAAATCCTAATCTCGATCTATGCCAACCCAACAAACACTTTGGGAGATACCTCTCTCTATCTTCTGCCGTGGTTGGGTTTTGAGTCTTACTCAACTTCACACCTTGCAACACAGGCAAGAACCCTTTCTTTGACCGGTCCATTTTGAATTTCTTCAAAATCTTGTCAAGGTATGTACTTTGTGAAAGTCCTATTAAGCGTCTCCATCTATCCCTATAGATCTTGATGCCCAATATATAAGTAGCTTCATCGAGGTCTTTCATTGAATTTTTTTTATTCAAGTATCTTTTTTATGCTCTTCAGAAATTCTATATCATTTCCAAACAATAATATGTCATCCACATATAATATCGGAAATGCTACAGAGCTCCGACTCACTTTCTTGTAAATACAGGCTTCACCATAAGTCTGTATAAAACCATATGCTTTGATCACCTCATCAAAGCATATATTCCAACTCCAAGATGCTTGCACCAGTCCATATATGGATCGCTGGAGCTTGCACACTTTGTTAGCACCTTTAGGATCGACAAAAACTTCTGGTTGCATCATATACAACTCTTCTTTAATATCCATTAAGGAATGCAATTTTTGACATCCATTTGCCAGATTTCATAATTATAAAATGCGGCAATTTCTAACATGATTCGGACGGACTTAAGCATCACTACGGGTGAGAAAGTCTCATTTTAGTCAACCCCTTGAACTTGTCGAAAACAGTTTTGTGACAGGTCGAGCTTTGTAGATAGTGATATTACCATCAGCGTATGTCTTCTTCTTGAAGATCCATTTATTCTCAATGGCTTGCCGATCATTGAGCAAGTCCACCAAAGTCCACACTTTGTTCTCATACATGGATCCTATCTCATATTTCATGGCCTCAAGCCATCTATCGGAATCTGGGCTCATCATAGCTTCTTCATAGTTCGTAGGTTCGCCATGGTCTAGTAACATGACTTCCAGTTCAGGATTACCCTACCACTCTGGTGCGGAACGTGCTCTGTTCGACCTACGAGGTCCAGTAGTAACTTGATCTGAAGTTTCATGATCATCATCATTAGCTTCCTCTCTAGTTGGTGTAGGCATCACGGGAACATATTTCTCTGATGTGCTACTTTCTAAATTGAGAGAAGGTACAATTACCTCATCAAGTTCTACTTTCCTCCCACTCACTTCTTTTGAGAGAAACTCCTTCTCTAGAAATGTTCCATTCTTGGCAACAAAGATCTTGCCTTCGGATCTGTGGTAGAAGGTGTACCCAATTGTTTCCTTAGGGTATCCTATGAGGACGCACTTCTCCGATATGGGTTCGAGCTTATCAGGCTGAAGCTTTTTGACATAAGTGTCGCAACCCCAAACTTTAAGAAACGACAGCTTAGGTTTCTTGCCAAACCATAGTTCATACGGTGTCGTCTCAACGGATTTAGATGGTGCCCTATTTAACGTGAATGCAGCGGTCTCTAATGCATAACCCGGAAACAATAGTGGTAAATCGGTAAGAGACATCATAGAATGCACCATATCCAATAAAGTACGGTTACGACGTTCGGATACACCATTACGCTGTGGTGTTCCAGGTGCCGTGAGTTGTGAAACAATTCCACATTGTTTTAAATGAAGGTCAAACTCGTAACTCAAATATTCGCCTCCGCGATCAGATCGTAGAAACTTTATTTTCTTTTTATGATGATTCTCCACTTCACTCTGAAATTCTTTGAACTTTTCAAATGTTTCAGAGTTGTGTTTCATCAAGTAGATATACCCATACCTACTCAAATCATCTGTGAAGGTCAGAAAATAATGACATGCGCCGCGTGCTTCAACACTCATGGGACCGCATACATCGGTATGTATTATTTCCAATAAGTCATTAGCTCGCTCCATTGTTCCTGAGAACGGAGTTTTAGTCATCTTGCCCATGAGGCATGCTTCGCAAGTATCAAATGATTCATAATTAAGTGATTCCAAAAGTCCATCTGCATGGAGTTTCTTCATGCTCTTTACACCAATATGACCTAAACGGCAGTGCCACAAGTATGTTGCACTATTATTATTAACTTTGCATCTTTTGGCATCAATATTATGAATATGTGTATCACTATGATCGAGATTCAATAAACCATTCACATTGGGTGTACGACCATAGAAGGTTTTATTCATGTAAATAGAACAACAATTATTCTTTGACTTAAATGAATAACCATATTGCAATAAACATGATCAAATCACATTCATGCTCAATGCAAACACCAAATAACATTTATTTAGGTTCAACACTAATCCTGAAGGTAGAGGGAGTGTGCGATGGTGATCGTATCAACCTTGGAATCACTTCCAACACACATTGTCACCTCGCCCTTAACTAGTCTCTATTTATTCTGCAACTCCTGTTTCGAGTTACTAATCTTGGCAACTGAACCGGTATCATATACCTATGGGCTACTATTAATACTAGTAAGGTACACACCAATAACATGTATATCAAATATACCTTTGTTCACTTTTCCATCCTTCTTATCCGCCAAGTATTTGGGGCAGTTTCGTTTCCAGTGACCATTTCCTTTGTAGTAGAGGCACTCAGTTTCACGCTTGGGTCCAGCTTTGGGCTTCTTCATGGGAGCGGCAACTTGCTTGCCATTCTTCTTGAAGTTCCCCCTCTTTTCTTGCCCTTTTTCTTGAAACTAGTGGTCTTGTTAACCATCACACTTGATGCTCTTTCTTGATTTCTACCATCGTCGATTTCAGCATCGCGAAGAGCTCGGGTATCATTTTCGTCATCCCTTGCATATTATATTTCATCACGAAGTTATAGTAGCTTAGTGATAGTGACTAGAGAACCTTGTCAATCACTATCTTATCTGGAAGATTAACTCCCACTTGATTCAAGCGATTGTAGTACCCCGGCATTTTGAGCACATGCTCACTGGTTGAGCTATTCTCCTCCATCTTGTAGGCAAAGTACTTGTCAGAGGTCTCATACCACTCGACACGGGCATGAGTCTGAAATACCAATTTCAGCTCTTGGAACATCTCATATGCTTGTGGCGTTCAAAACATTTTTGAAGTCCCGGTTCTAAGCTGTAAAGCATGGCGCACTAAACTATTAAGTAGTCATCATATCGAGCTTGCCAAACGTTCATAACATCTGCATCTGCTCCTGCAATAGGTCTGTCACCTAGTGGTGCATCAAGGACATACTTCTTCTGTGCAGCAATGAGGATAATCCTCAGATCACGGACCCAGTTCGCATCATTGCTACTATCATCTTTAAACTTAGTTTTCTCTAGGAACATATCAAAAATAGGGGACCTATATTGCGAGCTATTGATCTACAACATAGATATGCAACAACTATTAAGACTAAGTTCATGATAAATTTAAGTTCAGTTAATCAAATTACTAATGAACTCCCACTGAAATTAACATCCCTCAAGTTATTTAACTGATACATGATCCAAATCAACTAACCCATGTCCGATCATCACGTGAAATGGGCTAGTCATCAATGGTGAACATATCTATGTTGATCATATCTTTTATATGACTCATGTTCAACCTTTCAGTCTCCGGTGTTCTGAGACCATGTCTGTACATGCTAGGCTCGTCAAGTTTAACCCAAGTATTCTGCATGTGTAAAATTGTCTTACACCCGTCGTATGTCAATGTAGAGTCTAGCTATCACACCCGATCATCACGTGGTGTCTTGAAACGACGAACTGTAGCAACGGTGCATACTTAGGGAGAACGCTTTTATCTTGAAATTAAGTGAAGGGATCATCTTATAATGCTACCGCCGTTCTAAGCAAAATATGTGACATGATATGGCCATCATCATCTTATGCTTTTGATCTCCATCTTCAAAGCATCGTCATGATCTCCATCGTCACCGGCTCGACACCTTGATCTCCATCGTAGCGTCGTTTCATTGAGGTCGTCACGCCAACTATTGCTTCTACAACTATCGCTAACGCATAGTGATAACGTAAAGCAATTACATGGCGATTGCACTTCACACAATAAAGAGACAACCATAAGGCTCCTGCCGGTTGTCGATATTACAAAACATGATCATCTCATACCTCAACATATATCACATCATACCTTGACCATATCACATCCCAACATGCCCTGCAAAAACAAGTTAGACATCCTCTACTTTGTTGTTGCAAGTTTTACGTGGCTGCTGCGGGCTTCTAGCAAGAACCGTTCTTACCTACACATAAAACCACAATGGTGATTCATCAAGTTTGTTGTTTTAACCTTCTTCAAGGACCGGCCGTAGTCAAATTTGATTCAACTAAAGTAGGAGAAACAGACACCTTTATGCAAAACTAGTTGCATGTCAGTCGGTGGAACCGGTCTCATGTGCGTGGACATGTAAGGTTGGTCCGGGCCGCTTCATCCCACAATACCGCCGAATCAAAAAAAGACGTCGGTGGTAAGCAGTATGACTATCACCGCCCACAACTCTTTGTGTTCGACTCGTGCATATCATCTACGCATAGACCTGGCTCTGATACCATTGTTGGGAAACGTTGCATGGAAACAAGAAAATTTCTACGCACATCCAATGATCTATCCATGGAGATGCATAGCAACGAGGGGGAGAGTATGTCTACGTACCCTCGTAGACCATAAGCGGAAGCGTTTAACAACGCGGTTGATGTAGTCAAACTTCTTCACGCTCCAACCGATCAAGTACCGAATGTACGGCACCTCCGCGTTCTACACACGTTCAGCTCGGTGACGTCCTACCCCTTCTTGATCCGGCAAGTCGGTGAGGTAGTATATGAGTTCCGGCAGCACGACGACGTGGTGACGGTGATGGTAAGTGACCTCCGCAGGGCTTCGCTTAAGCACTACGAAAATATGATCGGGGCTATAAACGGTGGAGGAGGCACTACAAAAAAATACACTTCCGTGATGATACATGTTTGTCACAGTAGGTCGCGTTTTCTGTCATGCATGTACATCCATGACGATTTTATGACAAAATCAAGATAGTCATACCTGTGCTGTCGTAGAAGTGTTCCATGACATTACCAAAATTATCATCACGGAAGTGTCCACTTCCATGACGATAAATCGCGCATCACAGAAGTGCTTTCGTCAAGGGTGACCGACACGTGGCATCCACCGTAACGGAATGTCGTTAAGCTATCGGGTCCGGTTTTGGATCCGATAAGCTGTTAACAGCCCGGACCAATGGGGATTTTCCACGTGTAAAATCATCATTGGCTGGAGGAAACACGTGTCAGCTCCGCGTTGGCACATGTGTCACTCATCCAATGGGCGAGATGCGCCTATGATATGTTGGCACGTTGACCGGCCCAAAAGTGGCCCATGAAGTTTAAATGGGCCGGCCCAACTAAAGGCCCACAAGATTTTGCTGACCATAATGGGCCGGCCCATTTAAAGGCCCACGAGATTTTGCGAACCATAATGGGCTGGCCCAGCTAAAGGCCCACAAGATTTTGCGGGCCATAATGGGTCAGCTCAGGTAAAGGCCCACAAGATTTTTGCGGGCCATAATGGGCCGGCCCAGGTGAAGGCGCACAAGATTTTTGTGGATCATAATGGGCCGGCCCAGCTAAAGGCCCACGAGATTTCGCCGACATTAATGGGCCGGCCCAGCTGTAGGCCCACAAGATTTTGAGGACCCTAGTAGGCCGGCCCATTAACTGGCTGCCATGTTTTGGGCCAAATGCCGACCCATATTTGATCCGGTCCATTAATGGCTTGCCACGTTCCGGGCCTAATAATGGCCCATATGAGATCTGGCCCGTTAAAAGCCTACCACGTTCTAGGCCAAATTACGGCCCAGATCAGGTCCGGCCCTTTAAGAGGCTTTAGGCTAAATTATGGCCCGTGTCAGATTCGGCCCATCAACTGGACGCTATGCTTTTGAGCCCACTTGCTAAAGGCCCATTTAGTAATTCGGCCTGATATTAGTTTCAGCCTGTTAAGGGCCTGCTTAACATTTCGGCCCTATATTAATTTTGGCCTGTTAAAAGCCCGTCATATAGTTGGGCCTAACTACGGCCCGGTTTGCATCCGGCCTGCTCGCAGCCGATAATCTGATTGGGCCAAACAAGGACTGAGAAAATTTCGGCCTATTAAAAGCCCGTGATTTGATTAGCACAATCATGGGCCAGGGTCCATTTCGGGCTGCTGCCGGCCCGTGAGCTGTTCGGCACGTTTCAGGCCCAACCTACTTCTCAGCCTCCTAAAAGCCCATTGAGTTTTCTTGCGAAAAGAGGGCCGGCGGTTTACTCGGCCTATTAAAGGCCCGAATCTACTAGTGGGCCAGTTTACATTTAGGCCTTTTAACGGACCAAGATGACGGGGCCCATGATGCGGATCATACATCGTGATTGCATGACGGCCCGATTATGTACCGTAATTTTACGGTTTGGCCGGTTTACTGCGAAGACAGGATATATATACAGTAAAATAAATGCAGCATCGTGAATAAGAAAAAACCTAGACTATACAATAAAGAAATTACGGCATATTACATCCACTGGGCACCAAAGTTCGCCACTATGATAATAAAGCACAAGCAGACAGCAGATTACATACACGGGGCATCAAAGATCGCCACCGGTGCAACTAAACACGCCGACAAAATAATATACAAAACTGACAACACTTCAATAGAGTTCAAGAAAGGTTAGCCCTGCTGGGGAGCTGCAGCGCAAGCAGCTGAGCAAGCTGATGAGACTGCGCTTGTTTAACACTTATATCCTCCTCACTCTGAAAGATAAACAAGCAGATAGATGACAGGTTTTGCACATAAAAGTATCAGTGCTGACAATTCATCACATTTCTTACTGACGAATAAAGTGACACGGTTTAAAATTGCATTAACACAATATGGTATTGTTCAGGTCAAGACATGGAAGGAAATGACATTGTGAAGGAGTTGGCAGCTTCACGACACCGCTGGATTATAGATCAAGAACTCATAAGTATCAATGGTTAGTGTGCTGTCAATTTATCCCATTTCGGATTGGCAAATAAAGAGACGGTTTAAATAATAGTAGAATGATATGACATTGTTCATAGTTAAGACATTGCAGAATATGACATTGTGCTGTAGTAGGTAGGTTCACCACACCACTAGATTACGGATCAAGAACAGAAGCATACATGCAGTGCAAAAGAAGATCACTTGCTCTGTATAGTTTAATTTACATGGTATGAAGAAGGAACTTGGTTGTACAACTGAAAACTTAAACTGAGAAGGACAAACTTTTGTTTATGAACTACATAATAAACTTTAAACATGCAATTTTATGCAAACACCAAAAATAAACAGCTGTTGCAGTCATGCCTAACCAAATATACACAACAAAGTTTGAAGGCTTGAGAAGGACAAACTTACATTATTGGTGAAGGCAGGCTCTATAAAGCCCTTGTCCATGCTGATGGGGGGGCAATTCAAGAAGTTTACCACAGAATCTTCTTCATAAGCATTGCCTTTATTCTACATTTTGTTAAGAGTAAATATAGATGTGACAATATAAGAAAAAATGGAGAATATCTAAGATAAGATGAAGAGTGATGCTACATAACCAAGTAGCTATAAATGTAAGTACAACGATACAGGCAAAAGGTACAGCCAAGAGCAATGCATTGCTAAACTTCTTCAGTACCATCGGTGTTATCCAACCTTATGGTAAGAGTAAATATAGATCTGATGTGTAGAAAATGGAGGGCAAAGGAAAATAAGCTGCAGAGTGATGGTAGATGAACAACTACTTGTCAATATAAGTACACTGATAAAGGACAGCAAGTACTTACAAGAACAATGCAGAGCTAAAAAAATTCATTGGCATTGGATATATTGTACACTAATGTAACCATTTAGGCAGATCAGATAATTTGGAGCGAACAATTGATAAGCAAGCTATCATGCATACTGCTGTCACATAATGAACCAGGTATGTTTGCAAGTACAGTCATACAGGACAACAGGTACTAACAAGAGCAAAGCAGAGAGCAGCATATTTGCGATATCCTGTCGTTCTTTTCAAACCGGAATTCTTCTTCGAGCAGATTTCCTGCAAAAAAGATTCGTAAGGCACATGCGGAAAAGTAGAAGTTCAAATTGTGTCAGAGTAATGGGCCACGGGTAGCTTAACCCGAGTCCCTGAACCTTTCAAGACATCGGGGCCGGCTGCGCCCCTCAGGACATCAAGATGAAGCGCCGCCTTCTGATGGCCGGCTGGCCCAAGCGGCCCGCTGCCAGAAGGCGGCTAAGCTCCAGAAGGCGGCACCAAGACGGGCCGACTCCTTGCAGGCGGCCTCCAGAGAGGCCGGCTTCTAGCAGGCGGCCCACGGCGCCCTCAGAGTCCGCGCCCCCATTAAGAAGACAAGACAGGGTGAGGCTACGGTGTAGCCCATCACCCTCGTATCCAGGGCCGGGCGTGGCCACAGTGCTCCGTACAGGCGGAGATCTCCGCCCGGCACGGCACTGTTGCCACTCCACCCCTGACGTCACTGCTAGCAGGCGGTGCCCTGTTCCCACGACGGCCTGTCGGTACGGCTTGCAGGCGGCGGGCCCTACCAGGCAGCGAGAGCCCGGAAGACGGCGGAAGCCGGCTTCCAGCAGGTGGCCCGTTCCTTTCTCGGGGCCCGTGCACCATTAACCAGATGAGACACGGTGTGGCTACAGTGATCTCCCACCAGGCGGCGGGACTGTAGCCACACTCCCCTGACCAAGCGTGCGTCATTAGCATCGCGGCTACAGTAATCAGCAGCCGGCAAGACCCGCGAGTGGCGGGAGCGGCCTGTCGGCTCCGTACCAGACCAGTCGGCGGGGCCCACCAGGCGCGGGCCTCAGCTGCCGGCGGAGAAGCCGGCGACCAGAGACACTGACAGCCGGGTCCTGCACCCGGCCGAATTACCATTGCACCCCTGGGGGGTAGGCCTATATAAACCCCCCAGGGCACCCATGCAAAGGGTTCCTAACCTGTTAGACCTAGACTCATACCTAGAGGAAGGAGAGAGCGTGCCTGCCTTCTTCTACCTCTAGCATACAGCTCGAGGAGCACCATTGTATCCACTAGTGCCTTAGTGATCATGCGGAGACCCCGCAGAGCAGGACTAGGGGTGTTATCTCCTAGGAGAGCCCCGAACCTGGGTAAAGTGCGCCGGCGTTCGTGTCTACGCCTCATCCCGCTTCCAGGCACCGGCGACGTTCTACTCGCTCCAACCATGATAAGCCATCCATTGGCATATGTCACACCCAACCCCCGAATTTGGCGCCCACCGTGTGGCGAGGTGCACCGTCTCCCGGAGACCTGATCTGGATGGGAACCTTGTTCCTTCCTGGCGAGCACAGCCAGCCCGGCACACCAGACGGCGTCTGCGCCGATGCGCTGCACGGCGCAGAGGTCGCCTGTGCGGCGAGCTGCCTCGCCGATCTTGTTGGCGAGATTCGCCTCTCCGATGAGCCCGCATCTGATGCAGGCACAGAAGGCCCCGAGAGCCGCCTCGTCAGCCTCCTCGGTCAGCTCCATGTCGCCAGTGAGCCTGCTGTGGACTTGGAGTCGGTTGGCTCCACCGACCCGATGCTTGTGGACTCCGACACGGCATCGCTTGATACATTCCCCACCAACGTGGTGGTCTACGACGAACCGCTTCCTCGCGCGGACGGCGGCAGCAGCACCGTCATGGAGGTGCTCGTCATCAGCCACGGCGAGCACTCTGGCGGAGATGGCCAGGATCCGTTGCAGGCAGCGATGCAAGACCTGACTACGCCAATCCCGGAAGACGCCGACGCTGAGACGCTGGAGGCATGCTGTGTCCAGCTCGTCGAAAGCGCCAACCGGCTGGCCAGCATGAGACGCCTTTCGGAGGCCTACCAGCATGAGATGGACCGAGCCGTCGGCGGCACGCCGGCTCCTGGTGGGCCTAGCCGCATTGGCTTGATCCGGCAGTGTGGCGCGACCATCGCCAGCATGTTCGGGACAGATCGTCCCGTCTACGCCACGCCCGCGGAGAACATACGAGCTGCCCAGGCGGCAACAGACGAGCTAGACAAGCTCGAGGGCGACGAGCGTCGCCACATGACGGAGCGCGTCCAACAGCTCCTTGACGTGGCTGCCGAGCAGCAAGAAGCCGGCTGCCGCGTTGAAACGCCCAACCGGCGAAACAACGATCCGCCTCCCCGCCGAGAGCAAAGCGCCACATCTCGGACGCCATCGAGCGCGATCAAGACGGCCGCCTAAGAGTAGTGCAGCAACGAGACGACTGTCTGCCTCCCCCTCCCCGCGGGGAGAGGCGCATTTCACCGCCACCTGTTGACCACCCGACACTCGGCGACCGCCTTGGCCGCCGAGAAGGAGTCGGAGAGAATGACGCCAGCCACCGGATCGACCGCCTCAACCGATCCCTGGCACTAGAAGAAGAAGACGAGCTCGGTCCGCCTTGTTTTGGCCCCCGCATCCGATATGAGCCCTTCCCCAAAGGGTTCACTCTCCCGAGAGATACACCCAAGTACACCGGCTCCGTGAAGCCGGAGGACTGGCTGGTCGACTACTCCACAGCCGTCAGCATCGCGAACGACAACAAGCGCGTTGCCGTGAAGTACGTTCCGCTCATGTTCCAGGGCACAGCCCGGACATGGCTAAACATCCTGAAGCCCTGCAGCATCAACAGCTGGGTTGATTTCACCGAAGCCTTCATCTGCAACTTCACCAGCACGTACAAGCGGCCGCCCAAGCCTCGCCATCTCTCCTTGTGCGTCCAAGGCCCCAACGAGTCGACTCGCGACTACCTCACGCGAGAGTGTGCATGAGGTGCAGGCCATCGAGTACTTCACTGCCGGGTGCCGAGAAGGCACCCTCCTCAAGCACCGGCTTCTCTGCGACGAGCCAGCGACCCTCGATGAACTGCTGATCATAGCAGACAATTACGCCACGGCCGACTCCTCCATGAAGGCGGAAATCCAAGTTGACGCATCTGGCAAAGTGGCTCCTCCAGCTCCTCGGACTCTGGCTGGCGACACCAATTGGCGTCAGCAACCGAATGACAACAAGCGCAAGGCCACGCAGACGGCTTCCACAAGCCGGCAGGTCACGACGGTCGAAGATCAACAGCCAGAAGGGCAGCCTCCACCCAAGCGTCAGAAGGGCGGCAAGCCCAACTAGTTGCCCGCCTTCTCGTACAATCAGACCCTTGATGCACCCTGCAAGTTCCACAGCGGCGCGAAGCCGTCCAACCACACCACTCGGAAGTGCCACTGGCTCACCAGGATCGCCAAAGGTGACGGACTCCTGCCTCCTCCGCCTGCCGGCCCGCCGCCTCCTCCTCCCCAGCAGCCGGCGGCTCGACCTTTCGGTGCAGTACAAGATGAGTATCCTGAAGAGCATGGAGCTTACGTCATGTTCACCAGCGTGGCCGACGATAGGCACAGCAGACAGCAGCGACAACAAGAAGTAAATGCAGTAGCATCAGAGACCCCCGAGTTCATGCATTGGTCTGAGAAGCGCATCAGCTGGAGCAGAAGTGACCACCCGGAGGTGATGCCCAATCTCGGTTCTTATGCCCTGGTTTTGGATGCCACTTTCGCCACAGAGAGGCGGGTTGCTCGCTTCTCCCGAGTCTTGATAGATGGCGGCAGCAGCATCAACATCTTGTACCGAGACACTATGGAGAAGTTAGGACTCAAGCAGAGGCAGCTTCAACCCAGTCGGACTGTATTCCATGGCATAGTTCCTGGCCTTTCTTGCTCACCAATCGGCAAGACCCAAATAGATGTCCTCTTCGTAGACAAAGATCACTTTCGCCGAGAGCCAGTATGGTTTGAAGTGGTGGACCTTGAGAGCCCCTATCATGGGCTACTTGGCCGACCTGCTCTGGCCAAGTTCATGGCGGTCCCCCACTATGCTTACCTCAAGAGAAGATGCCGAGCTCCAAGGGAATCCTGACCATAGCAGGGGACTACAAGAAGTCGTCCGCCTGTGCAGCAGACAGCAGCCGGCTAGCTGAGTCCCTCATGATCGCGGCTGAAAAGCGGCTCCTTGACCGGGTTGTGGCAATGGCAGGCAAGCAGTCGGAAATGTCACCCAACCCCAAGGAGTCGGAAGCTGAGGGCTCGTTCAAGCCGGCAAAGGAAACAAAGAAGATACCCTTGGACCCGGAGCACCCGGAGAGGCACGCTGTCATAGGTGCGAACCTTGACAGCAAATAGGAAAGCGAGCTCTTTGATTTCCTCCGTGAGAATTGGGACATCTTTGCATGGTCTCCCAAGGACATGCCGGGTGTTCCGATGGATTTCGCCAAGCACAAGCTACATGTCCGACCTGATGCCAAACTAGTCAGGCAGCCCTTGCGCCGCCTATCAGAAGAGAAGAGAAGAGTTGTTGGAGAGGAGATAGCCCGGCCTCTAGCGGCCGGCTTCATCATGGAAGTGTTCTTTCTAGAATGGTTAGCCAACCCAGTGCTTGTGCTGAAGAAGTATAAGCAGTGGCGCATATGTATTGATTATACCAGCCTCAACAAATCATGCCCCAAGGACCCATTTGCTTTGCCAAGAATCGACCAAGTGATTGACTCCACAGCCGGATGCGAGCTGTTGAGCTTTTTGGATGCATACTCAGGGTATCATCAGATCAAACTGAACCCGGCCGACAGGAGGAAGACCGGCTTCATCACGCCATTCGGAGCCTTCTGGTACCTAACCATGAAGTTCGGCTTGAGAAATGCCGGCGCCACGTTTCAGCGTTGCATGCAGAAGTGTCTCCTCAAGCAACTCGGCAGAAACGCCCACGTCTATGTGGACGATGTTGTGATGAAGACGGAGAAGTGCGGAACGCTGCTAGAAGACCTCAAGGAGACCTTTGAAAACTTGCGCCGATTTCAAATCAAGCTCAACCCGGAGAAATGCATCTTTGGAGTGCCAGCCGGCCAGCTTCTTGGCTTCCTGGTTTCAGAGCGCGGCATAGAGTGCAACCCTGTGAAGATCAAGGCCATCGAGAGGATGGAGGTGCCCACCCGACTGCTGGACGTGCAAAAATTCACCGGCTGCTTGGCATCCATCAGCCGTTTCATCAGTCGGCTAGCGAGAAGGCTCTTCCCTTGTACTAGCTCATGAAGAAAACCACTTTTTTCGAGTGGAACGACAAGGCGGATGAAGCTTTTCTCCAGCTCAAGAAGATGCTGACCACTCCGCCTATCCTGGCGGCTCCGACTCCTAAGGAGCCCATGCTCCTCTACATCACCGCCACCAGCCGGATGGTCAGCATAGTCCTAGTTGTGGAACGCAAGGAAGAAGTCAAAGCATTGCCAGTCCAGAGGCCGGTGTATTACCTGAGTGAAGTATTGTCTGCCTCCAAGCAGAACTACCCCCACTATCAGAAGATGTGCTATGGCGTACACTTCGCCGCCAAGAAGCTGAAGCCATACTTTCAAGAGCACCCAATCACTGTGGTCTGCACTGCTCCACTTGCCGAGATCATTGGAAGCCGAGATGCTTCAGGCCGAGTGGCCAAATGGGCCATAGATTTGGCCCCCTACACCATCTACTACCAGCCTCGCACCCCATCAAGTCACAAGCACTGGCCGACTTCCTCGTCGATTGGGCCAAGACCCAGTACCTGCCGCCAGCGCCAGACTCCACCCATTGGCGGATGCACTTTGATGGTTCCAAGATGCGCACCGGTTTGGAAGCCGGCATCGTCCTCACCTCTCCCAAAGGCGACAAGCTCAGATATGTGCTGCAAATCCACTTTGCCGCCTCCAACAACGTTGCTGAATAAGAAGCACTCATTCACGGGCTCCGGCTTGCCAAGGAACTCGGCGTTCGCCGGATCCTGTGCTATGGTGATTCCGACTTGGTGGTCCAGCAGTCGTCAGGCTACTGGGATGCCAAGGATGCAAATATGGCGAGCTACCGCTTCCTCGTCTAGCAACTTAGTGGATACTTCGAGGGGTGCAAGTTCCTCCATGTGCCAAGAAATGACAACGAGCAAGCAGATGCCTTGGCACGGATCGGCTCCACCCGGCAAGCAATACCAGCCGGCGTCGCCCTGCAACGCCTCCTCAAGCCGTATGTCAAGCCGTCACCAGAATCAGACTCCATCTTCGTGCCAGCTCCTCCTAAAGCAGTCGGATCCGACTTGAGGACCCCAGCAGCCGGCGCGGGAACTTCGGCAGGCGGCTCGGGGACTGCAGCAGTCGCACCCGGCCCGGGGACTGCAGCAGTCGGCCTGGGGACTTCGTCGACTCAGCAAGCGGCAGCCGCCTCCCGGGCCAACCACCCTTGTACAAATTGCAGTTCTGGCAGTCGAAGAAATAGCAGCATCTTCATGGGCTCAGCCCATCCTCAACTTTCTGGTGAATAAAGAGCTGCTGACTGATGAGATCTCGGCCCGACAAGTGCAACGTCGGGCGGCAGCATACACCATTGTCAACAGAGAACTTGTGAGGCGCAGTGTCACCGGTGTGTACCAGCGCTGCGTGGAGCCGGAGCAAGGCCAAGCAATCCTCAAAGATATCCACCAAGGCGAGTGTGGCCACCACGCGGCTTCAAGAGCACTTGTGGCCAAAGCTTTCCTCCATGGGTTTTTCTGGCCGACTGCTCTAGAAGACGCCAAAGACTTGGTCCAGAAATGCAAAGGGTGCCAGAAGTTCCGCTCCAAGACGCATCAGCTGGTTCTGCACTCAAGACCATCCCCATTGCCTGGCCCTTTGCTGTCTGGGGGCTGGATATGGTGGGACCATTCAAAACAGCACGCGGCGGCATGACTCATCTGCTTGTCGCGGTGGACAAGTTCACCAAGTGGATAGAAGCAAAGCCAATTAAGAAGTTGAATGGTCCGACTGCTGTGACTTTCATCTCCGACATCACCATCCGTTATGGCATACCACACAGCATCATCACCAACAATGACACAAACTTTGCCAGAGGCGCTTTGGCCCGTTTCTGCGTGAAGCAACGCATCCGACTGGACCTAGCGTCCGTTGCCCATCCACAGTGAAACGGCCAGGTGGAGCAAGCAAACGGCCTCATTTTGTCCGGCATCAAGCCCCGACTGGTCGAGCCTCTGGAGCGTGCGGCCGGCTGTTGGATCGACGAGCTGCCGGCCGTCCTCTAGAGCCTGCACACAACTCCAAACAAGTCAACCGGCTTCACGCCCTTCTTCCTCGTCTACGGTGCCGAAGCCGTCATCCCGACGGATATAGAATTTGACTCCCCTCGAGTCACCATGTACACCGAAGAGGAGGCAAAAGAAGCACGAGAAGACAGCGTCGATCTGCTGGAAGAGGGCCAGCTGTTGGCACTCAGTCGGTCCACCATCTACCAGCAGAGCCTGCGCCGATACTACAATCGGAAGGTCAAGCCAAGATCCTTCTAAGAGGGAGACCTTGTGCTCCGGCTGATCCAGCGAATAGCCGGCCAGCACAAGCTCTCGGCACCTTGGGAAGGCCCCTTCATCATCAGCAAGGTGTTGGGCAATGACTCCTACTACCTGATCGACGGTCAGAAGCCCAGAGCACGCAAAAGAGACGACTCCGGCAAGGAGACAGAGCGGCCATGGAATGCAAATCTCCTTCGGAGATTTTACAGTTGATGCAGTATGTACCACGTTACCTTTTGTATTAAGTATGAAGACTCTGGGTCCCCCGAGAAGAGCTCAGGGACTACCCTCTTGTATCTATATGATAAGTATTATGCCTATGAATGTGTTATTTCATTAGTCCGCCTGGCACCGGGTTCGACCAGTCGACCCGGGGGCTCGCCGCCTTGTACGATGTAATGCTTCCTGCAGCCGGATAAGTAATGTGTTGGCACTTAAGCCTTCTCCTACCAAAGTCGTAGCTCACAGAGCGGCTGTCTGGTAGGCAGGAGTCAAAGGCAGAAAAGGGTGCCCACATGAAAAATGGCTAAGGACCAAAAAGCATGTACATAGTTCAACCGGCTCTCCGCCTCGCCGACCGGCTGCTGAGCAGCCGGCCGACCGGCTTCTACTTAAATTGCTAAAAACTCTAAGAGGCTAAGTACTTACCCTCCCAAAGCAGCCAAGTACTTGACCCAGCCGCAGTCCGCGGAGCGGCTGTTTGGCTGGCAAGACGGCAGCACAGGGAGGGCGGCAAAGGAAAAAAGCCAAGGAGCAGAAAGCAAGGAAAGATAGAACTCGGCAAACGTATTTACATATCAAAAGGCCCTTGTCCAACATTCAACAGAAGTTTGAAATACACCCCGCGGGTGAAATTGTGCGAAGTTAACAAAGTTTGTCGAGACTGATAAGCAGGTAAAAACAAAAGATAAATTGGCAGCCTAGGGAGCAGCAGACGGGTTTGGCAGAACGGTGGAGTCGGTGGTGCCGGTTGGTGGAGCGGCCGGCTGGTTAGTCTCCGCTTGGTCGCCTTTAGCAGCAGTCGGCTCGCTCGGGCGTGGCTCGTTGCTGGAGGCGCGGTTGAGCTGAGGCTGGCCGTCCGCTTCAACCTCTGGCACTTCCTCTTCAGTTTCCTCGTCCTCCTCGTCTTCTCCCTCGTCGCTAGAGTCGATCACTTCGGCCGAGTCCTCGCCATCCTCCGGGTTCAGCCCGAACCACTCTGGTGGCGCCTCGGCGCCATTCTCAGCCAGCTCCGGGATGAAGATGCTGGTGTTGGTGTACTCGGCGATCGCCGCCGCCCGCTTGATGAGATCCCGCTCCACCGCCACCAGCTCCTCCTGGGCCTCCTGTCGAAACATGGTCAACTGGGCTAGATTTAGCCCAGGGTACCACGCCTTGACGAACTCCAAGGCCCGACGTGCTCCAGCCCGGGCCGAGGAACCCTTCCAAGCCTCAAGACGGCCGACCGCCGCCTCTAGCCAGTCGGCAGTCCGACTGGGAGTGCGCGGAGCTGGCATATCTGGACATAGGGCAGAGATCGCCTGGGCGCCGACACGCTGAAGACGGTGCAACATCTGATGAGCCGGCCGAAGACGGGCCTGGATGCTGAGAAGCTGTTCGCTAAGGGTCCGGGGCGTTGGCAGCAATCTGCGCACCTTCCACCCTCCACCCTTCGTGATCAGCCTTGATGGCCTGATTGGCAGCACCAGAGTGACCAGGGAAGAAGTCTGCTCAAACAGAAAGCAAAGAGCCAAAGTTAGAAGCAAGAAGCCGGCTCGATCAACAGCCGACAGCTCGAAGAATGAAAAAAGAGGGAAGCTTACCGTCAACCATGTCTTCAATTTTTCCGAAGCCGGCAGTCAGCAAAGCCTCCTTATCGGTCCAGGCGGAGCGTTCAGTCTCGAACTCAGCAAGGAGACCGGCCTCCTTTTCATCCGCCTTCTTTTGGGCTTTCTTGAGAAGCTTCGCCTACTCCGCCAGTTGCGTGGTCAACCGGTCTCGTTCCTCGGCCAGCTTGCTGCAGTCTGCCTCCTTGGCACGCAGCGCGGTGTTGGCTACACCCAGCTACTGCTGCAGGGCAGCGTTGGCCTCTGCAAGAAGGGAGAAAGAAAAAGGCATCAGCAGCCAACGGAGAAGAAGTACAGTCGCCGGGGATATCCGTCCCGACTGCTCAGCAGTCGGCCCGAATCTCAGGGACTATAGCCCGCGGGTGCGCCAGCGCGCCCCCGCAGAGAAAGAAGTTGTCAATATCAACAAAGAAGAAGAATAGTTGCCAGGGAGATCCGGCCCGACTGCTCAGCAGTCGGCCCGAATCTCGGGGACTACAGCCCGCGGGTGCGCTAGCGCGCCCCCGCAGAGAAAGAAAACAAGGACTTACTCCGGCTCTCCAACAGGTCGGCGGTCCGTTTGTCCAGATCTCAGACATTAGAGTTGAAGGCGACTGCATGGAGGTTATGATAGTCCTGTAATGAAGGTATCAGACAATATTAGTACTCGGAGCTTGCCAGTTAAAGTTCTGAGCCGCCTGCTCAGCAGCCGGCCCGAAACTCGGGGACTACACAGAGAAGTACAAGAAATACAAGAATCAAAGATGAAGAAGTAAGAAGCATACCCAGATGGCCGTACGCGATTCCAAGAAGGCCTTGTTGCACCGCTTCAGAGCGTCGGCCTCGGCTCGGAGCTTCCTTGGACGTCCAGGGTCGCTTGATTCAAAGGGCCCGTCCCGCCTCCCCGCACCCAGTCGGCGGGCGTGGCGCTGGTCGCCTCGGCATTAGGGATTGATGACCTCACGGCACTGGCTTCTAGCGGCCATGGCGCTGAGGCCGCCTTTGCAAAGCGACGGCGCGTTGGTGTGAGGGCCCCAGGAGTCGGGCCCGTCACCATCTCGTCTCCGGCTGGTGGCACCGGCGGGTCAGCCGGCTGCTTGTCCCGCACTCCTTCGGCGGCGGTGGTGGAGGCACGACTACATCCGGCATAACGATGTCACCGCCTTCCCTCTCCATGATCAGGTGCTCGTCGTCGGCTCCTCCGGTCGGCGCCGTAAACTCTGGTAGAGGCGGCGCAGAGTTCAAGGGAACGACGAATAGCGGCTCCTGGCGGCGCACGGCTTCTTCAAGCTGATTCTTCGCGGCGGCATTGGCCTCGGCCTCCGCCAGCTTCTTTAGCACGGCGGCCTCCGCCTTGTCTACCTCCGCCTTCTCCAGGCGGGTGGCCTCCTGCTCCTCGCGCGCCTCACGCGCGTTTCATTCCTGCGCCTCCCGGAGGTCAGCCGCAGGATCGATTCGCCGGCTAGTGGTGGAGGCCTGCGCCAACCTGATAACGGAGGTGGCGGAGCCCTAAGTCAAGAAGACGAGGAGAGGAAGCTCAGATAGAAAAAGATACTTACGCCGACACCATGGGAGGCGCCTTCGGGAGCTTCTGAAATTTGGCCGCCTTCGCCGCGGCCTCCTTCCGTCTGGTCGCGGCAGTCGGGTTCTTGGCCTTCTTCGGTGCGCTGCCGAACAAGGCGGCTCCCTGTTTGCGCTTTCGCGTGCCGCCTCGAGTAGTCGGCTCGGCGGAGAGGCCCGCGTCCGCCTTGCCGGAGCCCCGGGAAGGGCGCGGCTCGTCCTCCTCCTCCTCTAAGTCGTCCGGCCACGTCTCGACGCCGCCCCCTTCCTCGGAGCCGCCGGCTCCATAGACGCCGCCAGGTCGGGGTCGTCCACGTCGCTCACCTCCCGGTCTGGCTGGTAGTTTCCATCCGTCCCCACGATGGCGGCCGTCGCCGCAGACATGTAGATCTGTTTCAAAAAGTAAGAGGGCGACTGGTCGATACCACAAGACGGAATCAAGATGAAGTGTTGAAGATGGAAAAGATTGAAGAACTTACGGTAGGCGGCGGGTCCGCGCGGGAGTACGGCTGCTTGCCGAACCGCCAGGACCCCTCCAGCTTGAGGTCGGAGATCTCGTTCACCAAGTTTGCCACCTCGGCAGCCGGCATCTCCTTGGTACTCAGCCGGCACGGGTCGCGGTGCCCGCTCATCCGGCTGATCAAGTGAGGCCGGCCTTGGAGCGGGAGAACCCGGCGCACGACGAAGGTGACCAGCAAGTCGGACGCCTTAAGGCCTTTGGCTTTGGTCAGCACCCGGAGTCGGTTGATAGCGGCGGCGCCGTCTGCTGACACAGGCTTCGGATTGTAGCCCCAGTTGGCCCGAGGCTCAGCCGGTGGGCCGGCTTCGTAGGCCGGCAGGTTGAGGAAGTCGACTACCGGATCGACATTCTCCACGTAGAAGTAAGATTGCTGCCACATCTTGATCGACTGTGGCAGCTTGATGGCGGGGAAGACATTCTTCGGCGACGGCCGGCGCACCGTGACGAAGGCACCACACTGGGCCGCCTTCTCCCTAGCGGAGGTGCCTAGTTTGGTGTAAAAGAACGCTCCCCACAACTTGATGGTGGGGAGGATGCCGAGGTAGCCTTCGCACATCGTGAAGAAGGTGGACAACAACATCATGGTGTTGGGCATGATGTGATGAGGTTGGAGATGGTAGAAATCGAGGAACGAGCGGAGAAAGCCGCTCGCCGGCAGAACGAAGCCGCGGATGAAGTGTGAGCAGAAGACGACCCGTTCGCCCTCCCCCGGCGCCAGCAAATCTCCCCCACAGGAGGCACGCGCGCCTTCACATAGCCCATGCCGGGAAGGCGTCGCGTGTCGCGGAGGAAGGCGATGTGGTCTTCGTTGACGTTAGACCCGTCCCAATCTCCTCCCCGCTCGCGCGCCATGAAGAGCTCGGCGAGGCAAATGGCGCGGCGGGAGAGCAGAGAACTAGTGCGGGGCCAAGAGCGCCCGGGGCGGAAGAGCTCGACGAAGACAAGCAGTGGTGGCACTCCGGCGTGGCTTGGGGGCATGGAGGCGAGAGGAAGAAGGAGATGAGAATGGGGCAAGAGGGCGCGCGTGCTCCGCCGCTTCCCCTCCTCCCCCTACTTATAGCTGGTGGGCTATGAAGCCGAGGGGGCGGGGCGTGGGATCGTGGGTTAACTATGCCCACGACCCCACGTCCCCATGTTTATCGCGTGAGTTACTGCGCGCAGTAACTCCGCGGAGAAGCTCAACCGGCCGCCTCGACCGCAGCGGATCCACTCGCATGCCGAGGCCCGGTAGTGGCGGGCCCAGCCTGCTGTCGCGTCCCATCGCGCGTGTGGACTAGCAGGCTGGCCCGGCTGGCTGACGCCACGTGGCATGCCCACGACGGGCGGCGGGCCTGGAGGCTTAGCTAGTACGCCACCTAGTTCCCGCCGTTGCGTTCGAAGTTTCAGACAAATCCGACTGGACGTGGCCGACTCCCACCAGGCGGCTTGCCAGGAGTCGGATGAAGCTTCCGTCCAAAGCACCCGGATAAGGAAACTGTTGAGGCTCCTCGGCTCCTCAGCCGCGGCGCCTCACCAGCTTCGGGGACTACTGTCGGAGTAATGGGCCATGGGTAGCCTAATCCGAGTCCCTGAACCTTTCAAGACATCGGGGCAGGCTGCGCCCCTCAGGACATCAAGATGAAGCGCCGCCTTTTGATGGCCGGCTGGCCCAAGCTGTCAGCTACCAGAAGGCGGCTAAGCTCCAGAAGGCAGCACCAAGACGGGCCGACTCCTTGCAGGCGGCCTCCAGAGAGGCCGGCTTCTAGCAGGCGGCCCACGGCTACAGTGTAGTCCATCACCCCCACGTCCAGGGTGAGGCGCGGCCGCAGTGCCCCGTACAGGCGGAGATCTCCGCACGGTGCGGCACTGTTGCCACTCCACCCTGACGTCACTGCTGGTAGGCGGAGCCCTGTTCCCACGACGGCCTGTCGGTACGGCCTGCAGGCAGCGGGCCCTACCAGGCAGCGAGAGCCCGGAAGACGGCGGAAGCCTGACCAGTCGGACCTAAGGGAAGCCGGCTTCCAGCAGGCGGCCCGTTGCTTCCTCGGGGCCCGTGCACCATTAACCAGATGAGACACAGTGTGGCTACAGTGATCTCCCACCAGGCGGCGGGACTGTAGCCACGCTCCCCTGACCAAGCGTGTGTCATTAGCATCGCGGCTACAGTAATCAGCAGCCGGCAAGACCCGCGAGCGGCGGGAGCTGCCTGTCGGCTCCGTACCAGACCAGTCGGCGGCCCACCACATGGCGGGCCCCAGCTGTCGGCGGAGAAGCCGGCGACCAGAGACACTGACAGCCGGGTCCTACACCCGGCCGGATTACCATTGAACCCCTGGGGGTAGGCCTATATAAACCCCCAGGGCACCCATGCAAAGGGATTCCCAACCTGTTAGACCTAGACTCCTACCTAGAGGAAGGAGAGAGCATGCCTGCCTTCTTCTACCTCTAGCATACAGCTCGAGGAGCACCATTGTATCCATCAGTGCCTTAGTGATCATGCGGAGACCCCGCAGAGCAGGACTAGTGGTGTTATCTCCTAGGAGATCCCCGAACCTGGGTAAAGTGTGCCGGCGTTCCTGTCTACGCCTCATCCGCTTCCAGGCACCGGCGACGTTCTACTCGCTCCCACCATGATATGCCATCCATTGGCATATGTCGCACCCAACCCCCGACAAATTGTCATGTGATTTCATAGACAGTACCTCATCCTGGGAACGAGGCCAGTGCATAACAAGGTTTTTTCTGGTGAAGTCTTCTAAATTTAGCATAGGAGACTTCACCGGAAATTCGTTTATAGACTTGCCATCAAAGTGTGATTTCCTCAGGTAACACCGATACTACTGCAATGCTTCCTTGAAAAGCACAAGCAAGCTTTGCTCGTCATGACTATCCAGATTGACCCTCGCCCACTTACAACAATGTAATGTAAATCATTGATGTGTTCAATAAGCAGAAAACAGGAAAATAATAACCATGAATAATAGCACTTACACGTAAGGTTGACAGGAAGATGTGAAAATGGTGTTTGTCTTCACTATAATCTTCCCATGATAGGAATATATGCACGTAGTCCCTAACAACATTGAAAGCATTGTCTTTTAAACTGGGAATAACTGGAATGGGGTTCCAATCTGCAGGAATTGGCCGTCTCTCCAGTTGCGATAGGTCTTCGGCCGGTGGACTTGCTGTACTTTTTGCTGGAGTGGGATTTTTCTGTGGTACGGCAGGTGCTATGGCAACTGAAATCGGTATACCTTTTGCTGGAGTGCAGGTCCTGTGTGGTGGGGCTAGTGGTGTGGCCAGTGAAGTATGGGTACAGTCTGCTGGAGTCGGTCCTACGTTTTGTGTCACTGGTTGTACAGCCAATATAAGTGGGGTGCTGTCTGATTTCTCCGGCACCACCACGTTTTTCAAGGACTTTGCTGGTGCTCCTTCAGGTTCGGCAATCACCCTCTTCCCTTTTGATGTCTGATGCACAAGAACAGCATTTGAGTGAAAAAACATGGTATGATGACAGATGGAATATGTATTGATAATGGATGGGCATGGCATCTCGACATATATGATGAGTAAACTAAGCAGATGGCAGTGCAACAAAGTAGAAGAAATGCAAGACAACATATGCAAGATACGTGCAATCAATATAACCTTGCCAAATTAGAACAGGCACCTTGATGGGTGAACAGGACAGGCCATTTGCCTTTGACTCCTCGAGGTTAGAATAGTCATTAGGATCATATTCTGAACAAGAATCAATAGGTGGGGAGCGTATGAGTTTCATTGCATCCAGAATGACACTCAATGCCTTGGTGCCAATTTTGTAAGTCATTGCAGTGTTTAGCTTCAAGAGTGGACTGCTGCTAGTGTGACACAAAACAGCTACACAGATCATAGTGTAGATATAACGGGAAAACCGTAAGCATTGGAGTAAAATCAGCAAAATGGAACTTGCTGGAATATATGTGCTAGTATTACCGGTACGGCTAGAAAGGCTTTGGATACCGGCTCTCTTCAACTTAAGGTGCGGTACTGTTAATATCAGTGTAACTCTCAAAGGCGACATAGCTCCCCGCATTTCCTTGCTATTCTTATAGGATTCAAGTGGGCAGGCCACTACAAATCCTATTCCCATGTTTACAAAATCCTACGAATCAAAGAGGCCCGAAGAGTTCAAAGTGTCCATCACAACCAACCGAATATACCTCTATACTGCAAATGTCACTGCTCATCTTCACTACAAGGAACATACTGTACTACTATCATACTCCCTCCGTTCCAAAATGTAAGTCTTGGTAGAGATTTCCACTATGGATCACATACAGATGTATCCAGATACATTTTAGAGTGTAGATTCACTCATTTTGCTCCATATGTAGTCCATGGTGGAATCTATACAAAGACTCATATTTAGGAACGGAGAGAGTACTTATTAAAGAAGAACGGAAGAGGAACAAGCTAAAGAAGAGCAAGCAGATTTTGGATAATAAAATGTTCGTTGCAGAGTGCCCACACATGATGAACCAGAGCGCATTAAGAAAGAATCTCCCCGCCGTCTCTCTATATGTGGTGCACATGCTTTTCAAAAGTAAAGTAGGAACATTAGCTGACCAATTAAATGTTATCTGTTTTAGTAATATCAGCATCATATCAGATTCGTACTTGAGCAACAAGTTTGGAATTATGAGTGGCACATTGTTTAGCTTGATGGATTCGGGAGCAGTGCTAAGCAGGTATGATGATGGTACTGAATATAAAGGCATGTCTGCATGCAAGTCATGTGACTTTTGTCATTTGGGTCAGTCGACCATTTCAGGCGGTTGGATGAAGATCCTACGTCTCCTAACCCTTCTTCTCCCTCGTCTCTGATTCTTCCCATACAGAACACCGCACGGGCCGCCGGCCAGACCACCGACCCCCATAGCCTGTGTTCCTCCGACACCCCACCCCCACCCCCGCCCCCACCCGTGTCGAGTTTTCTTCGTTCGACGAGGCCCCACCACCGCCCCCCACAACCACCGTCCCCACCCGAGCCCCTTCGTTCGCATCGGCGAACTCCGGCGAGCTCTGAAAAATCGACTGACCCAATTTTGAAATTTAGTCTACTGTGATTTAACTAGTGTGGAATATAAAAGGGGAAAACCATAAGCATTCGGAGTATAGTGTTGAGCGTGCCATGGCGGCTCTGAAGGTGCAAACCGAACAAAGGCAACTTCGCAACCAATGTTTGCTTTCAACTAGCAAGTAAGTGATGGACAAGAAATCAGAGTAAAGCAGTGGCGATCTATTTTCTTGCTGCGATAAATAAGTTGAGCAGATACGAAAGAGTACCGCCTCTGGTGCGGCGTCGTGTATGCATCTGCTGAGAATTTGACGGTGGTGCGGTAGCGATGGCTGTCGGCGGCGTGGAAGCAGATCTAGGAGGGTAGACGGTGGCGGCGGGGCGCGGTGGACGAGACGGTCGTAGGAGCAGCGTCGGCAAGGTGGACGACGGCGGGGATGAAGCGAGAGGACGGGATGCAAGGATCCCGGTTCGAAGCCGTGGATGAGAGAGGTCGATCTCTTGTAATGGACGGCGGCGTCGGGGTATCAGCTCCGGCATGGTGGAGGAGGACGGCGGTGGATAGGGTGGCGGACGGAGGAGGCTGGGGTGGAGAGGGTGTTTTGGCGCCCACGGAGTACGAATGGGGAAATGGAGGTAGAGAGGAAGGGGGGAACCATGTCTTCAGGGCGTGCTTGTCTCAAATGCGAGGAAATTTATAAACTTAGCCCCCATTTCAAATTTCCTACATCACAGCAATATTAGTCAGTTGGGGATAGGACGGTAATCTCGCATACACCGAATATTTGCCGGCAAGAGTTTGTTTTTGGGACCCACCGTGTATGAATCGGGGAGGGAGTCGATTTCGGCCGAGGACACACTGTGTTTTGGCCCCCACCGTGTATGAATCCGGTTGAGAGGCGGTTATGTCACGTTTGAGTGAAATTACAAACCTACCCCTATCGAAACCTATAGAAATCGAGCAGATAGGTTTTGCGTGGCAGGGATAGGCAGTAGTAATTTCCATCTCGCAGATTTTGGTTTCGGGCTGTTACTGTGACTTTCCCCGCTTCGTTCAAATTTTGCAGAGTGCACGTTTACCGTGGCAACTCAATTCGAATCCTGTTTGTATTCTATTTTTTTGGGCGGGATCCATTTTCGATTGGAATAAAATTCTATATACACCATTTTTATATATACTTTCAAAAGCACAACAAAGAATTCTGGTCCTTTATATGTATAATATGATTTACAAATACAATGATCTCAAAATCATAAGGTTGAATTCAAAAAAATTAAACCAAATTATGTTCTACTAAAATGTATGGATCAGTAATATCTACATATTAAATAACATAGATGCGCGTGATTTCATATGAGTATGCATGTTTGATAGATCAATTTTGGTTCGAGTATGGATTACATGTATCATCATCTCGAATTCAAATATTTGAATCCCTTTTATGTTCACTCCTTTCACGCCCAGCTCTCTCGCGTGCATGCTCCTTCATGTAGCTATCACGCTCTTTTCTCCAGCTCACCCGCACACTCACTTCATGTTTCTCCTATCCTCGCAAACATGGTCTCTCGACGTCTCCCTTGAGAAGTGTCACACTCTCCCTATCATTATACATTACACGGTTTTCGTTATCTCTCACGTCTCTACCGTTCTCTCGTATCACTAGGTACCTAAGCTTTCTTTTTCACCGCCACACACACAGTCTCCACTAGTCTTTCACTTTGTCTTTCTCTCTATGGGATTCTCTCACACACCCTATATGTCTCTAGATATGACTCATACCACTAAAATTACTCTCTCTCTCTCTCCTGTAGACACAACATTTGTTGCGGTCTCCTTTTCGTCTCCATCCCAGACTGACATTATTCATTTGTTTACCGATCAGACAAACTCCCCCCTCTCTCTCTCTCCCACACACACACAACTCCTACTTCCACTCCCCATCCCGACTACCGTCTCTCTCTCACACACACAAAACTCTCGCTTTCGCACCCCCGACTCGTATTTCTCTCACAAACATTTATCGACTAGCCTCTGATAGGTTTATACACCCGCACACTCATGCTTCCACTATCACATACATGTCTCTCTCCCGCTCCTTGTATCTATGTAGATTTTTCTTCCCTTCTTGAGACACGCCCTCTCGATCGTGCACACACACACTATCGCCTCATTTTAAGCTGATACCTCTCGCACACACACTCTTTGTGTCTTTGTCACACATGCACTCTGTCCTCCTCTCTCCCTCTCTCTCACACACACATGGGCTTTTTCCAACAACTAGCAAGATGCCCATGAGTTGCACGGAACATGAAGATGCATTTGTATGAGTAGTTTATCTTGTGGGAGAAAAGGATGAACGAGGGAAGGCCTTATTTGCAAGTGTGCAGAGAGGTGTGGGTATCTTTTTGCGGAATTGCCATAGTTTCCTTCCTATCCGTCAGATATAGATCAGACGGCCTATATTGCATGATGGCAGGCACACGATCATCACCGACTATGCTTTTTATAAGAGTAGGGATAAAAAAATAGAGTTGGTGATGATGGTGGGCCTGCCATCCTGCAATATAGGCCGTCCGATTTATATCTGACGGATAGGAAGGAAACTATGGCAATTTACCCGCACTCCTCTCCACATTTGCAGATAAGGCCTTCCCTCGTTCATCCTTTTCTCCCACAAGATCTTGATGTTCCGTGCAACGCACGGGCATCTTGCTAGTAAGAGTAGAAATTAGACATATACCACTTCTCGAATCTTGAAACCAACAACATTCCTCCCTTATCTCATAAAAATCCCCAAAGGAATATATTTTGCGTGAAACATAACATATTTTTAGTGATATACGTATTTCAAAACTAGACTTTTTTTCTATCAAATCGGTGAATATGTATTAATCTACTCTGATCGTGTGGCAACGCATTGGCACATTGCGAGTAGTTATTATAATTTTTTGGACACCAGACAAACGGTGGAGTACATATACGAAGAGAAGAGGCGCACGCACGCAGTCGGTCTCTCACTGTCTCGCACACATGAGTGTTATGTAAAGGCAACGTTAACAAATAAACCCTAAAACCCTAGGTGCACGATTGCTGCATTCGCAGGTACCGGGTACGTGGTGGAGCGCACCTTTGTAGGAAGAGTCAGCTCGCGTGATAATTTGATCCGTACGAGTTGATGGTCGGGACCACAGGTGAATGACTTGGAGGCGGTGGCTCGCCAGTTGCCACAGATCGAGTAGCCACGTTTAAAATATCATTTTTTAGCGGGGTTAAGAGTTTTGATTTTCAATGGCGCGTTAAAGTACTAAGTACACTACAGGAATCAGCTACTTTGCCGTCTGCCGATGGCGGACGGCAAAAGGCTCCGGCAAAGTAGGCTACGGTAAAGAGCTTCTTTGCCGTCTGCTTTCTGAAGCGGACGGCAAAGGGGCCTTTGCCATCAGCGGCTGACGGCAAAGATGCCCTCCCTTTGCCGTCTGCCAAACGCAATCTTTGCCGTCAGCCTCGTAAAATCACGGACGGCAAAGAACTTAGTAAATATTAAAAAAAACATTCGGTGAGCAGCCTGTCCGGCGTCCTGCGTTTGGCGTGTCTGGTGCCGGCGAGCAGTACTCCAATAATACAAACCGACGAGAGGAATGAACGGACGACGATAAACACTACAGTACCATCAACACTTGCTCCAAGAATCGACGAATGAATTTCACAATACATTACCCACAAACACTACAGTATACACAAACAAATTACAAGAGATTTGATTTAACGAGGAGCTCCAATCCGCCCGCGGCTGCGCCGGAGCTCACCACGCTCATCCGGGCGCTGGATCCGGTTGCGACCCCTCCCTTCGATGAGGGCCAGCACCCAGCACCCTTGGTTGCGGGCAGAGCTGCTGCAGGCCGCCGCTGCTCGAGGTGGCAGGGGCAAACGGGGACCGGGCCAGGCACGGCGGCGTCATGGGCAAAGAGAGAAGGGGCCGGCGCCGGCGGGCGAGGTGGTCGCCGGAAGGGGCAATGGGGGCCGGGGCCGGCGGCGGCAAAAGGGGACGGGGCCGGGCATGGCGGCGTCGGGGGCGAAGAGAGACGGGGCCTGCGCCGGCGGGCAAGGTGGTGGCTGGAAGGGGGCGATGGGGGCCGGGCCGGCGGGGCAAACGGGGACGGGGTCGGGCACGGCGGCGTCGGGGGAGAAGAGAGAAGGGGCCGTGCCGGCGGGCAAGGTGGTGGCCGAAAGGGGACGGCGGCCGGCTGGGGCGATGAGAGGCGGGGAGCAGAGGCGTATGAGAGAGAAGGGAGACATATCGTGGTGGGGGTGCCTCTCAGGAGGATAAGGGATAGAGAGAGTGGGTGGGGGGCGTGGGATGGGCCGCATCAGTTTTGCGTTGTGGAGATGCATGTGTGGAGCAGATCATGCCATGTCATCGATCCGTGTGATCGATCCGCGTGGTGTGCATTCTCTTTGCCGTTGCTGGTGGACGGCAAAGAATTTTTGCCGTCCGCGAGCAGACGGCAAAGAAACTGGCCATTAGGTTGTCCTCGTAAGCCCGCCACCCACCTCTTTGCCGTCAGCTAGCAGACGGCAAAGATACGGCTGATGGCAAACCCTATCTTTGCCGTCCGCTGCCTCTTTGCCGTCCGCTTTCTGGTGGCTGATGGCAAAGCCTTCCTTTGCCGTCCACTGGCTGACGGCAAAGAGTCGGCAGACAGCAAATCTGCTGATTCCAGTAGTGGTAGTTTTTAGAACGATTGGTATGGAGCGAAAATGGAATTCATAGTACTACGTACCTCATTGGCGTATGGTTGTATGGGTTTATGTTGCGAGATGTTGAACCTGGTAGTTCTAGGGCAAATACTATGGTTTAGATTTAGATGTTGGTTTTCAGTAATGAAAATCGGAAGGGGAAACCCTTCTTTGATAAAAAAAACTACAACCTCCGTTCTGGTTTACTAGTCCCCATCGTATTTTGGGTCAAAGTTTGTCCCCGAATTTTACTTGTAAAATGTGAATGGAAAACGAGATTTTGTTATACCCAAATAGAAAAGGACTGGAGGGAGTGATTGCTCTGACACGGACGCGACCTCTCATAGCGCAGGCATTGAACCGACGCGCCGGCCAAGAGGGGCCCACTCGCTGCAGGCCCGGCTGAACACGCCTCCTCGCCGCATGCAACTGGCTCCAGACTGTCCCGCCTGCCTTCATTGAATCCGTGCGTGTGCCGGCAACACGTAATTCCGCGAGCCGGCCGGCATTTTAGAACACAAAAAATGACCAAAATATAATTAATTACGCATGGTCTTGACTTGTTGTGCTCGCACTAGTAGCTGGGACTAGAGGTTTTTCTTTATTTATAACTCTCCTCAATTTTTTTTGGCTTTGAAGTGAATCATGGTTGTGGACATTATGTATGAATGTGCAGATATCTGTGAACATGAGTTTGATGTGGAAGTTGAACTTGGAATGTCGGGCTTGCGCGTGAACTATACCATGTCCAATGCTTCGTCTGTTATTGTTTGGAAAGTAATTATTGTTATTACATGACCCGAAAAAAAACATTTTGTGCCACATCAGTAGATGCACGGACATCACAACAGGCATGCTGACTAGATAAAAATTTGAACCTAGCTATTATGAAGGAAATTTTGTATTGACAACAGTTTTAGATAGCAGGAGACGCCTAGCCTGCTCTGCCTCTGCTAGCTTCTTTTTGGCTTCTTCCATCTCTTCTTTGGCATGGGTGAAGAGAGCATCTGATTGCTCTTTTCGCTTCTTTAGGAACTCAGCTACATTCTCAAGGGCTGCTGCATGCTTCTTTCAGCCTTTACTAGAGCCACGAGGACACGAACAGCTGATGACTCCAACAGGCTTGTGTGTAATCCAGCATCATCTGGGAATTTGCACCTTGTGTCTAATCCAACATCATTAGGGAACTGGCACCTTGTGTGTAATCCAGCCTCATTTTGGAAACATTATCTCGAGGTTGACCATACTTCCCTCCTCGCAGGAACTGCATCCTGACATGAAGTTACTTCTTTTTTAGATCAATACTCAGAGAAACCCAGATCCATTTAGTAGAAGCCAGATAAACAGAACTCGGAGAAGTGAATTCAAAAGGAAAAAAATATAAAAATAGACTACAAGGTGAGAACACCCACTTCCTACATCAAGCTAAAAACGAAAGCATTAGGAAGATTAAGACTCTACTTATTACACATCGAAGAACACGAGGCTTAAGAGAAACAGAAACTACAACATATACACATCAAAGAACACGAGGCTAAACGAAAGTAATTGAAAGGGTGTTACTTACCAAAGCTTGTTTTACAGGTTCGGTGCAGCTCCTCTTTAACTTGCCACGCTCCTTGAAGATGTCCCCAATATCCCGTGTTTGGTCTTCATTGCTCCTCTGCATGTTCGCACTCGTCGTTTTAAAATCTCAACATGGCAAGAAAAATATACTACTAGTAATACTCGCGCATCTTGTGGGCAACATGAAAGCACTCATCTGCCATGTTAGAGCATCTCCAACAGAATCGCAACGCGCGGCGCTTTAAAAAAGCGTTTACAGTGCCGAGATCGAGAAGTAGAGATAGAGAGTAGTGACTAGAGAGCAGAGGATAGTTCTCAGCATAGATAAAAAAATAGATTATTCAACTACTCCTCGTCGTCCGACTCCTCCTCGGTGATGTCCTCCTCCGAGTCTGACTGTAGGCGTGAAGATACCGATCGTCGTCGGATTCCCAGGGCGACGCTGCTCCTAGCCTCATGTTGAATTGGGCGTCCGCTTTTCGCCTACGCTTGTCCTCGCGATAGGCGGCTCACTCCGCCCTCCTCTTATCCCTGTCCGCCCTCGCGCGTAGAACTCGCGCTCGTTGATGATGTCCTGCGGGAAGCATTGGCGCCACAGCGCCATGGCTTCCTCGTCCATCTCGGCGATGCCGAGACGGTGCTCCCGCCTCTGGTTGTCGTGACGATCCTCGTCGGTGATAAGCCGCGGCAGAGGCGCGAGCTCCTGTGCCCGCTCCCGCGTCGGCACGTTGGGGAAGTTCAATGTTCTATGAGGCCACTGGAGGCGCCACGCTGCCGCGTCGTACCCACGGGCGGCCTCATTGGCGGTGTCAAAATTGCCGAGGCCGAGGCGCATCCCGCGGAACTGGATCTCAGCAGAGAAGCCGCCGGAGGGGCGCGCGCGGACACCGCGGTATCCCCAAGTTTCCCGGCGACGCGGCAGCATGGTGGCGCGGCGGCGGCGAGGCGAGAAAGAGAGGGGAGAGAGCGGTGGCGAGGCACAGAGCGGGGAGAGAGCGATGGCAAGGCACATAGCGGTGGGAGGGCGTTGGATTTTATAAAGCGCGGGACCCGCGCGCCAAAACTAGCGCACGCCCGGCCACTTTTTCCCCCGCGCGCGCAATCCTTTCCCGATGTCTCTGCTATCTCTAGTCTCTTCTCTACTGTTATATTTATTTCATATTTAATATTTATCTCTACTTCTCTACTCTCTACTTTTTTTCTTATCTTATAAAAAAACAGAGTTGGTGATGATGGTGTGCCTGCCATCCTGCAATATAGGCCGTCCAATTTATATTTGACAGATAGGAAGGAAACAATGGCCATTTTGCAAAAATATACCCCACACCCCTCTCCAAATTTGCAAATAAGGCATTCCCTTGTTCATCCTTTTGTCCCACAAGATAAACTACTCATACAAATGCATCTTGATGCATGCAACGCATGGGCATCTTGCTAGTTCTAACAAACTTTCCATCATTTGCCACTCTACTGGTTGCAGATGAAAAACCTACCCAAGCACAGTGTGATACAGGAGCGACGCACAATTACAAGCTGATATTCTGTTGGACAATGGAGGCTATAACCAATTACTTTTACGGGAACAATAGCACCCAGGAAATTTGAAGGGTAGGTATGAACAAAATTGGAACTGCACATGTACTGCTAAGTGATTCGATACACACATTACCAACCGAGGAGGAGAACGATGGTCGCGGCGGCCTCTGTGAGACATTGTCGGCAACGGGAGTCAGTTCATTGTCCACGACGGTGGTGCTTCTGCGCTTGGCGGCGGCTTCCGGGAAGCAGATCCGAGACCGTGGAAGACGGTGCCGGGGAATAGGCTCCGTGTACGACGACGACGGTGGACCAGCTCCAGTGCGGCGTATGAGGTCGTCGATGAGGCAGATGCGCTGCGGTGGACGAGTGCGCCGATGTATAAGGGGAGGAGCACGAAGGCTGCAGTGCCGTGGAGAAGTCTATTTTGCGGTGGGGATAGAAAATGGGGAGTATTCAGGTGTACTACTCTGGGTGCCGGGGTGGGGTTGGCTGGGTAGGGTGAACCTGAATTTACGAAAACAGCCCCCTACCAACCGTCATCCGTAGGCCTGTTCCGAAGGCTATGATGGTAACTTCCCACTGCTCGAATCAGGGTCGCGGGAGGTTTTCCCGCCGACCTCAAAATTTTGTGACACTGAACTCCCCGTGTGGCGTGTTGGGTGATTCGGCTAAGCAACTAGGGAGTAGTACTAGTAAACTCTGCATATTAGGTTTGACCGAAGTCAAACTTCCTAAAGTTTGACCAAGTTTATAGAAAAATATAAACATTTACCATAACAAATATGTATGATGTGAAAGTACATTCAATAATGAATCTAATGGTATTTATTTGTTATTGTATATGTTAATATTTTTTGTTATAAACTTTCTGAGAGTTTACAAAACTTGACTTTGACCAATGCTAATACGCGGACTTAAATGAAAACGGAGGGAGTACACATTTGTTTTCTTAGTATGTAGTGAATTAATCATTTGTTGAAATTGTGAAATAAATATAGTAGGCTACTGACTTCGAATGTAATGGTCTATACAATTCAATAGTTACAATCATTGTCGAATTCCAAGATGTATACGAGGTCTATAGTACTTCACAACATGCTCAAACTCACATAATCCCAGTCAAATGACAATCAAAATGCATTTCATAGTTATTACTTTGTAGGATGCAACAAAACCAACAATAACTCTACATCACCCATTATAAAAGCAACATTTTGAACATATCACAATGTGTGAATGAAACATGTAGAGAGAGCTTGCGAAGATGGAGCAGATAGGGCGGGAAAGATTGTATGTATGTGGACGAGAGAGTAGGAGACAAACCTAACGAAACAGAGAGGGATAGAGAGAGAAAGAGAGAGGAAGAAGTTAGGTCTGGGAGAAAGATGGAGACATGTAATATACGTGAGATGCGTGTGCATCCGGATTCTGTACACGTGGAAGGAGAAGAGACAACAGGTTTGATGAGAGAGCTGGAAAAACATGGACGAGAGGGGAAGGATCTCGTGGGTTGAGGGATTCATAATTTTGTGCGGGGGAGACAGGGATTGGTAATTTAATGCGAAAGAGAGAGAGAGGGTGGGGGGAGGAGTCAGTCAGCCGTCGTCACATGATCCTGCTTCCAAAGCCCTGAGTTCTGTAGCGCAGTGTGGTCACCGTCTTCGATCTCCTTGATGCCCTCTTTGAAGATTGAGGTGTTGTGCATGCTGGGGTGCAGAGAAGCACAAGCGAGAGTGGTCGCCATATAATCTTGGATGGGGATGAATTGTGTGCTCGGGGGAGGGGGTGTGTGTGTGCTGTGTGTGTGTCAGATATTGAGAGAAAACAAACCTAAGGAGAGAAATGTGTGCGTATGCATGTGACGGAAAGCTACATGCTAAACAGGGTATTCACGAAGAGATTGTGCGTGCGAGATAGAGAGCGATGTGCGGGCCTTGAGGTGGGTAGGGGCCGGGTGAGGGTGTCAAAATATGCGCGTTGATGCATGTGTTACATGCGATCGTGCGAGGGACGGACGAATCGAGAGAGATAGTTGCTGTGTTACGGATGCTCCTCTCTCTCTCTCTCTCTCACACACACACACACACACACAAGTAAAATAGAAGAACGTTCTCTCATGTATACACACGTATCGACATCCGTCTATGTCTCACTCATGCATGATCATTTTCACATTCACACCTCTCTATGTCTCTATCACACGCACACCGTCTCCATATTGCCCTTTCGCCACAACACACATATGGACACATACACACGTTCTCTCTCAGTCACACACACAAAATCAGTATTAAAAAAACTAGGGCGCACCTAAAACGTCCAAATCCAAATAAACACGAACTGGAGCTAAATTCAAATATATGGAAATATTGTAGCGTCAAGAACTTTTCTAGGAAAAAAAAGTTGAGTAATATTCGGGGATTGTTTTCACACACACAAAAAGGTTCGGTGGATGTCCTTCGAGCGCGACACGGCGATGCACCGTTCGATCGACCGCGCGGCCGCGGTTCATGCGCTTGCACAGGATTCCGTATCGTGGCTGTGGTAACTAATAAAAGCGCTGCCTAAGTCTAATGTTTACATGTACTAGTACGGTTTGATTTTAAGTTTGACCAACCCTGTATAAAACTAAACCAAGCTCCCATACGCGCACTCATCAATATGCCGCCGCCGCCGTTGCGCATGCCGGTGCCCGCCTGCTCTGGCCAACAATTTCTCGCCCATCACCGCCGTGTCGCCGCCATCCCTATGCCATGAAGCCGAAGGCTCGCCCGCTCACGTTGTCTGCAGTCCCTCCTCGTGATGCCGCTGCACTGCCAAGCACGTGAGCAGCTGGTGGAGCCGCGTCTATGCACGCAGCGTACGAAGAGGAGGACGAGCGCGTGCTCCAGCACGCCGGCGAGGAGGAACTAGCGTGTCATTGTCATCTCCGCCCGCGCGGAGGAGGCACGCATGGTGGCTATCGCGGCGGAAGCCGGTCGCGCGCTCGTCGAGCCCGCAAACCGGGTGCGGACGCGGAATCTACCTTCGAGACCTTGAATGCCACGTGGATCCTGCAATCTGAAGGAGCAATTTGGGTCAATCGACTCTTGTGAGCCATTTGATGCAACATGGATGCTTAGAAGGGCTTCTTCAACCTCCGAAATTGACGCACGGTTCATCTTCTCAGCCCGACACACGCCTAACCGCCTGCCGCCGCCGCGCCCTCCCCTGAACCGCCTGCCACCGCCATGCTCCCCCCACCACTACAAAAAAAGACACATCCGTGAACTTTTTGGCCGAACGAAAAAAAATTATGTCATACTTATGATACTTCTATGACGATAATTGTGACAAAACCCGGTATCATCATAGATGTGGTGGGGTCCTACTTCTATGACAAAAAATCATGACAGAAAATGGGCTTTTCGTCCTGGGCGGGCCGGAGACGCAGCTACATGACATTCTTTGGGCCGTCCATGACGGAAGAAACCGTGGTAGAAGCGAGGGCGAGGAAAATATCAGGGTGTTCCCGGTTACGGTGGGTGGTCGGGGCCGAGCGATGCGCGTTTATCTCGTACACGCACGCGCGTGGGTGCGAGGCGTTGGGCTCTAACTGAACCCGAGCGAGGCGTTGGGCGCTAACTGAACCCGAGCGATGGCACTGCAAGCTACGCGTTACTGAACCCGAGCGATCGATCGATGGCTGTTAACTGAAGCCGATCGATGCTGCCTCTGGATGAACAGTGAGCGTTGCTGGGGGGGTTTGGATGAACAGTTCTCGGTGGGGGTGGATGAACAGGACCCCGTGGTATTGCCTCTTGATGAACAGGACCCCGATCGATCGAGCCTGTTGGGGCTGGATGAACAGGACCTCGTGGAGGGCAGGATGAACAGGACCACCCCGTGGAGGACAGGATGAACAGTAGACGGTGGAGGGCTGGATGAACAGTAGCCCGTGGAGGGGTGGTTGAACAGGAGCCCGTGGAGAGGGTTGGTTGAACAGTAGCCGGTGGAGTAGCGCGCGGTGGAGGTTGGATGAGCAGGAGCTCATGGATGAACCGTCGCAGGTGGAGGCTGGAGGAGGTCGACGGTGGATGAACAGTAGCCCGTGGAGGCTGGAGGGGGTCGACGGTGGAGATGAACAGTATCCTGTGGAGTCCCGTTTTGCAGTATGCCACACCCCTCCCGATGAACAGGACCCCCGTTTCGATCGTAGCGCTCCAACACAAGTCCATTTCCTCCATTTTGCGGTATGCCACACCCCTCCCGATCAACAGGACCCCCGTTTCGATCGTAGCGCTCCAACACAAGTCCGTTTCCTCCGTTTTGCGGTACGCCACACCCCTCCCGATCAACAGGACCCCCGTTTCGACCGTAGGAGGTCCGTTTCCTCCGTTTTGCGGTACGCCAGACCCCTCCCGATGAACAGGATCCCGTTTTAAACATGGTCGGTCGAACACAAGGCCGTTTCCTCTGTTCTGCGGTACGCCAGGCCTCATTTCCATCGGCTGTTCCATCCAAGCCCTCCCGATGAACACGACGACGCATTCCGTTCCGACCCAGCCGATAGGCTCCCCATGAACACGACGACGACGATGTTTCTCCGTTCCGACCCAACCATGTACACGAGCCCTGGCCGTACGTACGCGCGAGTAGGCGTTCGAGACCCCGCCCGTATGTACGTACGTGGTCGTATTTACTTTCTTGCACCCTGGCCGCTGTACGTACGTGTACATGCTACGTCCACGCCTCTACTACGACAGGTGCGCGCCTCTACATCGACCAGTATGTACGTACACGTTCGCGACCAGAATGACAACGCTACATACGCTTCGACCAGGTGGGTCCCGACTGTCAGGCACTTCCTTGCGTGCGAAGATGTAGCTGGTGGGTCCCAGCAGTCAGGGGGGCGAATCGTTTTTTTTTCGGACGCACTTCCTTGCGTGCGAAGATGTAGCTGGTGGGTCCAGCAGTCAGGGGGGGACATTTTTTTTGTGAAATATGTCCGGTGGGTCCCCGCTGTCAGGTGGAGGAATAATTATTTTGCGCGTAATAAGGAGGCACTTCCTTGCTGCGGCCGTGGACCCAGCTGTCAGCCTCTCCATGTACAGTACTCTTCCGATGGAAGTCGTTCCTTGACCACGTTGACCACGCCGCGCTGAGAGCACCAGGGCGGTGGATGACGGCGAGGCCTAGGAAGGGGACGACGCGGAGCCGGGGAAGACGCGGCAGTAGAAGCCCGCGCGGAGAGGAGTACAAGGGTTCACTGGTTCGGCTGCGGTGTGAGGCTGTCATCGCTGCAGGGCCTGTCCAGTGGTGGGAATAGTAGGGGGCGGTGAGGCCTCCGCGGCAGCACAGCCGGCCACGGGAGGCAGGAGCATGCGGCACGCCGGCGCTGCTTTGGGCGGCTGGAGCAAGAAGACCAGAGGTTGAAGAAGCACTACGGTCGTTGGATGGACATCGTACGGTTACTGGAGTTATAATCATGCATATTGACTGAGTTGACAAAGCCCTCCGTCCCCGTCTACTTAGTAGGCCCACAAATCAGCCTCCCACTATACTAGGTCCTAGCTAGCAGGGGGAGTATTCAATTTTTTGTGGGTAATAAGAAGGCACTTCCTTGCGAGCGAAGATATAGCTAGTGGGTCCGAGCTGTCAGCGGCGGTAACGTTTTTTTCGCGAAATACAGAGGCCCTTTCGGTGGGTCCCAGATGTCAGGTGGAGGAATCATTATTTTGCACGTAATAAGGAGGCATTTCCTTGCGTGTGGCCGTGACCCAGCTGTCAGCCTCTCCACGTACAATCCAGTTCAGATGCATGTCGGTCATTGACCATGTTGACCAGGCCGCGCCGAGGGCACCAGGGCGGTGGACGACGATGAGGCCTAGGAAGGGAACGGCACGGAGCCAAGGAAGACTCGGCAGTTGTTTCCCACGCGGAGGGGAGTACGACTGTACGAGGGTTTACTGGTTCGTCTGCCGTCGCCGGAGAATAACAGCAAGTGTGGGTGAGTAGAGGGATGGCTAGGCCAGCGATGGGAGTACGGTGGGGCGGTGAGGCTTGCGCGGCAGCACAGCCGGCTGCGGGGAGGAGAGAGCAGGCAGTCCCGCCGGCGCTTGTTTGAGCGGCTGGAGCAGGAAGAGCAGAGATTGAAGAAGCACGACGGCCGTTGGATGGACATCCAACAGTCACTGCTTGTGCGTCAACCTTTTTTTTAGGAAAGCCTCAAATCTGTGGAAAACATCATACAGCCCATCTGCCATTATTTCTAATAATTTACAGCCCATTTGCTAATTCTTAAGGGTTTTTTGGAGCCCATATTCTTTTTGTTAGCATTACAGCCCATATTGTGGCCACGGTTAAAAAATTATACGAAATTTTGCATATTTCGGTGCGGTCTGAACTGTTTTTTAATCCCGAAATTTCGAGTCACGTTCAAACTGATTTTTAAAATAAATATATATAAATATAAAATCCAACAAATTGTCCACGCATAAAAATCAATGCAATTTAAAATCTCAAAATGAAAAAAAAAATTGAAACTAATTACCGGTTTGATGTGTTTTAAAAATGTACAGCCCATTTCTCATTACTGATAGGCCATTTTCTCGGCCAGCCGAATGAAAGCTCTTCTTGTCTTGAAAGATTTGCAGCCCAACAGGCGTGACAAAGCGACTTAATTGGCAAATCACAAAAAAACTGGGCTGTGGCTGTGGACCCAGCTGTCAGCCTCTCCGCGTACAGTACTCTTCCGATGGAAGTCGGTCGTTGACCGCATTGACCACGCCACGCCGAGAGCACCAAGGCTGTGGACGACGGCGAGGCCTAGGAAGGGGACGACGCAGAGCCGGGGAAGACGCGGCAGTGGATGCCCACGTGGAGAGGAGTACGAGGGTTCACTAGTTCGGCTGCGGTGTGAGGCTGCCGTCGCCGCAGAGCCTGGCTAGCGGTGGGAGTAGTAGGGGGCGATGAGGCCTCAACGGCAGCACATCCGGCCGCTGGAGGCAGGAGCAGGCGGTCTCGCCGGCACTGGTTTGGGCGGCTGGTGCAAGAAGAGCAGCGATTGAAGAAGCAGCAGGACCGTTCGATTCAAATCCAACGGTTACTGCTGCTAGAATCGTTTGTTGACTAAGTTCACAAGCCCTGCGTACGCGTCAACTTAGTAGGCCCACAGGTCAGCCTCCCAACCGGTACGCCTCAGATGTCAGTGGGAGGAATCATTTTTTCGCGTAATAAGGGGGCAGTTGATTGCGTGCGGCCAGGCCAGCGGAGGGAGTAGGGTGGGCCGGGGAAGCCTGCGCGGCATCACAACGGGCCACAAGAGGAGGGAGCAGGCAGTCCCGCCGGCGCTAGTTTAGGCGACTGGAGCAGGAAGATAAGAGATTGAAGAAACACGTCGGCCGTTGGATGGACATCCAACAGTCAGTGCTGCTAGAATCGTGTGTTGACTAACAAAGCCTTGCGTAAACAAGTCAGCCTCGAAATCTGTGGCGTGTACAGCCCATTTGCTATTATTTTTATAAGTTTTACTCATTTTCTAATTCATATGGAATTTATTGCAGCCCATTTTCCATTTTTAGAATTGCTGCCCATTTTCTGGTCAGTACCAGGGTTAAAAAAATTAACTAAATACATGGGAAATTTTGAAAATACGCAAATTTTTGCTGCGGAACAAAATATTCTTAATCCAAAAATTAGTAGCCATACTAAAACAAATTTAAAAACAAATTAGTACTATGTCATGTTAAATCCAATGAAATACGTATAAGATATCAGTGAAGAACAAAAACAAAAAAAGAAACTAATATCCCATTTGCTATAATTTTTTTGGAATTTTCAACCCCTTTTGATATTACTTTTAACAGACACTGACCATACTCTTTGGCCAGGCCGGAATGCATCCCTCCTCGTCTTGAAAGATTTGCAGCACAGTAAGTCGGAGAAAACAAATAGGCCTAGCTTGGGTATTCTTCAAAAAGAAATAATGGGCTACCTATTTTCCCAAAGAAAAAACTGCTGGGCCGGTCATGTTGCTAGACGGGCCACAGAGACCGCACAACCCAGTTTGCCTGCTCCTCCGAATTACTACTAAAAAAAGTTGTGCAATTCTGTCGTTAATTGACTATACGTTGAAAATGATGTGGGTCCCAGATATCAGCAGGGTGGATTAGAGTAAAAAAACGAGGGGTTCATCTGAGTAGTAAAAGAGGCGCTTGCTTGTGTTCGGGAGTGGACCTGGTGGGTCCGTACTGTCATACTCACAACTACAGTCCTCTCCCGATTCACTATGTTGATAGGGACCGTTTCGAAAAAAAACTATGTTGACAGGGCCAGACGGCAGCGCCGCGGCGAGCGCACCAAGGCGGAGGATAAAGTGATGTCGCCAACGTGCTGGGCTGGGTTGGACATTCTTATTGAAAAATAAAAATGGACCGGATCTATTTACGACGTTGACTACGATTTGCATGGGTCCGCTGGTTGCAGGAAGAAAATGCTAGGAGAAACAAGACTGGTCGCTATCTTTGCCGAAGAATAATATCGACTGAATGTAACGACACTATCATAGGAAAGAATATCTTCCTGTTAAATCGTGAATTTAAAGAACTGGTGCATGAGCATTTAGCTTTATTTATTTATTTACTTATTTATGTTTAGGGGACCATGAGCATGTACCTGGGCCGGATTCATGTGAGAGCCTCCCTTCCAGTTAATTATGGGCTTCTCTATTGGGCCTTCATCAGTGGGTTGCATGTTATCAACAAGTGGAAAATGTGTTTTGTACAAAAATAGTATGCGCTACGTACGGTACGGGGCACTAAAGGGTCGAAACGTGCAACGACTTCCAAAACATTGTGTTTGTCATTCTAACAACACATTTATTCAACCAACAGACGAAATATACTACTGATTGTACATTGAAAACAGCAGCAGCAGCAGCAACCAGGGCTGGGGGTGCATCAGAAGCAGTAAGCAGGCTAGAAGAGTGAAGACATAGCTCTCTCTTCCAAACCAAACATCAACCATCATTACAAAAGGGCTACCAAAAAAGAACAAGTGTGTGCATCAAACTAAATAGAGATCCTACTACACAAAGTGTACGCATCTAACTAACTGGCTCAGTTAGACGTTACTATTTATTAAGCTGTGGAGATTGGCTGACGGCTTGAACCAAATGGGTGCCTGACGGGGGAAACTCCAGCCAGCAGGTCGAAGTCTGATACATGCGACCCTCTCTCCTACTTTGGGCTGCAGAGCGTGGCGGCACATATCAGGGTATGGTGCATGCAGAGACGCATGGTACGCTGTGTACACACAGTTTTTTGCCTGATGAACGAAACCGCGCTGCCATCATGATCCTTGCCGTCGGTTATCTCCTGGTTAATCGGATAATTCAGTCCGGCAAACAGAGAGCGTGTACCAAGGCTACTTACCAACCTCCAGTCAAAAATTCCTGAAGGCCCAGAGAAGCTCGGATCCTGCTCAAAGACCTTGCAGTGACTGTGATTGTATTCCGCGAAACAACATGTCCGGTACGTGCGAACGATCATCAATTGTTCGCCGTCGTCTGATCGAGCCAGGAACCACCTGCAACTGTCATGCGGCTTTTCTTTGAAAGGTTATGGGATTAGGAAGGGTAGGGACACCAGGCGGCCTACAACATCATATCAAGTTGGAGTCAAATAACCCTAAAAAAAAGTTGGAGTCAAATAAAAAAAGGGCTCTTGATGTAGTCAATCTTAAGAACAACATGTTATGAGCATGAATATTTTTTTAGTAAATGTTGACGGTAATATAAGCAAGCCATCATGATATCATAGGAAAGTAACATACTGCTGTAACAGCCGTTTGTAGCGATAACTGGGGTAGGCCAGCAATACGTCCAGCCATAGAAGGAGTCGACAGCGTAAATGAAGCCCTTGTGTTCAATGGCATCAGAGAACCATGGAGGATGTATGATCCTGCGATGGACGTGCAGATTTATCCACTTACCGCACTGACCTGTCAGATAGGCGAGACCGTGGTTGAAGAACGCAATTAGCCTGAAGTCTTTATAATTCGCAGATCTTGTGGGTGCTTGGCAGATTACAACCTTGAGCAAATCAAACTTGGTATAATGTTGGATACTGTAAGATTCCAAGTATTGTGGGCCGCGGTGCCAAAGCAGTGCAGTGTTAATCGAAGGAAGGGGGATCAATCGCTGGGTGTAGACCTCCACGAGTATCCAGCTGCCGCGACCGTCGACGAGCACCATCCAAGACGTGTTCATGCCGACCCAGTACATACCGTTAATGTAGTTGAGGGTGACGGGGATCGGATCACACTCAAGGGGGTTGATGCTCGCCACCCTATGATCGTTATGCTGCATGACACGCAGTTTCTTAAGATCAGGCGGCATCAGCAAGCAAGGAGCTGGCTTAAAAAGCTCCGACCTGAGGGCTTTGAGTAAACGGTACAGCCCCGACGAGCACGCGGCGAGCGGCATGGTACTGAGATTGTCCACATGCGAAACAATGAGCTTGATTACCTCTGTGGGGAGCGAATTCCAGCCACTCTTTCGACGGACGCTACTCAGTTCTGCCATTGTTAGTGCTTGGGTTTCGGACGAGGGGGCAGGCACCTTAGCGGGGATGGAAGATTGGACGAGGGGGGGGAGGCGCCTTAGCGGGGATGGAAGAGCGGACAAAGATGGAGAAGCGAATATGTGCTGCGGGAAGTGGACAGGTGATGATGACTACAGCACGCCGCTTGACTTACGAGACACATACCAGCAGCGTAGGGTCATATCGAAGTCAGACAACTTGCTTCAATGATCACAGTACTGGTACTCCCTACAGTACCTGCTACTATGCCCTAACTTGCTTGAGTAGAGTAGGAGTAGTGGAGTAGGACTCTGCTCTACTACTAGTACCGGAGGAGTAGTATGTTCTAATCTAAAATAGTTACAAACTTCAATGCCCGAGCGTGGAACGACTACAAACCGCCATCGGTGCTAACTCCAATCCTGCAAGTCATGGATTTGTTTCTTTTTAACTTTCTGTACGAATCTGTAGCCAGCCTGCAAGTCATGTACACTGTACTGACAGTGGAACCCACAGAGTGCTTAGAATACAAGATTAAGGATGCAATTAACTTTTTATAGAGGGAGAATCATACACGCAATTAACTCAAATGGATTGGACGTGACTCTATTATTCTCCAACGGCAACCGGCAAATTTCCTCCCGCGGGCCGGAATAGGTTTCTTGGTTTGCATGCGGGTTTAACGGAGGGGTTTGATGTAGGCGAGGAGGCGTGTTTAGCCGGGCGTGCAGTGGACGGCGCAGTACTATTCGATTTGACAACTACAACTAGTATATTATAAAAAACAAAGAAGAGTAGTAGAGATAGAGATAAGAATAGAGACTAGGGAGGAGCACCATCTACTGCTTCGTGGGCTACTCCTGCGCTCCATTCAGCGGCCGCAACATCCCCTACAGCCACTCCCTCCTGCGCTCCATTCGGCGGGCGCTGTTGAAATTTGGGGAGCGCACTCTCGCAACTACTAGCAGCGATGACTTCACCGACGACGACTTCTTCCCCGACCTTTGCAACCTCTTCCTCAACGACATGGGCGACAGCCTCAACGCCAATGGTGCTGCTCCCGCTGCATCGTATGTGTTTCTGTCCTTCCTGTTCGAAATCGTGGTAGAATTCATGTTTCTAGTCTGTGTCCTAGATTCGATCTGTTCATCTACTATGCTAGTCCGCATGATTAGTTTAATCTCTGTTATAGCCGTCATGATTTATTTTGTAGTAAATCTCGTAGTAACTTGCTCATATATTCAACTGGTGGAACGTCCCCTACGGCCACTCCCGTTTCATGGACGGCCTGGTCGATGCCTCCAAGGAGCCCTTCGTCTACTTCTATGAGTGCCCGGTGCCGTTTTGGGGCTCGCCGGCAGACATCGTGCATCACCTGACGTGGGCGTGCGGCGATCACTACTAGCCCTTGGCGAAGAACATCAAGTATGAGACGTGCTACCCGTTCACAATGCCGGAGTCGCTGGAGGATCAGCGCCGCCTGCTAGTCTCGGAGGAGGACGGCAGCGTCTTCCTCTTGATCGTGGCCACCGGTGAGGCCTGCGCTGGCCGCCGCCACATCTCTGTAGTGTGCGTCAGGGGCGACGCCGCTGACACTGACACGAGGCCGATGTACGGGTGCGTGCTCACTATTACTATCCCTCGGAGGTACGTGGGCGGCGACACTGGCTACGTCAAGCTGACTTGGACTCTGCCGAGCTGGGACCTTCCCGCCGATGTGGACATGGAAGACGCACGGTATTATTTGACCCCCAACGATGTGCACGGGGACTCCAAGGAGGTTCACCTGGACATCTGCATTATCAAGTTAAATGTTGATCATTAGTCTTCGCTCAATGTAATCCGCTGTCTAAGCATGTGGAGACTTCCATGCATGATCTTGCTCTATTGGAGTATCACGCATGAATAAAAGTGTATCCATTTATGGTTTAGTCTAGAATCTTCCATGTATGAATTTTTACTACAATACTGGTGAAAGACTTATGATGAACCATTTCTTACATATCCTCTGCCCCCTTCCAAGTCATCCTGATTTAGTCCCTCCGTCTAGGTGTATAAGGGCATGGTTAATACTTAAATAGTATATCCAACTGTCGACTATAAGAAAGTGCCATGTCATCTGTAGCCAACATGTATAACAATGGATACTCAAAAACTAATTCTTGAAGATCATTTCATGCAAAGCACAATAAGAGTTATTTCTTTACAAGTTTTGGATGCAGGTTGAACAGTTGAACGCTTTTGTTTGCAAAAGATACTTTTTTATCTATTTCACCCGGATGTTTGTGAGCTCTTGTGATGAAATAATATCCGAACAAACCTATCGATACCCGTTACACATGAGATGACCCCCACATCATTTGTCAAAATAAACAACTCCCCGATCAATGCATTTCACTCTTCCGTGCAACGCATGGGCACCTTACTATAGATTAGTACGACCAAAAATTGAACTAACATTATATATAGTACGATAAATGATGATGCATGTCACCTAAAATTATAGGAGTATCATTGAAAACTATGTTCAAATATGAATCCAACGATATTGTTTTTGTTGACATGCACTAACATTTTGTCAGTTAAATCTTCAGTCAAACTCAATGGGGGATAAACCACGACCGATGTAGTCGTACTAGTGTAGAGGGCGACGCTGCACGGGAGTCTCACCCCGCTCGTGGCGCGGCAGTAAAGCCGTCATATCACAAAACCCAACCACTCCCAGTAATAAATGGCCTGGTAAAATAAACGGACAAGCACCCATCACATCCCTCCGTCTTTTTTGCATTTATCTCTCTGCATTTACTTTCTCCGGTTCATCTCGCACACTCGATCCCTAGCTACTACTCCTAGTATCCCTAGCTACTACTCCTAGGGCCAGTTCTTTTGGCGGCTTCCCCAGCTTTTCCCATAAGACTAGTCACAGTGGAGAGTAAAATTAAGGCACCTCACTCATTTATTTGGGCTTCTAAACTACTACTAGTAGTACCACCGTCCTGGATTATTCCTCACCATTGTAATTTGTGCTAAATTTTGACCAAAGATTTAACTGATAAAATGTTAGTGCATGTGACATGCACTAACATTTCATTAGTTAAATTTATGATCAAAATTTGACACAGATTACAATGGGGAGCAATAAACCAGGACGGAGGTAGTAGTTATGGGATTACTAATCTAGAAGCCTAAAAGAACTGGCCCCTGGTACTCCTTCTAGTAGTGGTACTCAAGTTGGAATTCCAATTGCACGGCACAACTTGTTAGGCAAAAAATTCGACACAGGGTGTAGGAAGCGGTTTGGGAATTTGCATGCCTTTCCGACCAGTGAGATACTCCGTACAAAGTACGACAGAGAAATAACCACAGATAAGGAAGCTAAAAGTAAACAATCAAACGAGCATTTTTGCATTTGTTTTGCATTGAATCATTTCACAAGCTTGACTAGTGCTGTTTTTCTACTTTTACAAAAACCGCATCGTAATGTTAAAACGTGCATTTGCACGTACATAAGTAATAGTAGTACTCTCTCCGTCTAGGTGTACAAGTCTTCCCTCCTTCTTCGTCACGGTGCACAACCAAAGATGACTTATTGACCTGGACGGAGGGAGTAGCACAGTCTGCAAGCATATATAGAGAGAGACGTGTAGTGCGATAGTATATAGTAAAGTTTATGCTATATGCACATACTTGCAAAATGCGTACGAATACACAAGATTTCCAAACTTTCCCTTTTACATACTTAATTAAGGACGCTAATAATTCCTGAACGTTCGGGATTTGTCATTTGCGTCCCAAAACTAATGAGATTGCCTTACGAAACAAAAATTATACTCCTACTAAAAGCCACGACGCTCGGAGGAGCGCTTGCGGCGCGCCAGGAGTGCCCTGGTGCGCGGCCGTTTCCCAGCGCACTGACACAACGCCTCTTCCTCAGCCTCGCAACTCGCGAGGTGCTGATTGGCAGCTTGCCAGCGGGCGAGCGCGATCTCACCGGTGTGGTGATCCGGCGCCAACAGGTACTCCTCCTCGCTGGAAGCGTGCACCTGGTCCACGTACCGCCAAGCGTAGATGAGGCGCTTGGGCCCGACTGCACTCAGGACGTCGGCACGGGCGTCCTCCGCCACCCTCACGGCCCTCGCATGAGCCTTCTGCCAAAGAGCCAATTGCCTGACTCTCTCGGACGCGACATAGGCCTCCCAGGCAGCTTGTTCCGTGGTGCGCGTCTCTTCCTCGGCCTTCTTCTCCGCCTCTATTTTGGCGCGCTCTGCTGGAGGCAAAGCCTCCCACAAGGCGACATCCATTTCTTTCCAAAGCTCCTCAAGGCTGGGGGGCTCAGCGGGCGGCGCGGCGTTCTCCTCGTAGCGGGGAGCCGACGCGTCCTCCGACTCGCATGCTGGCAAGATTGGGAACGCCGACGCGTCCACCTCGACGCGTCGCGGCGAGGAGCGGAACGCCGACGCGTCCTCCTCAACTAGTGGCGGCGAGGAATGGAACAGCGACGCGTCCACCTCGACGCGTCACGGCGAGGAGCGGAACGCCGACGCGTCCTCCTCGACTAGTGGCGGCGAGGAACGGAACGGCGATGCGTGATCGTCCGCGCGGTGCAGCGAGGGGCGCCTAGGGCTTGGGAGGGGCGATGCCATGGTGGTCGGCGTGAGAGGGAGGGGGAGGAGATAGCGATGAACGTGAACGTGAGGGGGGGGGAGATAGCGATGTCGTGGGAGGCGCAGTATTTATAGCGAGCAATGGCACACCTACGTAAGATATGGACTAAGCTGCACTGACTTAACTGCAGGTCCAGTTGCCTCACTGACATGTGGGCCAGACCCCTGTTGGGCCCATATGTCAGTGATCCAATGCACCTGCAGTTAAGTAACAGCTACGTGGGCATATTTCTTGGAGTAAATTACGGGGGAGGGAAGGGGTGGAAATATTGCTGGTCACAACAGATTGGACGTGCGCGGGGGGAGGAGAGTCATGCATGCAGATTTTTTCCACACGGGGTGGAGTGGTGGGACCGCCGGAGGGAGAAGGAGAGTCTGGCAGGCATATTGTTTCCACACATGGAGAGGAAAAGATTTGGAGACGAACGGGCTTCCTGCAGGTATGGGGAACGGTGTATAATAAGTCTCATCTTGCATGCCGGGCTAGGTATAGTCTCAAGTCATTAAAAACATACACGCCCCACACATGTTCATATTTCAAGGTGCACTAAATTATTGCATGCGATGATTAAGGCTGGCCATAATGGTGGTATCTTAGCTGGTATCATGCACACGGGAATAGCAAACATGCTGATGTGGCAAAGAATTAAAGAAGAGAGGGGGGTTAGAGTAATTAGTGTTCATGCATGCATTGGTAAACACATTTTTTTGTGAAGAACTACAAAAACTATTCCACTGCCACTATCTTGCTAAGAGTAGGTGAAATTTTTGAATCGATCCCTTTAAACTAGAAGGGAGGTAGTAGTACTCTAATAGCTAACCTTGGCCCTATTTGGATCCATGTGTTAGAGTTAGTTTGGGTTAGTTTGAACTCAACTAACCCAAAAAAATCTAACCCACCCGAGAGGTGCTTATTTGGGTTAGTAGTTCTTCTCGGGACACTAAAAAACACATTTTTCTCTCGCTCTCCCCGCAGCCGATCCCTCCCCACTTCCTCGAAGCTTCTCGTCCTCTCCCTCCCTCCCTCCCTCTCGCACCGCCCATGAAGGCACCTCGCCGTATCCGCGCTCCATCTAACCCTGTCATCCAAACACCTCTTTCGCTAGAGTTACTTCAGGGTTAGTTCAGGATTAGAATCTTTAACTCATCTAACTCATCTAATAGTATTTCTTATGCTCATTATAATCAGTATTGTAGATATTGATATTTTTAGTATAAATTTGGTCAAACACTTTGCAAACGGTTGACGGAAGTAAAAAGGACCAGAGGGAGTATCATGCATGCGGAGTAGGCAAAAAATTGCTCATTTATAGCCGGTCGAAGTCTCAAAGGGCGCGACCGTGCGAGGGAGGCGAAGGTCGTGGGAGGCACGACGGTTGACGGAATTAAGTGAAGTTACACTACAAGAAATATGTCAACTAGTGACCTTCTGTCAGTGACCCTGGAAGAATTGGTCATAGATCTATGACCATTTCAGACCAATTGGTCAAAAGTTTTTCGGGGGGCTCCAAACCCTAAACTATAACGACCATTTTGGTCAGAAAGGTCGTAATTTCCTTACACGAAATGGTCATAAAGCAGATAGCACGGGTCCGCTGCCTTATTTCTAGCTGATCATGACCAATATAGATGGTCATAACCTTGTAAATTGTGGTGGGTTGCTATGACTAGGCGCCACCTCATCAATTTTGCCTCTGTGTCATGTCCATGTGGCAATTTTTGCCCCAGGTTGTGAAGCAACCTATATTTCTGTCATTCCCAAAATTCCCAAAAAAATCTCATAAATTCTTTGGGTCATATCTTTGTCAAATATGTAAAAAACCTTCCTTGCCTAGTTCAAAAATAATTCAACAATATTCATTTTCCTATTATGTTCAGAATAACACTCTGTGAAGGAAGTACCACTTTGGCATGTCCAAATAGTATCCATTTTCTATAGTGCTTTCTTATGCCCAAATAACCATCCTCCACCAAATGCCAACTCAATCCATTCATTATTTTGAGCCCAGCTTCAACATTCGTATTTATGTCCAGTGTGGTACTTTGCAAATCAAGTACCACCTAGGCTCCTCCTTTTGAGCTGAAAATTTGTGAAGACGGTCTTCTTAGTAACTGATCATCCTCAGCCAAAACTCACGCATATTAGCCATGTACATTTCCCGTACCGCTAATCAAACACTTGGCTGTTAATTCATGTTTGAGCATCGATCGGTCTCCTCGTGAGAATCTTATGTTGTAATTTTCTTCCTAGCACCTACCTGGGGAGTGCCCAACCCACTAGACATGCCTAGGCCGCCTAGAACACATGGCGACGTCACGATCACGTGGTGACCACGCGGCGGGCATGCGAGTTTACGCGCTCTAGAGTTGGGGCCCTCGGCCACCGCCCAAACCTCGACGCATCGCCACCAAACCATGTATTTATTATTAAATAGGTACTTATGTAACTAGAAATGATTTTTGGAAAAAATAAATAGCAAACTATGAGGCAACTGCAGTTCAAATTTGACCCGCTTCCAGCTGAATCGATGGAAATTTGTCTTTTTCACGAGAGGTTGATCAAAACTTTTTACACCCAACCATTTTGTCAATTGTGCATTAAATATGTCCTAGTATTTTAGAAAATTGATTTGGTCCAATTTTGCAACAATTATTTGGGAGGTCCTTCACAAAAAAACCTCCTTTTGGGCACTCGAAAAATGGAAATGGTTTTTCGTCCAAAGAAAATGAAAACTTCCTTAGGCAACATTGTTTGCCATTCCAATATACACCCTTGTGCACAATATGAGATCATTTGAACAAACTATGCCATGAATGTGGCCATAAGATTGATCATTTGGCTTGAAAGCCATTGATCTCCACACATGATAGCTCGTTTCTGAGAACACTTTTTTAAATAATTGCCGTATTACAAGTTTGTTATTTTTCCTGGGAACTTGGCCACATATAATGACATAATACAAAGGTTTCCCAATTTTTTGATTTTTTTGAATTTTTATGCCCGTTTGAAAATGCGGTCAAAACGGCGGGAATGACCGTTCCTAGCTAATGGTTGAATCTTGGAATTTTTTTGGTGTTTCTCTGATTAAATAGATACTTATGTACTTAGAAATGATTTTTGGAAAAAATAAATAGCAAACTACAAGGCAGCTATAGTTCAAATTTGACCCGCTTCCAACTGAATCGCGGAAATTTGTCTTTTTCACGAGAGGTGGATCAAAACTTTTTACACCCAACCATTTTCTCAATTGTGCATTAAATATGTCCTAGTATTTTAGAAAATTGATTTGGTCCAATTTTGCAACAATTATTTGGGAGGTCCTTCACAAAAAAACCTCCTTTGGGGCACTAGAAAAATGGAAAATGGTTTTTTCGTCCAAAGGAAATGAAAACTTCCTTAGGCAACATTGTTTGCCATTCCAATATGCACCCTTGTGCACAATATGAGATCATTTGGACAAACTATGCCATGAATGTGGCCATAAGATTGATCATTTGGCTTGAAAGCCATTGATCTCCACACATGATAGCTCATTTCTGAGAACACTTTTTTAAAGTAATTGCCGTATTACAAGTTTGTTATTTTTCCTGGGAACTTGGCCACATATAATGACACAATGCGAAGGTTTCCCATTTTTTTGTTTTTTTTGAATTTTTTATGCCCGTTTCAAAATGCGGTCAAAACGGCGGGAATGACCGTTCCTAGCTAGTGGTTGAATCTTGGAATTTTTTTGGTGTTTCTCTGATTAAATAGATACTTATGTACCTAGAAATGATTTTTGGAAAAAATAAAGAGCAAACTACAAGGCAGCTACAGTTTAAATTTGACCCGCTTCCAACTGAATCGGCGGAAATTTGTCTTTTTCACGGGAGGTGGATCAAAACTTTTTACACCCAACCATTTGGTCAATTGTGCATTAAATATGGCCTAGTATTTTATAAAAATGATTTGGTCCAATTTTGCCACAATTATTTGGGAGGTCCTTCACAAAAAAACCTCCTTTTGGGCACTCGAAAAATGGAAAATGGTTTTTTCCTCCAAAGAAAATGAAAACTTCCTTAGGCAACATTGTTTGCCATTCCAATATGCACCCTTGTGATGAGATCATTTGAACAAACTATGCCATGAATGTGGCCATAAGATTGATCATTTGGCTTGAAAGCCATTGATCTCCACACGTGATAGCTCGTTTCTTAGAACACTTTTTTAAAAAAATTGTCGTATTACAAGTTTGTTATTTTTCCTGGGAACTTGGCCACATATAATGATACAATGCGAAGGTTTCCCAATTTTTTGATTTTTTTGAATTTTTTATGCCCGTTTCAAAATGCGGTCAAAACGGCGGGCATGACCGTTCCTAGCTAGTGGTTGAATCTTGGAAAACCTTTTGTGTTTCTCTTATTAAATAGATACTTATGTACCTAAAAATGATTTTTAGAAAAAATAAAGAGCAAACTATGAGGCAGCTGCAGTTCAAATTTTACCCGCTTCCTACTGAATCGGCTGAAATTTATTTTTTTGACCAAAGGTGGATCAAATCTTTTGACACCCAACCATTTGGTCAATTGTGCATTAAATATGTCCTAATATTTTAAAAAATTAATTTGGTCCAAATTTGTAACAAATATATGGTAGGTCCTTCACAAAAGAACTCATTTTGGACACTCAAAAAATGAAAAAATGATTTAAAAGAACTCATTTCTCATAACTCTTTAAAAAAATATTTGTCTTATTTCAATTTGTGATTATTCCTGTAAACTATAGTCAAATTTGCTGACACAATGTGAAGTTTTTTTTTTCAATTTTTCAGGTCATAATAAAATAGCTAACATGATTTAGCATCTTACTTTTAGTCGATTACGACCAATTTAAATGGTCAAAATATCATACGTGTATACTGCGTTCTGATTGGTTCAGGGGCCTCTCACGCGGATCGTGGATAAATTACCGTCGGATGCTCCTGGATCCAACGGCCGGCACCTCACCCTCTCACCCACCCACCGCGAGATACTCTCTCTCTCCCCGTGCAGCGAACCCTAGCGCTCTCACCCTCTCAGCCCCGCACTTCCTCCTGGATCTCGATGCGCCGCCGTCCCCAACCCCACTCCCTCCCTCTGGATCTCGACGCGCCGCCGCCCCCACCCCACTCCCTCCCATGCTGTCCACCGGCGTTCCCCTCACACTCGCACCGCTCGGCCCTCTCATCCGCCTCCCGTCCTCTCGGCCGCGGCGCCCTCCCCATCGCTATCCCCCAACCCCGGCAGCGACCTCAACAGCCAGATACCACTCACGCTCCTCATCGTCCTCCTCGACCTGCTCCTCCCGCCCGCGCTCCTCTCCAACTTCCTCCGCGCCGGCGTCCACCACGCCTCCGCACATAGCGTCCTCGCCCAGGCCAGGGGCTTCCACTTCCGCTCCTCCCTCGTCGACCTCCCGCCCGTGTCCGCCGCCCGCTCCCTCCTCATCCTCTGTAAGCACCCCGCCCTGCCCCCTCCGTGTTACGCGCCAATTTCCTGATCTCGAATCGCCATCTGATTTCCTTCCTGGTCACTAATCGATCGTTGTTTTTCCGTGTGTGCAGGCGCGTACACGGCATGCGGGGGCGGCGCGGCGTACCTGTGGGTGGCGGCGGCCTGCAGTGTCGGCTCCCTCTTCTACGTCCTCGCCAAGGCCGTCGGCAGATCGGCCGTGCGTATGAATCCGTCAAGGTATGAATCCAACCCCTCCCCTCCCCTCTGCCCGCCTCAGCTCCTCCCTCGCGTGCTGCGAACCTTGACCCGATCTTGGCTGGCAGCAGATTGAGATTTGAGTGGATTCTGATCTTGAGAGGGGATGATTCGAAATAAATAGGCTCATCTTTCATTACTTGCTATATATACGGTTCTGTCGTATGCTTGCAAATCTGTTTGATTTGGTTGCTGTTCGTTCTTGTCCAATATGTGGTCGGTGGTTAGCAATATGTTTGTTGGTGCTATATTTTCATTTTGATGGTAGAATGCGTGCGTTGTACATGGTCAAGAGCATTAGTAAAAGGAGGAAAAGGATGATTAGAGCATCTCCACCCGAAATAAAGCATTGTGGGTTTTGTGTGGCAGTAATTAGAACCTTAATCGTCTCTTTTCCGTTAGTCCACTCGCTAGAGCAGCGGGTCCTCTTTGCACTCAGGATTCAGGACGGGCGATGACACCGAATCGCCATGTAGTAACAAGGATCAAGCAGCAAGCATCACTCTGCTAGCGTTTTTATTTCGATACAAGGGCTACGTTAGGTTTGAATCCCAATTCTTTTGTGGTAGCACAACAACTGTTGTGTCGCTCCTTATGTTAGCCGATGGTGCATAGCTAGCTGGCTATAGCTTCATCCTGCTGGCCTTTTTTGGACATTGTGCCGTTGGTTCTCATTTCACCTCATTTTATTGGTATATACCTGCAGAATTGTTTCCATACCAAGGTCCATGTTATTGTTTGAATTTTAGTTTTGTTCTGGTAATACAGAAAGTGCTCTGTTGGTTTTCATTTTACCTCATTTTATTGGTATATATACCTGCAGGCGGAGCAGCGGGTGGGGGAGCGAAATCAGGCGATGGCCAGCAAGTCCAGGCAGGTTCCGACCGTGGTCGCCCTCGTACGTCAGTCGGCGGCATCGGAGCGGTGTCGGAGCCAAGTGTTGGGCATGTCGCCGAGACTGACCAAGATGCCGCGACTGCAAGTGCTGGGCATGTCGCCGAGAAGACCAACAAGCAGTACTAGCTCTGTAAGTTTGGCTAGATGCAAATCTTGCCAATTACTATGGCTTTTAGTTACTGGTGGTCAAGTTAATGCAAGTCCTGGTGGTGATGTAGAGGGAGATCTAAGTATGGTTGTGTATCCTTAAAATTTCAAGTATGAACAATCTGTGGTGGTTAAATGACAGACATGAGACTATGTATGATCTGTTGCATAAATAAGGTGTTTTCTTGATGAGTGAGTCCTGGTCTCTAAAGTGGTGATTAAATTTTCTGTCTCTAGGTATTTCGAGTCATCATATGATGGACTTCTAGATTATCAATTTTGTTGAACAGATTTGACATGACAATTACTTTGACTATTGCAAGCGAAGTTTCTGAAAAAACCAAGCATTTCAATACTATAGTTTTTTATGCTGATGACAACAATGAATGTAGTACTATGAAAAGATCAATTTTGTGCATACCATGGATTATAATACTACAGTCCTGACCTTTTCTTAATACAACAAAAATTCTGCTTGTTCTGTATGCTCCATCCTAAGCATGCATATATACTTATTAGTTTGTGTTGTTGATATCTACCTGTAGTGTTATGAGGAATAAATCTCCTCACTTCATATGTTGCCCTATGGAATTCAGCAGACACTTTCTATCAACACTAAGCTCAGATAAATAGGCGCTGCTTAACATACCTAAGAGTGTAGCATGTTGTGAAGTGATGCTGCAACTCCAGAGTAGACAATTATAACATATTAGTAAAAACAATATGCATCCCTGACTTGTATGTTTTTTTTCAAGGTCTATACAAATGCCATCTTTGTCTGGCAGCATCTTTGTATCTTGTTATTTTAGTCCATGAGTGTTGTGTTGGAGCATCACTGACATGTATGGTTTTTTTAAAGGTCTATACAAGTGCCATCTTTGACTGGCAACATCTGCCTCCTGTGTCATGTCATGTATCTATTTGACCTTACTTGTTTTAAGTGAATGATGTATTACTTGCAAGTGTCAATGTACTGATGCAAACAGTGATTGTTTACCTATGACTAATCTGTTTTCCATCTCATTTATAGGAGTTCCCAAAATGCCTGACTCCAACGGCAACGGCATGCACCACAAGGAGGATGATGGCCTCTTCACTGACTCCGGCCCCGTCCTCCCCGACTCCTGGTCGTGGCCCTGTGCACGATATCGCCCTCCCTCTTCTACTTCTACTACCTACTGTTACTGCTGTTGCCGATTGGTCTATGCACGGTGGCTAATCCATCAATGTTTATTTGCTACTGCCTGAGCTCTGTTTCTCTGCATGCGAGCGTGCTGTTTGTGCAGTGTGGATGCTTGGTCCTTGTGGAGATCGTCTAATACTGTCACGACCGGTTTTTCAATAAAACATTATTGAGAAACCGATCTCCTTAACGGACCAGTAGAGAAAATCCTTCTTACTGGTAGACAATTTCTTGATTACAGAAAAATCCAGGAGTACTAAATATAATACAAGGTTGAGCGGAGACTGCTCAACAATTTATTACAAGCACGCCGATATTATACATAAAGACGGATATGACACAATGGGTAGGGTGGCATAACTACTGACTAATAAAAAAAGTGGTGGTGGGAATGTCACCATGAAGTGGGTGATAGAACTCCTAAATCTTACAGCTCATCGAGCGTCGGAGTGAGGCTCGATGATTATTTATTGTGGGTAGCGGAAGCGTATATAATACAAGTGACCAAATCCAGGATCGCACGGGACTGACTGAGACTCTTCTAGTCGGACTCGCTATCAAACTCATCATCCATGAGATCGCCTTCGTCAACATCTGGTCAAATCAACAAGCCAGGTGAGCACTATGAAAGTACTCGCAAGACAGTTTGGACATAGGATATAACAAATGCAAACATGATGCATATGAACCGATTAATAATGCGCACTCAGATAACAAAATAGCTACGCATGGGAAATAAAAAGGAAGTCGGGCGGTAGTCCTCCCGAAATCCCAATGTAATACTGAAAGCCAATCGAGTGTCTGAAATGACTCCTCAAAAGGGGTACGAATAAATTAACAAATGCCACAGTCGGGCGTCAGGGCGACACCACATAAAGGGCTTATAATGGAATATGAACGACAGTGCGTGCCATAGTCGGATGTCTGAGCGACATCACGTAAAGGGCTTATATCGAAAGTAAATAACAAGAATGCCACAGTCGGACGTCTGAGCGACATCACATAAAGGGCTTATATAAAAATGTAAATAACAAGCGTGCCACAGTCGGACGTCTGAGCGACATCGCATAAAGGGCTTATATCAAAAGTAAATAACAAGAGTGCCACAGTTGGACGTCTGAGCGACATCACATAAAGGGCTTATATCTCATAACTTGATATTTCAGTAGCTCATGAATTTAAATCATTTCAAGGGAATATTCAGGTACGAAATAATAAAACGGTTAGTCCATCCACAGGAATAACATTCAACCGGGTTTACCACTCAAACTTGTTTACCGGGGATTTCCACGGAGACTGACACAGGGACTGACATAGATATGGATGTGCTGGCCACGGTCTTTGACCATGGACACGATGACTCGGAAGGTTTGACTCTAAAGAGTTTGTACTCTTAACCATAGCCAACGGATTTCAGTAGTCACAAGGGACTAGTTCCGTTTACGGTATTTTAGGAGAAACACATCTAACCAGTACACACCCATTCAACATTCCGTTGCTAGGAATCACCCTAGGCAACGTGCAAGAAAAACCTTGAGACGGGGAGGCTACAACCTCGCGTAGCATGGGATCAAATTTATACCGCGCGCTCTAAGGGGTGCCCCCCTCTCGGTCCCAACCGGAAACACCCATGCCCCCTGACCGGATGACCGGCTTTAATCCGGGGCCATGGAACCCTCATCTCGGCCCCTCTATTTGGTGTGTACAAGGAAAGAGGTTACCAACTTACTAAACCGTACTCTTTACAGAAAACATGTGGCAGTACGAAAAGGGGACGAACGGTAACGTGGCTCGGTCCACGTTAACGTCGGAGTTTAACGGTTGACATAAGACTGGCATGCTACAACAATACCATCTTACTACCTCTCATGTCACCACATGATCAGGTCACCTCTCATCAAGAGATCACAGTAAACTTCGAAGCACACGGTTAGTTGCCTTGCATGCAACGTAACACTCACCGATGCTCATATGCCATGCACAAACCATTCAAGCAAACATGCAAAACACTCATCATATCAAAGGTTCAAACATGCTTGCCTGGTTCGGAGAAGTCGGAGTCTAGCTCGGCGAAGTTCGCGGCTCCGTCACCTCCTCCGGAACCTACGGTACAACGAAACCGTATACTAACGTGAAAACCGTTGCGTGCATAAAACTTGTTCCAAATTTTTTCCAAATAAATACTATAAAAAACTAGACAAAAATATAAGACTGACAAAAAAAGAATCAATCAAAAAGCATCTTCTGTTAAAAAGATATAAGGGTTTTAGTCCAAGGACTAATCTGTGATGAAACAGAAAAGATCCAGGGACTTGTTTGAAAAAGCAGAAAACGCTTCGATAAGAAATACGTTAGCCCAGAGAGAAAACACATTTTGCCCGAAGGCGCCTTCAGAAAACGGTTCGAAGGGAAAGGAAAGAGAGGCTGACGGGGGGGGGGGGTCCCACCCGTCAGGTTCAAAATCTGAACAGGACTCGCCGGCGCCCGAAGGCTGCGGTGGTCGCCGGCGTTGATCCACGGTGAGGTAGGTTGATCGGAGGGTACCTACGGATTCAGGGTGTCCTTCCGCGTCGATGGGTGGTGGACTTGGCCGTCGGTGAGCACCACGTCGACGACGACCCTATCTCCGGCGGACGGTGGTTCGGGCGAGGGTGGAGCTCTCCGGTGGGTGCTGCAAACTTCAAATTGGCGCACGGGTCAGAGATGTGGATGCACTAGGAGGCTACTGGCAAGAGTTGAGAGGCAGGGGTGCACGCACGGGAGTGAATCGTGCTGGATCCCGAAGCGGGTCGAGGCGGCCGGAGCTGGGGGAGAAGACTCCCTCGGGGTCCGCCCAGTGGCTTGGCGTGGTACTTGAGGTGTGTAGAGATGGTGCGGGTTCGAGTTCGAGCTCGAGGCCTCCTTTTATAGGCGATCCGAGGAGGTGGCCGTGAACGGGATAACGCCGGCGAGAAATTACGGCGAGGTAGAGGTTGGGCAGGGGGTTTAGGTGGCTAGGCATCATCGTGGTGGATTACTGGCACCGTTTCTCTGCCCAAACCTCGGTCGGGCTTGCGTAATACACTGGCCCTCGACGGAACGGCCGTACGGGCACGACGGCGGCAGGGAGCGCGCTCCGCGCCTCCCAGTTCGCGACGACGGCCCTGCAGCGTGCACAGGTGAGTGGACGGCCACGCGGTGGCCTCTGGTGGCTTGGGCGGCGCTGGACGGCGCCGTCCAACGCTGCGCCTCTCTGGCAGCCGCAATGGGCGCTGCTGCTGCCACTCACGGGGAGGCGCACCTCTGCCAGCTCGTCGCCGACGCCCGCAAGCTTCCAGGCGATCGTGCGGCGCAGGGATAAGGAGGCACAGGGCGCAAGGTGCCACTGCAGCTACTGGCGAGATCGAGGAGGGGTTCTGAAGAAAACGACAGCGGCTTCTGAAACTGTTTCTCTGAATTTTCCGAACTTCGACAGTAACAGTGCCCTTCAGGTGTTCGACAAAATGATTTGGCATGAGGAATTTTTTTTCTGGAGCTGGGGCTTGGTGAGGTGACCTCTCGATGCATCCAGAGGCTGCCTGAATTTTCTCAGATTTTTAGGAGAAGGAAACAAATGAATTTCATCAAATTTGACAAATATGGCCCAAACTTGCAGCAAGCACATTTTGAAAAATTTGAACTGGAGACCAGTGGATCTTCATGGATCCTGGTTGAGGGTTCTAAGGACTAGCTAGGAAAATTTGTTTGGAGGCAAAATTCAAAGGAGAAAGGGTAGTTCCTTTGTAAATCTCCAAGGATCAAAATAGAAGGCAGAAAAGGTTTTTGATAAGAAATAAATGGAAACAAAATCATGGGGGAGTTCAACTTGCTGGACTTGAAGTATATCTTGACACCAAGAGGGGAGATGGCCTTTGGGAGGGGATTTCCACTTAGGTCATGGCAAGAGGAGATTTTGGAAAGGAAAAGGATCACTCCATAAGCCATAGGGCTTTTTTTTTTTAAAAAAAGAAAAGATTTTCAAAAACTTTTCCAATGAAAAACATTGGTGTTGAGCCAACACAAGATGAAAAACCTCCAAGACCAAAGATCAAGTCTTGGATGAAACCAAGCAAAAATACTTGTCATAAAAAGGAGGTTTTTGAAAAGGAGAGTCCTTTAGAAGAAAAATTTAAATAACCTCCCTCAAATCAAATAAAAGTTTGATAAAGCCAAAATAAAATTTTGGGTGTCACAACACCTACCCCCTTAGGAAAAATCTCGTCCCCGAGATTTCAGCTGATCCTCAAATAGATGTGGGTACTCTGCCTGAAGAAAATCTTCTCTTTCCCACGTTGCTTCATCCTCGGTGTGATTGCTCCACTGAACCTTGAAAAAATTGATTGTTTTTTGACGGGTCCTCCTTTCAGACTCTTCCAATATTTTTATTGGTCGCTCCCTGTAGGTGAGGTCTGGTTGCACGTCAATGCTCTCATGAGATACATGCTTTTCTGGGTTGCTCACACATTTACTCAACTGTGAGACGTGGAACACGTCGTGGATGTCTGACAGCTCTTTGGGTAGGTCTAGCTGGTAGGCTACTGTGCCTCTTCGTGCAACTATACAGAAGGGTCCAATAAATCTTGGGGCTAGCTTCCCTTTAATTTTGAACCGCTGCATGCCCCTCATAGGAGACACTCGTAGGTATACATATTCACCGGGTTCAAAGCTGACCTCGCGATGTTTTCGATCGTAATAGCTCTTTTGTCGGCTTTGAGCTGTCTTGAGTCTGTCCCTGATCTGTTTAACATTCTCCTCGGCTTCCTTGAGCATGTCTGGGCCGAAGATACGACTGTCACCTGTTTCTGACCAATTTAGTGGGGTACGACACCTCCGTCCGTACAATGCTTCAAAAGGTGCCATTTGTAGGCTGGCTTGGTAACTGTTGTTGTATGCGAACTCGGCATACGGCAAGCTTTCTTCCCAACTGGATCCATAGGTGAGAACACAGGCTCTCAGCATGTCTTCTAGGATTTGGTTCACGCGTTCCGTTTGTCCATCAGTCTGGGGGTGGTACGCTGTACTAAATGCTAGTTGCGTGCCCAGAGCTTGCTGTAAGTGATCCCAAAATTTAGAGACAAATTGAGTGCCCCGGTCGGATATTATGGTCTTTGGGACTCCATGCAGACAAACTATACGGGAGAGATAAAGCTTAGCAAGCCTTTGAGTGGAGTAGGTCGTCTTCACGTGAATGAAATGTGCTACCTTGGTTAGCCTATCTGTGATGACCCATATGGCATCATTTCCGCGTTGTGATCGAGGTAGTCCGACGATGAAGTCCATTCCAATTTCATCCCATTTCCACTCAGGTATCCTGTTTGGCTGTAGCAGTCCTGCTGGTTTTTTGTGCTCGGCTTTAATGCGCTGACACGAATCACAGCATGCAATGAAAGTGGCTATATCCCTCTTCATACCGTGCCACCAGAATCTTTCCTGAATGTCTTTGTACATTTTGGTTCCTCCAGGGTGGATTGAATATGGAGCGGTGTGGCTTTCGGTTAGGATTTACCGTTTAAGGTCCTCAATGTTTGGTACGTAAAGTCTGTCCCCGTACCATAATACTCCCTCATTGTCTATGAGGAACTCTGAAGCCTTGCCAAGGCTCACTTTTCTCTTTATACCTTCGATGCTGGGATGTCCATGCTGAGCCTTCTTAATCTGTTCCATTAGGGTGGGCTGTATCTCCAGATTCGATACGCTGCCCTCAGCGACTATCACCATGTTGAGTTTGGCGAACTCCTGCTGAATTTCAGGCCTCAAGTTCTGTAGACTATCATTGCCCGAGCTGGGGTTCCGACTAAGGGCGTCTGCCACTACATTTGCTTTCCCTGGATGGTAGTGAATGCCGACATCATAGTCCTTGACCAATTCCAACCAGCGTCGTTGTCGCAAGTTGAGTTCTGGTTGTGTGAAAATATATTTAAGGCTTTTATGATCCGTATATATCTCACAACGATTTCCCAGCAAAAAGTGCCTCCACTCTTTGAGTGCATGGATGACTGCTGCTAGCTCCAAGTCATGGGTAGGATAATTTTCTTCATGCTTCCGCAGTTGCCTGGAAGCATATGCGACAACTTTGCCGTCCTGCATCAATACGCACCCGAGACCTTTCCGGGATGCGTCACAATATACTTCAAAACTTTTGTGTATATCTGGTACAACCAAAACCGGTGCTGTTGTTAACTTCTTTTTAAGTTCTTGGAAGCTTTTCTCGCATGCTTCAGTCCATACAAATTTCTTGTCTTTCTTGAGCAACTGTGTCATTGGTTTTGCTACGGTGGAGAATCCTTCGATAAACCTTCGGTAATACCCAGCCATTCCTAGGAAACTCCGTACATCTGTTACGTTGGCTGGTGGTTTCCAGTCAAGTATGGCTTTGACTTTTTCTGGGTCTACGGCCACGCCTTCTTGGGTCAATATATGGCCTAGAAAACCAACTTGCCTTAGCCAAAATTCACATTTGCTAAATTTGGCGTACAATTGGTGTTTCCTTAATTCTCCCAATACAATCCTGAGATGCTCAGTATGTTCTTCCGGTGTCTTAGAGTATACCAGAATATCGTCAATGAACACCACAACAAATTTGTCCATAAATTTCATAAACACTTTGTTCATGAGGTGGACGAAATATGCGGGGGCGTTTGTCAGTCCAAAAGGCATTACTGTGAACTCATATAATCCGTATCTGGAGGTGAAAGCTGTCTTAGGGATATCTTCTGTTCGTACCTTCAACTGATGATATCCCGATCTTAAATCAATTTTTGAGAACACCTTGGCTTGTGCGAGCTGGTCAAATAGATCATTTATCCGTGGCATCGGATATTTGTTTTTGATGGTGACCATGTTGAGTGCTTGATAGTCTATACACAATCTCAACGTCCCATCCTTCTTCTTGGCAAATAATACTGGTGAACCCCAAGGTGAGGAGCTGGCTCGTATAAATCCTTTGTCCAGTAATTCCTTTATTTGCTCCTTTAACTCTACCAACTCGGAAGGTGCCATTCTATAAGGTTTCTTGTAAATGGGGGTGGTGCCAGGTGCTAGTTCAATGCTGAACTCTATTTCTCGGTCCGGTGGCATGCCTGGTAGTTCTTCAGGAAATATGTCGGGAAACTCACACACTACTGGAACTTTTCTCAATTCTGAAATGTCCACTTTGTTCAACTTGGGTTGCCGTGACCATGGTCTCTCTTGAGCTGTAACTTTTATTGTCTTGCCGTGATGGTGAGTGAGGATTACAGTCCGATTGAAGCAGTCAATAAATCCCTTGTTGGTGGTTAACCAGTCCATTCCCAGGATAACATCCATGCCTTTATTTTCCAATACGATGAGATTTGCCCGAAACTTTAGTCCTTTCAACTCAATAATCACACCTTGGCAGTAACTCTGTGTGATTTGCTTATTTCCCGGGGACTTGATGATCATGGACTTTTCCAAAGGAAGTATCGGAAAACCATGTTGCAAAACAAAACTCTTCGAAATGAACGAATGAGAAGCTCCAGAATCAAACAAAACTGTGGCAGGTATTGCGTTGACAGGGAACGTACCGAGTACGATGTCTGGGGCATTCTGAGCTTCTTCCCTGGTCACATGGTTCAGGTGACCCTTCTTGTGATTGTTGTTAGGGTTGAAATTGTTACGCCTGGGGGCTGGATTATTCCCACCATTGTTCGGCTTGGGGGCCGAGTTCCTCGGCTTTGGGCACTGCTTGGCATAGTGCCCTTTCTCTCCACAAGCATAGCAAGTGACACCAGGGCAGTACGTAAAGTCCTTGTCCCTTGAATGAAACTGTCTGGTTGGCCTTAGAGCACTAGTCATGAATTTTCTCGCTTCATTCCTCTGAACATCAGTCTTGCTTCGGTTGTTGCGAGCAAGAGTCGTCTTGTCCCTTTTTCGCTTGCGAATATCCTCCAGACTGCGGCGCTCATTCTCCAACGTAATGGCCTTGTCAACCAGTGTTTTGAAATCTGGGAATGTGTGTACGACCAGTTGGCATTTTAGTGCTGGCGCCAGGCCGTCCAATTTTTTTCCATCCTTTTGTCCTCAGTCTTATGCTCATCGTAGGCATAACGAGATAGTTGAGTAAACTGACTGTTGTATTCAGTCACTGTCATGCCCCTCTGCTTGAGGTCATCAAACTCCCTCTTCTTGATCTTTATAATGCTCCTGGGGATGTGCGCCCCACGAAAACCCTCCTTAAACTCTTCCCAGGTGATGTTATGTTCACTGGGATGCATGTGTAGGAAATTTTCCCACCATGCGGCAGCTGCTCCAGTGAGGTAGTGAGGTGCATAAAGCACCTTCTCATGATCTGAACATTGAGCAATAATCAATTTCCTTTTGATGTCACGAAGCCAATCATCGGCCTCAAGCGGCCTATCAGTGTGAGCGAACGTTGGAGGACGTGTCTTCTGTAGTTCAGACAACTTGGAATGCGGTTGGTAAGGCTCACGGTGATTTCCCATATTGATGACGTGATTCATCATTTCTTGATGCTGTTGCTGGCTTTGTTCGAAAAGGTGGCATACTTGAGATAATGCTGCCTCGCTGTCCTGCTGACTAGACTGCCCCTGTGTGAAGTTGTTGCTTGTCTGTGTTCCATAAATTTCTTCCGGTGGGTTAGGCATGGAACGAGTCCAGGGTCGAGACATTTTCCACTCCGGGGTATTATTTTGCAAAACTCATGAGAAGAACTGTGTGGCACAAGGAATTTTTTTTTTGCAAGGGCGAGAATTTAAAAGACCTTAAGATTTTTCAAGAAAATACTTGACTGCGCACGGAGAAGGACTGCTCAGCATAACTTACACACGATAAGAAATTATACAATACATCACTCAGGATGCGCGTACACATTCCTGACATGTTATTAGGCTAGCGCACTCCTCCGGGATCCTACATGATACGCACACAGACTACTACAACCTATGTACATATAAAACATATCATACATGCAGGCACATCGCGCGGCGACTAGGCGCACTCAGTCGGAGATGGTGAAGATGTCCTTCTGCCTGCCGAGGGTAAGACCCAGCGGTGCAGGGGACTCAACCTCCACCTCCTCCCTAATAGGCTCCAGGCACGTAGCACTGCGCTGAGGAGTAGGTGCGGGTGCGGCAGGCGGTGCAGCTCTGACTGGAGTGGGAGCAATGACCTGGTCGAACTCCTCAGTGGTAGGCAGACGGCGAGCGGTGGCCAAAATGGCAGGTGAATAGGATGCTGAGGACGAGACGAAGGTCAGTGGCGGAGCCATGTGGAGAAGCTCCCTCCTGTTGGCGGAACAGCCCTGAACTAAGTCCATACGGGCAGCCACAAGATCGTCCACGAGGTTGTCGAAAGCAGCCTCCAGAGCTCTGAGATATTCAACAAGCATCTCGATAGCTTCATCTCTTTCTCCCCTATGGCAGGCGAATGCGTAGTGACAAGTATATGGCACATGGCATGGGAGGTAGCGGTAGCGACGAGTCTTCATTGCAGGAAGAATATCCCGAAGGCGAGCTATTGCCTCACGGGCGGCCATCTGCATGGCATGCCTCTCCGAAGGCATGGCCCTTCTCACAAAACGGAAGTGGCGAGACGCAGAACGTCCTCCCTTAAATTGCACCACAGCCTGGTGCATAGACACGTCGTCGCTGAGCTTGTGCTGGTAAAGCGTGAACTCCGGACGAGTCGCTGGCCCGATCGTGAGCTTGGTGATGGAGACGAGAAGTTTGACAAACCCCTCGGGCACATTGGTGAACACTCGTGTCTCGCAGTCGCTGCCAGCCATCTACAAAAGTAGGCAAAAATTCTGAGTAGTCAAATCATAAATTTATGATGACCAACAGAAAATAGCTACATTTGCAAAATGCTGAAAAAACACTAAAAACGCTAATAACCGATTAGCGATCGCACCTAGTGGCTTCCTACAGTCAGCCTGGCTCTGATACCAAGCTTGTCACGACCGGTTTTTCCAATAGAACATTTATTGAGAAACCGATCTCCTTAACGGACCAGTAGAGAAAATCCTTCTTACTGGTAGACAATTTCTTGATTACAGAAAAATCCAGGAGTACTAAATATAATACAAGGTTGAGCGGAGACTGCTCAACAATTTATTACAAGCACGCCGATATTATATATAAAGGCGGATATGACACAATGGGTAGGGTGGCATAACTACTGACTCGTAAAAAAAGTGGTGGTGGGCATGTCACCATGAAGTGGGTGACAGGACTCCTAAATCTTACAGCTCATCGAGCGTCGGAGTGAGGCTCGATGATTATTTATTGTGGGTAGCGGAAGCGTATATAATACAAGTGACCAAATCCAGGATCGCACGGGACTGTCTGGGTCTCCTCTAGGCGTCAGACTCGCTATCAAACTCATCATCCATGAGATCGCCTTCGTCAACATCTGGCCAAATCAACAAGCCAGGTGAGCACTATGAAAATACTCGCAAGACAGTTTGGACATAGGATATAACAAATGCAAACATGATGCATATGAACCGATTAATAATGCGCACTCAGATAACAAAATAGCTATGCATGGGAAATAAAAAGGAAGTCGGGCGGTAGTCCTCCCGAAATCCCAATGTAATACTGAAAGCCAATCGAGTGTCTGAAATGACTCCTCAAAAGGGGTACGAATAAATTAACAAATGCCACAGTCGGGCGTCAGGGCGACACCACATAAAGGGCTTATAATGGAATATGAACGACAGTGCGTGCCACAGTCGGACGTCTGAGCGACATCACGTAAAGGGCTTATATCGAAAGTAAATAACAAGAATGCCACAGTCGGACGTCTGAGCGACATCACATAAAGGGCTTATATAAAAATGTAAATAACAAGCGTGCCACAGTCGGACGTCTGAGCGACATCGCATAAAGGGCTTATATCAAAAGTAAATAACAAGAGTGCCACAATTGGACGTCTGAGCGACATCACATAAAGGGCTTATATCTCATAACTTGATATTTCAGTAGCTCATGAATTTAAATCATTTCAAGGGAATATTCAGGTACGAAATAATAAAACGGTTAGTCCATCCACAGGAATAACATTCAACCGGGTTTACCACTCAAACTTGTCTACCGGGGATTTCCACGGAGACTGACACAGGGACTGACATAGATATGGATGTGCTGGCCACGGTCTTTGACCATGGACACGATGACTCGGAAGGTTTGACTCTGCAGAGTTTGTACTCTTAACCACAGCCAACGGATTTCAGTAGTCACAAGGGACTAGTTCCGTTTACGGTATTTTAGGAGAAACACATCTAACCAGTACACACCCATTCAACATTCCGTTGCTAGGAATCACCCTAGGCAACGTGCAAGAAAAACCTTGAGACGGGGAGGCTACAACCTCGCGTAGCATGGGATCAAATTTATACCGCGCGCTCTAAGGGGTGCCCCCCTCTCGGTCCCAACCGGAAACACCCATGCCCCCTGACCGGATGACCGGCTTTAATCCGGGGCCATGGAACCCTCATCTCGGCCCCTCTATTTGGTGTGTACAAGGAAAGAGGTTACCAACTTACTAAACCGTACTCTTTACAGAAAACATGTGGCAGTACGAAAAGGGGACGAACGGTAACGTGGCTCGGTCCACGTTAACGTCGGAGTTTAACGGTTGACATAAGACTGGCATGCTACAACAATACCATCTTACTACCTCTCATGTCACCACATGATCAGGTCACCTCTCATCAAGAGATCACAGTAAACTTCGAAGCACACGGTTAGTTGCCTTGCATGCAACGTAACACTCACCGATGCTCATATGCCATGCACAAACCATTCAAGAAAACATGCAAAACACTCATCATATCAAAGGTTCAAACATGCTTGCCTGGTTCAGAGAAGTCGGAGTCTAGCTCGGCGAAGTTCGCGGCTCCGTCACCTCCTCCGGAACCTACGGTACAACAAAACCGTATACTAACATGAAAACCGTTGCGTGCATAAAACTTGTTCCAAATTTTTTCCAAATAAATACTATAAAAAACTAGACAAAAATATAAGACTGACAAAAAAAGAATCAATCAAAAAGCATCTTCTGTTAAAAAGATATAAGGGTTTTAGTCCAAGGACTAATCTGTGATGAAACAGAAAAGATCCAGGGACTTGTTTGAAAAAGCTAAAAATGCTTCGGTAAGAAATACGTTAGCCCAGAGAGAAAACACATTTTGCCCGAAGGCGCCTTCAGAAAACGGTTCGAAGGGAAAGGAAAGAGAGACTGACCGGGGGAGGGGGGTCCCACCCGTCAGGTTCAAAATCTGAACAGGACTCGCCGGCGCCCGAAGGCTGCGGTGGTCGCCGGCGTCGATCCACGGTGAGGTAGGGTGATCGGAGGGTACCTATGGATTCAGGGTGTCCTTCCGCCTCGGTGGGTGGTGGACTTGGCCGTCGGTGAGCACCACGTCGACGGCGACCCTATCTCCGGCGGACGGTGGTTCGGGCGAGGGTGGAGCTCTCCGGTGGGTGCTGCAAACTTCAAATTGGCGCGCGGGTCAGAGATGTGGATGCACTAGGAGGCTACTGGCAAGAGTTGAGAGGCAGGGGTGCACGCACGGGAGTGAATCGTGCTGGATCCCGAAGCGGGTCGAGGCGGCCGGAGCTGGGGGAGAAGACTCCCTCGGGGTCCGCCCAGTGGCTTGGCGTGGTACTTGAGGTGTGTAGAGATGGTGCGGGTTCGAGTTCGAGCTCGAGGCCTCCTTTTATAGGCGATCCGAGGAGGTGGCCGTGAACGGGATAACGCCGGCGAGAAATTACGGCGAGGCAGAGGTTGGGCAGGGGGTTTAGGTGGCTAGGCATCATCGTGGTGGATTACTGGCACCATTTCTCTGCCCAAACCTCGGTCGGGCTTGCGTAATACACTGGCCCTCGACGGAACGGCCGTACGGGCATGACGGCGGCAGGGAGCGCGCTCCGCGCCTCCCAGTTCGCGACGACGGCCCTGCAGCGTGCACAGGTGAGTGGACGGCCACGCGGTGGCCTCTGGTGGCTTGGGCGGCGCTGGACGGCGCCGTCCAATGCTGCGCCTCTCTGGCAGCCGCAATGGGCGCTGCTGCTGCCACTCACGGGGAGGCGCACCTCTGCCAGCTCGTCGCCGACGCCCGCAAGCTTCCAGGCGATCGTGCGGCGCAGGGATAAGAAGGAGGCACAGGGTGCAAGGTGCCACTGCAGCTACTGGCGAGATCGAGGAGGGGTTCTGAAGAAAACGACAGCGGCTTCTGAAACTGTTTCTCTGAATTTTCTGAACTTCGACAGTAACAGTGGCCTTCAGGTGTTCGACGAAATGATTTGGCATGAGGATTTTTTTTCTGGAGCTGGGGCTTGGTGAGGTGACCTCTCGATGCATCCAGAGGCTGCCTGAATTTTCTCAGATTTTTAGGAGAAGGAAACAAATGAATTTCATCAAATTTGACAAATATGGCCCAAACTTGCAGCAAGCACATTTTGAAAAATTTGAACTGGAGACCAGTGGATCTTCATGGATCCTGGTTGAGGGTTCTAAGGACTAGCCAGGAAAATTTGTTTGGAGGCAAAACTCAAAGGAGAAAGGGTAGTTCCATTGTAAATCTCCAAGGATCAAAATAGAAGGCAGAAAAGGTTTTTGATAAGAAATAAATGGAAACAAAATCATGGGGGAGTTCAACTTGCTGGACTTGAAGTATATCTTGACACCAAGAGGGGAGATGGCCTTTGGGAGGGGATTTCCACTTAGGTCATGGCAAGAGGAGAGTTTGGAAAGGGAAAAGGATCACTCCATAAGCCATAGGGCTTTTTTTTAAAAAGAAAAGATTTTCAAAAACTTTTCCAATGAAAAACATTGGTGTTGAGCCAACACAAGATGAAAAACCTCCAAGACCAAAGATCAAGTCTTGGATGAAACCAAGCAAAAATACTTGTCATAAAAAGGAGGTTTTTGAAAAGGAGAGTCCTTTAGAAGAAAAATTTAAATAACCTCCCTCAAATCAAATAAAAGTTTGATAAAGCCAAAATAAAATTTTGGGTGTCACAAATACACGCAGTTCCTCTATGTTCATATTACGAGAATGGAGTAGTGCATTTCGGTTGAACATGTGTTCTAGATTTTTTTGCTGGTAAACATGTGGTCTAGATGATTCTACCTTGTTGTTTCTGATGTTACATTTGGTTTATCTATGCTGCATTGCAAATTTGCAATGATGTTTGTTGCCCAAGAAACTAGCGAATTAGAGGCCTGAGATTTCAATAGTTTGGAGGAGAAACCAATGAATTCAGATTTGAGTGAGAAATCTATTCTGGTTTCAAATACATAGGTTTATTTTTTGTAACTATGCATAGATTTGTAACAATGAGCATAGGTGGTTATAGGTTGCTGTGATGATGAATATAAATATTAATAAGTGCTCATGCATGGCGGTATACCGGATACCATTGTTTTCACTGTTTTATCAACATGCTTTTGCTGAATCTTTCATTCATACGTGTAACCTATACATTGTAGCTACTGAGTACTTTTTATCAAAATATTAGCTAATTGTGTACCTAAATATGACCCTGGTACAATGGATACAGCATGATGCTTCTGCTGCCATAACTTGTTTTCTTGTCTACCATCCAGGTACAATGGGAGCAAGCTCATCCTCCTCAATCCCTAGCTACTGCACGACTGCCGGGGTGCATTCTCCCTATAGTTCCTGGAGCATCTGGACCTCTTACCGTAGTAGCTGGTATGCTTGATGCGTGTATCTCCGTATCCTTACTGTTTTGCTAGAACCATAAATCTTGATGCATGCTGATTATGGTCTGGTTTATTAGATCTGTTCTGCTGGTGCTTAAAATTTGACATGCCTGGATTCTGAATGAACTCATTCTTACAGTTCTTTTCATTTCTATGATCAATTTAGTTAGAGTTGCACATGTCAGTATACTATATACCGAAAAAATCCTAGCTAGTGAGAACATTTGTCACTCGATGAACACATACTGGTTAGTGTTAGTCATACTATCTATCTACATGGCATTTGCTATTAATTCTTGCTTATAAGTTATTGGATCCCTCATTGGCTACTGTTTGATGTTCTGTACACATTCTTATTCTTATATTTTCATTCTTATTCTTTGCACAGGTGAAGTGCGAATCCAAGGCCGAAGCTGTGAAGCATATCAACAAAGAGTAGCATATTATGTGTTGTAATTGTAGGCAAATCTGGGTTGTAGTATACTGTAACAATTGTAATAGACTAATGTAGTTGTTTTGGACGAATTTCATTTGCTCTATGGTCTGTTCAAAATAATGATTGTGTATGTGATTTGAATACTCGTGAAATGGAAACCTGACAAGAGGGTCCAAGTTATAATGGTTGTTTAACAAATTTCGAAATTTCTGACGTGTGGGACAAATTTTGAGATAAGCATGACATGTGGGGCTTTGCTTACTAGTGGTACCCCAATATATAATGGCTGAAACTAGAAAATCAACGGACTAAAAAGGCCACGGCCCAAAAATAAAAGGCTAAAATGTTGGGCTGGCCCATGTAGCTGACCAAAATTAATCAAGAAAAAATATATATAAATGTCCGAATTGTTGGGCTAGGCCCATGTAAAACACCGAACTGGACCGGGCTGATTCTTATCCACGTCAGCTTGCCACGCTAGATCCTACGTGGTCTGGGGAGGCTGCTAGTGACCAAAATTTTGGTTGAAGAACCAACGACCTTTTACAGAAGGTCGTTAATTTCAGTTTATGACTGCCAGCTTTCGACCTTCTGTTTTTGGTCAAAAAAGGTCGCAAATGAAAAACTATGACCTTTCAGCGGCCAATAGTGAGGGTCACAAGTTGACATATTTCTTTTAGTGTTACCCACGCGCCGGCATGGCATGCGAACATGCAGAAGCTATACCGTCAGGCCTACGATATGGGTCTAGTAGACATGACATCTAGTGGGTCCCGCATAGTTCTCGAGAACTCTTTGGGGGCTTGCAGTCGTTTATCCACAGGGCAAGCCAGCAACCCCACGCCGTTCGCACGCCCTACTCGTCCCCGTCTTCTACTAGTACTCCCTCCGTTTCTTTTTACTTCGCATATAAGATTTGATCAAAGTCAAACTACATAAAGTTTGACCAAATTTATATATAAAAATGTGAACATCTACAATGTTAAAACTATATAGTATAAAAATACATTTTGTGGTGCATCTGATAATGTTGATTTCATATTGTCAATGTTTATATTTTTTAATATAAAGTTAGTCAAACTTTACAAAGCTTGACTTTGACCAAACCTTATATGCGGACTAAAAAGAAACGGAGGGAGTACAGTACCTTACAACAGTTCGCTCCCAGTCGTCCCGTCCTTTCACATTACGGCAGTTCCACTAATCCAAACCCCCTCCCAAATCCATGGCGTCCCAAATCTCCATGATCGGCGGTGAGTGCAATGTTAGAACCATCACCGGCGATGAGTTCTACGTCATCTACACCCGTTCTTCCGCAACAGTGAACGAATGCCTTGCTCGCTTCAAACGCATGTTCGAAAACTCAAATGATGAGTGGCTCGGTGGGCTAGATGTTGAGTACACCACAGTCCTGGGAAGCGAGAAGAAACTAAAGGAGGTAGAGAAGAAGAAGCCCGTCGTGATCCAGGTTTGTGTGCATGACTTATGCTTGGTCTACCACATATGCCATGCCGACGTTGAGTGCGAGGAATTTAAGAAGTTCCTCAAGGGAGGCCGAGTCAAATTCGTTACTGTAGACTTTAGGAACGACAAGGAAATCCTGGGTCGGATAGGTCTCGTTGTAGGCCATCCCTTCGATCTCCAGAAGGCAAGCCTGGTGTCCTCCTCTCAGCCTTCAATGCTGACCCTGGCATCAACCATGATTGATCGTTCGTACGCTAAACTGATGAAACCTCACCACGAGTTTCATCATACATGGGAGTCGAAGACATTAGATGAAGATCACATCCTGTACGCGGAAATGGATGCCTACCTTTGTTTAAATATCTACAAGGGTTGGATGAAGAAGCAGAGCCCAGTGTCCAGTTCAAGCAAAGAAGCGTCGGCGAAGAGGAAGAGGAAGAGGGACGAGGACGAAGTCGAGGACGTGGACTCGGACTCCGAGTAGGGGGCAGTGCCGTCGCTCATGCTGGTTCTACTGTAGTGTCAAGCGGACTAGTTGCTTAGTTTATTTTCAAGGGTGTGTTGTGCTGAGGCCCCAGCAGAACTATGTTTACGTTCTTTCTCGTTATTTGAACTCTTTAGTACATACAGTAGTACTAGTACTATGTCTTACTATTGTTGTTCTTGCAGTTGGTACTACTGCTCGTATCTTCGTGTTCCTACTGTAGTTAATACGTTCGTACTAGTAGTATAATTTGGGCCAGTCGATTTGTGAAAGAAGTTCGATGGAGTGAAGGAAGAAGACGGCAAGGTGCCCATGATCTATCTTATGAGTGTTGGGGGTGGAATGCAGTTCGCCGGAAAAAAAAATGGATCGTGCCCGGGGTTAAACGGATGGCGGGGGTGGGGGGAGCATGGCGGTGGCAGGCGGTTCAGGGGAGGGCGCGGCGGCGGCAGGCGGTTAGGCGTGTGGCGGGCTGAGAAGATGAACCGTGCATCTATTTCGGAGGTTCAAGAAACCCTTCTAGCCATCCATGTTGCATCAAACGGCTCACAAGAGTCGACTGACCCAAATTGCTCCTTCAGATTGCAGGATCCACGTGGCATTCAAGGGCTCGAAGGTAGATTCCACGTCTGCACCCGGTTTGCGGGCTCGACGCGCGCGCGACCGGCTTCCGCCACGACAGCCACCATGCGCGCCTCCTCCGCGCGGGCGGAGACGACAATGACACGCTAGTTCCTCCTCGCCGGTGTGCTGGAGCATGCGCTCGTCCTCCTCTTAATATGCTGCGTGCATAGACGCGACTCCACCAGCTGCTCGCGTGCTTGGCAGCGCGGCGGCATCACGAGGAGGGACTGCAGACGACGTGAGCGGGCGAGCCTTCGGCTTGGCGGCGACACGGCGGTGATGGGCGAGAAATTGTTGGCCGGAGCAGGCGGGCGCCGGCATGCGCAACGGTGGCGGCGGCATATTGATGAGTGTGCATATGGGAGCTTAGTTTAGTTTTATATAGGGTTGGTCAAACTTAAAACAAAACCGTACTAGTACACGTAAACATTAGACTTAGGCAGCGCTTTTATTAGTTACCACAACCACGACACGGAATCTTGTGCAAGCGCGTGAACCGCGGCCGCGCGGTCGATCAAACGGTGCGTCACCGTGTCGCGCTCGAAGGACATCCACTGAACCTTTTTATGTGTGTGAAAACAATCCCCGAATATTACTCAACTTTTTTTTCGGGAAAAGTTCTTGATGCTACAATATTTCCATATATTTGAATTTAGCTCCAGTTCGTGTTTATTTGGATTTGGATGTTTTAGGTGCACCCTAGTTTTTTTAATACTGATTTTGGGGCTGTTTGGTTCCCAGCCACCGTTTGCCAAGCCAAAATTTGGCAGCCACAGTTTAGTTGGCATGTGTTTGGTTTTTGCCACACTTTGGCTTGCCACCCTTTATTGCCCCTATGGCCCACTTGTCATAGAGACAATTTTTTGCCAACTTTTGCCAAAGTTTGGCGTCCAAAGTGTGTGTGACTGAGAGAGAACGTGTGTATGTGTCCATATGTGTGTTGTGGCGGAAGGGCAATGTGGAGACGGTGTGCGTGTGATAGAGACATAGAGAGGTGTGAATGTGCAAATGATCATGCATGAGTGAGACATAGACAGATGCCGATACGTTGTGTATACATGAGAGAACGGTCTTCTATTTTACTTGTGTGTGTGTGAGAGAGAGAGAGGAGCATCCGTAACACAACAACCATCTCTCTCGATTCGTCCGTCCCTCGCACGATCGCATGTAACACATGCATCAACGCGCACATTTTGACACCCTCACCCGGCCCCTGCCCACCTTGTCGGGTGGTAGGTGCGACATATGCCAACGGGTGGCTTATCATTGTGGGAGCCAGTAAGACATCGCCGGTGCCTGGAAACGGGATAAGGCGAAGACATGCACGCCGGCAAATCTTACCCAGGTTCGGGGCTCTTCGTGGAGATAACACCCCTAGTCCTACTCTACGGGGTCTCCGCATGATCACTAGATCAACACAAGTAGCTACAAGTGCTCCTTGAGCTGTTTGGCTAGAGGAAGAAGAAGGGCAAGGCTAGCTCTCCTCTTCCCTCTACGTGGTGTGTAAAACTATCTCAGAGATCAACCCTTTGCATGGGTGCCCTGGGGGGTTTATATAGGCCTACCCCCAGGGATACAATGGTAATCCAGCTGGGCGCGGGTCCCAGCCGTCAGTGTCTGTGTTCGCCGGCTTCTCCGCCGACCGTTGGGGCCCGCCGGCTGCTGGTTACTGTAGCCTCGCCCTGATGACGAGGGCTTTGTTGAGGTAAGCATGGCTACAGTGCCGCCGTCCAGCAGACTCTCACTGTAGCCTTACCTCGTCTTGTCTTTTGAATGATGCACATACTTCGAGGGAGGGAGGTAGCCGGCTATTGGGAGCCGGCTACGCCCCAGGCCGACTAGGGGAGGCCTGGCCGCCTTCGAGCGTCTCTCTGGCTGAAGGGGCCCGCCGCCCGCGGGCCGTACTGGCGCGTGTCGTGGGTGGCGTCACGGTCAACATGGCAACAGTGCCGCGCCGGACGGGGGATGGCTGACCCGTACGGCGCACTGTGGCCATGCGTGCTCCGGGATTCGAGGGTGGCAGGTTGTACTGCGGCCACGCCCTGTCTCATCACCGTTATGTGGGTGCAGCCCTTGTGGGTGCAGTCTTGGCCGGCTTCCGAGAGTCGGTCTTCTTATGGCTGGCTTCCGGGAGTCGGTCATCTTGTGGCCGGCTTCTGAGAGTCGGTCTTCTCATGGCCGGCTTCTGGGAGTCGGCCAGCTTATGGTTATCTTCGGGGAGGTTTTTTTAGGTCGGGTCGCCCCCCGGTAGTTGGCCTCTGAGATAGCCGACCAGGGGAAGGCGGCCCTGTGTTTTGGATGCTTGAAGGCCCGATCGGCCTGATAATTTTTTAAAGAGCCAGGGGGAGTCAGTTAGGCTACCCGTGGCCATTTACTCCGACAGTAGTCCCCGAAGCTGGTTGGGCTTTGAGGCTGAGAAGAGGACGAGAAGCTCGGTCAGCTTCCTATCTTGAAGTGCAAGCAGCTAGGAGCCGGCTTCGGTTGGGTGCGCCGTTTTGGAGAGATTTTGAAGTCTGAAGGCGAGAGTCGGCTGGTGCGCACGCCGGGTTGTGGGCCGGCCGCTCGCGCCCGCACGCCACGTGGCACCCTCCGGCTGAAAAAAAGCCTGCCAGCCCACGCGCGCGACGGGACGCCGCCGCAGGCCGGGGCCCACCACTCCCACGCCTAGGTCCAGGCGCGGATTCTCTGTGGCCCAAAGCGGGCCGCACGCCTTCCGGTGGCAGTTTCTGCACGTCGTTAGGGCGCAATAATCGCGGGACGTGGGGGAGTGGGCGCAGTTAATCCCAAGTTCCCCCCACGCCTCGCCTCCTCGGCTTCGCCGCACGAGGCTATAAGTAGGGGGAGCGGCAGGTGCTCGCACGCTCACCCTCGCTCCGCTATTTTCTTCCTGTCCTTCTCCGCCGCAGCAGCCCTTCGCTGCCGCGCTGTCCCTCTAGTCTTCGCACTACCCCGCAGCTTCGCCGCCGCGGGGCCGTGGTTTCGTCGTCAGCGCGCCCTTTCTCGTCAGCTTCTAGCCGTCATGCAGCACCGCGGAGACTGGGACGGCTCCAACGTCCACGAGGATCACATCGACTTCCTCCGCAAGACGCGGCGGCTGCCCGGCGAGGACCAGGTGCGGGTCCGTCTTGCGCCGAAGAAGGAGATCTCGCCGGCACCGGAGGAAGGCGAGTGGGTAATCTTCCGCTCGCACTTCCTGCGCGGCCTCGGCCTGCCCGCGAGTACCTTCTTCCGCTCCTTCCTCGAATTCTACCGGCTCCAGCCGCACCACCTCACTCCAAACACGGTGGTGCTGCTGGCCGCTTTCGTCACTCTGTGCGAGGGCTTCCTCGGCGTCCTTCCCACCCTCGAGCTCTGGGGGGAATTCTTCCAATCCAAGCTCGGCACCCGCGTGCAGGGCGTGCCGGCTCAGAGCGGCGCTTTCATCGCGGTGCGGAGGCCGGCAGCCGACAACCCATTCCCTGCCATCACGCTGATCCAGTCGGTGAAGCTCTGGTAGAAATCGTACTTCTACGTGAAGAACGTCGCCCCGCAAGGCGACTACGTCAATTTGCCGGCTTACGTAGCCGGCCCGCCGGCTGGGAGGCGGCCCCAGTGGTCCTATCGGGCCAGGACGCTGTCGCCGGCTGGAGCCGCCGCCGTCGCCCGACTCCGGGTAATGATCCAGTCAGAGGGCCTGATTGGGTCCGACCTGCTGGCCGCCTTCGTGGTGCGCCGGGTGCTCCCACTTCAAGGCCGCCCTCATTTGATCTGTCAAATGAGCAGCCAACTTGATCCGAGTCGGATGTGCACCAAGGAGATGCCTAATGACGAGGTGGCTCACATGGTGAACTATCTCGCGAACTGCAAGCTCTCCGCAGAGTGGCAGTTTGGCAAGGAGCCGTACTCCCGTGCCAATCCCCCGCCTATGGTATGCTTTCTTTATATTCTCTTCTTTAGTTTTGTCACCAAGTTTTTCTTGGCCGACTCTGACTAGTCGGCATGTCTTGGCAGAGCCCTCTCCTTCGACCTGCGGCCGGGTCAGCGGGGACGGATCGCCAATTTATCCCCGACCGGGCGGAGCATGACTTGGAGGACCCCGACTTGGGGGCAGCCGCTATGGACGACAACACCGAGGCAGGAGGCGGCGAAGCAGGCGACTCCGGGCTTGGAGCCAGCTTCGACGACTGGCCGGAAGACGACGAGGCGGAAATCGTCCCACGCCGCCAGCTGGCGCCCGACCATGGCGCGGGTTCATCCGCCGCGTCGCCTGCTCGAGGCGGCGCACAGAAGCGCCGGGCCGCGTCGGGCTTGTTCGGCAGTCGGCCGAAGAAGCCCAAGAGCGGGGCGGCGACGACCAGGCGGGATGAGGTGGCCGCGAAGGCGGCCCGCTTCCACAAGATGGTGAAGCAGCCGCAAAAGGTTTCGGCATATGTGTCGATTCTCTTGCATATTTCTTCTTCTTTTCTTGTCGATTTCTGAATCCTTGTCTTGACTTATCAAACAGGGCTCCGCTCTCTCTTGAGCGGATCGCTGCCGCCTCCGTTGTTGGATCGGCGGGAGGATCAGCAAGCACCCGCCGCGTGGACCCCTGTGCCGAGCTTCAAGCGGCAACGGAGCGGAACGCGCGGGAGGAGCGGGAGGCGGAGGAGGGCGGCCGCTGCCAAGGCAGCGCAGGAGATGGCAGAGGAGTCGGCGAAGGCACAAGCCGACACGGTGGCCAAGGCCCAGGAGGAGGCTGCAGCCACAGCGACAGCGGCGGGGGCCTTGCTTGTCACCCCCTTGCGCGTTGTGGCGCCCGAGATCCCGGAGCCCCCGCCGGAGGAAGCCGGTGGCGACCTGCCGGGGATGGAGAGGGAGGAGGACGACGCCGTCGTCTGGGAGAGGGAGGCGGCACCGCCATCGCCGACTGGGGCGGACCGAGGCGGCCTGCTTGACGCGCCGCCCGTGCGGCCGGCTGGAGGTGAGCCGGTTGCGAAGACGGACCTGGTGGTCCGGTCGCCATCACGCCAGCGCGCGGGGAAGGCGACTTCGACGCTGGACCCGCAGAAGGCCGCGGGCTCTAGCTCGTCGACCCAGGATCTGGAGACAGCCAGCGCCAGCTCGGGGTGGACGCCGGGTGGTGGGACGGCCGTGGTGAACGTGGCGGCGCAAGAAGTTCGGAACCGGCTTCAGTCCCAGGCCGCCGTGCTGAGGCAGTACAATGATGAGTTCCTCGCGACACGGGCGGCCATTCGGGTGAGTCTTCCCGCTTTTCTGTTTCTTGATCTTGATTTCTTCCGTGGGGCCGTGTCAGCGCACCCACTGGGTGTAGTCCCCGAGTTCCGAGTCGGCTTCTGAGCAGGCGGCTTGGAACTTCTTAGTAGACTTTGATTGCTTATCTTGCTCTTGTTCGCTTCTCTGTCCGACTTGCAGGACTACCATAACCTCCGCGCGGCTGCCTTCAACTACCAGGCTCGGGAGCTGACCCAGAAGACCGCTGATCTAACTGTGAGCCGGAGTAAGTGCTTCAACTTTTATCTCACATGGGGGCGCGTCAGCGCACCCACTGGGTGTAGTCCCCGAGATTCGGGCCGACTGCTGAGCAGTCGGGTCGGATCTTTCCTGGCGACTTCTTTCTTATTTCTTTTTTGTTCTTTGCCATATCTGCAGAGGCCAATGCCAGCCTGAGGGAGCAGCTGGGTGGGACCCAGACCGCCCTTCGCGCCAAGGAAGCCGAGTTCGACGCCTTGGTTCAGGAGCGTGACCGCTTGGTCAAGAGGCTGGCCGACCAGGAGGAGAGCCACAAGGCGGCCCTGAAGGCGGTGCAGGACAGCGAGGCCGCCCTCCAGGCCGAGTACGAGACTGAGGCGGCGAGCTGGGCCGAGGCAATGCAGTCGCTGATCAGCGGCTACGGCCAGATCGAAGACTTGGTTGACGGTAGGCCGCCTTCTTCTTCGTTTCTTTCTTGCCGCTTGCCATTTGGTCCATTCTCTGACTTTGTGTTTTTTCTCTTTCTTTCTTTCTTGTGCAGAGTACTTCCCTGGTTACTCTACCGCCGCCAACCAGGTCATCGAGGCCCACCGCGAGGCACGAAGGCAAGCCGGTGTGGAGATCGCGCCGAATGCTCGTCGGTCGCTTGAGGAGCAGCTTCTGGCGATCCAAGCCCGCCTCCAGCCGGCTCACCGCATGCTCCGCCGTCTTCAACGCGTTGGGGCACAAGTGCTGGCCGCCCTCTGGCCCGGCGAGGCGATTCCCCGTACCCCCAGTCGGACTGCCCACTGGCTGGAGGTAGCGGTTGGCCGCTTCGAGGCCTGGAAGGCTTCTGCAGCTCGGTCAGGCGCCAGGCGGGCGCTGGAGTTCGTCAAAGCCTGGTATCCCGAGTTGAGCTTGGACCAGCTGGCCACCTGGCGGCAGGAGGCCGACGAGGAGTTGGAGGCGGTGCGGCCGACTATCATCCAGCGCGCCTCGGCAATCGCCGACTACATCGAGACCAGCGCCTTTGCTCCTGAGGTGGATGATGACGGCATTGCTCAGCCGGAGGAGTGGTTCGGGCTGAACCCGGCGGATGGTGAGGACTCGGCGGAGGAGATCGACTCCAGCGACGAGGGCGAAGAGGAGGAGGGAGAGGATGGTGAAGACGTCGTGCCAGACGGTGGAGCAACCGGCCAGCCTCAACTTGATCGTGCCTCCAGCAACGAAGCGCGTGCGAGCGCGCCGCCTGCAGCCGGCGTCGATCAAGTCGAGACTCGCCAGCCGACCACTCCTCCAGCCGGTACTGCCGTCTCCACCGACCAGCCCGGCTCGCCTGTTGCGCCCTTAGCCTGATCCGCCGCCTTTGCTTACCTGTTTATTGCTCTTCGAACAATATTTTGTTAAGTTTGCGCAGTTCCACCCACTGGGGGTGTATTCAAATTATGTTGACTGCCGGCCTGTTGAAGGCCTTTTGTGTAAATATAATCATGCATGTGTTTGGCTTCCCATTGTTCTTGCTTTTCATCCTTTGGTTGTTTCCTTTGCCGCCCTCCCTTGGTCGCCGCCTTCCCAGCCAGACAGCTGCTCTGCAGTCTGTGGCTGGAGAAGTGCTTGGCCGGTTGGGAGGGCGAGTACTCTAGCTTTCTTGGATTGTAGCAAAGTGAATGGGAAGCCGGCCAGCCGGCTGTTCTGTCAGCCGGTAGGCGTGGTGGGAGGCCGGCTTGTGTTATATAGGTTCGTTAGTCGTTAGCCGTTTTTCGTGTGGGCATCCTTTCCTGCCTATGGCTCTTGCCAGTCGGACAGTCGGTTCTTCGAGCTGCGACTTTCAATAAGAGAGGGCTCGGGTGCCGGCACACTACTTGTCTGACTTCAGGTAGAACTTTAATATAACTCAAGGCGGCAAGTCCTCGGGCCGACTGGTCGAACCCGGTGCCGGACAGAAAATCAAATGTAATAGTACATTCATAGGTATGACACTCGTCATTCATAAATAAAAGAGGGTAGTCCCCGAGTGCGCCTCGGGGGGCCCGTTGTCTTGTACTTAATACAAAAGGTAGCGTGATACATACTGCTTTTAACTGTAAAATCTTCTCAGGAGATTGGCATTCCATGGTCGTTTCGACTCCTTGCCGGAATCATTCCTCTTGCGTGCCTTCGGCTTCTGTGCGTCGATCAGGTAGTAGGAGTCATTGCCTAGGGCCTTGCCGATGACGAATGGGCCTTCCCAAGGGGCCGAGAGCTTGTGCTGGACGGCTGTTCGCTGGATCAGCCGCATCACAAGATCGCCTTCTTGGAAGGATCTTGGCTTGACCTTCCGGTTGTGGTAACGGCGCAAACCCTGCTGGTAGATGGCGGAACGGCTGAGTGCTAACAGCTGGCCCTCTTCCAGCAGGTCGACACCATCTTCTCGCGCTTCCTTGGCCTCCGCCTCCGTGTACATGGTGACCCGAGGCGAGTCGCACTCGATGTCAGTTGGGTTGACAGCCTCGGCACCATATACAAGGAAGAAAGGAGTGAAGCCGGTTGACTTGTTCGGGGTAGTACGCAGACTCCAGAGGACACCCGGCAGCTCATCGAGCCAGTAGCCGGCCGGACGCTCCAGTGGTACGACCAGTCGGGGCTTGATGCCGGAGAGGATGAGGCCGTTTGCTCGCTCGACCTGGCCGTTTGACCGCGGGTGGGCAACGGACGCTAAGTTCAGTCGGATGCCCTGTGTCGCGCAGAAACGTGCCAGTGCTCCCTTGGCAAATTTCATGCCGTTGTCGGTGATGATGGTGTGTGGTATACCATACTGGGTGGTGATATCTGCGATGAATGTCACGGCAGTCGGCCCGTTCAGCTTCTTGATTGGCTTCGCTTCAATCCACTTGGTGAATTTGTCCACGGCGACAAGCAGATGTGTCATGCCACCGCGCGCCGTCTTGAATGGGCCCACCATGTCCAGCCCCCAGACGGCAAAGGGCCAGGTGAGGGGGATGGTCTTGAGTGCAGAAGCCGGCAGGTGTTGCTTGGAGCTGAAGACTTGGCACCCTTTGCAGCATTTGACTAATTCCTTGGCGTCCTCCAAAGCAGTCGGCCAGAAGAAACCGTGGCGGAAAGCTTTGGCGACAAGTGATCTTGAGGCCGCGTGGTGGCCGCATTCGCCTTGGTGGATATCCTTGAGGATTGCTATGCCTTTCTCTAGCTCGACGCAGCGCTGGAAGACTCCAGTGACGCTACGCTTGACAAGTTCTCTGTTTATTATTGTGTATGCTCCGTCTCGGCGTTGAACTAGTCTTGTCGAGATCTCATCAGTCGGCAGCTCTCTGTTTACTAGGAAGTTGAGGATGGGTTGGGCCCATGATGGAGCTGTGAATTCTTCTATTGTCAATACGGCTACTGTGACCCTGGTGGGTGGGTTGGGTGGTGAAGAGTTGGAGTCGGCCACCGCCTGTTGTGTCGTTGCAGTCCCCGGGCCGACTGCTGTAGTCCCCGAGCCGGGTGCGACTACGGCAGTCCCCGAGCCGCCTTTCGAAGTCCCCGAGCCGCCTGCTGGGTTCCCCAAGTCGGATCCGACTGCATCAGGGGCAGGCGGTACGAAGATGGAGTCGGATTCTGGAGACGGCTTGACAGACGGTTTGAGGAGGCATTGGAGAGAGACGCCGGTTGGTATAGCTTGTCGGGTGGAGCCGATCCGTGCCAGGGCATCTGCTTGCTCGTTGTCGGCCCGTGGCACGTGGAGGAACTCGCATCCTTCAAAGTATCCGCTGATTTGCTGGACGAGGAATCGATAGCTCGCCATGTTTGCGTCCTTGGCGTCCCAGTCGTCGGATGACTGCTGGACTACCAAATCCGAGTCGCCATAGCACAGGATCCGGCGTATGCCGAGCTCTTTGGCTAGCCGGAGCCCGTGTCTGAGCGCCTCGTACTCAGCCACATTGTTGGAGGCGGCAAAATGAATTTGCAGTGTGTATTTGAGTTTGTCGCCCTTGGGAGAGGTGAGGACGATGCCGACAGTTATCTTGGATCCATCGAAGTGCGTCCGCCAATGAGTGGAGTCGGGAGCCGGCGGTAGGTACTGGGTCTCGGCCCAGTCGACAAGGAATCGGCCAATGCTTGGGACTTGATGGCGGTGCGGGGCTGGTAGAAGATCGTGTAAGGAGCCAGCGCAATGGCCCACTTAGCCACCCGGCCGGATGCATCCCGGCTGCCTATGATCTCGGCAAGCGGGGCAGTGCATACGACCGTGATGGGATGCTCTTGAAAGTAGGGCTTCAGCTTCTTGGCGGCAAAGTACACTCCATAGCACATCTTCTGGTAGTGCGGGTAGTTTTGCTTCGAGCTGGACAGTACTTCCCTCAAATAATATACCGGCCTCTGGACTAACTGAGCCTGGCCTTCTTCTGGGCGCTGGACCACGATAACTGTACTGACCACTCGGCTAGTCGCGGCAATGTAAAGGAGCATGGGCTCTTTCTCAGTCGGCGCTGCCAGGACAGGCGGTGTGGTCAGCATCTTCTTCAACTCGTGGAAAGCTTGGTCTGCTTGGTCGTTCCACTCGAAGTGGGTGGACTTCTTCATGTGTCGGTACAGGGGGAGAGCCTTCTCCCCTAGCCGGCTGATAAAGCGGTTTAGGGAGGCCAGGCACCCGGTAAACTTCTGAACGTCTCGCAGCTTGGTGGGAATCTCCATTTTCTCTATGGCCTTGATCTTCACTGGGTTGCACTCGATGCCGCGTTCGGAGACCAAAAAGCCTAGAAGCTGGCCAGCTGGTACTCTGAACACGCATTTCTCAGGGTTGAGCTTGATCTGAAATCGGTGCAAGTTGGCAAATGTTTCTCTGAGGTCTTCCAGCAGGGTGCCGCGCTTCTCCGTCTTCACCACAATATCATCTACATAGACGTGGGCATTTCTGTCGAGTTGCTTGAGGAGGCATTTCTGCATGCAATGCTGAAAAGTGGCACCGACATTTCTCAAGCCGAATGTCATAGTCAGGTAGCAGAAAGCTCCGAATGGTGTGATGAAGGCGGTCTTCAGGCGGTCGGCTAGATCCAACTTGATCTGGTGGTAACCTGAGTAAGCATCCAAGAAACTCAACAGCTCGCATCCGGCTATGGAGTCTATCACTTGATCGATTCTTGGTAAGGCAAACAGATCTTTGGGGCAGGCTTTGTTGAGGCTGGTGTAATCTATACACATACGCCATTTATTGTTCTTCTTCAACACCAGGACCGGGTTGGCAAGCCATTCTGGAAAAAACACCTCCATAATGAAGCCGGCTGCCAGGAGCCGGGCTATCTCTTCTCCTACCATCCTTCTCTTCTCCTCTGACAGTCGGCGGAGAGGTTGCTTGACTGGTTTTGCGTCTGCTCGGACGTGTAGCTTGTGCTCGGTGAAATCCTTCGGAACACCCGGCATGTCCTTTGGGGACCATGCAAAGATGTCCCGATTCTCATGGAGGAAGTCGACGAGCTCGCCTTCCTATTTGCTGTCCAGGTTTGCACCAATGACAACATACCTCTCCGGGTTCTCCGGGTCCAGAGGTATCTTCTTTGTTTCCTTGGCCTGCTGGAAGGAGCCCTGAGCATCATATTCCTTGGGGTTAGGGGATAGGGCCGGCTGCTTGCCGACCATGGCCATGACTCGGTCCAGCATCTTCTTCTCTTCAGCAATCACGAGGGACTCGGCCAGCCAGCTGCTGGCTGCAGCACACTCGGAGGATTTCTTGTAGTCTCCGGCTATGGTGATGATCCCCTTTGAACTCGGCATCTTCATCTTGAGGTAGGCGTAGTGGGGCACAGCCATGAACTTGGCCAGGGCAGGTTGGCCAAGCAATGTGTGGTAAGGGCTCTCTAGATCCACTACTTCAAACCAGATCGCTTCTCGGCGGAAGTGATTCTTGTCTCCGAAGAGAACATCCATATTGATCTTGCCGATTGGGGAACAGGACAGGCCGGGTACGATGCCATGGAACACAGTCCGGCTTGGCATGAGTTGCTTCGTCTTGAGGTTCAACTACTCCATGGTGTCGCGGTACAGTATGTTGATGCTGCTTCCACCGTCAATCAGCACACGGGAGAAACGGGCAGCTCGCCTCTCTGTCGCGAGGGTGGCATCCAACACAAATGCATAGGAGCCGGGAGACGGCATCACCTCTGGGTGATCGGCCCGGCTCCAGCTGATAGGCTTCTCAGACCAATGCATAAACTCGGGGCTACTGGAGGCAACCGCGTTGACTTCTTGGTGCTGTCGGCGCCGACTGCGCTTGTCTTCAATTTGGTTTGTGAAGACAACGTAGGCGGCGTGCTCATCTGGGAACTCATCTTGAATGGCTCTGACTGTTGGTCAAACAGCCGGCTGCTGAGGGGCTAGAGGCGGCGGGCCAGGAGGTGGAGGCGGTAGCAGCCCTTCGCCCTTGGAGATCCGCGTGAGCCAATGGCACTTCCGGGTCATGTGGTTGGACGGCTTCGCGCCGCTGTGGAACTTGCAGGGGGCATCAAGAGTTTGCTCGTAGGAGAAAGCCGGCTGCCAACCGGCCTGCCGCCCTTCTGCTTCTTGGGCGCGGGCCGCTCTTCGGGCTGTTCGTCTTCCACGGTGGCTACTTGCCGACTAGTGGAAGGCGGCATAGGGGCCTTGCGCTTCTTGTCATTCTGGTAAGGGCGTCGGTTGGAGTCACCAGCCGGCGTCTTGGGAGCCAGAGCGAGCACCTTTCCAGAGGCGTCCACTCGAAGCTCAGTCTTAATCGAAGAGTCGGCCGTGGCGTACTTGTTTGCTATGATCAGCAGCTCGTCGAGGGTAGTCGGCTCATCGCAGAGGAGTCGGTGCTTGAGGAGGGTGCCCTCTCGGCACCCGGCGGTGAAGTACTCTATGGCTTGAACCTCGTGCACCCCCTCGCAGGAGTTGCGGAGCTCGGCCCAACGCATGAGGTAGTCGCGAGTTGATTCGCTGGGCCCTTGGAGGCACAAGGAGAGCTGGCGGGGCTTGGGAGGCCGCTTGTATGTGCTGGTGAAGTTGCGGATGAAGACTTCTATGAAGTCTAGCCAGCTGTTGACGCTGTAGGGCTTGAGGCCGTTGAACCAAGTGCGTGCCGTGCCTTGAAGCATGAGCGGGACGTACTTCACGGCAACGCGCCTGTTGCCGTTTGCTATGCTGACTGCGGTGGAGTAGTCGATCAACCAGTCTTCCGGCTTCACGGAGCCGTTGTATTTTGGCGTGTCTCTTGGGAGTGAGAACCCTTTGGGGAAGGGCTCGTCGCGGATGCGGGGGCCAAAGCAAGGTGCGCCGACATCATCTTCTTCTTCTAGCACCAGGGATCGCGCTAGGCGGTCGATCCGGTGGCGGGCGTCATTCTCGCCGACTGCTTCACGAGGCGGGGGAGGAGGCGGATTGCCTTGTCGTTCCACCGCTCGGGGGCGGCCTTCTGCGTCGCGCTCAATGGTGAGCCGAGTCCGACTGCGGCTAGCAGCCGGCTCCTTGTCTTTTCTTGCGCGGGCGCCGCTTGCAGTCGGCGTCCGGGATGTCGCGCCGTGCTCTCGGCGTGGGGGAGGACTTCCAGCACGGGCGCCGGCTTCATGCCGTTCTGCGGCCGCATCGATCAGCTGCTGGATGCGTCTAGTCATGTAGGGGAGCTCGTCGGCCCCCAGCCCGTTCAGCTCGTCTACGGCCGCCTGAGCGGCACGTAGGTTCTCGAGTGGCGTGGCGTAGAATGGGCGGTCTGCCCCCAGCATGCTGGCGATGGCCGTGCCGCGCTTCTTGACGATGCCGACCTGGCTCGGCCCGCCAGGAGGTGGCGTACCAAAGGCGGCGCGGTCGACTTCGCGTTGGTGAGCCTCTGTTAGGCGTCTCATGGATGCTATCTTCTGGCCCTCCGCGATGAGGGCGAGGCGGCGTGCCTCCAGTGTCTCGGCGTCGGCGTCGGCCGGGATGGGGACGGACAAGTCGTGCAGCGCCGCTCGTAGGGCGTCGTGGGTGTTCTCGCCTGAGACGGCACCGTGGTTGATGACCAGCACCTCAGTGATAGCGCTGCTGCCACTGTCGGCTCGAGGGAGAGGGTCGTCGATGATCACCATGTTGGTGGGGAAGGCGTCAACCGATGCCGTGTCGGAGTCGACCAGCATCGGGTCGGTGGAGCCGATCGACTCCAAGTTCACAGCAAGTTCGCTGGAGACGTGAAGCTGGTCGAGGAGGCTGACGAGGCGGCTCTCGGGGCAGTCTGTGCCCGCGTCGGATGCAGGCTCGTTGGAGATGCGAGCCTCGCCAAGAAGATCGGCGAGGCAGCTCACCGCGCAGGCATCGTCGACGCCGTGCAGCGCGTCGGGGCAAGCGCCATCGGGCGTAGCGGGCTGGCTACGCTCGCGGGGGAGGAAAAGGGTTCCCGTCCAGAACAGGTCTCCGGACGACGGTGCACCTGGCCCCATGGTGGGCGCCAAATGTCGGGTGGTAGGTGCGACATATGCCAACGGGTGGCTTATCATTGTGGGAGCCAGTAAGACATCGCCGGTGCGTGGAAACGGGATAAGGCGAAGACATGCACGCCGTCGAATCTTACCCAGGTTCGGGGCTCTACGTGGAGATAACACCCCTAGTCCTGCTCTGCGGGGTCTCCACATGATCACTAGATCAACACAAGTAGCTACAAGTGCTCCTTGAGCGGTTTGGCTAGAGGAAGAAGAAGGGCAAGGCTAGCTCTCCTCTTCCCTCTACGTGGTGTGTAAAACTATCTCAGAGATCAACCCTTTGCATGGGTGCCCTGGGGGGGGGGTTTATATAGGCCTACCCCCCAGGGATACAATGGTAATCCGGCTGGGCGCGGGTCCCAGCCGTCAGTGTCTGTGTTCGCCGGCTTCTCCGCCGACCGTTGGGGCCCGCCGACTGGTGGGTCCCGCCGGCTACTGGTTACTATAGCCTCGCCCCTGATGACGAGGGCTTTGTTGAGGTAAGCATGGCTACAGTGCCGCCGTCCGGCGGACTCTCACTGTAGCCTTACCTCATCTTGTCTTCTTAATGATGCACATACTTCGAGGGAGGGAGGTAGCCGGATATTGGGAGCCGGCTACGCCCCAGGCCGACTAGGGGAGGACTGGCCGCCTTTGAGCGTCTCTCTGGCTGAAGGGGCCCGCCGCCCGTGGGCCGTACTGGCGCCTGTCGTGGGTGGCGTCACGGTCAACATGGCAACAGTGCCGCGCCGGACGGGGGATGGCTGACCCGTACGGCGCACTGTGGCCATGCGTGCTCCGGGATTCGGGGGTGGCAGGCTGTACTGCGGCCACGCCCCGTCTCATCACCGTTATGTGGGTGCAGCCCTTGTGGGTGCAGTCTTGGCCGGCTTCCGGGAGTCGGTCTTCTTATGGCTGGCTTCCGGGAGTCGGTCATCTTGTGGCCGGCTTCTGGGAGTCGGTCTTCTCATGGCCGGCTTCTGGGAGTCGGCCAGCTTATGGTTATCTTCGGGGAGGTTTTTTGAGGTCGGGTCGCCCCCGGTAGTCGGCCTGTGAGATAGCCGACCAGGGGAAGGCGGCCCTGTGTTTTGGATGTTTGAAGGCCTGATCGGCCTGATAATTTTTCAAAGAGCCAGGGGGAGTCGGTTAGGCTACCCGTGGCCATTTACTCCGACACACCTCAAGGCCCGCACACCGCTCTCTATCTCACACGCACAATCTCTTCGTGAATACCCTGTTTAGCAATTAGCTTTCCGTCACATACACACACATTTCTCTCCTTAGGTTTGTTTTCTCTCAATATCTGACACACACACACACACAGACAGCACACTGCACACACACACACCCTCCCCCAAGCACACAATTCATCCCCATCCAAGGTTATATGGCGACCACTCTCGCTTGTGCTTCTCTGCACCCCAGCATGCACAACACCTCAATCTTGAAAGAGGGTGTCGAGGAGATCAAAGACGGCGACCACACTATGCTAGAGAATGCGGGGCCATTTGGAAGCAGGATGATGTGACGACGGCTGACTGACTCCTCCCCCCACCCTCTCTCTCTCGCACAAAATTACCAATCCCTCCCTCCCCTGCACAAATTTATCAATCCCTCAACCCACGAGATCCTTCCCCTCTCGTCCATGTTTTTCCAGCTCTCTCATCAAACCTGTTGTCTCTTCTCCTTCCACGTGTACAGAATCCGTATGCACATGCATCTCACGTATATTACATGTCTCCATCTTTCTCACAGACCTAACTTCTTCCTCTCTCTCTTTCTCTCTCTATCTCCCTCTCTCTGTTTCGTTAGGTTTGTCTCCGAGTCCACATACATACAATCTTTCCCGCCCTATCTGCTCCATCTTTGCAAGCTCTCTCTGCACGTTTCATTCACACATTGGGATATGTTCAAAATGTTGCTTTTATAATGGCTGATGTAGAGTTATTGTTGGTTTTGCTGCATCCTACAAAGTAATAACTATGAAATGCATTTGGATTGTCATTTGACTGGGATTATGCGAGTTTGAGCATGTTGTGAAGTACTATAGACCTCGTATACATCTTGGAATTCAACAATGATTGTAACTATTGAATTGTATAGACCATTACATTCGAAATCAGTAGCCTAATATATTTATTTCACAATTTCAGCAAATGATTAATTCACTACATACTAAGAAAACAAATGTGTACACCCTCCATTTTTATTTAAGTCTGCGTATTAGCATTTGTCAAAGTCAAGTTTTGTAAACTCTCAGAAAGTTTATAACAAAAAATATTAACATATACAATAACAAATAAATACCATTAGATTCATTATTGAATGTACTTTCACATCATACATATCTGTTATGGTAAATGTTTATATTTTTCTATAAACTTGGTCAAACTTTAGGAAGTTTGACTTCGGTCAAACCTAATATGCAGAGTTTACTAGTACTACTCGCTAGTTGCTTAGCCGAATCACCCAACACGCCACACGGGGAGTTCAGTGTCACAAAATTTTGAGGTCGGCGGGAAAATCTCCTGCGACCCTGATTCGAGCAGTGGGAAGTTACCATCATAGCCTTCGGAATAGGCCTACGGATGACGGTTGGTAGGGGGCTGTTTTCGTAACTTCAGGTTCACCCTACCCAGCCAATCCCACCCTGGCACCCAGAGTAGTACACCTGAATACTCCCCATTTTCTATCCCCACCGCAAAATAGACTTCTCCACGGCACCACAGCCTTCGTGCTCCACCCCTTCTACATCGGCGCACTCGGCCACCGCAGCGCATCTGCCTCATCGACGACCTCGTACGCCGCACTGGAGCCGGTCCACCGTCGTCGTCGTACACGGAGCCTCTTCCCCGGCACCGTCTTCCACGGTCTCGGATCTGCTTCCCGGAAGCCGACGCCAAGCGCAGAAGCACCACCGGCGTGGACAATGAACTGACTGCCGTTGCCGACCATGACTCACAGAGGCCGCCGCGACCATCGTTCTCCTCCTCGATTGGTAATGTGTGTATTGAATCACTTAGCAGTACATGTGTAGTTCCAATTTTGTTCATACCTACCCTTCAAATTTCCTGGGTGCTATTGTTCCCGTAAAAGTAATTGGTTATAGCCTCCATTGTCCAACAGAATATCAGCTTGTAATTGTGCGTCGCTCCTGTATCGCGCTGTGCTTGGGTATTTCATGTGCAACCAGTAGTGTGGCAAATGATGGATAGTTTTTTAGAACTAGCAAGATGCCCATGCGTTGCACGCATCAAGATGCATTTCTATGAGTAGTTTATCTTGTGGGAGAAAAGGATGAACGAGGGAATGCCTTATTTGCAAATGCGGAGAGGGGTGTGGGTATCTTTTTGCAAAGTTGCCACAGTTTCCTTCCTATCCGTCAGATATAAATCGGATGGCCTATATTGCAGGATGGCAGGAACACCATCATCACCAACTCTGTTTTAATAAGAGTAGGGAAAAAGTAGAGAAAAAAATAGAGAGCAGAGAAGTAGAGATACATATTGAATATAAAATAAATATAACAGTAGAGAAGAGAGTAGAGATAGCAGAGACGTCGGGAAAGGATTGAGCGCACGCGGGAAAAAGCGTCCGGGCGTGCGCTAGTTTTGGCGCGCGGCGTCCGGCGCGCTTTATAAAATCCAACGCCCTCCCACCGCTCTGTGCCTTGCCACCGCTCTCTCCCCGCTCTGTGCCTCGCCACCGCTCTCTCCCCGCTCTTTCTCGCCTCGCCGCCGCCGCGCCACCATGCCGCCGCGTCGCCGGGAAACTTGGGGATACCGCGGCGTCCGCGCGTGCCCCTCCGGCGGCTTCTCCGCCGAGATCCGGTTCTGCGGGATGCGCCTCGGCCTCGGCAATTTCGACAACGCCAACGAGGCCGCCCGTGCGTACGACGCGACGGCGTGGCGGCTCTGGTGGCCTCATAGAACATTGAACTTTCCCAACGTGCCGACGCGGGAGCGGGCACAGGAGCTCGCGCCTCTGCCGCGGCTTATCACCGACGAGGATCGTCTCGACAACCGGAGGCGGGAGCACTGTCTCGGCATCGCCGAGATGGACGAGGAAGCCATGGCGTTGTGGCGCCAACGCTTCCCGCAGGACATCATCAACGAGCATGAGTTCTACGAGCAAAGGAGGGCGGAGCGAGCCGCCTATCGCGAGCATAAGCGTAGGCGAAAAGCGGACGCTCAATTCAACATGAGGCTAGGAGCAGCGTTGCCCTGGGAATCCGACGATGATCGGCATCTTCACGCCTACTGTCAGACGTCGGAGGAGGACATAACCGACGAGGAGTCGGACAACGAGGAGTAGTTGAATAATCTATTTTTTACCTATCTATGCTGAGAACTATCCTCTACTCTCTATCTCTACTTCTCGATCTCAGCACTGTAAACGCTTTTTTAAAGCGCTGCGCGTTGCGATTCTGTTGCAGATGCTCTAACATGGCAGACGAGTGCTTTAATGTTGCCCACAAGATGCGAGAGTATTACTAGTAGTATATTTTTCTTGCCATGTTGAGATTTTAAAACCACGAGTGCGAACATGCAGAGGAGCAATGAAGACCAAACACGGGATATTGGGGACATCTTCAAGGAGCGTGGCAAGTTAAAGAGGAGCTGCACCGAACCTGTAAAACGAGCTTTGGTAAGTAACACCCTTTCAATTACTTTCGTTTAGCCTCGTGTTCTTCGATGTGTATATGTTGTAGTTTCTGTTTCTCTTAAGCCTCGTGTTCTTTGATGTGTCATAAGAAGAGTCTTAATCGTCCTAATGCTTTCGTTTTTAGCTTGATGTAGGAAGTGGGTGTTCTCACCTTGTAGTCTGTTTTTATATTTTTTCCCTTTTGAATTCACTTCTCCTAGTTCTGTTTATCTGGCTTCTACTAAACGGATCTGGGTTGCTCTGAGTAATTATCTAAAAAAGAAGTAACTTCATGTCAGGATGTAGTTCCTGCGAGGAGGGAAGTATGGTCAACCTCGAGATCATGTTTCCAGAATGAGGCTGGATTACACACAAGGTGCCAGTTCCCTAATAATGCTAGATTAGACACAAGGTGCAAATTCCCAGATGATGCTGGATTACACACAAGCCAGGTGGAGTCGTCATTTGTTCGTGTCCTCGTGGCTCTAGTAAAGGCTGAAAGAAAGCATGCAGCAGCCCTTGAGAATGTAGCTGAGTTCCTGAAGGAGCGAAAAGAGCAATCAGATGCTCTCTTCACCCATGCTAAAGAAGAGATGGAAGAAGCCAGAAATAAGCTAGCAGAGGCAGAGCAGGCTAGGCGTCTCATGCTATCTAAAACTGTTGTCAATACAAAATTTCTTTCAGAGTATCTAGGTTCAAATGTTTATCCAGTCAGCATGCCTGTTGTGATGTCCGTGCATCTACTGATGTGGCACAAAATATTTTTTTCGGGTCATGTAATAACAGCAATTACTTTCCAAACAATAATAGACGAAGCATTGGACATGGTATAGTTCACGCGCAAGCCCGACATTCCAAGTTCAACTTCCACATCAAACTCATGTTCACAGATATCTCCACATTCATACATAATGTCCACAACCATGATTCACTTCAAAGCCAAAAAAATTGAGGAGAGTTATGAATAAAGAAAAACTTCTAGTTCCTACTACCAGTGCGAGCACAACAAGTCAAGACCATGCGTAATTAATTATATTTTGGTCACTTTTTGTGTTCTAAAATGCTGGCCGGCTCGCGGAAGGACGTGTTGCCGGCACATGCGCGGATTCAATGAAGGCAGGCGGGGCAGTCTGAAGCCGGTTGCATGCGGCGAGGAGGCGTGTTCAGCCGGGCCTGCAGCGAGTGGGGCCCTCTTGGACAGCGCGCCGGTTCAATGCCTACGCTATGAGAGGTCGTGTCCGTGTCAGAGCAATCACTCCCTCCAGTCCTTTTTTATTTGCGTATAACAAAATCTCGTTTTCCATTCACATTTTACAAGTAAAATTCGTGGACAAACTTTGACCCAAAAAACGATGGGCACTAGTAAACCCGAACGGAGGTAGTAGTTTTTTTTAATCAAAGACGGGTTTCCCCCTTCCGATTTTCATTACTGAAAACCAACATCTAAATCTAAACATAGTATTTGCCCTAGAACTACCAGGTTCAACATCTCGCAACATAAACCCATACAACCATACGCCAAGGAGGTACGTAGTACTATGAATTCCATTTTCGCTCCATACCAATCGTTCTAAAAACTACTTAGTACTTATAACGCGCCATTGAAAATCGGAACCCTTAACCCCGCTAAAAATGATATTTTAAATGTGGCTACTCGATCTGTGGCAACTGGCGAGCCACCGCCTCCAAGTCGTTCACCTGTGGTCCCGACCATCAACTCCTACGGATCAAATTATCACGCGAGCTGAGTATTCCTACAAAGGTGCGCCCCACCACGTACCCGGTACCCGCGAATGCAGCAATCGTGCACCTAGGGTTTTAGGGTTTATTTGTTAACATTGCCTTTACGTATAACTCATGTGTGCGAGACATCGAGAGACCGACTGCTTGCGTGCGCCTCTTCTCTTAGTATATGTACTCCACCGTTTGTATGGTGTCCAAAAGATTATAATAACTACTAGCAATGTGCCAATGCATTGCCACACGATCAGAGTAGATTAATACATATTCACTGATTTGATAGAAAAAAAGTCTAGTTTTGAAATACGTATATCACTAAAAAAATGTTATGTTTCACTCAAAATTTATTCCTTTGGCGGTTTTGATGAGATAAGGGAGGAATGTTGTTGGTTTCAAGATTCGAGAAGTGGTATATGTCTAATTTCTACTCTTACTAGCAAGATGCCCGTGCGTTGCACGAGACATCAAGATCTTGTGGGAGAAAAGGATGAACGAGGGAAGGCCTTATCTGCAAATGTGGAGAGGAGTGCGGGTAAATTGCCATAGTTTCCTTCCTATCCGTCACATATAAATCGGACGGCCTATATTGCAGGATGGCAGGCCCACCATCATCACCAACTCTGTTTTTTATCCCTACTCTTATAAAAAGCATAGTCGGTGATGATCGTGTGCCTGCCATCCTGCAATATAGGCCGTCCGATCTACATCTGACGGATAGGAAGGAAACTATGGCAATTTTGCAAAAAGATACCTACACCCCTCTCCACACTTGCAAATAAGGCCTTCCCTTGTTCATCCTTTTCTCCCACAAGATAAACTACTAATACAAATGCATCTTCATGTTCCGTGCAACGCATGGGCATCTTGCTAGTTGTTGGAAAAAGCCCATGTGTGTGAGAGAGAGAGAGGGAGAGAGGAGGAGGACGGAGTGCATGTGTGACAAAGACACAAAGAGTGTCTGTGCAACAGGTATCAGCTTAAAATGAGGCGATAGTGTGTGTGTGCACGATCAAGAGGGCGTGTCTCAAGAAGGGAAGAAAAATCTACATAGATACAAGGAGCGGGAGAGAGGCATGTATGCGATAGTGGAAGCATGAGTGAGAGAATCCCATAGAGAGAATCATATATGCGATAGTGGAAGCATGAGTGAGAGAAGCCCATAGCGATAGTATGAGTCATGTATGCGATAGTGGTATGAGTCATGTATGAGTGAGAGAGACATGTATGCGATAGTGGAAGCATGAGTGAGAGAATCCCATAGCGATAGTGCTATGAGTCATATCTAGAGACATATAGGGTGTGTGAGAGAATCCCATAGAGAGAAACACAAAGTGAAAGACGAGTGGAGACTGTGTGTGTGGCAGTGAAAAAGAAAGCTTAGGTACCTAGTGATACGAGAGAATGGTAGAGACGTGAGAGATAATGAAAACCGTGAATGTATAATGATAGGGGGAGTGTGACACTTCTCAAGGGAGATGTCGAGAGACCATGTTTGCGAGGATAGGAGAAACATGAAGTGAGCGTGCGGGTGAGCTGGAGAAAAGAGAGTGATAGCTACATGAAGGAGCATGCATGCGAGAGAGATGGCCATGAAAGGAGTGAACATAAAAGGGATTCAAATATTTGAATTCGACATGATGATACATGTAATCCATACTCGAACCAAAATTGATCTATCAAACATGCATACTCATATGAATTCACGCGTATCTATGTTATTTAATATGTAGATATTACTGATCCATACAGTTTAGTAGAACATAATTTGGTTTAATTTTTTGAATTCAACCTTATGATTTTGAGACACTGTATTTGTAAATCATATTATACATATAAAGGAGCAGAATTCTTTGTTGTGCTTTTGAAAGTATATATAAAAAACTGATGTATATAGAATTTTATTCCAATCAAAAATGGATCCCACCCGAAAAAAATAGAATACAAATGGGATTCGAATTGAGTTGGCACAGTAAACGTGTGCACTCTGCAAAATTTGAACGAAGCGGGGAAATTCACAGTAACCGCCCAAAACCAAAATCTGCGAGATGGAAATTACTACTGCCTATCCCTGCCACGCAAAGCCTATCTGCTCGATTTCTATAGGTTTCGATAGGGGTAGGTTTGTAATTTCACTCAAACATGACATAACCGCCTCTCACCTGGATTCATACACGGTGGGCGCCAAAACACAGTGTGTCGTCGGCTGAAATCGACTCCCTCCCCGATTCATACATGGTGGGAGCCAAAAACAAACTCTCGGCAGCAAATATTCGGTGTATGCGAGATTACCGTCCTGTCCCCAACCGACTAATATTGCTGTGATGTAGGAAATTTGAAACGGGGGCTAAGTTTGTAAATTTCCTCGCATTTGAGACAAGCGCGCCGTGAAGACATGGTTCCTCCCTTCCTCTACACCTCCATTTCCCATTCGTACTCCGTGGGCGCCAAAACACCCTCTCCAACTTAGCCTCCTCCGTCCGCCACCCCATCCACCGCCGTCCTCCTCCACCATGCCGGAGCTGATACCCCGACGCCGCCATCCATTACAAGAGATCGACCTCTCTCATCCACGGCTTCGGACCGGGATCCTTGCATCCCGTCCTCTCACTTCATCCCCGCCGTCGTCCACCTTGCCGACGCCGCTCCTATGGCCGTCTCGTCCACCGCGCCCCGCCGCCGCCGTGTACCCTCCTAGATCTGCTTCCACGCCACTAACAGCCATCGCTACCGCAACACCATCAAATTCTCAGCAGATGCATACACGGCGCCGCACCAGAGGCGGTACTCTTTCGTATCTGCTCAACTTATTTATCGCAGCAAGAAAATAGATCGCCACTGCTTTACTCTGATTTCTTGTCCATCACTTACTTGCTAGTTGAGATCAAACATTGGTTGCGAACTTGCCTTTGTCCGGTTTGCACCTTCAGATCCGCCATGGCACGCTCAACACTATACTTTGAATGCTTATGGTTTTCCCCTTTTATATTCCACACTAGTTAAATCACAGTAGACTAAATTTCAAAATTGGGTCAGTCGATTTTTCAGATCTCGCCGGAGTTTGCCGGTGTGAATGAAGGGGTTCGGGTGGGGACTTTGGTTGTGTGGGGGCAGTGGTGGGGCCTCGCCAAACGAAGAAAACTCGACGCGGGTGGGGGCAGGGGTGGGGGTGGCGGAGGAACACAGGCGGTGTGGGCCGATGGTCCGGCCGGCGGCCCGTGCGGTGTTCTGTATGGGAAGAATATGAGACGAGGAAGAAGAAGGGTTAGGAGACGTAGGATCTTCATCCAACAGCCTGAAATGGTTGACTGACCCAGATGCAGACATGCCTTTATATTCAGTACCATCATCGTACCTGCTTAGCACTGCTCCTGAATCCATCAAGCTAAACAACTTGCCAGTCATAATTCCAAACTTGTTGCTCAAGTACGAATCTGATATGATGCTGATATTACTAAAACAGATAACATTTAATTGGTCAGCTAATGTTCCTACTTTACTTTCAAAAAAGCATGTGCACCACATATAGAGAGACAGCAGTGAGTTGCTTTCTTAATGCGCTCTGGTTCATCATGTGTGGGCACTGCGCAATGAACATTTTATTATCCAAAATCTGCTTGCTCTTCTTTAGCATGTTCCTCTTTCGTTCTTCTTTAATAAGTACTCTCTCCGTTCCTAAATACAAGTCTTTGTATAGATTCCACCATGGACTACATATGGAGCAAAATGAGTGAATCTACACTCTAAAATGTATCTGGATACATCTGTGTGTGATCCATAGTGGAAATCTCTACCAAGACTTATATTTTGGAACGGAGGGAGTATGATAGTAGTACAGTATGTTCCTTGTAGTGAATATGAGCAGGGACATTTGAAGTGTAGAGGTCTATACGGTCGGTTGGTATGGACACTTTGAACTCGTCGGACCTCTTTGATTCGTAGGATTTTGTAAACATGGGAATAGGATTTGTAGTGGCCTGCCCACTTGAATCCTATAAGAATAGCAAGGAAATGCGGGGAGCCGTGTCGCCTTTGAGAGTTACACTGATATTAACAGTACCGCACCTTAAGTTGAAGAGAGCCGGTATCCGAAGCCTTTCTAGCCGTACCGGCAATACTAGCACATATATTGCAGCAAGTTCCACTTTGCTAATTTTACTCTGATGCTTATGGTTTTCCCGTTATATCTACACTATGATCTATGTAGCTGCTTTGTGTTGCACTAGCAGTAGTCCACTCTTGAAGCTAAACACCGCAATGACTTACAAAATTGGCACCAAGGCATTGAGTGCCATTCTGGATGCAATGAAACTCATACGCTCACCACCTCTTGATTCTTGTTCAGAATATGATCCTAATGACTATTCTAACCTCGAGGAGTCAAAGGCAGATGGCCTGTCTTGTTCACCCATCAAGGTGCCTGTTCTAATTTGGCAAGGTTTTATTGATTGCGCGTATCTTGCATACGTTGTCTTGCATTTCTTCTACTTTGTTGCACCGCCATCTGCTTAGTTTACTCATCATATATGTCGAGATGCCATGCCCATCCATTATCAATACATATTCCATCTGTCATCATACCATGTTTTTCCACTCAAATGTTGTTCTTGTGCATCAGACATCAAAAAGGAAGAGGGTGATTGCTGAACCTGAAGGAGCACCAGCAAAGTCCTTGAAAAACGTGGTTGTGCCAGAGAAATCAGACAGCACCCCACTTATATTGGCTGTACAAACAGTGACACAAAACGTAGGACCGACTCCAGCAGACTGTACCCATAATTCACTGGCCACACCACTAGCCGCACCACACAGGACCTGCACTCCAGCAAAAGGTATGCCGATTTCAGTTGCCATAGCACCAGCCGTACCATAGAAAAATCCCACTCCAGCAAAAAGTACAGCAAGTCCACCGGCCGAAGACCTATCCCAATTGCAGGACAATTCCTGCATATTGGAACCCCATTCCAGTTATTCCCAGTTTAAAAGACAATGCTTTCAATGTTGTTAGGGACTACGTGCATATATTCCCATCATGGGAAGATTATAGTGAAGACAAACACCATTTTCACATCTTCCTGTTCCACTTACGTGTAAGTGCTATTATTCATGGTGATTATTTTCCTGGTTTCTGCTAATTGAACACATCAATGATTTACATTACATTGTTGTAAGTAGGCGAGGGTCAATCTGGATAGTCATGATGAGCAAAGCTGGCTTGCGCTTTTCAAGGAAGCATTGCAGCAGTATGGGTGTTACCTGAGGAAATCACACTTTGATGGCAAGCCTATAAACGAATTTCTTGTGAAGTCTCCTGTGCTAAATTTAGAGGACATTGAATGGAAAAACCTTGTTATGCACTGGTCTCGTTCCGAGGATGAGGTACTGTCTATGATATCGCATGACAATTTGAACTTGTACTTTTCCGCATGTGCCTTACGGATCTTTTTTGCAGGAAATCTGCTCGAAAAAGAATTCCGGTTTGAAAAGAACGACAAGATATCGCAAATATGCTGCCCGCTGCTTTGCTCTTGTTAGTACCTGTTGTCCCGTATCACTGTACTTGCATACGTACCTGGTTCATTATGTAACGGCAGTATGCATGATAGCTTGCTTATCAATTGTTCGCTCCAAATTATCTGATCTGTATGAATGATTACATTAGTGTAGAATATATCCAATGCCTATTCTTGTAAGTACCTGCTGTCCTTTATCAGTGTACTTATATTGACAGGTAGTTGTTCATCTACCATCACTCTGCAGCTTATTTTCCTTTGCCCTCGATTTTCTACACATAAGATCTATATTTACTCTTACCATAAGGTTGGATAACACCGATGGTACTGAAGAAGTTTAGCTCTGCATTGTTCTTGGCTGTACCTTTTGCATGTATCGCTGTACTTACATTTATAGCTACTTGGTTATGTAGCATCACTCTTCATCTTATCTGAAATATTCTCCATTTTTTCTTATATTGTCACATCTATATTTACTCTTAACAAAATGTAGAATAAAGGCAATGCTTATGAAGAAGATTCTGTGGTAAACTTCTTGAATTGCCCCCCCATCAGCATGGAAAAGGGCTTTATAGAGCCTGCCTTCACCAATAATGTAAGTTTGTCCTTCTCAAGCCTTCAAACTTTGTTGTGTATATTTGGTTAGGCATGACTGCAACAGCTGTTTATTTTTGGTGTTTGCATAAAATTGCATGTTTAAAGTTTATTATGTAGTTCATAAACAAAAGTTTGTCCTTCTCAATTTAAGTTTTCAGTTGTACAACCAAGTTCCTTCTTCATACCATGTAAATTAAACTATATAGAGCAAGTGATCTTCTTTTGCACTGCATGTATGCTTCTGTTCTTGATCCGTAATCCAGTGGTGTGGTGAACCTACCCACTACAGCACAATGTCATATTCTGCAATGTCTTAACTATGGACAATGTCATATCATTCTACTATTATTTAAACCGTCTCTTTATTTGCCAATCTGAAATGGGATAAATTGACAGCACACTAACCATTGATACTTATGAGTTCTTGATCTGTAATCGAGTGGTGTCGTGAAGCTGCCAACTCCTTCACAATGTGATTTCCTGCCATGTCTTGACCTGAACAATACCATATTGTGTTAATGCAATTTTAAACTGTGTCACTTTATTCGTCAGTAAGAAATGTGATGAATTGTCAGCACTGATACTTTTATGTGCAAAACCTGTCATCTGTCTGCTTGTTTATCTTTCAGAGGGAGGAGGATATAAGTGTTAAACAAGCGCAGTCTCATCAGCTTGCTCAGCTGCTTGCGCTATAGCTCCCCAGCAGGGCTAACCTTTCTTGAACTCTATTGAAGTGCTGTCGGTTTTGTATATTATTTTGTCTACGTGTTTAGTTGCACCGGTGGCGATCTTTGATGCCCCGTGTATGTAATCTGCTGTCTGCTTGTGCTTTATTATCATAGTGGCGAACTTTGGTGCCCAGTGGATGTAATATGCCATAATTTCTTTATTGTATAGTCTAGGTTTTTTCTTATTCACGATGCTGCAGTTATTTTACTGTATATATATCATGTCTGCGCAGTTAACCGGCCAAACCGTAAAATTACGGTACATAATCGGGCCGTCATGCAATCACGATGTATGCTCCACATCATGGGCCCCGTCATCTTGGTCTGTTAGAAGGCCTAAATGTAAACTGGCCCACTAGTAGAGTCGGGCCTTTAATAGGCCGAGTAAACCGTCGACCCTCTTTTTGCAAGAAAACTCAATGGGCTTTTAGGAGGCTGAGAAGTAGGTTGGGCCTGAAACGTGCTGAACAACTCACGGGCCGGCAGAAGCCCGAAATGGACCCCGGCCCATGATTGTGCCAATCAAATCATGGGCTTTTAACAGGCCAAAATTATCTCGGTCCTTGTTTGGCCCAATCAGATTATCGGCTGCGAGCAGGCCGGATGCAAACTGGGCCGTAGTTAGGCCCAACTATATGTCGGGCTTTTAACAGGCCAAAATTAATATAGGGCCGAAATGTTAAACGGGCCCTTAACAGGCCGAAACTAATATCAGGCCGAACTACTAAATGGGCCTTTAGCAAGTGGGCCCAAAAGCATAGCGTCCAGTTGACGGGCCGAATCTGATATGGGCCCTAATTTAGCCCAAAGCCTCTTAAAGGGCCGGACCTGATCTAGGCCGTAATTTGGCCCAGAACATGGTAGGCTTTTAACGGGGCGGATCTCATATGGGCCATTGTTAGGCCCGGAACGTGGCAGACCATTAATGGACCGGATCAAATATGGGCCGGCATTTGGCCCAAAACATGGCTGCCAGTTAATGGGCCGGCCTACTAGAGTCCTCAAAATCTTGTGGGCCAACAGCTGGGCCGGCCCATTAATGTGGGCGAAATCTCGTGGGCCTTTAGCTGGGCGGGCCCATTATGGCCCACAAAAACCTTGTGGGCCTTCACCTGGGCCGGCCCATTATGGCCCGCGAAAATCTTGTGGGCCTTTACCTGGGCCGGCCCATTATGGCCCGCAAAAATCTTGTGGGCCTTTAGCTGGGCCAGCCCATTATGGTCCGCAAAATCTCGTGGGCCTTTAGCTGGGCCGGCCCATTATGGTCCGCAAAATCTTGCAGGCCTTTAGTTGGGCCGGCCCATTTAAACTTTATGGGCCACTGTCCACGTGTCAACATATCATAGGCGTATCTCGCCCATTGGATGAGTGGCACCTGTGCCAACGTGGAGCTGACACGTGTTTCCGTCAGCCAATCAGAATTTTACACGTGGAAAATCCCCATTGGTCCGGGCTATTAATGGGTTATCGGATCCAAAACCGAACCCGATAGCTTAACGGTGTTCCGTTACGGTGGATGCCACGTGTCGGTCACCCTTGACGAAAGCACTTCTGTGACGCGCGATTTATCGTCATGGAAGTGGACACTTCCGTGACGATAATTTTGGTAATGTCATGGAACACTTCTAGGACAGCACAGATATGACTATCTTGATTCTGTCATAAAATTGTCATGGATGTACATGCATGATAGAAAACGTGACCTACTGTGATAAACACGTATCATCACAGAAGTGTATTTTTTTGTAGTGCACCCCCGCCATCCGTTTAACCCCGGGCACGATCCTTTTTTTCCGGCAAACTGCATTCCACACCCAACACTCATAAGATAGATCATGGGCACCCTGCCACCCTAATATAGATACTGGGGTAGCTTCTCTGCCGTCTTCTTCCTTCGCTCCATCAAACTTCTTTCACAAATCGACTGACCCAAATTATACTACTAGTACGAACGTATTAAGTACAGTAGGAACACGAAGATACGAGCAGTAGTACCAATTGCAAGAAGAACAGTAGTAAGACATAGTACTAGTGCTACTGTACGTACTAAAGAGTTCAAATAACGAGAAAGAACATAAACATAGTTCTGTTGGGGCCTTAGCACAACACACCCTTGAAAATAAACTAAGCAACTAGTCCGCTTGACACTGCAGTAGAACCAGCATGAGCGATGGCACTGCCACCTACTCGGAGTCTGAGTCCACGTCCTCGACTTCGTCCTCGTCCCTCTTCCTCTTCCTCTTCGCCGACGCTTCTTTGCTTGAACCGGACACTGGGCTCTACTTCTTCATCCAACCCTTGTAGATATTTAAACAAAGGTAGGCATCCATTGCTGCGTACATGATGCTATCTTCATCTAATGTCTTTGACTCCCATGCATGATGAAACTCGTGGTGAGGTTTCTTCAGTTTAGCGTACGAAGGATCAATCATGGCTGCTGCCAGGGTCAGCATTGAAGACTGAGAGGAGGACACCAGGCTTGCCTTCTGGAGATCGAAGGGCTGGCCTACAACGAGGCCTATCCGACCCAGGACATCCCTGTCGTTCCTAAAGTCTACTGTAACGAATTTCACTCTTTCGTCCTTGAGGAAGTTCTTAAAATCCTTGCACTCACGTCGGCATGGCATATGTGGTAGACCAAGCACACATTATGTACGCAAACCTGGATCATGGCGGGCTTCTTCTTCTCTGCCTCCTTTAGAATCTTCTCTCTTTGCAGGACTGTGGCGTACTCAACATCTAGCCCAGCGACCCACTCATTCGTTGAACTGTTGGACATGCATAGGAAGCGAGCAAGACATGCTTTCACCGTCGCAGATTCATGTGTGTAGATGACGATGAACTCATCGCCGGTGATGGCTCTAACCTGGTACTCAGCGGCGACCATGGAGATTTGGGAGGCCATGGATTTTGGAGGAGGGTTAGGAGAAGTTGAACTGGTGTAATGTGAAAGCACGGGACGACTGGGAGCGGACTGTTGTAAGGTATTGTACTAGTAGAATACGGGGACGAGTAGGGCGTGCGAACGGCATGGGGTTGCTGGCTTGCCCGCTGGATAAACGGCTGCAAGCCCCCAAAGAGTTCTCGAGAACCATGCCGGACCCACTAGATGTCATGTCTACTAGACCTATATCGTAGGCCTGACGGTATAGCTTCTGCCTGTTCGCACGCCATACCGGCGCGTGGGTAACTTCACTTAATTCCGTCAACCGTCGCGCCTCCCACGACCTTCGCCTCCCTCAGCGGTCGCGCCCTTTGAGACTTCGACCGGCTATAAATGAGCAATTTTTTTGCCTACTCTGCATGCATGATAATCCCTCTGGTCCTTTTTACTTCCTCAACCGTTTGCAAAGTGTTTGACCAAATTTATACTAAAAATATCAATATCTACAATACAGATTATAATGAGTATAAGAACTACGTTTTATAATGAGTATAAAAATATTGATTTGACATTGTGACTGTTGATACATTTTTCTATAAGTTTGGTCAAAGTAGAGGTACATTGACTTCAGTCAAAACTTAAATGCACAATGCAGACTAGTTCCTCCGTCCAGGTGCGTGCCATGTCCTATCTTGTCATCACAACAAGGTTAGCTATTAGAGTACTACTACCTCCCTTCTAGTTTAAAGGGCTCGATTCAAAATTTTCACCTACTCTTAGCAAGATAGAGGCGGTGGAATAGTTTTTGTAGTCTGCAAAAGTACTCAACTAATGTTGTCGTTCTTCACAAAAAAATGTGTTTACCAATGCATGCATGAACACTACTTACTCTAACCCCCCTCTCTTCTTTAATTCTTTGCCACATCAGCATGTTTGTTATTCCCGTGTGCATGATACCAGCTAAGATACCACCATTATGGCCAGCCTTAATCATCGCATGCAATAATTTAGTGCACCTTGGAATATGAACATGTGTGGGGCGTGTATGTTTTTAATGACTTGAGACTATACCTAGCCCAGCATGCAAGATGACTTATTATGCACCATTCCCCATACCTGCAGGAAGCTCGTTGGCCTCCAAATCTTTTCCTCTCCATGTGTGGAAACAATATGCCTGCCAGACTCTCCTTCTCCCTCCGGCGGTCCCACCACTCCACCCCGTGTGGAAAAAATCTGCATGCATGAGTCTCCTCCCCCCGCGCTCGTCCAATCCATTGTGACCAGCAATATTTCCACCCCTTCCCTCCCCCGTAATTTACTCCAACAAATATGCCCATGTAGCTGTTACGTTAATCACGCAACATATCTTCCGCGACGCTGCTTCAGTTAGTTAACTGCAGGTGCATTGGGTCACTGACATATGGGCCCAACAGGGGTCTGGCCCACATGTCAGTGACGTAACTAGACCTGCAGTTAAGTCAGTGCAGCTCAGTCCATATCTTACGTAGGTGTGCCATTGCTCGCTGTAAATACTGTGCCTCCCACGGCATTCAGAAGAACGCTCACGTTCATCGCTATCTCCTCCCCCTCCCTCTCACGTCGACCACCATGGCATCGCCCCTCCCAAGCCCTAGGTGCCCCTCGCTGCACCGCCTGGACGGTCAAGCGTCGCCGTTCCGTTCCTCGCCGCCACTAGTCGAGGAGGACGCGTCGGTGTTCCACTCCTCGCCGCGACGCGTCGAGGTGGAGGCGTCGGCGTTCCCAATCTCGCTAGCACGTGCATCGGAGGACGCGTCGGCTCCCCACTATGAGGAGAACGCCGCGCCGCCCGCCGAGCCCCCCCAGCCTTGAGGAGCTTTGGAAAGAAATGGATGTCGCCATGTGGGAGGCTTTGCCGCCGGCAGAGCACGCCAAAATAGAGGCGGAGAAGAAGGCCAAGGAAGAGAAGCGTGCCGCGGGGCAAGCTGCGTGGCAGGTCTATGTCGCGTCCGAGAGAGTCAGGCAATTGGCTCTTTGGCAGAAGGCTCGTGCAAGGGCCGTGAGGGTGGTGGAGGACGCCCGTGCCAAAGCCCTGAGTGCAGTCGGGCCCAAGCGCCTCATCTACACTTGGCGGTACGTGGACCGGGTGCACGCTTCCAATGAGGAGGAGTACCTGTTGGCGCCGGATCACCACACCGGTGAGATCGCGCTCGCCCGTCGGCAAGCCGCCAATCAGCACCTGCGAGTTGCGAGGCTGAGGAAGAGGCGTTGTGTCGGCGCGCTGGGAAACGGCCGCGCACCAGGGCACTCGTGGCGCGCCGCAAGCGCTCCTGCGAGCGCCATGGCTTTTAGTAGGAGTATAATTTAGTTTCGTAAGGTGATCTCATTAGTTTTGGGACGCAAATGATAAATCCCGAACGTTCAGGAATTATTATCGTCATTAATTAAGTATGTAAGAGGGAAAGTTTGGAAACCTTGTGTATCCGTACACATTTTGTAAGTAGGTGCATATAGCACAAACTTTACTATATACTATCGCACTACACGTCTCTCTCTATATATGCTTGCAGACTGTGCTACTCCCTCCGTCCAGGTGAATAAGTCATCTTTGGTTGTGCACTGTGACCAAGAAGGAGGGAAGACTTTATACACCTGGACGGAGGGAGTACTACTATTACTTATGTACGTGTAAATGCACGTTTTAACATTACGATGCGGTTTTTGTAAAAGTAGAAAAACAGCACTAGTCAAGCTTGTGAAACGATTCAATGCAAAACAATGCAAAAATGCTTGTTTGATTGTTTACTTTTAGCTTCCTTCTCTGTGGTTATTTCTCTGTCGTACTATGTATGGAGTATCTCACTGGTCGAAAAGGCATGCAAATTCCCAAACCGCTTCCTACATCCTGTATCAAATTTTTTGCCTAACAAGTTGTGCCGTGCAATTGGAATTCCAACTTGAGTAGGAGTACTAGTACTACTAGTAGGAGTACCAGGGGCCAGTTTGCTTAGGCTTCTAGATTAGTAGTAATCCCATTACTACTAGCTCCGTCCTGGTTTATTGGTCCCCATTGTAATCCGTGTCGAATTTTTATCATAAATTTAACTAATGAAATGTTTGTGCATGTCACATGCACTAACATTTTATCAATTAAATCTTTGGTCAAAATTTAGCACAAATTACAATGGTGACGAATAAACCAGGATGGAGGTACTACTAGTAGTTTAGAAGCCCAAATAAATGAGTGAGGCGCCTTAATGTTACTCTCCACTGTGACTAGTCTTATGGGAAAAGCTGGGGAAGAGACGGCTTATTTTTTAAGCCGCCAAAAGAACTGGCCCTAGGAGTAGTAACTAGGGATACTAGGAGTAGTAGCTAGGGATCGAGTGTGCGATATGAACCGGAGAAAGTAAATGCAGAGAGATGAAATGCAAAAAAGACGGAGGGATGTGATGGTTGCTTGTCCGTTTATTTTACCAGGCAACTTATTACTGGCAGTAGTTGGGTTTTGTGATATGACGGCTTTACTGCCGCGCCACGAGCGGGGTGAGAGTGAGACTCCCATGCAGCGCCACCCTCTACACTTGTACTACATCGGTCGTGGTTTATTAGTCCCCCATGGAATTTGACTGAAGATTTAACTGACAAAATGTTAGTGCATGTCAACAAAAACTATATTGTTGGATTCGTATTTGAACATAGTTTTCAATGATATAATTTTAGGTGACATGCATCAGCATTTATCGTACTATATATAATGTTAGTTCAGTTTTTGGTCGTACTAATCTATAGTAGTAAGGTGCCCGTGCGTTGCATGGAAGAGTGAAATGCATTGATCGGGGAGTTGTTTATTTTGACAAAGGATGTGGGGGTCATCTCTAGAGCTCACAAACATCCGGGTGAAATAGATAAAAAGGTATCATTTGCAAACAAAAGCGTTCAACTGTTCAACCTGCATCCAAAACTTGTGAAGAAATAACACTTATTGTGCTTTGCAAGAAATGATCTTTAAGAATTAGTTTTTGAGTATCAATTGTTATACATGTTGGCTACAGATGACATGGCACTTTCTTATAGTCAACAGTTGGCTATGCTATTAAGTATTAACCATGCCCTTATACACCTTGACGGAGGGATTAAATCAGGATGACTTGGAAGGGGCAGAGGAGATGTAAGAAATGGTTCATAGTAAGTCTTTCACCAGTACTGTAGTAAAAATTCATACAAGGAAGATTCTAGACTAAACTATAAATGGATACACTTTTATTCATGCGCGATACTCCAATAGAGCAAGATCATGCATGGAAGTCTCCACATGCTTAGACAGCGGATTACACTGAGCGAAGACTAATGATCAACATTTAACTTGATAATGCGTATGTCCAGGTGAACCTCCTTGGAGTCCCCGTGCACCGCGTTGGGGGTAAATCATACCATGCGTCTTCTATGTCCACATCGGTGGGAAGGCCCCAGCTCTGCACAGTCCTAGTCAGCATGATGGAGCCGGTGTCACCGCCCACGTACCTCGGAGGGGTAGTAATAGTGAGCACGCACCCGTACATCGGCCTCGTGTCAGTGTCAGCGTCGGCGGCGTCGCCCCTGATGCACACTACAGAGACGGGGCGGCGGCCTGCGCAGGCCTCACCGGTGCCCACGATCAAGAGAGGAAGACGCTGTCGTCCTCCTCCGAGACTAGTAGGCGGTGGTGATCCTCCAGCGACTCCGGCATGGTGAACGGGTAGCACGTCTCGTACTTGATGTTCTCCGCCAAGGGTGCCAGTAGTGACCGCTGCACGCATCTGTGAGGTGATGCACGATGTCCGCCGGCGAGCCCCAAAACGGCATCGGTACTCATAGCAGTAGACGAAGGGCTCCTTGGAGGCATCGACCAGGCCGTCCATGAAACAGGAGTGGCTGTAGGGGATGTTGCGCCAGTTGAATATATGAGCAAGTTACTACGAGATTTAATCTGAATAAGCACAAAATAAATCATGACGGCTATACCAGAGATTAAACAAATCATGTGGACTAGCATAGTAGATGAACAGATAGAATCTAGTAGGATACAGAGTAGAAACATGAATTCTACCATGATTTCGAACAGGAAGGATAGAAACACATACGGTGCAACGGGAGCAGCACCGTTGGCGCTGAGGTTGTCGCCCATGTCGTTGAGGAAGAGGTTGCCGAGGTCGGGGAAGAAGTCATCGTCGGTGAAGTCGTGGCTGCCAGCAGTCGCAAGAGTGCGCTCCCCAAATTTCAACAACGCCCGCCGAATGGAGCGCAGGAGGGAGTGGCTGTAGGGGACGTTGCGGTCGCCGAATGGAGCGCAAGAGTAGCACACGAAGCAGTAGATTGTGCTCCGGTGCCCAGAAATTTTTGTTTGGCATCGCTTAGGCAATGTAGGGCATCGGTGCCAAATACCCAAAAAGCAAATTTAGCACCGCTTTTGGCCTACATAGTGGAAGGCCTAAGTCTCTATCTCTACTCTTATCTCTATCTCTACTACTCTTATTTGTTTTTTATAACAAATCGAATAGTACTGCGACGTCCGATGCACGCCCGGCTGAACATGCCTCCTCGCCTCCATCATCACCAACTGAGTCTTTTATAGGAGTAGGAGTAGAGAAAAAACCGAGTTGGTGATGTTGGTGTGCCGTGCAATGCACGGGCATCTTGCTAATTTTTTTGCATATAATTCCAAACACCATGTAGACACGCTCTTTGACCATTTTACAACTATGTTAGTATCAATGTTAGTGGTGAGCCAGTGCAAGTTATAGCCCCGGGTGTTTTAACCTTTTTTTGAGTAATGATATCTGGCGATTGTTCGGCATGAGCTCAATCCTGGCGAATCCCACATAACCGTCAGATTTCCATCCGACGGTGGCCTATTTTTAAGCCATAGTATTTGACAAAACCGCCACCCTTACCCACGTATTGTAACTGCGTCGCGGGTGTCTACAACTGCCATGTCTCCCAGTGAACGTTTGCTGGGGATTGGAGTTAGCACCGATGGCGGTTCGTAGTCGTTCCATGCTCGGGCATTGAAGTTTGTAACTATTTTAGATTAGAATATACTACTCCTCCGGTGCTAGTAGTAGAGCAGAGTCCTACTCCACTACTACTCTACTCAAGCAAGTTAGGGCATAGTAGTAGGTACTGTAGGGAGTACCAGTACTGTAATCACTCAAGCAAGTTGTTTGACTTCGATATGACCCTACACTGCTGGTATGTGTCTCGTAAGTCAAGCGGCGTGCTGTAGTCATCATCACCTGTCCACTTCCCGCAGCACATATTCGCTTCTCCATCTTTGTCCGCTCTTCCATCCCCGCTAAGGCGCCTCCCCCCTCGTCCAAAACCCAAGCACTAACAATGGCAGAACCGAGCAGCATCCGCTGAGAGAGTGGCTGGAATTCGCTCCCCACAGAGGTAATCAAGCTCATTGTTTCGCGTGTGGACAATCTCAGTACCATGCCGCTCGCCGCGTGCTCGTCGGGGCTGTACCGTTTACTCAAAGCCCTCAGGCCGGAGCTTTTTAAGTCAGCTCCTTGCTTGCTGATGTCGCCTGATCTTCAGAAACAGTGTGTCACGCAGCATAACGATCGTAGGGTGGCGAGCATCAATCCCCTTGACTGCGATCCGATCCCTGTCACCCTCAACTACATTAACGGTATGTACTAGGTCCGCATGAACACGTCTTCGATGGTGCTCGTCAACGGTCGCGGCAGCTGGATGCTAGTGGAGGTCTACACCCGCCGATTGATCCCCCTTCCTTCGATTAACACTGCACTGCTTTGGCACCGCGGCCTAGAATACTCGGAATCTTACAGTAGCCAACATGATACCAAGTTTGATTTGCTCAAGGTTGTAATCTGCCAAGTGCCCACAAGATCTGCGAATTTTAAAGACTTCAGGCTAATTGCCTTCTTCAACCGCGGTCTTGCCTATCTGACAGGTCACTGCGGTAAGTGGATAAATCTGCACGTCCATCGTAGGATCATACATCCTCCATGGTTCTTTGATGCCATTGAACACAAGGGCTTCATTTACGCTGTCGACTCCTTCTATGGCTGGACGTATTGCTGGCCTACTCCAGTCATCGCTACAAACGGCTGTTACAGCAGTATGTTACTTTCCTATGATATCATGATGGCTTGCTTATATTACTGTCAACATTTACTGAAAAAATATTCATGCTCATAACATGCTGTTCTTAAGATTGACTACATCAAGAGCCCTTTTTTATTTGACTCCAACTTGATATGATGTTGTAGGCTGCCTGGTGTCCCTGCCCTTCCTAATCCCAGAACCTTTCAAGGAAAAGCGGCATGGCAGTTGCAGGTGGTTCCTGGCTCGATCAGACGACGGCGAACGATTGATGATCGTTCGCACGTACCGGACGTGTTGTTTCGCGGAATACAATCACAGTCACTGCAAGGTATTTGAGCAGGATCCCAGCTTCTCTGGGCCTTCAGGAATTTTTGACTGGACGTTGGTAAGTAGCCTTGGTACATGCTCTCTGTTTGTCGAACTGAATTATCCGATTAACCAGGAGATAACCGACGGCAAGTATCATGATGGCAGCGCGGTTTCATTCATCAGGCAAAACTGTGTGTACACAGCGTACCATGCGTCTCTGCATGCACCATACCCTGATATGTGCCGCCACGCTCTGCAGCCCAAAGTAGGAGAGAGGGTCGCAAGTATCAGACTTCGACCTGCTGGCTGGAGTTTCCCCCGTCAGGCACCCATCTGGTTCAAGCCGTCAGCCAATCTCCACAGCTTAATAAATAGTAACGTGTAACTGAGCCAGTTAGTTAGATGTGTACACTTGGTGTAGTAGGATCTTTATTTAGTTTGATGCATACACTTGTTCTTTTTTGGTAGCCCTTTTGTAATGATGGCTGATGTTTGGTTTGGAAGAGAGAGCTGCGTCTTCACTCTTATGGCCTGCTTACTGCTTCTGTTGCACCCCCAGCCCTGGTTGCTACTGCTGCTGTTTTCAATGTACAATCAGTAGTATATTTCGTTTGTTGGTTGAATAAATGTGTTGTTAGAATGACAAACACAATGTTTTGGAGGTCGTTGCACGGTTCGATCCTTTAGTGCCCCGTACCGTACGTAGCGCATACTATTTTTCGTATAGAACACATTTTCCACTTGTTGATAACATGCAGCCCACTGATGAAGGCCCAATAGAGGAGCCCATAATTAACTGGAAGGGAGGCTATCACATGAATCCGGCCCAGGTACATGCTCATGGTCCCCTAAACATAAATAAGCAAATAAAAAAATAAAGCTAAATGCTCATGCACCAGTTCTTTAAATTCATGATTTAACAGGAGGATATTATTTCCTATGATAGTGTCGTTACATTCAGTCGATATTATTCTTAGGCAAAGATAGCAACTAGTCCTCTTTCTCCCAGCTTTCTATTCCTGCAACCAGCGGACCCATGCAAATCATAGTCAACATCGTAAATAGTTCCGGTCCATTTTTATTTTTCAATAAGAATGTCCAACCCAGCCCAGCACATTGGCGACATCAATTTATCCTCCGCCTTGGTGCGCTCGCCGCGGCGCCGCCGTCCGGTCCTGTCAACATAGTTTTTTTCGAAACGGTCCTTGTCAACATAGTGAATCGGGAGAGGACTGTAGTTGTGAGTATGACAGTACGGACCCACCAGGTCCACTCCCGAACACAAGCAAGCGCCTCTTTTACTACTCAGATGAACCCCTCGTTTTTTGACTCTAATCCACCCTGCTGATATCTAGGACCCACATCATTTTCAACGTATAGTAAATTAACGACAGAATTGCACAACTTTTTTTGAGTAGTAATTCGGAGGAGCAAGCTATAAACTGGGTTGTGCGGTCTCTGTGGCCCGTCTAACAACATGACCAGCCCAGCAGTTTTTTCTTTGGGAAAATAGGTAGCCCAGTATTTCTTTTTGAAGAATACCCAAGCTAGGCCTATTTGTTTTCTCCGACTTACTGGGCTGCAAATCTTTCAAGACGAGGAGGGATGCATTCCGGCCTGGCCGAAGAGTATGGTCAGTGTCTGTTAAAAGTAATATCAAAGGGGGTTGAAAATTCCAATTTTTTATATAGAAAATGGGATATTAGTTTCTTTTTTGTTTTTGTTCTACACTGATATCTTATACTCCCTCCTTCCCAAAATTCTTGTCTTAGATTAGTCTAGATATGGATGTATCTAATACCAAAACGTGACTTGATACATCCGTATTTAGACAAATCTAAGACAAGAATTTTGGGACGGAGGGAGTATTTCATTGGATTTAACATGACATAGTACTAATTTATTTTTAAATTTGTTTTAGTATGGCTACTAATTTTTGGATTAAGAATATTTTGTTCCCCAGCAAAAATTTGTGAATTTTCAAAATTTCGCACGTGTTTAGTTAATTTTTTTAACCCTGGTACTGACCAAAAAATGGGAAGCAATTCTAAAAATGGAAAACGGGCTGCAATAAATTCCATATGAATTAGAAAATGAGTAAAAATTATAAAAATAATAGGAAATGGGCTGTACACGCCACAGATTTTGAGGCTGACTTGTTTACGCAAGGCTTTGTCAGTCAACACACGATTCTAAACTAGCGCCGGCGGGACTGCCTGCTCCCTCCTCTTGTGGCCCGCTGTGATGCTGCGCAGGCTTCCCCGACCCACCCTACTCCGTCCGCTGGCCTGGCCGCACGCAATCAACTGCCTCCTTATTATGCGAAAAAAATGATTCCTCCCACTGACATCTGGGGCGCACCGGTTGGGAGGCTGACCTGTGGGCCTACTAAGTTGACGCGTACGCAGGGCTTGTCAAATTAGTAAACAAACGATTCTAGCAACAGTAACCATTGGATTTGAATCGAACGGTCCTGCTGCTTCTTCAATCGCTGCTCTTCTTGCACCAGCCACCCAAACCAGCGCTCGCGAGACCGCCTGCTCCTGCCTCCAGTGGCCGACTGTGCTGCCGTTGAGGCCTCACCGCCCCCTACTACTCCCACCGCTAGCCAGGCCGTGCGGCGACGGCAGCCTCACACGGCAGCCGAACCAGTGAGCCCTCGTACTCCTCTCCGCATGGGCATCCACTGCAGCGTCTTCCCCTGCTCCACGTCTTCCCCGGCTTCGCGTCGTCCCCTTCCTAGGCCTGGCCGTCGTCCACCACCTTGGATGCGCTCGGCGCGGAGTGGTCAACGTGGTCAACGAACGACACCATCGGAAGTAGACTGTGAATGGAGAGGCTGACAGCTGGGTCCACGGCCGCACGCAAGGAAATGCCTCCTTATTACGCGCAAAATAATGATTCCTCCACCCGACAGCTGGGACCCACCGGAAGGGCCTCTGTATTTTGCGAAAAAACGTTCCCACCGCTGACAGGTCGGACCCACCAGCTATATCTTCGCACGCAAGGAAATGCCTCCTTATTACACACAAAAAAATGAATACCCCCTGCTAGCTGGGACCCACAATAGTGGGAGGCTGTCTTGTGGGCCAACTAAATTGACGGGGACGGAGGGCTTTGTCAACTTAGTCAATATGAACGATTCTAGCTCCAGTGACCATACGATGTCCATCCAACGGCCTTAGTGCTTCTTCAACCTTTGGTCTTCTTGCTCCAGGCACCCAAATGAGCGCCGGTCGTGCCTCGTGCTCCTGCCTCCCGTGGCCAACTGCGATGCCGCGGAGGCCTCACCGCCCCCTACTACTCCCACAGCTGGCCAGGCCATCCCTCTACTCACCCACACCCCCTGTTATTCTGCGGCGACGGCAGCCTCACACCGCAGCCGAACCAGTGAACCTCGTACTCCTCTCCGCGTGGGCATCCACTGCCGCGTCTTCCCCGACTCCGCGTCGTCCCCTTCCTAGGCCTCGCCGCCGTCCACCACCGTGGTGCTCTTGGCGCGGCGTGGTCAATGTGGTCAACGACCGACTTCCATCGGAAGAGTACTGTATGTGGAGAGGCTGACAGCTAGGTCCACGGCAGCCGCAAGGAAGTGCCTCCTTATTACGCGCAAAACAATTATTCCTGCACCTGACAACGGGGATCCATCAGACGGGCCACCGTATTTCGAGAAAAACCTTTCCTCCCTGACTGCTGGGACCCACCAGCTACATCTTCGCACGCAAAGAAGTGTGTCCGGGCAAAAAAAACGATTCGCCCCCTGACTGCTAGGACCCACCAGCTATATCTTCGCATGCAAGGAAGTGCCTGACAGTTGGGACCCACCTTGTCGAAGCATACGTAGCGTTGTCATTCTAGTCATAAACGTGTACGTACATACTGGTCGATGTAGAGCGCGCACGTGTCGTAGTAGAGCGCGCATGTAGCATGTACACATACGTATAGCAGCCAGTGTGCAAGAAAGAAAATACGGCCACGTACGTACATACGGGCGGGGTCTCGAACGCCTACTCGCGTATACATACGGCCTGGGCTCGTGTACATGGCTGGGTCGGAACGGAGAAACAGCATCATCGTCGTGTTCATGGGGAGCCAACCGGCTGGGTCGGAACGGAATGCGTCGTCGTGTTCATCGGGAGGGCTTGGACGGAACAGCCGATGGAAACGAGGCCTGGCGTACCGCAGAATGGAGGAAACGACCTTGTGTTCGACCGGCCACGTTCGAAACGGGATCCTGTTCATCGGGAGGGGTCCGACGTACCACAAAACGGAGCTAACTGACTTGTGTTGGACCTCCTACGGTCGAAACGGGGTCTTGTTGATCGGGAGGGGTGTGGCATACCGCAAAATGGAGGAAACGGACTTGTGTTGGAGCACTATGGTCGAAACGGGGGTCCTGTTCATCGGGAGGGGTGTAGCGTACCGCAAAACGGGACTCCACGGGATACTGTTCATCTCCACCGTCGACCTCCTCCAGCCTCCACGGGCTACTGATCATCCACCGTCGACCTCCTCCAGCCTCCACCTGCGACTGTTCATCCATGGGCTCCTGTTCATCCAGCCTCCACCGTGCGCTACTCCACCGGCTACTGTTCAACAAGCCCTCTCCACGGGCTCCTGTTCAACCACCCCTCCACGGGCTACTGTTCATCCAGCCCTCCACCGTCTATTGTTCATCCAGCCATGGGGTGGTCCTATTCATCCAGACCTCCACGGGGTCCTGTTCATCCAGCCCCAACCGGCTCGATCGATCGGGGTCCTGTTCATCCAGAGGCAACACCACGGGGGTCCTGTTCATCCACCCCCACCGGGAACTGTTCATCCAAACCCCCCAGCAACGCTCACTGTTCATCCAGAGGCAGTATCGATCGGCTTCAGTTAGCAGCAGTACAGTGAAGGATTCGCTCGATCGGGTTCAGTTAACAGCCATCGATCGATCGCTCGGGTTCAGTAATGCGTAGCCTGGAGTGCAATCGCTCGGGTTCAGTAGGCGAACACCTCGCTCGGGTTCAGTTAGAGCCCAACACCTCGCACACACGTGCGTATGTGTACGAGAGAAACACGCCTCGCTCGGCCCGGACCACCCACCGTAACCGGGAACACCCCGATATTTTCCTCGCCCTCGCTTCTACCACGGTTTTTTTGTCATGGACGGCCCAAAGAATGTCATGCAGCTGCATCTCCGGCCCGCCCAGGATGAAAAGCCCATTTTCTGTCATGATTTTTTGTCATAGAAGTAGGAGCCCACCACATCTATGATGATACCGGGTTTTGTCACAATTATCGTCATAGAAGTGTCATAAGTATGACAGGGAAAAAATTCGTTCGGCCCAAAATGTCACGGATGTGTCTTTTTTTGTAGTCAGGGCGCCGCACGCGGCTAGGCAATAGTCTATTGTGTTCTAGGCGCCCCCCTCCCACATATATATAGGTGGGAGGAGGGAGGAGCAGCCAAAGGAGGCGCCCAAGTAGGAGGAATCCTACTTGGGGTCCCTCCCAAGCCGCGCCCCCTTTCCTAATTTGGAGTGCGGGGAAAGGCAGGGGAGGGTGGCGCCCCCTTCCCTTTCTCCCATTAGAGGGAAAGGTAGGAGGGGCTAGCCCTCCCCCTTTTCCTTCCCTAGGGCTAGCCAAACAAGGGAGAGGCTGCACCAACCCCCTTGTGGGCTGGTGATATGTCTCCAACGTATCTATAATTTTTGATTGCTTCATGCTATCTTATATTCAGTTTTGGATGATTAATGGGATTTGTTATACACTTTTATATTACTTTTGGGACTAACCTATTAACCGGAGGCCCAGCCCAAATTGCTATTTTTTGCCTATTTCAGAGTTTCGCAGAAAAAGAATATCAAACGGAGTCCAGACGGAATGAAACCTTCGGGAACGTGATTTTCAAAACAAATGTGATCCAGAGGACTGTCTACGTCAAGAAATCAACCAGGAGAGCACGAGGCAGGAGCGCGCCTACCCCCCTGGGCACGCCCTCCACCCTCATGGGGCCCACATTGCTCCACCGACGTACTTCTTCCTCCTATATATACCTATGTACCCCCAAACCAACAGAAGCATCCTAGGTCATATCCTAGTAATCCCTCTAATAATTGTGGTAATTCCTACAACAATTCTTATGGAAATTTTAATAAGATGCCCTCTGAATTTGAGACTAGTGTTAAAGAATTTATGAATTCGCAAAAGAATTTCAATGCCTTGCTTGAAGAAAAATTGCTTAAGGTTGATGAATTGGCTAGGAACGTTGATAGAATTTCTCTTGATGTTGATTCTTTGAAACTTAGATCTATTCCACCTAAGCATGATATCAATGAGCCTCTCAAAGCCATGAGAATTTCCATTGATGAGTGCAAAGAAAGAACCGCTAAGATGCGTGCCAAGAAAGATTGCTTTGCAAAAGCATGTTCTTCTAGTTTTTATGAGAATAAAGATGAAGATCTAAAAGTTATTCATGTGTCCCCTATTAAATCTTTGTTTTGCAATATGAATCTTGATAATGATGGGACTGAATATGAGCCACCTTTACCTAGAAGGCGTTCCAAAATTCAGAATTTTTAGATCTTGATGCTAAAATTGGTAAAAGTGGGATTGAAGAGATCAAAACTCTAGATATTAATGAACCCAGTATTTTGGATTTCAAGGAATTTAATTATGATAATTGCTCTTTGATAGATTGTATTTCCTTGCTGCAATCCGTGCTAAATTCTCCAGATGGTTATAGTCAACATAAAGCTTTTACTAAACATATCGTTGATGCTTTGATGCAATCTTATGAAGAAAAACTTGAGTTAGAAGTTTCTATCCCTAGAAAACTTTATGATGAGTGGGAACTTACTATTAAAATTAAAATTAAAGATCATGAATTCTATGCTTTGTGTGATTTGGGTGCTAGTGTTTCGACGATTCCAAAAACTTTGTGTGATTTGCTAGGATTCCGTGAATTTGATGATTGTTCTTTAAACTTAAGAAACCTATGGGAATAATTAATGATGTGCTTATTGTTGCAAATAGGAATTATGTGCCCGTAGATTTTATTGTTCTTGATATAGATTGCAATCCTTCATGTCCTATTATTCTTGGTAGACCTTTCCTTAGAACGATTGGTGCAATTATTGATATGAAGGAAGGGAATATTAGATTCCAATTTCCATTAAGGAAAGGCATGGAACGCTTCCCTAGAAAGAAAATAAAATTACCTTATGAATCTATTATGAGAGCCACTTATGGATTGCCTACCAAAGATGGCAATACCTAGATCTATTCTTGCTTTTATGCCTAGCTAGGGGCGTTAAACGATAGCGCTTGTTGGGAGGCAACCCAATTTTATTTTAGTTTTTGATTTTTGCATCTGTTTAGGAATAAATATTTGATCTAGCCTCTGGTTAGATTTTTTTATGTTTTAATTAGTGTTTGTGCCAAGTTAAACCTATAGGATCTTCTTGGATGATAGTTATTTGATCTTGCTGAAAATTCCAGAACCTTTCTGTTCCCGATAACAATTGTTAAAAATCACCAGTACGTGATAAAATACTGATTCCAATTGCTTCTGATCAATAAACAAATTTTCTAGGTCTTCCTATTTTGGTAGATTTTTTTGAGTTCAGAAGTTTGCGTTAGTTACAGATTACTACAGACTGTTCTGTTTTTGATAGACTCTGTTTTTCGAGTGTTGTTTGCTTATTTTGATGAATCTATGGCTAGTAAAATAGTTTATAAACCATAGAGAAGTTGGAATACAGTAGGTTTAACACCAATATAAATAAAGAATGAGTTCATTACAGTACCTTGAAGTTGTGTTTTGTTTTCTTTCGCTAACGGAGCTCACGAGATTTTCTGTTAAGTTTTGTGTTGTGAAGTTTTCATGTTTTGGGTAAAAGATTTGATGGATGATGGAACAAGGAGTGGCAAGAGCCTAAGCTTGGGGATGCCCATGGCACCCCAAGATAATCTAAGGACACCAAAAAGCCAAAGCTTGGGGATGCCCCGGAAGGCATCCCCTCTTTAGTCTACTTCCATCGGTAACATTACTTGGAGCTATATTTTTATTCACCACATGATATGTGTTTTGCTTGGAGCGTCTTGTATGATTTGAGTCTTTGCTTTTTATTTTACCACAATCATCTTTGCTGTACACACCTTTTGAGAGAGACACACATGATTCGGAATTTATTAGAATACTCTATGCGCTTCGCTTATATCTTTTGAGCTATATAGTTTTTGCTCTAGTGCTTCACTTATATCTTTTAGAGCACGGCGGTGGTTTTGTTTTATAGAAACTATTATTCTCTCATGCTTCACTTATATTATTTTGATAGTCTTAAACAGCATGGTAATTTGCTTAAATTGGGAAAATAATCCTAATATGTTAAGTGTTCAAGACTAGTAAAAAAAAATCTTATGAGTGTGTTGAGTACTAAGAGAAGTTTGATGCTTGATGATTGTTTTGAGATATGGAGGTAGTGATATTAGAGTCGTGCTAGTTGAGTAGTTGTGAAATTGAGAAATACTTGTGTTGAAGTTTGCAAGTCCCGTAAACGTTATGTAACAAATTTGAAACATGAGGTGTTCTTTGATTGTCTTCCTTATGAGTGGCGGTCGGGGACGTGCGATGGTGTTTTCCTACCAATCTATCCCCCTAGGAGCATGCGCGTAGTGCTTGGTTTCTGATGACTTGTAGATTTTTGCAATAAGTATGTGAGTTCTTTATGACTAATGTTGAGTCCATGGATTATACACACTCTTACCCTTCCATCATTGCTAGCCTCTTTGGTACCGTGCATTGCCCTTTCTCACATTGAGAGTTGGTGCAAACTTCGCCGGTGCATCCAAACCCCGTGATATGATACGCTCTTTCACACATAAACCTCCTTATATCTTCCTCAAAACAGCCACCATACCTACCTATTATGGCATTTCCATAGCCATTCCGAGATATATTGCCATGCAACTTTCCACCGTTCCGTTTATCATGACACGTTCATTATTGTCATATTGCTTTGCATGATCATGTAGTTGACATCGTATTTGTGGCAAAGCCACCATTCATAATTTTTCATAGATGTCACTCTTGATTCATTGCCTATCCCGGTATACCGCCGGAGGCATTCATATAGAGTCATACTTTGTTCTAGTATCGAGTTGTAATCATTGAGTTGTAAATAAATAGAAGTGTGATGATCATCATTCATAGAGCATTGTCCCAATAAAAAAAGAGAAAGGCCAAATAAAAAAGGGAGGCCCAAAAAAAAGAGAGAGAAAATAAAAAGGGACAATGCTACTATCCTTTTTTCCACACTTGTGCTTCAAAGTAGCACCATGATCTTCATGATAGAGAGTCTCTTGTTTTGTCACTTTCATATACTAGTGGGAATTTTTCATTATAGAACTTGGCTTGTATATTCTAACAATGGCCTTCCTCAAATGCCCAAGGTCTTCGTGAGCAAGCTAGTTGGGTGCACACCCACCTAGTTTCTTTTGTTGAGCTTTCATGCATTTATAGCTCTAGTGCATCCGTTGCATGGCAATCCCTACTCCTTGCATTAACATCAATCAATGGGCATCTCCATAGCCCGTTGATTAGCCGCGTTGATGTGAGACTTTCTCCTTTTTTGTCTTCTCCACATAACCCCCATCATTATATTCTATTCCACCCATAGTGCTATATCCATGGCTCACGCTCATGTATTGCGTGAAGGTTGAATTTTTTTTAGATTACTAAAGTATGAAACAATTGCTTGGCTTGTCATTGGGGTTGTGCATGATGAGAGCATTCTTGTGTGACGAAAATGGAGCATGACTAAACTATATGATTTTGTAGGGATGAACTTTCTTTGGCCATGTTATTTTGAGAAGACATAATTGCTTAGTTAGTATGCTTGAAGTATTATTACTTTTATGTCAATATTAAACTTTTATCTTGAATCTTTCGGATCTGAATATTCATACCACAATTAAGAGGGTTACATTAAAAAATTATGCCAAGTAGCATTCCGCATCAAAAATTCTGTTTTTATCATTTACCTACTCGAGGACGAGCAGGAATTAAGCTTGGGGATGCCTGATACGTCTCCAACATATCTATAATTTTTTATTGCTTCATGCTATCTTATATTCTATTTTGGATGATTTATGGGCTTTGTTATACACTTTTATATTATTTTTGGGACTAACCTATTAACCGGAGGCCCGGCCCAAATTGCTGTTTTTTTGCCTATTTCAAAGTTTCGCAAAAAAAGAATATCAAACGGAGTCCAAACAGAATGAAACCTTCGGGAACGTGATTTTCGGAACAAACGTGATCCAGAGGACTTGGAGTCTACGTCAAGAAATCAACCAGGAGAGCACGAGGTAGGGGGCGCGCCTACCCCCCTGGGCGCGCCCTCCACCCTCGTGGGGCCCACGTTGCTCCACCGACGTACTTCTTCCTCCTATATATACCTACGTACCCCAAACCAACAGAAGCATCCACGAAAACCTAATTCCACCGCCGCAACCTTCTGTACCCGTGAGATCCCATCTTGGGGCCTTTTCCGGCGTCCTGCCGGAGGGGGCATTGATCACGGAGGGCTTCTACATCAACACCATAGCCTCTCCGATGATGTGTGAGTAGTTTACCTCAGACCTTCGGGTCCATAGTTATTAGCTAGATGGCTTCTTCTCTCTCTTTGGATCTCAATACAAAGTTCTCCACGATTCTCGTGGAGATCTATTCGATGTAATCTTCTTTTGTGGTGTGTTTGTTGAGACCGATGAATTGTGGATTTATGATCAAGTTTATCTATGAACAATATTTGAATCTTCTCTGAATTCTTTTATGTATGATTGGTTATCTTTGCAAGTCTCTTCGAATTATCAGTTTGGTTTGGCATACTAGATTGATCTTTCTTGCAATGGGAGAAGTGCTTAGCTTTGGGTTCAATCTTGCGGTGTCCTTTCCCAGTGACAGCAGGGGCAGCAAAGCACGTATTGTATTGTTGCCATCGAGGATAACAAGATGGGGTTTATATCATATTGCATGAGTTCATCCCTCTACATCATGTCATCTTACTTAAGGCATTAGTCTGTTCTTTTGAACTTAATACTCTAGATGCATGCTGGATAGCGGTCGATGTGTGGAGTAATCACTACAAAAAAAAGAATCATCCGTGACATTTTGGGCCGAACGAATTTTTTTTCTGTCATACATATGACACTTCTATGACGATAATTGGGACAAAACCCGGTATCATCATAGATGTGGTGGGCTCCTACTTCTATGACAAAAAATCATGACAGAAAATGGGCTTTTCGTCCTGGGCGGGCCGGAGACGCAGCTGCATGACATTCTTTGGGCCGTCCATGACGGAAAAAACCATGGTAGAAGCGAGGGGGAGGAAAATTTCGGGGAGTTCGCGGTTACGGTGGGAGGTCGGGGGCCGAGCGATGCGCATATCTCTCATACACGTACGCGCGTGTGTGCGAGGCGTTGGCTCTAACTGAACCCGAGTGAGGCGTTGGGCTCTAACTGAACCCGAGCGATTGCACTGCAGGCTACGCGTTACTGAACCCGAGCGATCGATCGATGGCTGTTAACTGAACCTGATCGAGCGATTTCCTCGCTACTGCTGCTAACTGAAGCCGATCGATTGGATGAACAGTGAGTGTTGCGGGGGGGGGGGGGGGTTGCATGAACAGTGAGCGGTGGCGTTGCGTCTGGATGAACAGGACCCCGTGGTGTGGAGGGCTGGATGAACAGTAGACGGTGGAGGGGTGCCCGTGGAGGGGTGGTTGAACAGGACCCCGTGGTGTGGAGGGCTGGATGAATAGTAAACAGTGGAGGGGTGCCCGTGGAGGCGTGGTTGAACAGTAGCCGGTGGAGTAGCGCGCAGTGGAGGCTGGATGAACAGGAGCGTGTGGAGGCTGGAGGAGGTCGACGGTAGCCCGTGGAGGCTGGAGGAGGTCGATGGTGGAGATGAACAATATCCCGTGGAGTCCCATTTTGCGGTACGCCACACCCCTCCCGATGAACAGGACCCCCGTTTCGACCGTAGGAGGTCCGTTTCGTCCGTTTTGCGGTACGCCACACCCCTCCCGATCAACAGGACCCCCATTTCGACCGTAGGAGGTCCGTTTCGTCCATTTTGCGGTACGCCACACCCCTCCCGATCAACAGGACCCCCGTTTCAAACGTAGGAGGTCCGTTTCCTCCGTTTTGCGGTACGCCACACCCCTCCCGATCAACAGGACCCCGTTCCGAACGTAGGAGGTCGGTTTCCTCCGTTTTGCGGTACGCCAGGCCTCGTTTCCATCGCCTGTTCCGTCCAAGCCCTCCCGATCACTACTAGGAAAAGGCCTGCTAGTGGCGCACCTGTTTTGCCTTCTAATGGCGCACTACAGGTGCGCCACTAACACCACGCCATTAGATTTTACTACTAATGGCGCACCATAGGTGCGCTATTAGTATACCATATGGTGCGCCATTAGAATGCCTCCCAGGGGGCCATATTTAACCATGTGCTCTGGCTTACTAATGGTGCACTTGTTGATGATGCGCCACTAGTGTGCATTTTGCAGTGCGCCCCTAAAGTTCTGGGTGGGGCGCCACTAGTATGAATATTAGGGATTTTTTTTTTCTTTTCTGATATTTGCACAGGTTACAAAACATATTACTGCACAGAATATAGACAGCACAACATATAAATAGCAGAGTTCTCGAATACAATAGAAGATTAGTCTCTGAATACAATTCATCATATTAGTCTCCGAATTCAAAAGACCGAACAAAGTTAGAACATTACAAGTCTCGAAACCGCGAGTAGCGAGTTTGTCTTCACATTACAAGTCGATATCGATCATCTAAACTACCATCACAAAGAAGAGAGCTGCGGTCATCACGATTAGCATCATCGCGATGAAACTGGTCCTCATCCGGTTCCTCCTCCGCTCCCTCCTCTCTCCCGCTAGATAGCGCGCGTATCTAGCTTCCGCCTCCGCCCTAGTGGTGTACCCTTTGTAACTGTTACCGCTGAAACGGTGAACCTGTCTCCGACACTCCTCCCAGTCGTCGTAGACTCCGGGAGCCTTACCCTTGTACACGACATACGATGGCATCTCTATGCACTAGCCAAACAAAACGTTAGTAGCAATTCACAGACAATACATAAGCAATATATAAGTATGCGACAAAAGGATCGGAAGAGAAAAGTAACACATTAATAGCACGATTCATGGTCGTACTAATAAATAGCATCGATTACATATAAGTTGAACGACTGTCCAAACCAAAGAGACATACAAGTTCATTAAAGTTTAATATTACAACATGAGCCAATCGACATTTCAGAACTACATAGCATCACTACTTTCGACTCGACTCAGGGACCGGAGCATGGATGAAGCCGCCGTCTTTCGTGATGGTCATGAAATCGCGGGCGTTGTCAGCCTGCATTTGTAGCGTTGTTTCTATCTCATTGTTGGACAGTTGATGTCTGAGATAAAACTGCCCCGAGGTACGAAGGACATCTTGATGGATGATTTCCGCAAACTCCGACTGGATGCGAAAGAATTCTTGTCTGATGTCCGCGTCCTGGATTGCCGACAAGCGTGCGGCCCAATCTTTTGAGATTATTTGGTAGCAGAAGGTGATTATGGTCCCGTATGATCGCCCGCATGTGATGGAGGGCGTAGTAGGCATCCTTCTGACCGCCAGGCGGCTGCTTGACGCAGGGGAACATCGTATTGTGGCTGAAGATGTGCTTGCCGTACCTACGAACTGGCCTGTTGAAGGTGCCTCCAGATCTGGCGTAGCCGGGGAGAACATCATCAAGAACTTTCTTGATATTTGTGTAGTCTTTCTTCGACTGACGGTCCGGGTCGAAATACGTGGCCATGGAATATTTCGGGCTTAAGAGGATGAGTGTGCAATGTGTGTCACTGCACAAAACATGGAATGTTAGAAAAAAAGAACGATCGAAATCTAAGAAATCGTATGTTACGGGGCGGTGAGGGGATGACTTACTCGGGAAAGTCAGGCACGAGGAAGTTATCCTTATCTGGGTTTGCCAGAATGACGCCTTCGAGGTATGAACTCGCGACTTGCCGGTCCCCAGCGCTGCCCAAGATCTTGGCACGCATGTAGAAGGGGTCGACTATCACGGTGTCCGGGGTCTTGTCTCTAATGATCCGCATCTCCATACTCAGCGAAAATAGCCGAACGAAGGTGTAGTGCAGCGGATGAAGGTTAAACATAGCGAAGATGTCATCAAACCGCAGGACGATCGTACCCCCGATGGCGCTATCCACAAAGCCCTTGCCCTCTGGCACCTTGGCCACGAAAACCGGGTATGCCACATCATTCTCGGAGAGACGCCGCTTCTCCAAAGAAAGAACACTGTCATGCAGACTCCGCATAGCACCGGTTGCAGCATTGAGCAGATTAGTCGGTAGCATCGGCCTACCCGCCACATGCACCCTCCTCGAGATATCCTTAGGTGAAGGTGGCCCGTCCTGAGCATGGATCGTACTCGGTGCCGGCTGGCTCGCACCGCCCTTGTTATTCTTTCGTTTTCGTCCCTTCTTCCTCATCTCCTGTAATGGGATCGAGTTCTGCTCAGAGACCGCCTTCTTGAGTGTGTTGGGGCTGATAATATTCCGCACCTCGGCTATCTGAGGCTCGGTGAAGGCGGCAGCTGGAGGCGTCTCCTGAGAACTGAATGCCAGACAACGCCTATTGCAATTGGGTTTCTCCGCGGTACCAGCTAGATCGCGGTCGTCTTTTTCAGGGTTGGGTTCTTGAGAAGGAGGCCTGAAGAATTCGTCACCGTACCCATGTTCGGCAAAGTACTTATCGACGTTGGTAAATGTACCGTCGTCGTTGTCGTCGTCGTCCGGATCCTGTGCCATATGCATGTCCGGATCCTATGCCATAGGGATGTCCGGCATGTCCGGTAGCGTTGCGGCGGTCTTGCCGTGGCTTGGCGCCGGCACGACTGGCGGTGTTGTCTGTGGGGTGGTGTCCCCCGCCCCCAAACGAATCTGGCTCTTCAGCCAAAGCAGGGGCCAGCTTACGCAGGTGCTGAGGGTCATCACATCATCTTCGTCGGCCCCAGCGGGTCGAATCGGAGGTAACAACTCGTCGCAGCCTGGCAGCACCCGAACCAGTTCAACCCTATACACGGTGGGTGGCATCGGATTACCGTGGAACACGGGGTTGCCCGGTTGAACGATTCTGCCCTTGGCGACATCGATCAACTCGCCGCCCACGAAGTGCAGGAGAGTGCATGGAACGTCGGCGGTGCCCTGCGAAAACATGTAGGGCGTCAGGGATGCCTAGTCAAAGGCAAGGAGATGAAGTCATCGGCCGAGAGGCTTAGTTACCGTGATGGCGTCGAGCTCGGCTAATGTCGAGGCACCGCCAACGGCGGGCGTGCTACTGACGGAGGGGCCGCTTGCTGCCGAGGTGCCGGCCGGCGTACACCCGGGTGCATTAAGCTCCAATGCCCGTGCCGGCGCCGGAGACACCAATACCGCCTCCGCCGGAGACACCAATACCGCCTCCGCCGGAGACACCAATGGCGCCGCCTGTGCATTGTGCGAGTTGCTGGCCGTGAAGCTGGGAACCGGGGGCGGCCCCTGTTGGCCGCCCGCAATCTACGCCTGCAACCCCTGAATCAAGCTAGGCACAATGGCGGTGAGCGTCGTTCCCAGTTGTTGTTGCACTTGCTCTTGGACAATCTCCGGAATCCGCGCCCCTTGTGCCTTGAGTTCTTGAACCTCGCGCGACTGGCTTTCCGAGCTGGTCTTTTTCTCCTTTCGCCCACCAGCGTTATAGTATGACGACCATTTTGTGGACAAGCCTTTGCCGGCCACACGACCAGCTGACGACGGCTTACTGAGCTTATCCTTGTTTTTCATTATGTTCAACGCCCTATTTAGAGTGTTGTCCCAAGCTGGGGAGCTCTGAGATGACCCCGCGCTACTGCTTTCAGTCTCCTGCGGAAGGAATGTGAACCATTTAGAAATTTGGCTTCATTAATTAGAATGCAACCATATGGAGCTAATTACGCGGGGGTGTATTCCTTAACAGAACACGCTCAAGCGCCTTGGTCTTCGGATCCGTGGTAAGCTCCTTTGTTACCGGGTCCTCCTTGTACCGGGCCCTAACATAGTTCCTGGTCTGCTTCTCACGGTATTTCTCGAAGCGGGGCGGTAGGCCTTGCTCGGCACGCTCCGCGTCCTCCTTGTCCCATATAGGTTCCGCCACTCTGTAACCGCCGGGACCGAGTTTGTGGACCCCTAAGTTCAAGTCCGCATCTCTTTCCCCCACTGACTTGATTCCTCGGATGCGCCGCTCTCGCACTTGATCTTGAACTCCTTGTAGTCATCTTCGCTGATCAAAGGATTTTTTGCCTTGATCTTCTCATAACTATCACCTTTGTTAATCATTCTCTTCACCGCGCTTCTCCAAGTAGACAGGGCCGTGCTCATCTTCGTGAGGGCGGCACTGTTCACTTTATTCCCTGAGAGGCGTGTGTTTGCAAAGTCAGCGGGGAACTTGTATCGTTCGTGCAGCTTCGTGAAGAGGAGGTTGCGCAAATTCCCTCGGTCCTTATGCCTTAGGTTCTCGGTGTTGATCGAGACGGTGCTCCGGAGAATGCACCCGAGCTGAACCGAGTACCCCTTGACTAATTCTTTGGGCGCCGTTGGATCCCCGTCGCAGTTCACTTCAGTAAATTCCTCCTTGACGGTGCCGAGCACGTTCGGGCGCCGGTCCTTCCATTGCCTCTTCGGTTGGCTGCCATCTGTGCGTGCGCTGCCATCATCAGTGGTGGCATCCTCGGCGGCACCATCAGTGGTGTCATCCCCGACGCCACTAGGGGTTGTGTAGTCAGGATCGGTGTCTTCCGCGGCGTCCTCATAGCGGTGAGGTTCTTCCTCCATCTCCTGGGACAGCTCCCAGAATTCCTTGCCGCCCGAACCGCCGGCCTCATCGTTGTGGGCCATGTTTCGCTCTAAATAGGAAAAAAGTTTGGTCAAAAAGTTGGTTATTGTCAAGGAACAAGATCTCTAAGTTGACCAAATAACCTAATTCTCGAGGAATTTGCTGTTAGTGTGTTGTTGCTAAGGTCCAAGTCCCTTCCTAAACCCCTTCTTCTTGTCTCCTCTCACTATCTCTCTCACACACATGGCAAGCAAGGGTGTCTGAGTGTGTGAAAAAATACTAAACTAATCCAAGGGCTGAAAATTGATCATTTAGGTTTTTATCGACACCGAGGCACCCTAAAAGCCAAGGTTTTATCATTTAGGGTTTGACTCTTGGCTAACCAACCTCACCTCCTCCTCCTCCTCGTCTTCTTCTTCGTTGTCTTCCTTTGATCAAATGGATTTCCAGGATGTAGGTGGATTCATGAGTATATATACACCTACACTAACTACTAGCCAGCCAGTGTGTTTAGACTAGATCGGGGGGTATTGTCTTCTGTTGTGTCATTTTCATAGTTTCTTTCTGATCACAGTGGATGAGGAGCTTGATTGGTTACTTTAATGGCGGTCAGGGCCAGGTAGGGGAGGTGGGCAGGCAGGACAGGAGCGAGGTCAACGGCTCATGGATGGCTCACACGTGGCCGCCCCCAGCTCCAATCGTGAGATTACGCAGGCAAATAAACAAAGAGGATCCTACTTAATTAAGTACTAAGATACCCCGGCCCATGCATTAGTCGCAAGTACCCCATATGTCCTATTTTTAGCAAAGTCATGCTAAAATTCACGGAAAATTTCAGCATGACCTTTGCTAAAAATAGGACATATGGAGTACCCGAATTTGCCGGAACGGAAGTTAATCGACATTCCGGCAAACTCAAGGGCCTCTCGGGGTACCCGCAAAATCATTATCCCCGCGTAATGAAGTCGCCAATGGGTCATTTCAGAAGATCACAAGTAGCATCATCACAAGTACAGTAGCAGCAGCAGTGAATACAGGCATAACAACAGCAGCAGGTTTAATTAACTACTGTCAACATCACATTGAAATCACATCACATTGCCTACAAACAACGGTTCTTTCCTTTCTTTTCATTTTTGCCAAGTGATAGCAAATGATTAGCCACTTATTAAATCAGATCAAAAAGAAAGAAGCTCCATCTACTCTAAATGAGAGATAACTTGTTGAGCAACCACAACAATCAATAGTAGTAGTTTGTTTGAATTAAAAGAAAGAAGCTCCATCTACTCTAAATTTTTTTATATGAATACTCTCCGCTTCATGTCTTGGCTACTGAAACTTCTTCGCTATGATATTAATAGTAGTAGTTTGTTTGAATCCTTTTTTAGATAAAAGGCATTTGCCCAGATTTATTCAAAGCTGAAGGTTCAGTACTACAAGATAGCCAAACTTTCAGGGGGGATACCTGGTTACAGTAGTAGTTTAACTATAACTGCATTTTGGTTTCAGAAGTAAAAATAAAACGTGCATGTGAAATAGCTTATGTTCCAACAAAATTGAGCTTGGATCAGTACACACACACTACTTGTTCCCAGTAGCTATTTGATAATAACACAACAGGAAATATTCTGCCAAGCAAAGGAAGTTACAGGAAGCAGTCTCGGCTTAAACAAGATAACTCAAGGAACAAGAGTACAAGAGCTTGTCAATTTCATGACCATATCTTGCCTTGATTACTGAAAGTTCAGTGTGATAAGCCCACACAAATGCTGGGTAACCAACTTACAGCCGACGCTTCACAAGACACCACAGCTAAGGCTATCATATCAAACATAGGATATGACTAGGTATGAGAACCTACTAGTGTCACTAACTAATTAGCTAACTTTGCTGTTCCCCTACTTTGATAGCATATAAAACGAACACATTCATCTCCTTCTCTTCTCCTTGTGTGAAGTGTTGGGGAACGTAGTAATTTCAAAAATTTCCTACGCACACGCAAGATCATGGTGATGCATAGCAACAAGAGGGGAGAGTGTTGTCCACTTACCCTCGTAGACCGAAAGCGGAAGCGTTAGCACAACGCGGTTGATGTAGTCGTACGTCTTCACGATCCGACCGATCAAGTACCGAACGCACGGCACCTCCGAGTTCTGCACACGTTCAACTTGATGACGTCCTTCGAATCCGATCCAGCCGAGTGTTGAGGGAGAGTTTCGTCAGCACGACGGCGTGGTGACGATGATGATGTTCTACCGACGCAGGGCTTCGCCTAAGCACCGCTACGATATTATCGAGGTGGATTATGGTGGAGGGGGCACCGCACACAACTAAGAGATCAAGAGATCAATTGTTGTGTCTTTGGGGTGCCCCCTGCCCCCGTATATAAAGGAGCAAGGGGGGAGGCGGCCGGCCTAGGAGGAGGGCGCGCCAAGGGGGGAGTCCTACTCCCACTGGGAGTAGGACTCCTCCTTTCCTTGTTGGAGTAGGAGAAGGGAAGGGAGAAGGAGAAGGAAGGAAGGGGGCGCCCCCCTCCCTAGTCCAATTCGGACTAGTCCATGGGGAGGGGTGCGGCCACCCTTTGGGGCCTTTCTCTCCTTTCCCGTATGGCCCATTAAGGCCCAATACGAATTCCCGTAACTCTCCGGTACTCCGAAAAATACCCGAATCACTTGGAACCTTTCCGATGTCCGAATATAGTCGTCCAATATATCGATCTTTACGTCTCGACCATTTCGAGACTCTTCGTCATGTCCCCGATCTCATCCGGGACTCCGAACTACCTTCGGTACATCAAAACACATAAACTCATAATATAACTGTCATCGAACTTTAAGCGTGCGGACCCTACGGGTTCGAGAAATATGTAGACATGACCGAGACACGTCTCCGGTCAATAACCAATAGCAGAACCTGGATGCTCATATTGGCTCCCACATATTCTACGAAGATCTTTATCGGTCAGACCGCATAACAACATACGTTGTTCCCTTTGTCATCGGTATGTTACTTGCTCGAGATTCGATCGTCGGTATCTCAATACCTAGTTCAATCTCGTTACCGGCAAGTCTCTTTACTCGTTCCTTAATACATCATCCCGCAACTAACTCCTTAGTTACAATGCTTGCAAGGCTTATAGTGATGTGCATTACGGAGTGGGCCCAGAGATACCTCTCCGACAATCGGAGTGACAAATCCTAATCTTGAAATACGCCAACCCAACAAGTACCTTCGGAGATACCTGTAGAGCACCTTTATAATCACCCAGTTACGTTGTGACGTTTGGTAGCACACAAAGTGTTCCTCCAGTAAACGGGAGTTGCATAATCTCATAGTCATAGGAACATGTATAAGTCAAGAAGAAAGCAATAGCAACATACTAAACGATCAAGTGCTAAGCTAACGGAATGGGTCAAGTCAATCACATCATTCTCCTAATGATGTGATCCCGTTAATCAAATGACAACTCATGTCTATGGTTAGGAAACATAACCATCTTTGATCAACGAGCTAGTCAAGTAGAGGCATACTAGTGACACTCTGTTTGTCTATGTATTCACACATGTATTATGTTTCCGGTTAATACAATTCTAGCATGAATAATAAACATTTATCATGATATAAGGAAATAAATAATAACTTTATTATTTCCTCTAGGGCATATTTCCTTCAGTCTCCCACTTGCACTAGAGTCAATAATCTAGTTCACATCGCCATGTGATTTAATACCAATAGTTCACATCACCATGTGATTAACACCCATAGTTCACATTGACATGTGACCAACACCCAAAGGGTTTACTAGAGTCAATAATCTAGTTCACATCACTATGTGATTAACACCCAAAGAGTGCTAAGGTGTGATCATGTTTTGCTTGTGAGAGAAGTTTAGTCAACGGGTCTGCCACATTCAGATCCGTAAGTATTTTGCAAATTTCTATGTCAACAATGCTTTGCACGGAGCTACTCTAGCTAATTGCGCCCACTTTCAATATGTATCCAGATTGAGACTTAGAGTCATCTGGATCAGTGTCAAAATTTGCATCGACGCAACCCTTTACGACGAAACTATTTGTCACCTCCATAATCGAGAAACATATCCTTATTCCACTAAGGATAATTTTGACCGATGTCCAGTGATCTACTCCTAGATCACTATTGTACTCCCTTGCCAAAATCAGTGTAGGGTATACAATAGATCTGGTACACATCATGAGATACTTTATAGAACCTATGGCCGAGGCATAGGGAATGACTTTCATTCTCTTTCTATCTTCTGCCGTGGTCGGGTTTTGAGTCTTACTCAATTTCACACCTTGTAACACAGGCAAGAACTCTTTCTTTGACTGTTCCATTTTGAACTACTTCAAAATCTTGTCAAGGTATGTACTCATTGAAAAAACTTATCAAGCGTCTTGATCTATCTCTATAGATCTTGATGCTCAATATGTAAGCAGCTTCTCCGAGGTCTTTCTTTGAAAAACTCCTTTCAAACACTCCTTTATGCTTTGCAGAATAATTCTACATTATTTCCGATCAACAATATGTCATACACATATACTTATCAGAAATGCTGTAGTGCTCCCACTCACTGTCTTGTAAATACAGGCTTCACCGTAAGTCTGTATAAAACTATATCCTTTGATCAACTTATCAAAGCGTATATTCCAACTCCGAGATGCTTGCACCAGTCCATAGATGGATCGTTGGAGCTTGCATATTTTGTTAACACCTTTAGGATCGACAAAACCTTCTGGTTGCATCATATACAACTCTTCTTTAATAAATCCATTAAGGAATATAGTTTTGTTTATCCATTTGCCAGATTTCATAAAATGCGGCAATTGCTAACATGATTCGGACAGTCTTAAGCATAGATACGAGTGAGAAACTCTCATCGTAGTCAACACCTTGAACTTGTCGAAAACCTTTTGCGGCAATTCTAGCTTTGTAGATAGTAACACTACTATAAGCGTCCGTCTTCCTCTTGAAGATCCATTTAATCTCAATGGCTCAACAATCATCGGGCAAGTCAATAAAAGTCCATACTTTGGTCTCATACATGGATCCCTTCTCAGATTTCATGGCCTCAAGCCATTTTGCGAAATCTGGGCTCATCATCGCTTCCTCATAGTTCGTAGGTTCGTCCTGGTCAAGTAACATGACCTCCAGAACTAGATTGCCGTACCACTCTAGTGCAGATTTCATTCTGGTTGACCTACGAGGTTCGGTAGTAACTTGATCTGAAGTTACATGATCATCATCATTAGCTTCCTCACTAATTGGTGTAGGAGTCATAGGAACAGATTTCTGTGATGAACTACTTTCCAATAAGGGAGCAGGTACAGTTACCTCATCAAGTTCTACTTTCCTCCCACTCACTTCTTTCGAGAGAAACTCCTTCTCTAAAAAGGATCCATTCTTAGCAACGAATGTCTTGCCTTCGGATCTGTGATAGAAGGTGTACCCAACAGTCTCCTTTGGGTATCCTATGAAGACATATTTCTCCGATTTGGGTTTGAGCTTATCAGGATGAAACTTTTTCATATAAGCATCACAACCCCAAACTTTAAGAAACGACAACTTTGGTTTCTTGCCAAACCACAGTTCATATTGTGTCGTCTCAACGGACTTAGACGGATCCCTTTTTAACGTGGATGCAGCTGTCTTTAATGCATAACCCCAAAACGATAGTGGTAAATCGGTAAGAGACATCATAGATTGCACCATATCTAATAAAGTACGGTTACGATGTTCGGACACACCATTACACTGTGGTGTTCAAGGTGGCGTGAGCAGTGAAACTATTTCACATTGTTTTAATTGAAGACCAAACTCGTAACTCAAATACTCTTCTCCACGATCAGATCGTAGAAACTTTATTTTCTTGTTATGATGATTTTCCACTTCACTCTGAAATTATATGAACTTTTCAAATGTTTTAGACTTCTGTTTCATTAAGTAGATATACCCATATCTGCTCAAATCATCTGTGAAGGTCAGAAAATAATGATACCCGCTACGAGCCTCAATATTCATCGGACCACATACATCAGTATGTATGATTTCCAACAAATCTGTTGCTTGCTCCATTGTTCCGGAGAACGGCGTTTTAGTCATCTTGCCCAAGAGGCATGGTTCGCAAGAATCAAGTGATTCATAATCAAGTGATTCCAAAATCCCATCAGCATGGAGTTTCTTCATGCGCTTTACACCAATATGACCTAAACGGCAGTGCCACAAATTAGTTGCACTATCATTATTAACTTTGCATCTTTTGGCTTCAATATTATGAATATGTGTATCACTACGATCGAGATCCAACAAACCATTTTCATTCGGTGTATGACCATAGAAGGTTTTATTCATGTAAATAGAACAACAATTATTCTCTAACTTAAATGAATAACCGTATTGTAATAAACATGATCAAATCATATTCATGCTCAACGCAAACACCAAATAACACTTATTTAGGATCAACACTAATCCCGAAAGTGTAGGGAGTGTGCGATGATGATCATATCAATCTTGGAACCACTTCCAACACACATCGTCACTTCACCCTTAACTAGTCTCTGTTCATTCCGCAACTCCTGTTTCGAGTTACTACTCTTAGTAACTGAACCAGTATCAAATACTGAGGGGTTGCTACGAACACTAGTAAAATACACATCAATAATCTATATATCAAATATACCTTTGTTCACTTTGCCATCCTTCTTAACCGCCAAATACTTGGGGCAGTTCCGCTTCCAGTGACCAGTCCCTTTGCAGTAGAAGCACTTAGTCTCAGGCTTAGGACCAAACTTGGGCTTCTTCACTTGAGCAGCAACTTTCTTGCCGTTCTTCTTGAAGTTCCCCTTCTTCCCTTTGCCGTTTTTCTTGAAACTAGTGGTCTCGTCAACCATCAACACTTGATGTTTTTCTTGATTTCTACCTTCGTCGATTTCAGCATCACGAAGAGCTTGGGAATTGTTTCCGTTATCCCTTGCATATTATAGTTCATCACGAAGTTCTACTAACTTGGTGATGGTGACTAGAGAATTCTGCCAATCACTATCTTATCTGGAAGATTAACTCCCACTTGATTCAAGCGATTGTAGTACCCAGACAATCTGAGCACATGCTTACTGCTTGAGCTATTCTCCTCCATCTTTTAGCTATAGAACTTGTTGGAGACTTCATATCTCTCAACTTGGGTATTTGCTTGAAATATTAACTTCAACTCCTGGAACATCTCATATGGTCCATGACGTTCAAAACATCTTTGAAGTCCCGATTCTAAGCCGTTAAGCATGGTGCACTAAACTATCAAGTAGTCATCATATTGAGCTAGCCAAACGTTCATAACGTCTGCATCTGCTCCTGCAATAGGTTTGTCACCTAGCGGTGCATCAAGGACATAATTCTTCTGTGCAGCAATGAGGATAAACCTCAGATCACGGACAAAGTCCACATCATTGCTACTATCATCTTTCAACTTAATTTTCTCTAGGAGCATATATAAAACATAGGGAAGCAACAACGCGAGCTATTGATCTACAACATAGATATGCTAATACTACCAGGACTAAGTTCATGATAAATTAAAGTTCAATTAATCATATTACTTAAGAACTCCCACTTAGATAGACATCCCTCTAATCCTCTAAGTGATCACATGACCCAAATCAACTAAACCATGTCCGATCATCACGTGAGATGGAGTAGTTACAATGGTGAACATCACAATGTTGATCATATCTACTATATGATTCACGCTCGACCTTTCGGTCTCAGTGTTCCGAGGCCATATATGTTATATGCTAGGCTCGTCAAGTTTAACCTGAGTATTCCACGTGTGCAACTGTTTTGCACCCGTTGTATTTGAACGTAGAGCCTATCACACCCGATCATCACGTGGTGTCTCAGCACGAAGAACTTTCACAACGGTGCATACTCAGGGAGAACACTTATACCATGATAATTTAGTGAGAGATCATCTTATAATGCTACCGTCGATCTAAGCAGAATAAGATGCATAAAAGATAAACATCACATGCAATCAATATAAGTGATATGATATGGCCATCATCATCTTGTGCTTGTGATCTCCATCTCTGAAGCACCGTCATGATCACCATCGTCACCGGCGAGACACCTTGATCTCCATCGTAGCATCGTTGTCGTCTCGCCAACTATTGCTTCTACGACTATCGCTACCGCTTAGTGATAAAGTAAAGCAATTACAGGGCGATTGCATTGCATACAATAAAGCGACAACCATATGGCTCCTGCCAGTTGCCGATAACTCGGTTACAAAACATGATCATCTCATACAATAAAATATAGTATCATGCCTTGACCATATCACATCACAACATGCCCTGCAAAAACAAGTTAGACGTCCTCTACTTTGTTGTTGCAAGTTTTATGTGGCTGCTATGGGCTGAGCAAGAACCTTTCTTACCTACGCCTCAAAACCACAACGATAGTTTCTCAAGTTGGTGCTGTTTTAACCTTCGCAAGGACTGGGCATAGCCACACTCGGTTCAACTAAAGTTGGAGAAACTGACACCCGCCAGCCACCTGTGTGCAAAGCACGTCGGTAGAACCAGTCTCACGTAAGCGTACGCGTAATGTCGGTTCGGGCCGCTTCATCCAACAATACCGCCGAACCAAAGTATGACATGCTGGTAAGCAGTATGACTTATATCGCCCACAACTCACTTGTGTTCTACTCGTGCATATAACATCAACGCATAAAACCAGGCTCGGATGCCACTATTGGGGAACGTAGTAATTTCAAAAATTTCCTACGCACACGCAAGATCATGGTGATGCATAGCAACGAGAGGGGAGAGTGTTGTCCACGTACCCTCGTAGACCGAAAGCAGAAGCATTAACACAACGCGGTTGATGTAGTCGTACGTCTTCACGATCCGACCGATCAAGTACTGAATGCACGGCACCTCCGAGTTCTGCACACGTTCAACTCGATGACGTCCCTCGAACTCCGATCCAGCCGAGTGTTGAGGGAGAGTTTCGTCAGCACGATGGCGTGGTGACGATGATGATGTTCTACCGACGCAGGGCTTCGCCTAAGCACCGCTACGATATTATCGAGGTGGACTATGGTGGAGGGGGGCACCGCACACGGCTAAGAGATCAAGAGATCAATCGTTGTGTCTTTGGGGTGCCCCCCTGCCCCCGTATATAAAGGAGCAAGGGGGGAGGCGGCCGGCCTAGGAGGAGGGCGCGCCAAGGGGGGAATCCTACTCCCACTGGGAGTAGGACTCCTCCTTTCCTTGTTGGAGTAGGAGAAGGGAAGGGAGAAGGAGAAGGAAGGAAGGGGGCGCCCCCCCCTCCCTAGTCCAATTCGGACTAGTCCATGGGGAGGGGTGCGGCCACCCTTTGTGGCCTTTCTCTCCTTTCCTGTATGGCCCATTAAGGCCCAATACGAATTCCCGTAACTCTCCGGTACTCCGAAAAATATCCGAATCACTCGGAACCTTTCCGATGTCCGAATATAGTCGTCCAATATATCGATCTTTACGTGTCGGCCATTTCGAGACTCCTCGTCATGTCCCCGATCTTATCCGGGACTCCGAACTACCTTCGGTACATGAAAACACATATACTCATAATATAACCATCATCGAACTTTAAGCGTGCGGACCCTACGGGTTCGAGAACTATGTAGACATGACCGAGACAGGTCTCCGGTCAATAACCAATAGCGGAACCTGGATGCTCATATTGGCTCCCACATATTCTACGAAGATCTTTATCAGTCAGACCGCATAACAACATACGTTGTTCCCTTTGTCATCGGTATGTTACTTGCCCGAGATTCGATCGTCGGTATCTCAATACCTAGTTCAATCTCGTTACCGGCAAGTCTCTTTACTCATTTCGTAATACATCATCCTGCAACTAACTCATTAGTTACAATGCTTGCAAGGCTTATAGTGATGTGCATTACTGAGTGGGCCCAGAGATACCTCTCCGACAATCGGAGTGACAAATCCTAATCTCGAAATACGCCAACCCAACAAGTACCTTCGGAGACACCTGTAGAGCACCTTTATAATCACCCAGTTACGTTGTGACGTTTGGTAGCACACAAAGTGTTCCTCCGGTAAACGGGAGTTGCATAATCTCATAGTCATAGGAACATGTATAAGTCATGAAGAAAGCAATAGCAACATACTAAACGATCAAGTGGTAAGCTAACGTAATGGGTCAAGTCAATCACATCATTCTCCTAATGATGTGATCCCGTTAATCAAATGACAACTCATGTCTATGGTTAGGAAACATAACCATCTTTGATCAACGAGCTAGTCAAGTAGAGGCATACTAGTGACACTCTGTTTGTCTATGTATTCACACATGTATTATGTTTCCGGTTAATACAATTCTAGCATGAATAATAAACATTTATCATGATATAAGGAAATAAATAATAACTTTATTATTGCCTCTAGGGCATATTTCCTTCATGAAGTACTGTACCATGCCTCTGAGGTAACTTTACTGATGCAGAAACAGACAACTTTTAACTCTATTCACTCTGTGGTTAGTACAACACAACATAATTTTTTAACAGATGAAGATATCTTTATGTGTATAGAAGTAAATTAATCGCCTAGACACGCCAATCGTTCAGTGGACACTATGTTATTTTGACTCTGGTAGGCGATGGAATCATCTCCGTCACTGGTTTTAAGGCCGAAACTGAACAGTTGGCTAGAGGGCTCGAATCGACCTCTTGCTAGAACGAACGAGCTGCATAATGTGTTACCTGGTGGAGGCGGCTCGCCGCAGCAGGGGCCTTGCGCCGGGGAGGACCGGGCGGCCGGGCGAGGTGAGCCGGCACCGGCACAAATCAGCTCTGTCAGGTTCAGAAAGTTGAGATCAGATGGCTGGGGGCTGCACCGGCGAGGGTCGCCGGAAGAAGACGGGGGCTCGAAGGAGTAAGCGAGGGCCTCACCTCGAACGGGACGGAGATGGTGGGGGTGGAAGGGCTTGTCGCCGCCGGTGAAGACTGAAGACTACGGAACGCGAAGGTCGGAGCGGGGGAGGCGGCGGGGGCGCGGGGGCGGCGGCGGCACAGTACGGGTCGGGGCAGTGGGCGGGTCGGGGTAGCTTTGGGCGGGTGAGAGAGATGGGGAAGATAGAAAGGACTGGGGATTTTATTGGGGGGGAAGGGTTAGCAATGGCGCAGCCCCGAGCGGTGCGCCATTAGAATTTTTTTTGATAGCAATTGCGCATCCACATGCGGTGCGCTGTTAGAAATCTTTTTTTTGTATAGCAATGGCGCATGCCAGAGAGGTGCGCCATTAGTAATCTTTTTTTTGAATAGCAATGGCGCACCCAAGAGATGTGCGCCATTAGTAATCTTTTTTTGTATAGTAATGGCGCTCGGGGGGAGGGAGGGGGAACCGAGCGAGGAGACAGGGGAGGGTGCGGGGGGTCGTCGTCGGCGGTGGAGCGGGGAGGGTGCGGGGGGTCGGCGACGGCGGTGGAGCGGGGAGGGTGCGGGGGGTCGGCGGCGGCGGTGGAGCGGGGGAGGGTGCGGTGGGTGCTCAGCGGCGGTGGAGCGGGGAAGCGTGCGGGGGGTCGGCGGCGGCGGTGGAGCAGGGGAGGGTGGGGGGTGCTCGGCGGCGAGGGGGATCTGGTGAGGGGGGATAGCGATCGAGATGGAGAGGGATCGAGATCGAGTGTCCTCATGAATATTCAATATTTTTTCATATTGAATATGAAAAAATATCATTAAATTTGAAAAAATATTCATGAATTCAAAAAGTGCCCATGCAATTTAAAAATATTCATGAGTTCAAAAAATATTAACAAATTCAATACTTTTTGTGAGTTAGAAATTCAATACCATAATAAACATAAATAAATATTCATGAGGACACCAGAATAGAAGAAATATCATTTCAATATGTCGAAATACAATCGAGAAATGAAGGCTACAATTTAAATACAATCGATCTTAGCTAGCTATCTGTTCACAATCTTCTTGCCCGTATCTTTTCGTAAATGGAGTTCTTCTCTTGAACGGACGTCCTTTAGGTAGGGTGGTCCTGCTTCTTCTTGTGGTGTATGCTGGTACTTCATCGTCGTCGTCATGTTCCATCTTCGGGTCGCCGTACTTGTCGAAGTCTTGCTCATTGGCGACTCCATCCATTCCGATGATCTTCCTTTTGCCTCTCCTCATGACAACACGACTGGGCTTTGACGGGTCGGTAATGAAGAATCATTGGTCCACTTGGGAAGCCAGTACCCATGGCTCATTTTTTGCGGTGACGTTTGCGCCCGCGGTCTTGGATTTGGCTTCGGGTATAACCATGGTGGTGAAATACCGGTCTTCTTTTAGGACGCTCTTGGCCCATCTGACACGGAACATCGGGACCTTCTCTCCAGCGTAGCTCAGCTCCCAGATCTCATCGATCCTTCCGTAGTATCTGTCCTTGTCGTTACCGGTGTAGGATTCCATCGTTACCCCGGAGTTCTGATAACCATCGCTCTTCATGTCCTTTCCCTCGGTGTAGAATGCGTAGCCGTTGATATCGTACGCCTCATACATCATCAGGTTGTGCTCGGCGCCCTGTGACAAGGCGAATATGAGTTGTTCTTCCGCGGAAGAATCCTCATGTAAAGGGTACGACAAAAGCTTCTGCTTGAACCAACGCGTGAAACATGAGTTGTGCTCTTTGATTATATCTCCGTTCGTCCTCTGTTGGCCTCGGTCATTGTACGTCTTCTCAATAAAGGTTTTGTGCTCTACCACCCAAGGATCGACCACGTCTATGTGTTGTAGCGCGACTAGGTTTGCTCTTTCAAAGTCCGCGAGTTGACCCTCGAAGTCGACATGCATTTCGCGGCGACCCTCACGGTGACCCCATCCAGCGAGCCTGCCGAGGTGCCTGTTGACGGGCAGACCAACGGGGTTCTCGATGCCTAGATAATTCATGCAGTAGGAGATGCACTCCTCGGTCAGAAAGCCCCTGGCTATGCTTCCCTCTGAACGTGACATGTTGCGAACGTATCCTTTGATGACACCATTCATCCTTTCGAACGGCATCATGCTGTGCAGGAACGTCGGCCCGAGTTGGATGATATCCTCCACGATATGGACCAGCAGATGCACCATAACGTCGAAGAATGCGGGCGGGAAGTACATCTCAAGCTCGCATAGTATCACCACGATCTCTTCCTGTAGCCTTCTGAGCTGCCTCACGCCAACCGACTTCCGAGAGATGACGTCGAAAAAGTTGCATAGGCCAAATAGTGTTTCACGGACGTGCGCGTCCATGATCCCACGGATTGCAACTGGAAGTATCTGCGTCATCAGCACGTGACAGTCGTGAGACTTCATCCCACTGAACTTCTGCTTCGCTGAGTCTAGGTATCTGCTTATCTTCCCCGCGTAACCGTAAGGAAGTTTTACTCCTACGAGGCAGGTGAAAAACTAATCGATCTCCTCCTGACTTAGAGTGAAGCACGCGGGAGGGAAGTCATTTCCGGTCTTCTTGGCCTTTTTGCCTTTGCGACGACTTTCTGTGTCCTGCTTCGCCTCATCATCATCATCATTAGCGTGAAGCTCCTCCCTGATGCCCATTGATTTCAAGTCTGCCCTTGCTTTCGGCCCATCTTTGGTCCTCTCTGGCATGTTGAGCAGGGTACCAAGCAGACTCTCGCACACGTTCTTCGTGATATGCATGACATCAAGGCTGTGAGGCACACGGTGGATCTTCCAGTACGGCAAGTCCCAGAAAACAGACCTCGTTTTCCATACCTTCAGCAGCGGCTCTTGTGCCTTTCGCTTCTTTCCCGGCTCTGGCGCCTTTTGCTTCTTTCCCGACAGTGGGCAATCTTTCCAATTTTTCAACAGCTCGTCTATTTCCTCGCCGCTCCTCGTACGCGGGCGTCTTCGGGTTTCGGTTTCACCATCAAACAGATCCTTGCGTTTCCTCCATGAGTCATCATCGCGAAGCCACCTTCGATGTCCCATGAACACGGTTTTCAAAGACCCGGGATCTCTATCTAGCTGGTGATACATTGTGTCATCCATACACTTGACGCATCCAGAAAATCCGTGGACCACCTGCCCCGCGACATATCCGTAACCGAGATAGTCGTGCACCGTCGTGAGCAGTGCGGCTCTCATAGGGAAATATTCTTTCTCTGCGGCGTCCCACGTATTGGCTGGCGTTTTCCACAGCGTGTGTAGCTCCTCTTTCAGCAGCCACAGATACAGATTGATGTCGTTCCCTGGTTGTTTCGGCCCTTCAATTAGCATACTCATGTGAATGTACTTCCTCTTCATGCACAACCAGGGGGAAGGTTGTACATCCACACAAACACAGGCCAGGTGCTATGTGTGCTTCTCTGGCTGCCAAACGGATTGACTCCATCAGTGCTCGCGCCCAGCATGATGTTCCTTGGATCGTTCCCAAATTCTGGGTGTTCAAAGTTCAACGCTTGCCACCGGCTCCCATCCTTAGGGTGACTCAGCGTCTTGTCTTTTTTATTTATCTCCGGATCATTTGCGTCATCTTCTCGCTTCTTCTCCTCCCTATCCGCGTGCCAATGCAAGAGCTTTGCTACCTTAGGGTCCGCGAAATACCGCTACAGACGAGGAGTGATCGGAAAGTACCACACCACTTTTCGAGGAGCTTTCTTCCTCTTCTTGTATCGAGTGACGCCGCACACCGGACATATGGTAGACTCCGCGTGCTCGTCCCGATAAATGATGCAATTGTTCATGCACACATGGTATTTCACGTGCGGTAAATCCAGAGGACACACGATTTTCTTCGCCTCCTCGAAACTGGTCGGGCACTTGTTCCCCTTGGGAAGACGTTCGTGCCAGAATGACATGTTCTCGTCGAAGCATGCGTCGGTCATTTTGTGTTTTACCTTCATCTCCAGAGCCATGAGCGTTACTTTCAGGCGGGTATCCTCGGGCCTGCATCCTTCATACAATGGAGTAACCGCGTCTATCTCCAGTTGATCCAGCTTGGCTTTCTCTCGGGCGGCAGCTCTTGCATTATCCGTCTGCTTGAGAACCAGCTCTTGAATATGAGGGTCCTGCACCCAGCCCATCGATGGTCCATCGTCGTCTGCTCCGGCATCTTCATCTTCATGATCATGCCCTTCGTCTGCTCTGGCATCTTCCTCATTATCATGTCCGACATCTTCTACATGATGACTGTGTACTGCATCTACTTCGTGATCATGTCCTGGAGATTCTTCGTCTTCTCGCCCGCCCTCGCCGCGGTTGTCTTGCTGCCCTTCCTCATTTCTTGTCGGCCGGCCCCCATGGACGACTTCATAATCATCGTCATCACCTTGCCACCGATAGCCATCCATGAAACCACGCAAGAGCAGGTGGTCCCGCACCTGTACGGAATCCGGGTCAATAAGGCTCCTCAGCTTGCATCTTCGACACGGACATCTTATCTCCGTCTCGTTCTTTTGAAGCATCTCGGCCTTCGCGGAGCTCAAAAACCTATTCACGATGCCTTCGGTCATCGTGCAGACCATGGTCGCCTGCGGGGTAGAGCAAAACGATATTTTAGAACCAAGAAAAAATTTGGCATGACTTTGCCTAAAAATAGGACCAAAAAGAATGCACAGTGCCAAAATTCTCGTCGAAACTGAAATGAATCAACATTCCGGCAAAATATTGGCAACTATCGCATTTCAAATACCGGTACCTACAAACACAAACATATATTCAACACCACAAACATATGCAACACCACAAACATACATAGATCTAGCTAGGCCATAAAAAGTGCATGTGCACGTTGTTGGAGGGAGAAAAAAGTAGATCTACAACATAAAGAAAGCTTTCCCCTTACTTACCTATCAAAAAAGGTAATTTAACCACTTAATTTGGATGAATCTATGGTGCAAATGAGGTGAGGAGGAGGAGGCAGCCGAGACAAGCTTGGAGGAGGAGGTGGAGAGAATGAAGTGGGGAAAGTGAGTGTGTAGGTGGCTGTCCAACATATCTAGCTGGTCCTAGGTTACTAATGGCGCACCATCCACAAATGCGCCATTAATAACCCTGGTTACTAATGGCGCACCAGCTGGCGGTGCGCCATTAGTAGTTTTGCAAAAAAATGATAGTAGTGGCGCACGGGGTGACTGGTGCGCCATTAGTATTCTTGGAAAAAAGAAAAAAATTGGTTAGTAGTGGTGCACGGGGTGACTGGTGCGCCATTACTTGTTAAAACTAGTAATGGCGCACTGTGCCCTGGTGCGCCATTAGTAGTTTTGGAAAAAAAGGAAAATTTGTTTGTAGTGGCGCACCATGGCTGTGGTGCGCCATTAGTGTCTATAACACTAATGGCGCACCAACACACGGTGCGCCACTGCTATATAGTAGTGGCGCACCGCATGTCTGCTGCGCCATTTGTGTCCATATTATCTATAGCCCTTTTCCTAGTAGTGGATGAACACGACCACGCATTCCGTTCCGACCCAGCCGGTTAGCTCCCACGCGTTTCGTTGCCTCCCGATGAACACGACACATTCCGTTGCCTCCCCATGAACACGACGCATTCCGTTGCCTCCCCGTGAACACGACGCATTCCGTTGCCTCCCCATGAACACGACGACGACGCTGTTTCTCCGTTCCGACCCAGCCATGTACACGAGCCCTGGCCGTACGTATGCGCGAGTAGGCGTTCGAGACGCCGCTCGTATGTACACATACGTGGCCGTATTTTCTTTCTTGCACCATGGCCGTTGTACGTACGTGTACATGCTACGTGCGCGCCTCTACTACGACATGTGCGCGCCTCTACATCCACCAGTATATATGTACGTACACGTTCGCGGCCAGAATGACAACGCTACGTACGCTTCGACCAGGTGGGTCCCGACTGTCAGGCACTTCCTTGCGTGCGAAGATGTAGCTGGTGGGTCCCAGCAGTCAGGGGGGAAACGTTTTTTTCACGAAATACGGTGGCCCGTCCGGTGGGTCCCCGCTGTCAGGTGGAGGAATAATTATTTTGCATGTAATAAGGAGGCACTTCCTTGCTGCGGCCGTGGACCCAGCTGTCAGCCTCTCCACGTACAGTCCACGTCCGATGGAAGCCGTTCCTTGACCACGTTAACCACGCCGTGCCGAGAGCACCAGGGCGGTGGACGACAGCGAGGCCTAGGAAGGGGACAACGCGGAGCCGGGGAAGACGCGGCAGTGGATGCCCACGCGTAGAGGAGTACGAGGGTTCACTGGTTCGCTGCGGTGTGAGGCTGCCGTCGCCGCAGAATAACAGGGGGTGTGGGTGAGTAGAGGTATGGCCTGGCCAGCGGTGCGAGTAGTAGGGGGCGGTGAGGCCTCCGCCGCATCGCAGCCGGCCACGGGAGGCAGGAGCACGAGGCACGACCGGCGCTGGTTTGGGCGGCTGGAGCAAGAAGACCAGAGGTTGAAGAAGCACTACGGCCGTTGGATGGACATCGTACGGTCACTGGAGCTAGAATCGTGCATATTGACTAAGTTGACAAAGCCCTCCGTCCCCGTCAACTTAGTAGGCCCACAAGTCAGCCTGCCACTATACTTTTCCAGCTAACAGGGGGAGTATTCATTTTTTTGTGCGTAATAAGGAGGCACTTCCTTGCGTGCGAAGATATAGCTGGTGGCTCCGAGCTCTCAGCGGCGGTAACATTTTTTTCGCGAAATACAGAGGCCCTTTCGGTGGGTCCCTGATGTCAGGTGGAGGAATCATTATTTTGCGCGTAATAAGGAGGCATTTCCTTGCGTGCGGCCGTGGACCCAGCTGTCGGCCTCTCCACGTACAGTCCACTTCAGATGCATGTCAGTCGTTGACCACGTTGACCAGGCCGCGCCGAGAGCACCAGGGCGGTGGACGACGGCAAGGCCTAGGAAGGGAACGACATGGAGGCAGGGAAGACTCGGCAGTTGTTTCCCACGCGGAGGGGAGTACGACTGTGTGAGGGTTTACTGGTTCGTCTGCCGTCGCCGGAGAATAACAGCAGGTGTGGGTGAGTAGAGGGATGGCTAGGCCAGTGATGGGAGTATGGTGGGGCAGTGAGGCCTGCGTGGCAGCAGAGCCGGCCGCGGGGAGGAGGGAGCAGGCAGTCCCACCGACGCTTGTTTGAGCGGCTGGAGTAGGAAGAGCAGAGATTGAAGAAGCACGAAGGCCGTTGGATGGCCATCCAACAGTCACTGCTTGTGTGTCAACCTTTTTTAGGAAAGCCTCAAATCTGTGGAAAACAGCATACAGCCCATCTGCCATTATTTCTAATAATTTACAGCCCATTTGCTAATTATTAAGGTTTTTTTTGGAGCCCATATTCTTTTTGTTAGCATTACAGCCAATATTGTGGCCACGGTTAAAAAATTATACGAAATTTTGCATATTTCGGTGCGGTCCGAACTGTTTTTAATCCCGAAATTTCAACTCACATTCAAACTGATTTTAAAAATAAATGTATATCAATATAAAATCCAACAAATTCTTCACGCATAAAAATTAATGTAATTTAAAATCTCGAAATGAAAAAAGATATTTGAAACTAATTGCCGGTTTGATGTGTTTTAAAAATGTACAGCCCATTTCTCATTACTGATGGGCCATTTTCTCGGCCAGCCGAATGAAAGCTCTCCTCGTCTTGAAAGATTTGCGGCCCAACAGGCCTCACAAAGCGACTTACTTGGCAAATCACAAAAAAACTGGGTTGTGGCCGTGGACCAGCTGTCAGCCTCTCCACATACAGTACTCTTCCGATGGAATGTCGTTAACCACGTTGACCACGCCGCGCCGAGAGCACCAAGGCGGTGGACGACGGCGAGGCCTAGGAAGGGGACAACGCGGAGCCGGGGAAGACGCGGCAGTGGACCACGCGGAGAGGAGTACGAGGGTTCACTGGTTTGGCTGCGGTGTGAGGCTGCCGTAGCCGCAGGGCCTGGCTAGCGGTGGGAGTAGTAGGGGGCGATGAGGCCTCAACGGCAGCACAACCGGCCACTATAGGCAGGAGCAGGCGGTCTCCCCGGCGCTGGTTTGGGCGGCTGGTGCAAGTAGAGCAGCGATTGAAGAAGCAGCAGGACCGTTCGATTCAAATCCAACGGTTACTGCTGCTAGAATCGTTTGTTGACTAAGTTGACAAGCCCTGCGTACGCGTCAACTTAGTAGGCCCACAGGTCAGCCTCCCAACCGGTGCGCCCCAGATGTCAGCGGGAGGAATCATTTTTTCGCGTAATAAGGAGGCACTTGATTGCATGCGGCCAGGCCAGCGGAGGGAGTAGGGTGGGTCGGGGAAGCCTGCGCGGCATCACAGCGGGCCAGAAGAGGAGGGAGCAGGCAGTCCCGCCGGCGCTAGTTTAGGCGGCTGGAGCAGGAAGATCAGAGATTGAAGAAGCATGTCGGCCGTTGGATGGACATCCAACAGTCACTGCTGCTAGAATCGTGTGTTCACTGACAAAGCCTTGTGTAAACAAGTCAGCCTCAAAATCTATGGCGTGTACAGCCCATTTGCTATTATTTTTATATTTTTACTCATTTTCTAATTCATATGGAATTTATTGCAGCCCGTTTTCCATTTTTAGAATTGCTGGCCATTTTCTGGTAAGTACCAGGGTAAAAAAATTAACTAAATTTGTGGGAAATTTAGAAAATTCGCAAATTTTTGCTGGGGAACGAAATATTCTTAATCCAAAAATTAATAGCCATACTAAAAAAATTTAAAAATAAATTAGTACTATGTCATGTTAAATCCAATGAAATACGTATAAGATATCAGTGAAGAACAAAAACAAAAAAATAAACTTATATCCCATTTGCTATAATTTTTTTGGAATTTTCAACCCCTTTTGATATTACTTTTAACAGACATTGACCATACTCTTAAGCCAGGCCAGAATGCATCCCTCCTCGTCTTGAAAGATTTGCAGCCCAGTAATTCGGAGAAAACAAATAGGCCTAGCTTGGGTATTCTTCAAAAAGAAATACTGGGCTACCTATTTTCCCAAAGAACTGGTGCATGAGCATTTAGCTTTATTTATTTATTTACTTATTTATGTTTAGGGGACCATGAGCATGTACCTGGGCCGGATTCATGTGAGAGCCTCCCTTCCAGTTAATTATGGGCTTCTCTATTGGGCCTTCATCAGTGGGTTGCAAGTTATCAACAAGTGGAAAATGTGTTCCGTACGGTACGGGGCACTAAAGGATCGAACCGTGCAACGACTTCCAAAACATTGTGTTTGTCGTTCTAACAACACATTTATTCAACCAACAGACGAAATATACTACTGATTGTACATTGAAAACAGCAGCAGCAGCAACCAGGGCTGGGGGTGCAACAGAAGCAGTAAGCAGGCCAGAAGAGTGAAGACGCAGCTCTCTCTTCCAAACCAAACATCACCATCATTACAAAAGGGCTACCAAAAAAGAACAAGTGTATGCATCAAACTAAATAAAGATCCTACTACACCAAGTGTACGCATCTAACTAACTGGCTCAGTTAGACGTTACTATTTATTAAGCTGTGGAGATTGGCTGATGGCTTGAACCAGATGGGTGCCTGACGGGGGAAACTCCAGCCAGCAGGTCGAAGTCTGATACTTGCGACCCTCTCTCCTACTTTGGGCTGCAGATCGTGGCGGCACATATCAGGGTATAGTGCATGCAGAGACGCATGGTACGCTGTGTACACACAGTTTTGCCTGATGAACGAAACCGCGCTGCCATCATGATCCTTGCCGTCGGTTATCTCTTGGTTAATCGGATAATTCAGTCCGACAAACAGAGAGCGTGTACCAAGGCTCCTTACTAGCCTCCAGTCAAAAATTCCTGAAGGCCCAGAGAAGCTGGGATCCTGCTCAAAGACCTTGCAGTGACTGTGATTGTATTTCGCGAAACAACACGTCCGGTACGTGTGAACAATCATCAATCTTTCGCCGCGTCTGATCGAGCCAGTAACCACCTGCAACTGCCATGCCGCTTTTCTTTGAAAGGTTCTGGGATTAGGAAGGGTAGGGACACCAGGCGGCCTACAACATTATATCAAGTTGGAGTCAAATAAAAAAGGGCTCTTGATTTAGTCAATCTTAAGAATAGCATGTTATGAGCATGAATATTTTTTCAGCAAATGTTGACAGTAATATAAGCAAGCCATCATGATATCATAGGAAAGTACTCCCTCTGTCCCATAATATAAGAAAGTTTTTCAAGCTATGTAAGCTTGAAAAACGTTCTTATATTATGGGACGGAGGGAGTAACATACTGCTGTAACAGCCGTTTGTAGCGATGACTGGAGTAGGCCAGCAATACGTCCAGCCATAGAAGGAGTCGACAGCATAAATGAAGCCCTTGTGTTCAATGGCATTAGAGAACCATGGAGGATGTATGATCCTGCGATGGACGTGCAGATTTATCCACTTACCGCAGTGACCTGTCAGATAGGCGAGACCGCGATTGAAGAACGCAATTAGCCTGAAGTCTTTATAATTCGCAGATCTTGTGGGCACTTGGCAGATTACAACCTTGAGCAAATCAAACTTGGTATCATGTTGGCTACTGTAAGATTCCGAGTATTCTGGGCCGCGGTGCCAAAGCAGTGCAGTGTTAATCGAAGGAAGGGGGATCAATCGCCGGGTGTAGACCTCCACGAGCATCCAGCTGTCGCGACCGTCGACGAGCACCATCCAAGACGTGTTCATGCCGACTCAGTACATACCGTTAATGTAGTTGAGGCTGACGGGGATCGGATCACAGTCAAGGGGGTTGATGCTCGCCACCCTACGATCGTTATGCTGCGTGACACGCCGTTTCTGAAGATCAGGCAGCATCAGCAAGCAAGGAGCTGGCTTAAAAAGCTCCGGCCTGAGGGCTTTGAGTAAACGGTACAGCCCCGACGAGCACGCGGCGAGCGGCATGGTACTGAGATTGTCCACACGCGAAACAATGAGCTTGATTACCTCTATGGGGAGCGAATTCCAGCCACTCTTTCGGCGGACGTTGCTCGGTTCTGCCATTGTTAGTGCTTTGGTTTCGGACGAGGGGGGGAGGCGCCTTAGCGGGGATGGAAGATTGGATGAGATTATGTGCGGACAAAGATGGAGAAGCGAATATGTGCTACGGGAAGTGGACAGGTGATGATGACTACAGCACGCCGCTTGACTTACGAGACACATACCAACAGCGTAGGGTCATGTCGATGCCAGACAACTTGCTTGAGTGATCACAGTACTGGTACTCCCTACAGTGCTATGCCCTAACTTGCTTGAGTAGAGTAGTGGAGTAGGACTCTGCTCTACTACTAGCACCGGAGGAGTAGTATATTCTAATCTAAAATAGTTACAAACTTCAATGCCCGAGCGTGGAACGACTACGAACCGTGCTCAAAGACCGTGTCTACGTGGTGTTTGGACATGGGCGACAACCTCAACGCCAACGGTGCTGCTCCCGTTGCACCGTATGTGTTTCTGTCCTTCCTGTTCGAAATCGTGGTAGAATTCATGTTTCTACTCTGTATCCTACTACTATGCTAGTCCACATGATTAGTTTCATCTCTGTTATAGCCGTCATGATTTATTTTGTGCTTATTCGGATTAAATCTCGTAGTAACTTGCTCATATATTCAACTGGCGCAACGTCCCCTACAGCCTCTCCCGTTTCATGGACGGCTTGGTCGATGCCTCCAAGGAGCCCTTCGTCCACTGCTATGAGTGCCCGATGCCGTTTTGTGGATCGCCGGCGGACATGGTGCATCACCTCACGGATGCGTGTAGCGGTCACTGCTGGCCCTTGGCGGAGAACATCAAGTACGAGACGTGCTACCCGTTGACCATGCCGGAGTCGCTGGAGGATCACCGCCGCCTACTAGACTCGGAGGAGGACGGCAGCGTCTTCCTCTTGATCGTGGGCACCGGCGAGGCCCTCGCAGGCCGCCGCCCCGTCTCTGTAATGTGCGTCAGGGGCGACGCCGCTGACGCTGACACTGACACGAGGCCGATGTACGGGTGCGTGGTCAGTGTTACTACCCCGCCGGGTCGCGTGGGCGGCGACACCGGCCTCATCGAACGGACTTGGACTCTGGGGAGCTAGGACTATCCCGGCAATGTGGACTTGGAGAAGCCATGGCATCCTTTACCCGCCGACGCGGTGCACGGGGACTCCAAGGAGGTTCACCTGGACATACGCATTATCAAGTTAAATGTTGATCATTAGTCTTTGCTCAATGTAATCCGCTGTCTAAGCATGTGGAGACTTCCATGCAGGATCTTGCTCTATTGGAGTATCGCGCATGAATAAAAGTGTATCCATTTATGGTTTAGTCTAGAGTCTTCCATGTATGAATTTTTACTACAGTACTGGTGAAAGACCTACGATGAACCATTTCTTACATCTCCTCTGCCCGCTTGCAAGTCATCCTGATTTAATCCCTCTGTCTAGGTGTATAAGGGCATGGTTAATATTACTTAATAGTATAGCCAACTGTTGACTATAAGAAAGTGCCATGTTAACTGTAGCCAACATGTATAAAAATCGATACTCAAAAACTAATTCTTAAAGATCATTTCTTGCAAAGCACAATAAGTGTTATTTCTTCACAAGTTTTGGATGCAGGTTGAACAGTTGAACGCTTTTGTTTGCAAAAGATACCTTTTTATCTATTTCACCTGGATGTTTGTGAGCTCTAGAGATGAAATAATATCCGAAGAAACCTATTGATACCCGTTACACATGAGATGACCCCCACATCCTTTGTCAAAATAAACAACTCCCCGATCAATGCATTTCACTCTTCGGTGCAACGCACGGGCACCTTACTACTATAGATTAGTACGACCAAAAATTGAACTAACATTATATATAGTACGATAAATGCTGATGCATGTCACCTAAAATTATATCATTCAAAACTATGTTCAAATACGAGTCCAGCGATATAGTTTTTGTTGACATGCACTAACATTTTGTCAGTTAAATCTTCAGTCAAATTCAATGGGGGACTAATAAACCACGACCGATGTAGTACAAGTGTAGAGGGCGGCGCTGCACGGGAGTCTCACCTCTCACCCCGCTCGTGGCACGGCAGTAAAGCCGTCATATCACAAAACCGAACCACTCCCAGTAATAAGTGGCCTGGTAAAATAAACGGACAAGCAACCATCACATCCCTCCATCTTTTTTGCATTTCATCTCTCTGCATTTACTTTCACCTGTTCATCTCGCACACTCGATCCCTAGCTACTACTCCTAGGGCCAGTTCTTTTGGCGGCTTCCCTAGCTTTTCCCACAAGACTAGTCACAGTGGAGAGTAACAATAAGGCGCCTCACTCATTTATTTGGGCTTCTAAACTACTAATCCGTCCTGGTTTATTCCTCACCATTGTAATTTGTGCTAAATTTTGACCAAAGATTTAACTGGTTTATTCCTCACCATTGTAATCCCTTCGTCTAGGTGTGTAAGTCATCTTACGAAAACCAAATAATCCCAAAACACTTAGGCGCGGTGCATTAACTTCTACTCCGTACCTCGTTTCTTGTTTCTTGACATATCAACCAATAAGAGATAAAGAGTGTGCATGCTTTTAATGACTTGAGATATCAAACACGACATGCAGTGGTTAGTTCATTGCATGCAATACTATTAATTAGCAAATAAACATTAACGTTTCTCGTTTTCTCCTCCTCCTTGGTCACGGTGCACAGCCTAAGATGACTTACTCACCTAGACGGATGGAGTAGTGCATGTGACATGCACTAACATTTCATTAGTTAAATTTATGATCAAAATTTGACACATATTACAATGGGGACCAATAAACCAGGAAGGGGGTAGTAGTTATGGGATTACTAATCTAGAAGACTAAAAGAACTAGCCCTTGGTACTCCTACTAGTAGTAGTACTCAAGTTGGAATTCCAATTGCACGACACAACTTGTTAGGCAAAAAATTTGATATAGGGTGTAGGAAGCGGTTTGGGAATTTGCATGCCTTTCCAACCAGTGAGATACTCCGTACAAAGTACGACAGAGAAATAACCACAGAGAAGGAAGCTAAACGTAAACAATCAAACAAGCATTTTTGCATTTGTTTTGCATTGAATCGTTTCACAAGCTTGACTAGTGCTGTTTTTTCTACTTTTACAAAAACTGCATCGTAATGTTAAAACGTGCATTTGCACGTACATAAGTAATAGTAGTACTCCCTCCGTCTAGGTGTATAAGTCTTCCCTCCTTCTTGGTCACGGTGCACAACCAAAGATGACTTATTGACCTGGACGGAGGGAGTAGCACAGTCTGCAAGCATATATCGAGAGAGACGTGTAGTGCGATAGTATATAGTAAAGTTTGTGCTATATGCACGTACTTGCAAAATGCGTACGAATACACAAGGTTTCCAAACTTTCCCTTTTACATACTTAATTAAGGACGCTAAAAATTCCTCAACGTTCTGGATTTATCATTTGCGTCCCAAAACTAATGAGATCGCCTTACGAAACAAAAATTATACTCCTCCTAAAAGCCACGACGCTCGCAGGAGCGCTTTCGGCGCGCCACGAGTGCCCTGGTGCGCGGCCGTTTCCCAGCGCGCCGACACAACGCCTCTTCCTCAGCCTCGCAACTCGCGAGGTGCTGATTGGCGGCTTGCCTGCGGGCGAGCGCGATCTCACCGGTGTGGTGATCCGGCGCCAATAGGTACTCCTCCTCGCTGGAAGCGTGCACCCGGTCCACGTACCGCCAAGCGTAGATGAGGCACTTGGGCCCGACTGCACTCAAGGCATCGGCACGGGCGTCCTCCGCCACCCTCACGGCCCTCGCATGAGCCTTCTGCCAAAGAGCCAATTGCCTGACTCTCTCGGACGCGACATAGGCCTCCCAGGCAGCTTCTTCTCTTCCTCGGCCTTCTTCTCCTCCTCTATTTTGGCACGCTTTGCTGGAGGCAAAGCCTCCCACAAGGCGACATCCATTTCTTTCCAAAGCTCCTCAAGGCTGGGGGGCTCGGCGGGCGGCGCGGCGTTCTCCTCATAGCGGGGAGCCGACGCGTCCTCCGGCGCGCGTGCTGGCGAGATTGGGAACGCCGACGCGTCCACCTCGACGCGTTGCGGCGAGGAGCGGAACACCGACGCGTCCTCCTCGACTAGTGGCGGTGAGGAACGGAACGGTGACGCGTCGCGTCGCGGCGAGGAGCGGAACACCGACGCGTCCTCCTCAACTAGTGGCGGCGAGGAACGGAACGGCGACGCGTCGCGTAGCGGCAAGGAGCGGAACTCTGACGCGTCCTCCTCGACTAGTGGCGGCGAGGAACGGAACGGCGACGCGTGACCATCCGCGTGGTGCAGCGAGGGGCTCCTAGGGCTTGGGAGGGGCGATGCCATGGTGGTCGACGTGAGAGGGAGGGGGAGGAGACAGCGATGAACGTGAACGTGAGGGGGAGGAGATAGCGATGTCGTGGGAGGCGCAGTATTTATAGCGAGCAATGGCACACCTACGTAAGATATGGACTGAGCTGCACTGACTTAACTGCAGGTCCAGTTGCGTCACTGACATGTGGGCCAGACCCCTGTTGGGCCCATATGTCAGTGACCCAATGCACCTGCAGTTAAGTAACAGCTACGTGGGCATATTTGTTGGAGTAAATTACGGGGGAGCGAAGGGGTGGAAATATTGCCGGTCACAATGGATTGGACGAGCGTGGGGGGAGGAGAGTCATGCATGCAGATTTTTTCACACGGGGTGGAGTGGTGGGACCGCCGGAGGGTTAAGGAGAGTTTGGCAGGCATATTGTTTCCACACATGGAGAGGAAAAGATTTGGAGACGAACGGGCTTCCTGCAGGTATGGGGCACGGTGCATAATAAGTCATCTTGCATGCCGAGCTAGGTATAGTCTCAAGTCATTAAAAACATACACGCCCCACACATGTTCATATTTCAAGGTGCACTAAATTATTGCATGCGATGATTAAGGCTGGCCATAATGGTGGTATCTTAGCTGGTATCATGCACACGGGAATAGCAAACATGCTGATGTGGCAAAGAATTAAAGAAGAGAGGGGGGTTAGAGTAACTAGTGTTCATGCATGCATTGGTAAACACATTTTTGTGAAGAACGACAGCACTAGTTGAGTACTTTTGCAGACTTCAAAAACTATTCCACCGCCTCTACTATCTTGCTAAGAGTAGGTGAATTTTTTTAATCGAGCCCTTTAAACTAGAAGGGAGGTAGTGGTACTCTAAGGCTGGTCATAGTGGGGAGTAACTTCGACTAGTAACATGCATATGTTACTAGTCTATGTTACTACCTCTATATTGCATAGTATCATAGATTAGTATCATAGGTGGTCTCATTTATTGCCATGCATGACACATAGTAGCATCACATTTATTATGTTACGGTATCTACCTATGTTACTATAACCATCTCTCTCTTCTTTAATTGCCTACCACATTAGCATGTTTGCGAGTCCCAAGTGCATGATACTACTTATGTTACCCCCACTATGGCTAGCCTAATAGCTAACCTTGTTGTGATGACAAGATAGGACATGGCACGCACCTGGACGGAGGAACTAGTCTGCATTGTGCATTTAAGTTTTGTCTGAAGTCAATGTACCTCTACTTTCACCAGACTTATAGAAAAATGTGTCAACATTCACAATGTCAAATCAATATTTTTACACTCATTATAAAACGTAGTTATTATACTCATTATAATCAGTATTGTAGATATTGATATTTTTAGTATAAATTTGGTCGTGGGATTTCATTGATGCTTGTCAAAGCGTGGAGGAAGCGGAGCTTAGTGCTTGCATTGCCGGTCTCTACATAGGTATTTCTCTTCAAAATCCTGTAATTTTAGAGATTGATTGCGCTTTTGTGGTAGCGTCTCTTGCATCGGGGGACTATGACAGGTCTGCTATGCGTGCCTGAAGATGAAAGCGTTGAGCATCTTGAAGTTGATCAACAATCTTCAATTGTCAAAGATTAGCCGTTCGGCCTATAAGGTGGCACACTTAATCGCTAAGTATAGCTTTGACAATAGATTAGATGGTATTCTTGTAAATAACGTACCGCCCTGTGTGGTGAATATTGTATCGAATGAGTGTACTGGTGTGGTTGGTTAATTAATATAAGGTGGTGTTCAAAAAAAAGTATAAATTTGGCCAAACACTTTGCAAACGGTTGACGGGAGTAAAAAGGACCAGAGGGAGTATCATGCATGCGGAGTAGGCAAAAAAATTGCTTGTTTAAAAAAAGGCAAAAAAATTGCTCATTTATAGCCGGTCGAAGTCTCAAAGGGCGTGAATGCGCGAGGGAGGCGAAGGTCGTGGGAGGCGCGATGTTTGACAGAATTAAGTGAAGTTACATCCACGCGCCGGCATGGCGTGCGAACAGGCAGAAGCTATACCGTCAGGCCTACGATATGGGTCTAGTAGACATGACATCTAGTGGGTCCCGCATAGTTCTTGAGAACTCTTTGGGGGCTTGCAGCCGTTTATCCACCGGGCAAGCCAGCAACCCCACGCCGTTCACACCCCTACTCGTCCCCGTCTTCTACCTTACAACAGTTCGCTCCCAGTCGTCCCGTCCTTTCACATTAGTTCGCTCCCAGTTTGTTTTGCGGGGTACAACAGTTCAACTTCTCCTAACCCTCCTCCAAAATCCATGGCCTCCCAAATCTCCATGGTCGCCGATGAGTACCAGGTTAGAGCCATCACCGGCGAGCAGTTCATCGTCATCTACACACGTGGATCCGAGACGGTGAAAGCATGGCTTGCTCGCTTCCTACGCATGTTCAACAGTTCAACGGATGAGTGGGTCGCTGGCCTAGATGTTGAGTACACCACAGTCCTGGGACAAGAGAAGGATCTAAAGGACGAAGAGAGGAAGAAGCCCGCCGTGATCCAGGTTTGCGTACATAATGTTTGCTTGGTCTACCACATATGCCATGCCGACGTTGAGTGCCAGGATTTTAAGAACTTCCTCAAGGACAAAAGAATGAAATTCGTTACTGTAGGCTTCAAGAACGACAGGGATGTCCTGCGTCGGATAGGTCTCATTGTAGGCCAGCCCTTCGATCTCCAGAAGGCAAGCCTGGTGTCCTCCTCTCAACCTTCAATGTTGACCCTGGCAGCAGCCATGATTGATCCTTCGTACGCTAAACTGAAGAAACCTCATCACGAGTTTCATCATGCATGGGAGTCGAAGACATTAGATGAAGATCACATCCTGTATGCAGCAATGGATGCCTACCTTTGTTTAAATATCTACAAGGGTTGGATGAAGAAGCAGAGCCCAGTGTCCGGTTCAAGCAAAGAAGCGTCGGCGAAGAGGAAGAGGAAGAGGGACGAGGACGAAGTCGAGGACGTGGACTCGGACTCCGAGTAGGTGGCAGTGCCGTCGCTCATGCTGGTTCTACTACAGTGTCAAGCGGACTAGTTGCTTAGTTTATTTTCAAGGGTGTGTTGTGCTGAGGCCCCAGCAGAACTATGTTTATGTTCTTTCTCATTATTTGAACTCTTTAGTACGTACAGTAGTACTAGTACTATGTCTTACTACTGTTCTTCTTGCAGTTGGTACTACTGCTCGTATCTTCGTGTTCCTACTGTAATTAATACGTTCGTACTAGTAGTATAATTTGGGTCAATCGATTTGTGAAAGAAGTTCGACGGAGCGAAGGAAGAAGATGGCAGAAGAGGTGGAAGAAGCCCTTCTAGCCATCCATGTTGCATCAAACGGCTCACATGAGTCGACTGACCCAAATTGCTCCTTCAGATTGCAGGATCCACATGGCATTCAAGGTCTCGAAGGTAGATTCCGCGTCCGCACCCGGTTTGCGGGCTCGACGCGCGCGCGACCGGCTTCCGCCGCGACAGCCACCATGCGCGCCTCCTCCGCGCGGGCGGAGACGACAATGACACGCTAGTTCCTCCTCGCCGGTGTGCTGGAGCACGCGCTCGTCCTCCTCTTCGTACGCTGCGTGCATAGACGCGGCTCCACCAGCTGCTCGCGTGCTTGGTAGCGCGGCGGCATCGCGAGGAGGGACTGCAGACGACGTGAGCGGGCGAGCCTTCGGCTTCATGGCACAGGGATGGCGGCAACACGGCGGTGATGGGCGAGAAATTGTTGGCCGGAGCAGGCGGGCACCGGCATGTGCAACGGCGGCAGCGGCATATTGATGAGTGCGCGTGTGGGAGCTTACTTTAGTTTTATATATAAGGTTGATCAAACTTAAAAGAAAACCGTACTAGTACATGTAAACATTAGACTTAGGCAGCGCTTTTATTAGTTAGTACCACAGCCATGATACGGAATCCTGTGCAAGCGCGTGAACCGCGGCCGCGCGATCGATCGAACGGTGCGCCACCGTGTCGCGCTCGAAGGACATCCACCGAACCTTTTTGTGTGTGTGAAAACAATCCTCGAATATTACTCAACTTTTGTTTCCTGTGAAAGTTCTTGACGCTGCAATATTTCCATATATTTGAATTTAGCTGCAGTTCGTGTTTATTTGGATTTGGACGTTTTAGGTGCGCCCTAGTTTTTTTAATATTGATTTTGTGTGTGTGACTGAGAGAGAACGTGTGTATGTGTCCATATGTGTGTTGTGGCGGAAGGGCAATGTGGAGACGGTGTGCGTGTGATACAGACATAGAGAGTTGTGAATGTGCAAATGATCATGCATGAGTGAGACATAGACAGATGCCGATACGTTGTGTATACATGAGAGAACAGTCTTCTAGTTTACTTGTGTGTGTGTGTGTGAGAGAGAGAGGGAGAGACAGAGACAGAGAGAGGAGCATCCGTAACACAACAACCATCTCTCTCGATTCGTCCGTCCCTCGCACGGTCGCATGCAACACATGCATCAACGCGCACATTTTGACACCCTCACCCAGCCCATGCCCACCTCAAGGCCCGCACAATCTCTTCATGAATACCCATTTCTCTCCTTAGGTTTGTTTTCTCTCAATATCAGACACACACACACACAGACACACGCAGCACAACACACACACACACACACTCCCACGAGCACACAATTCATCCCCATCCAAGGTTATACGGCGACCACTCTCGCTTGTGCTTCTTTGCACCCCAACATGCACAACACCTCAATCTTCAAAGAGAGCATCGAGCAGATTGAAGACGGCGACCACACCGCGCTAGAGAATGCAGGGTCATTTGGAAGCAGGGTGATGTGACGACGGCTGACTGACTCCTCCCCCACCCTCTCTCTCTCTCTCTTGCACAAAATTACCAATCCCTCTCTCCCCGCACAAAATTGTCAATCCCTCAACCCACGAGATCCTTCCCCTCTCGTCCATGTTTTTCCAGCTCTCTCATCAAACATGTTGTCTCTTCTCCTTCCACGTATACAGAATCCAGATGCACACGCATCTCATGTATATTACATGTATCCATCTTTCTCACAGACCTAACTTCTTCCTCTCTCTTTCTCTCTCTATCTCTCTCTCTGTCTCGTTAGGTTTGTCTCCTACTCTCTCGTCCACATACATACAATATTTCCCACCCTATCTGCTCCATCTTCAAAAGCTCTCTCTGCACGTTTCATTCGCACATTGGGATATGTCAAAATCTTGCTTCTATAATGGCTGATGTAGAGTTATGGTTGTTTTTGTTGCATCCTACAAAGTAATAACTATGAAATGCATTTAGATTCTCATTTGACTGGGATTATGTGAGTTTGAGCATGTTGTGAAGTACTATAGACCTTGTATACATCTTGGGATTCGACAATGATTGTAACTATTGAATTGTATAGACCATTACATTCGAAGTCAATAGCCTAATATATTTATTTCACAATTTCAACAAATGATTAGTTCACTAGAAACTAAGAAAACAAATGTGTACTCCCTCCGTTTTTATTTAAGTCCACGTATTAGCATTGGTCAAAGTCAAGTTTTGTAAACTCTCAGAAAGCTTATAACAAAAAATATTAACATATACAATAACAAATAAATAGCATTAGATTCATTATTGAATGTACTTTCACATCACACATATTTGTTATGGTAAATGTTTATATTTTTCTATAAACTTGGTCAAACTTTAGGAAGTTTGACTTCGGTCAAACCTAATATGCAGAGTTTACTACTACTACTCACTAGTTGCTTAGCCGAATCACTCAACACGCCACACGGGGAGTCCAGTGTCACAAAATTTTGAGGTCGGCCGGAAAATCTCCCGCGACCCTGATTCGAGCAGTGGGAAGTTACCATCATAGCCTTCGGAACAGGCCTACGGATGACACTTGGTAGGGGGCTGTTTTCGTAACTTCAGGTTCACCCTACCCAGCCAACCCCACCCCGGCACCCAGAGTAGTACACCTGAATACTCCCCATTTTCTATCCCCACCGCAAAATAGACTTCTCCACGGCACCGCAGCCTTCGTGCTCCTCCCCTTTACATCGGCGCACTCGTCCATCGTAGTGCATCTGCCTCATCGACGACCTCGTACACCGCACTAGAGCCGGTCCACCGTCGTCGTCGTACACGGAGCCTCTTCCCCGGCATCGTCTTCCACGGTCTCGGGTCTGCTTCCCAGAAGCCAACGCCAAGCGCAGAAGTACCACCGTCGTGGATAATGAACTGACTCCCGTTGCCGACCATGACTCACAGAGGCCGCGCGACCATTGTTCTCCTCCTCGATTGGTAATGTGTGTATTGAATCACTTAGCAGTACATGTGCAGTTCCAATTTTGTTCATACCTACCCTTCAAATTTCCTGGGTGCTATTGTTCCCGTAAAAGTAATTGGTTATAGCCTCCATTGTCCAACAGAATGTCAGCTTGTAATTGTGCGTCGCTCCTGTATCGCGCTAGTAGAGAAGAGAGTAGAGATAGCAGAGATGTGGGAAAGGATCGCGCGCGCGCGACAAAAAGCGGCCGAGCGTGCGCCAGTTTTGGCGCGCGGCGTCCGGCGTGCTTTATAAAATCCAACGCCCTCCCACCGCTCTGTGCCTTGCCACCGCTCTCTCCCCGCTCTGTGCCTTGCCACCGCTCTCTCCCCGCTCTTTTTCGCCTCGCCGCCGCGTCGCCGGGAAACTTGGGGATACCGCGGCGTCCGCGCGCGCCCCTCCGGCGGCTTCTCCGCCGAGATCCGGTTCCGCAGGATGCACCTCGGCCTCGGCAATTTCGACACCGCCAACAAGGCCGCCCGCGCGTACGACGCGGCGGTGTGGCGCCTCTGGTGGCCTCATAGAACATTGAACTTCCCCAACGTGCCGACGCGGGAGCAGGCGCAGGAGCTCGCGCCTCTGCCGCGGCTTAGGGCGATGTGGCGCCAACACTTCCCGCAGGACATCATCAACGAGCGCGAGTTCTACGCGCAAAGGAGGGCGGAGAGGGATAAGAGGAGGGCGGAGCGAGCCGCCTATCGCGAGGACAAGCGTAGGCGAAAAGCGGATGCTCAATTCAACATGAGGCTAGGAGCAGCGTCGCCCTGGGAATCCGACGATGATCGGTATCTTCACACCTACAGTCAGACGTCGGAGGAGGACATCACCGAGGAGGAGTCGGACGATGAGGAGTAGTTGAATTATCTTTTTTTATCTATATATGCTGAGAACTATCCTCTACTCTCTAGTATCAACTTCTCGATCTCAGCACTGTAAACGCTTTTTCAAAGCGCCGCGCGTTGCGATTCTGTTGGAGATGCTCTAACATGGCAGATGAGTGCTTTAATGTTGCCCACAAGATGCGCGAGTATTACTAGTAGTATATTTTTCTTGCCATGTTGAGATTTTAAAACCACGAGTGCGAACATGCAGAGGAGCAATGAAGACCAAACACGGGATATTCGGGACATCTTCAAGGAGCGTGGGAAGTTAAAGAGGAGCTGCACCGAACCTGTAAAACGAGCTTTGGTAAGTAAAACCCTTTCAATTACTTTCGTGTAGCCTCGTGTTCTTCGATGTGTATATGTTGTAGTTTCTGTTTCTCTTAAGCGTGGTGTTCTTCGATGTGTAATAAGAAGAGTCTTAATCGTCCTAATGCTTTCGTTTTTAGCTTGATGTAGGAAGTGGGTGTTCTCACCTTGTAGTCTGTTTTTATTTTTATTTTCCTTTTGAATTCACTTCTCCGAGTTCTGTTTATCTAGCTTCTACTAAATGGATCTAGGTTGCTCTGAGTATTGATCTAAAAAAGAAGTAACTTCATGTCAGGATGCAGTTCCTGCGAGGAGGGAAGTATGGTCAACCTCGAGATCATGTTTCCAAAATGAGGCTGGATTACACACAAGGTGCCAGTTCCCTAATGATGCTGGATTAGACACAAGGTGCAAATTCCCAAATGATGCTGGATTACACACAAGCCAGGTGGAGTTGTCAGCTGTTCGTGTCCTTGTGGCATTAGTAAAGGCTGAAAGAAAGCGTGCAGCAGCCCTTGAGAACGTAGCTGAGTTCCTGAAGAAGTGAAAAGAGCAATCAGATGTTGTCTTCACCCAAGCCAAAGAAGAGATGGAAGAAGCCAGAAATAAGCTAGCAGAGGCAGAGCAGGCTAGGTGTCTCCTGCTATCTAAAACTGTTGTCAATACAAAATTTCCTTCATAATAGCTAGGTTCAAATGTTTATCCAGTCAGCATGCCCGTTGTGATGTCCGTGCATCTACTGATGTGGCACAAAATGTTTTTTTGGGTCATGTAATAACAGCAATTACTTTCCAAACAATAACAGACGAAGCATTGGACATGGTATAGTTCACGCGCAAGCCCGACATTCCAAGTTCAACTTCCACATCAAACTCATGTTCACAGATATCGGCACATTCATACATAATGTCCACAACCATGATTCACTTCAAAGCCAAAAAATGTGAGGAGAGTTATAAATAAAGAAAATCCTCTACTAGTTCCTGCTACTAGTGCGAGCACAACAAGTCAAGACCATGCGTAAATTAATTATATTTTAGTCATTTTTTGTGTTCTAAAATGCCTGCCGGCTCGTGGAAGGACGTGTTGCCGGCACACGCGCGGATTCAATGAAGGCAGGCGGGGCAGTCTTAAGCTGGTTGCACGCGGCGAGGAGGCGTGCTCAGTCGGGCCTGCAGCGAGTGCGGCCCTCTTGGCCGGCGCGCCGGTTCAATGCATGCGCTATGAGGTTTTGCGTCCGTGTCAGAGCAGTCACTCCCTCCAGTCCTTTTTTGTTTGGGTATAACAAAATCTCGTTTTCCATTCACATTTTACAAGTAAAATTCATGGACAAACTTTGACCCAAAGTACGATGGGGACTAGTAAACCAGAATGGAGGTAGTAGTTTTTTTAATCAAAGAAGGGTTTCCCCTTCCGATTTTCATTACTGAAAACCAGCATCTAAATCTAAACCATAGTATTTGCCCTAGAACTACCAGGTTCAACATCTCGCAACATAAACCCATACAACCTCCATCGCAAAAAAAACCATACAACCATACGCCAAGGAGGTACGTAGTACTATGAATTCCATTTTCGGTCCATACCAATCGTTCTAAAAACTACTTACTACTTATAACGCGCCATTGAAAATCGGAACTCTTAACCCCGCTAAAAAAACGATATTTTAAACGTGGCTAGTCGATCTGTGGCAACTGGCGAGCCACCGCGCTCCAAGTCGTTCACCTGTGGTCCCGACCATCAACTCCTACGGATCAAATTATCACGCGAGCTGACTATTCCTACAAAGGTGCTCCACCACGTACCCGGTACCCGCGAATGCAGCAATCATGCACCTAGGGTTTTAGGGTTTATTTGTTAACGTCGCCTTTACGTAACACTCATGTGTGCGAGACAGCGAGAGGCCGACTTCGTGCGTGCTCCTCTTCTCTTCGTATATGTACTCCACCGTTTGTCTGGTGTCCAAAAAATTATAATAACTACTAGCAATGTGCCAATGCGTTGCCACACGATCAAAGTAGATTAATGCATATTCACCGATTTGATAGAAAAAAGTCTAGTTTTGAAATATGTATATCACTAAAAATATGTTATGTTTCACTCAAAATATATTCCTTTGGCGGTTTTGATGAGATAAGGGAGGAATGTAGTTGGTTTCAAGATTCGAGAAGTGGTATATGTCTAATTTCTACTCTTACTAGCAAGATGCCCGTGCGTTGCATGGAACATCAAGATCTTGTGGGAGAAAAGGATGAACGAGGGAAGGCCTTATCTGCAAATGTGGTGAAGAGTGCGGGTAAATTGCCATATTTTCCTTCCTATCCGTCAGATATAAATCGGACAACCTACATTGCAGGATGGCAGGCCCACCATCATCACCAACTCTATTTTATCCCTACTCTTATAAAAAGCATTGTCGGTGATGATCGTGTGCCTGCCATCCTGCAATATAGGCCGTCCGATCTATATCTGACGGATAGGAAGGAAACTATGGCAATTTTGCAAAAAGATACCCACACCCCTCTCCACATTTGCAAATAAGGCCTTCCCTCGTTCATCCTTTTCCCCCACAAGATAAACTACTCATACAAATGCATCTTGATGTTCCGTGCAACGCATGGGCATCTTGCTAGTTGTTGCAAAAAGCCCATGTGTGTGTGAGAGAGAGGGAGAGTGGAGGAGGACGGAGTGCATGTGTGACAAAGACACAAGGAGTGTGTGTGCGATAGGTATCAGCTTAAAATGAGGCAATAGTGTGTGTGTGCACGATCGAGAGGGCGTGTCTCAAGAAGGGAAGAAAAATCTACATAGATACAAGGAGCGGGAGAGAGACATGTATGTGATGGTGGAAACACGAGTGTGCGGGTGTATAAACCTATCTAGAGGCTAGCTAGTCGATAAATGTTTGTGAGAGAAATACGAGTCGGGGTGCGAAAGCGAGAGTTTTGTGTGAGAGAGAGAGAGAGGCGGTAGTCGGGAAGGGGAGTGGAAGCAGGAGTTGTGTGTGTGTCTGTGAGAGAGAGGAGACGGTAGTCGGGGTTGTCTGATCGGTAAACAAATGAATAATGTCAGTCTGGGATGGAGACAAAAAGGAGACCGCAACAAATGTTGTGTCTACAGGAGAGAGAGAGAGAGAGTAATTTTAGTGGTATGAGTCATATGTAGAGACATATAGGGTGTGTGAGAGAATCCCATAGAGAGAAAGACAAAGTGAAAGACGAGTGGAGACTGTGTGTGTGGCGGTGAAAAAGAAAGCTTAGGTACCGAGTGATACCAGAGAACAGTAGAGACGTGAGAGATAATGAAAACCGTGTAATGTATAATGATAGGGAGAGTGTGACACTTCTCAAGGGAAACGTCGAGAGACCATGTTTGTGAGGATAGGAGAAACATGAAGTGAGCGTGCGGGTGAGCTGGAAATAAGAGAGTGATAGCTACCTGAAGGAGCATGCATGCGAGAGAGATGGGCGTGAAAGGAGTGAACAAAAAAGGGATTCAAATATTTGAATTCGAGATGATGATACATGTAATCCATACTCGAACCAAACTTGATCTATCAAACATGCATACTCATATGAATTCACGCACATCTGTTATTTAATATGTAGATATTACTGATCCATACATTTTAGTAGAACATAATTTGGTTAAAAAATTTCGAATTCAACCTTAAGATTTCGAGATCGTTGTATTTGTAAATCATATTATACATATAAAGGAGCAGAATTCTTTGTTGTGCTTTTGAAAGTATATATAAAAAATGATGTATATAGAATGTAATTCCAAATTGAAAATGGATCCCGCCTGAAAAAAATAGAATACAAACGGGATTCGAATTGAGTTGGCACGGTAAACGTGCACTCTGCAAAATTTGAACGAAGCGGGGAAAGTCGCAGTAACCGCCCGAAACCAAAATCTGCGAGATGGAAATCACTACTGCCTATCCCTGCCATGCAAAGCCTATCTGCTGGATTTCTATAGCTTTCGATAGTGGTAGGTTTGTAATTTCACCCAAACGTGACGTAACCGCCTCTCACCCGGATTCATACATGGTGGGCGCCAAAACACAGTGTGTCCTCGGCCAAAATTGACTCCCTCCCCGATTCATATTCATACACGGTGGGCGCCAAAAACAAACTCTCGTCGGCAAATATTCGGTGTATGCGAGATTACCGTCCTATCCCCAACCGACTAATGTTGTTGTGATGTAGTAGAAATTTGAAACGGGGGCTAAGTTTGTAAATTTCCTCGCATTTGAGACAAGCGCGCCCTGAATACATGGTTCCCCCCTTCCTCTCTACCTCCCTTTTCCCCATTCGTACTCCGTGGGCACCAAAACACCCTCTCGAACCCCACCCTCCTCTGTCCGCCGCCATCCCCCACCCCATCCACCGCCGTCCTCCTCCACCATGCCGGAGCTGATACCCCGACGCCACCGTCCATTACAAGAGATCGACCTCTCTCATCCACGGCTTCGGACCGGGATCCTTGCATCCCGTCCTCTCGCTTCATCCCCGCCGTCGTCCACCTTGCCGGCGCCGCTCCTACGACCGTCTCGTCCACCGCGCCCCGCCGCCACCGTCTACCCTCCTAGATCTGCTTCCACGCTGCCGATAGCCATCGCTACCGCAGCACCGTCAAATTCTTAGCAGATGCGTACACGGCGCCGCACCAGAGGCGGTACTCTTTCTTATCTGCTCAACTTATTTGTCGTAGCAAGAAAATAGATCGCCACTGCTTTACTCTGATTTCTTGTCTTGGTTGCGAAGTTGCCTTTGTCCGGTTTGCACCTTCAGATCCGCCATGGCACGCTCAACACTATACTCCCAATGCTTATGGTTTTCCCCTTTTATATTCCACACTAGTTAAATCACAGTAGACTAAATTTCAAAATTGGGTCAGTCGATTTTTCAGAGCTCGCCGGAGTTCGCCGGTGCGATCGAAGGGGCTCGGGTGGTTGTGGGGCCTCGCCGAACGAAGAAAACTCGACGCGGGTGGGGGTTGGGCCGGGGGTGGGGGTGGCGGAGGAACACAGGCGGTGGGGGCCGGTGGTCCGGCCGGCGGCCCATGCGGTGTTCTGTATGGGAAGAATCAGAGACGGGGAAGAAGAAGGGTTAGGAGACGTAGGATCTTCATCCAACCGCCTGAAATGGTCGAGAGACAGCTGGGAGTTGCATTCTTAATGCGCTCTGGTTCATCATGTGTGGGTACTGCGCAACCAACATTTTATTATCCAAAATCTGCTTGCTCTTCTTTACCATGTTCCTCTTCCGTTCTTCTTTAATATGTACTCTCTCCGTTCCTAAATACAAGTCTTTGTATAGATTCCACCATGGACTACATATGGAGCAAAATGAGTGAATCTACACTCTAAAATGTATCTGGATACATCTGTATGTGATCCATAGTGGAAATCTCTACCAAGACTTATATTTTGGAATGGAGGGAGTATGATAGTAGTACAGTATGTTCCTTGTACTGAAGATGAGCAGGGACATTTGCAGTGTAGAGGTCTATACGGTCGGTTGTGATGGACACTTTGAGCCTCTTTGATTCATAGGATCTTGTAAACATAGGAATAGGATTTGTAGTGGCCTGCCCACTTGAATCCTATAAGAATAGCAAGGAAATGCGGGGAGATGTGTCGCCTTTGAGAGTTACACTGATATTAACAGTACCGCACCTTCACTTGAAGAGAGCTGGTATCCGAAGCCTTTCTAGTCGTACCGGCAATACTAGCACATATATTCCAGCAAGTTCCACTTTGCTGATTTTACTCTGATGCTTAAGGTTTTCCCGTTATATCTACACTATGATCTGTGTAGCTGCTTTGTGTCGCACTAGCAGCAGTCCACTCTTGAAGCTAAACACTGCAATGAGTTACAAAATTGGCACCAAGGCATTGAGTGCCATTCTGGATGCAATGAAACTCATACGCTCCCCACCTGTTGATTCTTGTTCAGAATATGATCCTAATGACTATTCTAACCTCGAGGAGTCAAAGGCAGATGGCCTGTCCTATTCACCCATCAAGGTGCATGTTCTAATTTGGCAATGTTTTATTAATTGCAGGTATCTTGCATATGTTGTCTTCCATTTCTTCTACTTTGTTGCACCGCCATCTGCTTAGTTTACTCATCATATATGTCGAGATGCCATGCCCATCCATTATCAATACATATTCCATCTGTCATCATACCATGTTTTTCCACTCAAATGTTGTTCTTGTGCATCAGACATCAAAAAGGAAGAGGGTGATTGCCGAACCTGAAGGAGCACCAGCAAAGTCCTTGAAAAACGTGGTGGTGCCGGAGAAATAAGACAGCACCCCACTTATATTGGCTGTACAACCAGTGACACAAAACGTAGGACCGACTCCAGCAGACTGTACCCATACTTCACTGGCCACACCACTAGCCCCACCACACAGGACCTGCACTCCAGCAAAAGGTATACCGATTTCATTTGCCATAGCACCAGTTGTACCACAGAAAAATCCCACTCCAGCAAAAAGTACAGCAAGTCCACCGGCCGAAGACCTATCCCAACTGCAGAGACAGCCAATTCCTGCAGATTGGAACCCCATTCCATTTATTCCCAGTTTAAAAGACAATACTTTCAATGTTGTTAGGGACTATGTGCATATATTCCCATCATGGGAAGATTATTGTGAAGACAAACACCATTTTCACATCTTCCTGTCCAACTTACGTGTAAGTGCTATTATTCATGGTTATTATTTTCCTGTTTTCTGCTGATTGAACACATCAATGATTTACATTACATTGTTGTAACTAGGCGAGGGTCAATCTGGATAGTCATGACGAGCAATGCTTGCTTGTGATTTTCAAGGAAGCATTGCAGCAGTATCGGTGTTACCTGAGGAAATCACACTTTGATGGCAAGTCTATAAACGAATTTCCGGTGAAGTCTCATGTGCTAAATTTAGAAGACATTGAATGGAAAAACCTTGTTATGCACTGGTCTCGTTCCCAGGATGAGGTACTGTCTATGAAATCACATGACAATTTGAACTTCTACTTTTCCGCATGTGCCTTACGGATCTTTTTTGCAGGAAATCTGCTCGAAGAAGAATTCCGGTTTGACAAGAACGACAGGATATCGCAAATATGTTGCCCGCTGCTTTGCTCTTGTTAGTACCTGTTGTCCTGTATCACTGTACTTGCATGCATACCTGGTTCATTATGTGACAACAGTACGCATGATAGCTTGCTTATCAATTGTTCGCTCCAAATTATCTGATCTGTATGAATGGTTACATTAGTGTAGAATATATCCAATGCCAATGTTTTTTTAGCTCTGCATTGTTCTTGTAAGTACATGTTGTCCTTTATCAGTGTACTTATAATGACAGATAGTTGTTCATGTACCATCACTCTGCAGCTTATTTTCATTTGCCCTCCATTTTCTACACATCAGATCTATATTTACTCTTACCATAAGGTTGGTACTGAAGAAGTTTAGCTGTGCATTGCTCTTGGTTGTACCTTTTGCCTGTATCGCTGCACTTACATTTATAGCTACTTGGTTATGTAGCATCACTCTTCATCTTATCTTAAATATTCTCCATTTTTTCGTATATTACCACATCTATATTTACTCTTAACAAAATGTAGAATAAAGGCAATGCTTTTGAAGAAGATTCTGTGGTAAACTTCTTGAATTGCCCCCCATCAGCATGGAGAAGGCCTTTATAGAGCCTGTCTTCACCAATAATGTAAGTTTGTCCATCTCAAGCCTTCAAACTTTGTTGTATATATTTGGTTAGGCATGACTGCAACAACTGTTTATTTTTGGTGTTTGCATCAAATTGCTTGTTTAAAGTTTATTATGTAGTTCATAAACAAAAGTTTGTCCTTTCTCAATTTAAGTTTTCAGTTGTACAACCAAGTTCCTTCTTCATACCATGTAAATTAAACTATACAGAGCAAGTGATCTTCTTTTGCACTGCATGTATGCTTCTGTTCTTCATCCGTAATCCAGTGGTGTGGTGAACCTACCCACTACAGCACAATGTCATATTCTGCAATGTCTTAACTATGAACAATGTCATATCATTCTACTATTATTTAAACCGTCTCTTTATTTGCCAATCTGAAATGGTATAAATTGACAGCACACTAACCATTGATACTTATGAGTTCTTGATCTGTAATCCAGTGGTGTCGTGAAGCTGCCAACTCCTTCACAATGTCATTTCCTGCCATGTTTTGACCTGAACAATACCATATTGTGTTAATGCAATTTTAAACTGTGTCACTTTATTCGTCAGTAAGAAATGTGATGAATTGTCAGCACTAATACTTTTATGTGCAAAACCTGTCATTTGTCTGCTTGTTTATCTTTCAGAGTGAGGAAGATATAAGTGTTGAACAAGCGCAATCTCATCATCTTGCTCAGCTGCTTGCGCTGCAGCTCCCCAGCAGGGCTAACCTTTCTTGAACTCTATTGAAGTGCTGTCGGTTTTGTATATTATTTTGTCGGCGTGTTTATTTGCACTGGTGGCGATCTTTGATGCCCAGTGTATGTAATCTGCCGTCTGCTTGTGCTTTATTATCATAGTGGCAAACTTTGATGCCCAGTGGATGTAATATGCCGTAATTTCTTTATTGTATAGTCTAGGTTTTTTCTTATTCACGATGCTGCAGTTATTTTACTGTATATATATATCATGTCTTTGCAGTAAACCGGCCAAACCGTAAAATTACGGTACATAATCGGGCCGTCATGCAATGATGATGTAGGTTGGGCCTGAAACGTGCCGAACAGCTCACGGGCCGGCAGCAGCCCGAAATGAACCCCGGCCCATGATTGTGCGAATCAAATCACGGGCTCTTAACAGGCCAAAATTGTCTCGGTCCTTGTTTGGCCCAATCAGATATCGGCTGCGAGCAGGCCGGATGCAAACCGGGCCGTAGTTAGGCCCAACTATATGACGGGCTTTTAACAGGCCAAAATTGTCTCGGTCCTTGTTTGGCCCAATCAGATATCGGCTGCGAGCAGGCCGGATGCAAACCGGGCCGTAGTTAGGCCCAACTATATGACGGGCTTTTAACAGGCCGAAATTAATATAGGGCCAAAATGTTAAATGGGCCCTTAACAGGCCAAAACTAATATCAGGCCGAATTACTAAGCGGGCCTTTAGCAAGTGGGCCCAAAAGCATAGTGTCCAGTTGACGGGCCGAATCTGATATGGGCCATAATTGAGCCCAAAGCCTCTTAAAGGGCTGGACCTGATCTGGGCCGTAATTTGGCCCAGAACGTGGTAGGCTTTTAACGGGCCGGATCTCATATGGGCCACTATTAGGCCCGGAGCGTGGCAGGCCATTAATGGACCGGATCAAATATGGGCCGGCATTTGGCCCAAAACATGGCAGCCAGTTAATGGGCCGGCCTACTAGGGTCCTCAAAATCTTGTGGGCCTACAGCTGGGCCGGCCCATTAATGTCGGTGAAATCTCGTGGGCCTTTAGCTGGGCCGGCCCATTATGATCCGCAAGAATCTTGTGGGCCTTTACCTGGGCCGGCCCATTATGGCACACAAAAATCTTGTGGGCCTTTACCTGGGCCGGCCCATTATGGCACACAAAAATCTTGTGGGCCTTTACCTGGGCCGGCCCATTATGGCCCGCAAAATCTTGGGGGCCTTTAGCTGGGCCAGCCCATTATGGTCCGCAAAATCTCATGGGCCTTTAGCTGGGCCAGCCCATTATGGTCTGCAAAATCTTGTGGGCCTTCAGTTGGGCCGGCCCATTTAAACTTGATGGGCCGGTCCACGTGTCAACATATCGTAGGCGCGTCTCGCCCATTGGATGAGTGACACCTGTGCCAACACGGACCTGACACGTGTCTCCTCCAGCCAATGATGATTTTACACGTGGAAAATCCCCATTGGTCGGGGCTGTTAACGGGTTATCGGATCCAAAACCCGACCCGATAGCTTAACGGCGTTCCGTTACGGTGGATGCCCTGTGTTGGTCACCCTTGACGAAAGCACTTCTGTGAAGCGCGATTTATCGTCATGGAAGTGGACACTTCCGTGATGATAATTTTGGTAATGTCATGGAACACTTCTACGATAGCACAGGTATGACTATCTTGATTCTGTCATAAATTTGTCATGGATGTACATGCATGACAAAAAACGCGACCTACTGTGACAAACACGTATCATCACGGAAGTGTATTTTTTGTAGTGAATAGTAGTAGATGCAGGCAGGAGTCGGTCTACTTGTCACGGACGTGATGCCTATATACATGATCATACCTAGATATTCTCATAACTATGCTCAATTCTATCAATTGCTCAACAGTAATTTGTTCACCCACCGTAATACTTATGCTCTTGAGAGAAGCCACTAGTGAAACCTATGGCCCCGGGGTCTATTTTCCATCATATTAATCTTCCAACACTTACTTATTTCTTTTGCCTTTTATTTTACTTTGCATCTTTATTATAAAAATACCAAAAATATTATCTTATCATATCTATCAGATCTCACTTTCGTAAGTGACCGTGAACGGATTGACAACCCCTTTATTGCGTTGGTTGCGAGGTTTTTATTTGTTTGTGTAGGTGCGAGGGACTTGGGCGTGGCCTTCTACTGGATTGATACCTTGGTTCTCAAAAACTGAGGAAAATACTTACGCTACTTTACTGCATCACCCTTTCCTCTTCAAGGGAAAACCAACGCAGTGCTCAAGAAATAGCAGCTGGTGAGTCCCCTCCTTTGGCCCATAAGGCCCATAACTTGCGGGGGGTGCTCGGAACCCCTTCCGGTGACCCGATTCCTTCCCGGTATGTCCCAAAGCACTTCTGGTGTCCAAATACCATTGTCCTATATATCAGTCTTTACCTGTCGACCATTTCGAGACTCCTCATCATGTCCGTGATCTCATCCGGGGACTCCAAACAACATTTGGTCACCAAAACATATAACTCATATAACATTATATCGTCAACGAAAGTTAAGCGTGCGGACCCTATGGGTTCGAGAACTATGTAGACATGACCGAGACACCTCTCCGGTCAATAACCAATAGCAGAACATGGATGCCCATATTGGCTCCTACATATTCTATGAAGATATTTATCGGTCGAAACGTTATGACAACATACGTAATTCCCTTTGTCCATTGGTATTACTTGCCCGAGATTTGATCATCGGTATCTTCAAACCTAGTTCAATCTCGTTACCGGCAAGTCTCTTTACTCGTTCTGTAATACATCACCTTGTGACTAACTCCTTAGTCATTTGCTTGAAAGCTTATGATGTGTATTACCGAGAGGGCCCAGAGATACCTCTCCGATACTCGGAGTGACAAATCCTAATCTCGATCTATGCCAACTCAAAAAACACCTTCAGAGATACCTGTAGAGCATCTTTATGATCACCCATCTACATTGTGACATTTGATAGCACACAAGGTATTCCTCCAGTATCCGGGAGTTGCATAATCTCATAGTTGAAGGAATAAGTATTTGACATGAAGAAAGCAATAGCAATAAACTGAACGATCATTATGCTAAGCTAACGGATGGGTCTTGTCAATCACATCATTCTCCTAATGATGTGATCCTGTTATCAAATGACAACACATGTCTATGGTTAGGAAACCTTAACCATCTTTGATCAACGAGCTAGTCTAGTAGAGGCTTACTAGGGACACGGTATTTGTTTATGTATTCACACATGTATTTAAGTTTCCGATCAATACAATTCTAGCATGAATAATAAAAACTTATCATGAATAAGGAAATATAATATAAAATAGCAACTTTATTATTGCCTCTAGGGCATATGTCCTTCACATCTACTTACTAATCCCACAATGCCTTCCCTTAGGCGTGCCATGTAGTTGACGTTCACACGACACCACTAGAGTAAGAACAACATAACACATCATCAAAATATTGAACGAAACTCACCTTCACATGATTACTTATAACAAGACTTCTCCCATGTCCTAAAACACAAATGGAACTACTCACAAATTATTAATGTTCATGACCAAAGGAGAATAATATATGATTAACAATCTGAACATACGATCTTCCACCAAATAAACCAATTAGCAACAACTACAAGATGTAATCAACACTACTCGTAACCCACAGGTACCAATCTGAGGTTTGGAGACAAAGATTGAATACAAGAGATGAACTAGGGTTTGAGATGAGATGGTGCTGGTGAAGATGAGTCATCACACGATAAGAGGAGCATTGGTGATGACGATGGCTTCGATTTCCCCCTCCTAGAGGCAAGTATAGCCATGGCGGAATCGCTCCGCCGAAGAGCAAAACTGCTCCTGCCCAGGTTCCACCTTGAGATGGCGGCACTTCATCCTGAAAGCCTTCTCTTATTTTTTTGTTGGGAAAATGGCCTCATATAGCAGAACATGGGCATCAAAGGGACTCTGTGGGCCCCACAAGGCACTAGGGTGCGTCCTGGGGTAGGGCGCGCCCTCCTACCTTGTGGGCCCATCGAGGGTCTTCTCGGTACTTATTTCTTCCAGTATTTTTTATATATTCCAAAATAACTCTCCGTAAATTGTTAGGTCATTTGGAGCTCCAGAGTATAGATGTCTCTGCTATAGCTTTTTCAGGCTCAGAATTCCAGCTGCCGGCAATCCCTCTCTTTGGGTGTACCTTGCATTTTAAGAGAGAAAAGGCATAAGAATTGCATCATAAAGTTAAATATTGATCTAAAACCATATAAATATCAGTAGGAAAACATGATGCAAAATGGACTTATCAGGCTACATAAAACAAAACCTTCTGGCACACTCCAGAATAATGAATAAGGAATAGGTACGTGGTATGGTAGAACTATGAATTCTTTGTTGATCCTGAACTTATTACTTTGGTAGAATCCGATACTTTTCATGGTTATGAATCTGAAATAGCTATTGGAAATCTCACTAAATTGAATGATATTGCCACCCTATTTGCTCAAGAGAAAAAGTTTCGCTAGTATTATATTCTTAAGTTGTTTCATTTCTTATTAAAGGGTGATGCTAAAATATGGTTTCATAATCTTACTCCTGGCTGTGTTTGTAGTCCCCAGGATATGATCTATTACTTAGCTAAAAAATATTTTCCTAATCATACGAGACAAGTAGTTTTGCAGGATATTTAGAACTTTGAACAACTTGTGGAAGAGTGTCTCCCTCAAGCTTGGGGGAGGCTTCTCCAATTACTTGGTACTTTTCCTGATCTTCCTCTCAAGAAAAATGAAATTCTTGATATTTTCTACAATAGACTAATAGATGCATTTAGGGACTACCTAGATAGCTATGTTGGTTGTGTTTTCAGGGAAAGAATAGTTGAACGGGCTCAAGAATTATTGAATAACTTATTGAGAAAGGGTGATGATTGGACACTTCCCGAACCACCTCCTAAGCCAACTCCAAAGAAGAGAGGTATTCTATTCCTCGGTCCAGAACATATGCAAGAAGCTAAGAAATCTATGAAAGAAAAGGGTATTAAAGCTGAAGATGTTAAGAATCTACCACCTATTGAAGAAATACATGGGCTCGACACTGCAACACGGGTAGTTTGTTGAAGGTGATATTCCTTATAATAATTTTGTTGAAGGTGATATTCCTTATAATAAGTCTCCTAGTCAATGCTTGGATGAATTTGATAATTTTGTCATTAAAAACAAAACTTCAATATGCAAATAAGTGGTCAGTTGAAACGTAATGCTATCATGATTGAACGCTTTAGTGATGTGCTCGTTAGAATTTCCAATGATGTTAAATTTTTATGCAAGCATTTTTCTATGGTTCACACTCAGCTCGATCAAGTTTCTAGATCATCATATGATCTGTTTAGGGACATGCATAATAAACTTAATAGGCATGATGTTGGAGTAATTATTAGAGGTGGTCAAATGACTCAGGAACCTTTGTTTCCTAAGGGTCATCCTAAGAAAATTGAACATGATTCTTAGAGAATTAATGACATGCACCTAGTTCACCTAAGAAGAAAAAGAAGAAGAGTGGAAATAAAAATGTGTGTGCTTCTAGTGAATCTGTTGTAAGAAAAGCTAAATAAGAAGAATGGAAATAAAAATGTGTGTGCTTCTAGTGAACCTTTGTTTCCTAAGGGTCATCCCTGTAGGACCGTTGAGCTGGCCAGGTGAGGTGTGATTTTCCTCTTGTCGGTGCCAAAACCGGCCGATCTCGGGTAGGGGGTCCCGAACTGTGCGTCTGAGGATCGAAGGTAACATGAGACAAAGGGGACACAATGTTTACCCAGGTTCGGGCCCGCTTGATGGAGGTAATACCCTACTTCCTGCTTGATTGACTTTGATGAGTATAGGGGTTACAAGAGTCGATCTACCTCGAGATTGTAATGGCTAAACCCTAGATGTCTAGCTTATATGATTTATGATAGCCTCTACGGACTAAACCCTCCAGTTTATATAGACACCGGAGGGGCCTAGGGTTGTACAGAGTCAGTTTACAGAAGAAGGAATCTACACATCTGGATGCCAAGCTTGCCATCCAAACAAAGGAGAGTCCCATCCGGACACGGGGGAAGGCCTTCTACCTTGTATCTTCACGGCCCATCAGTCCGGCTCATAGCACTCGGGCCGGACTCCCGAGGACCCCTTAGTCCAGGACTCCCTCAGTAGCCCCTGAACCAGTCTTCAATGACGATGTGTTCGGCGCGCAGATTGTCTTCGGCATTGCAAGGCGGGTTCCTCCTCCGAATACTTCAAAGCAGTCTTCTGAACAAGAGAACTATATCCAGCTCTGTATAACAGCTACAACCCTCAACCACAAGGGTACAATACTTAATCAAAATAAGGTATGTCCACTGACAGCTTTTTCGGCGAAACTTTACGTCTGGCCTCTTTATTATTTCGAACCTTTTTTGGCCTCCCGCTTCGTATTTCGAGATGCAGCCTCCATTGACACGTCTTGTCAAAGCAGAGATCGTGTCCCCTTATTGCGGGATTCTCATCAATACGGGTTTGGGTAATCCAACCATGCCATTCGCATGACCCCTTGGGAACAGGCGAGTTTTAAGGCTCAAGGGGGGCGCTTGATATTCACAGCCTATATAAATAGATAAAGATCCTCACCCCATGCCTTCTTCCTTCCTCAGCCTTCCCATCCTCAAGCTCCAGCGCCCAAGTCTCGATTTTCCCCACCGCCACCAACCTTTCCAGCCATGTCCAGATCCGGTTCTCAAGGCAAGTGGGTGGCTTCCTCTGTGACAGAGAAGGACATCAAGGAGCTTCGGGAGGCGGGGTACCTGAGTGCGGACGTTGTGCACAGGATCCCTGCCAAGAAGCAGGTCATCCCCACCCCGGAGCCCGGCAAAAGGGTGGTATTCATCCCCCACTTCCTCCGCGGACTAGGGTTTCCCCTCCATCCCTTTGTCCGCGGTCTCATGTTCTATTATGGGCTAGATTTCCATGATCTAGCCCCGAATTCCTTCCTCCACATCTTGGCGTTCATTGTCGTGTGCGAGGCACTCCTCCGCATCCCCCACACTTTGGCTTATGGCTCAAGGTCTTCAACGTGAAACCGAAGGTGGTCAACGGGCAGCACGCGGACTGCAGCGGCGCCATGGTGAGCAAGCTCCCCAACATCACCTGGCCCCAAGGGGCCTTCGTGGAGACTATCAAGATATGGCAGCAGGAGTAGTTCTATATCACCGAACCTCGCAGCGCCAACTGGGCGGCCACTCTTGAGTTTAGATCTGGGCCCCCAACACGGCTCGCATCGTGGACCAACAAGGGTCTGGACTGGGGGTCAACCGACAAAGTGATGATGCTGCAAAAATGCATCAAAAATATCATAGAGAAGGGCACCAGTCTCACTGGTGTGATTCAGGTGATGCTTTTCCATCGGACCCTTCCCTGCCAGCGCCGGCCTCTCCATATGTGGGAGTTCAATTTGGAAGGGCCGCGGACCCTGCAGCAATCTGGAAGCTGCTCTTCAGGGCCCAGAAGTCGTGGCCGAAAATGACCGACGAAATCAGCCTCGACTGCGATCATCCGGCCACCCCGGTAAGTGTTTAGTTTCCGAACATAACTTAGTTCACAAATCAAAGGGGTATGTTGAGACTTCCATCCTTTAATCAGGGTTAGACAAAGAAGGCAGAGCGGATCAAGTGTCCGGCTCCGCTGCCCGAAAACCCAGCTGATCCCCTGCTAACGAGGATGCTGGTCCCGGCGTCGTACTAGGCGCCAGAGAAGAAGACCAAGAAGAAGGGCAAGGAGGCCAAAAGTGTCCTCCACCGTAAAGGTACTTTGGACGCTATGTCCGGAGAGACCGAGGCTCCCTCCTCCCACGAGAGAGATGAAGACGAAGAGGAGGAGGAGGAAGAGAGCAATTCTCCCCCTAAGGGAAGGAAGAAGAAAAGGGCGGCCTCCGTAGATTCGGAGGCGGAGGCGTCCAAAAGGGGGAAGATATCCCTCTCGAATGACTCGGATTCGGATGCCGAAGCCATCCCCAAACGGCGCCCCAGGGCAAAGACACTGGTCGAATTGTAAGTATCTAAGGATGCTTTACATACATCCGATCTTTTACAAATTGTAGGATAACATATTACATTATGTGTTTTAGTCCGGCCCGTGGTCTCCCCCAACAACCATCATCTTCGGGGAACTCTCTGGCGCCGGAGATGGCGGAGAGCGAGACGCCTCCGCGAGCCTCTACGCCACCCACCACAAATGACACCGAGGTGTTATCCCAAAGGACCTCTCCGGGCCACGGAGAGGTGCGGGAGGCCGCCAAGACGGCACTAGAGGGTAATGCCTCGGCTGCCGAGAACATGGGGGGCACAACCCCCATGAAGACTGACGACGGGGGCCCTGACAAGTCCGGACCCCAACTGAACACCATTCCGGAGACCTATGTGGCTCCGGAATCGAGCGAGCAACCCCCTTCAAAGGAGGGGGGAGCGCCTACTCCGTCGGCGACCTCCACAAATCCGAAGGCGCCGAACCCTCTTATGGACGCACTGCAACGTGCTTCCGTCGTGGAGGAGCACCTTACTCTGATGGGCACGGTGGTTGAGAAGGTTCAGTCCGCCAAAAGCGGGCTGAACGAAGCCTTCACTAGCCTACTAACAGGTTCAAGGTATGCGATGTAATATTTTTAGCCGCTTTTCATATGAAAACATGCCTGTGTATAGGTAGTAGCCCCTGAGACTCTATTCAGCTTAAAAGGCCGAACAGAGGATCAAGTGATATTCGTAGGAGATAATGTACTTGTCCGTCATCATAAACAGGCTTCGCTATTAGCAGCGACCGCCCAGGCCGCCGAAGTATCCGAACTCAAGCGAAAGCTGGAGCTGGCCGATGAGGATCTTGTCTGCATCAACAAGCAGTTTGATGAGGCGCAAGGTATGTTTTTTTGAAAATTGCTTACACACCTGAAGTAATATACACATGCGGAGTCTAAGCTCATGTGTTGCCTTGTTCATTATTGCAGGTAGTGCGGCCGAGGTCGAGACCCTAAAGGGCAACCTCGCTCGAGCCAAGGAGCAGGCATGGGTGAGCCAAGCGGCCGCTGACAAAGCGGCTGCAGATTTAAAGGCCGAGCAGGTTGCCCGCCGCCGATACGAGGAGCGGGTGACCGAAGTGGAGCAAGAGCTCAAGGACGCCGACGGCAAGTGCGAGGCCTTGGAAGAGAAGAATAAGGCCCAAGCGGCCGATCTTACCAAGGCTCTCCAGGGGGCCAAGGAGGCGCGGACCAAGTCCCGGGCGGCTCGCGAGGAGATCAAGCAGGCCGAACAGATAGCGGTTGGTAAGCCCTTTCTTTTGCAGAGTAAATTCGGCGGTCAGAAGTATGCCATGCTTACTCGACTATGGAGTTCTCCATATGCCTTTGCGGATCTCCCGAAGAGCGCTGCCGACGCCGCACAGTATTTTCGGGCCCAAGAGGGGAACACGACGCAGAAGCTCTTCTGGTCACAGTACCTGGCGCCAGAGCGTCCGGCGCTGTTGAACGACCAGATGATGCAGCTGGCGGAGCTACATAGGATGTCCGGTTTGTCCATGAAGGACGTCATAGTCCGGCTCTGGCCAACCGAACCCATTCCTAGTAGTTACTTCGGCCTGGTGAAGCGACTCGCTGACGCGCTGCCCCGAATTGAAGTTGTCAAGCGCTCGGCATGCATCGAAGGTGCACGGATGGCCTTCGCCCGTGTCAAGATGCAATGGGTGAAGATGAAGGCCACCGTCGTGGCAACCAAAGGCCCACCCGAAGGCAAGGACCACCGCAAGCCGGAACGGTATTTTGACGACGTCTTGGAGGGTGCCCGGATAGTAGAGGGCCAATGCTCGAAGGATATCATGTTTGAGTAAATGTATCCGAGTTGTCCAGACGTTGTTTTATGAACTAAGGCTTTGTAATATATTTGTGCCTTTATCTGAAATTTATTTTCCTCCTGTGCGGCCGTTTTTATTTCTGAAAGTTTACCAGTCGTCGGCTTCAGCCCCCACGTAGAAACTACGGGGGTGTTTGGAATAGCACATGACCACACTTAACCCAACATCTTGGTCCATAAAGGAGGTGTCAGTGCAGCGAACCAGGCAATCAGACTATGCAGCTTTATCACTCTCACTTAGCCTAGGAGTTTGACAATGGGACTATGAGCTAGCCCTTGGTGCGTGTGCGGCTATACAAACTTGGATGCCTTAGGCGCATGACTGGGTGGAGGCCAGTCCTTCGTACAATACTAAAAAATCACAAAAGATTTAGTAAGTCACCGAATTGCTGACCGGCTCTCGCTGTATCATGACAGTCAGTTTTCGGCTTTCTCTACTGAGGTGTTTGACCGGACGAACCAGAAACACAATTGCAGTAGTTCTCCCTTTACTACCTTAGTCGAACAAGCGGAACGTAAGGTGGTAACCACAGGAGCCGGGCAACCCAACTATTGACCAAAGACATGATTCGGAGCCGATGCATATAATGCAGTATTCGGGACATCATAGTATACTATAAAAGTGTTCAGACTTTTTTATTTTGAAAAAATATATGTGGCGAATAGAGCCCCTGGCAATTTAACTCATGCCGAGGTGTGTATGCCAACCTGACGTGAAGAGGGAATACATATTAGGAAATAAGCCAATACCGAATATGGTTGGGCGAAACTGTTTCCATTAAAGTCTGATTGATACGTCAAAATGTGTTCTTACAGAGGATGCCATAAGCATCCAGGCTATTTTACATGCCGAGAATTTGTGGACAAGGGAAAGCTGTATACAGGTCCTAAAAAAGAAAAGGTGGTCTTGAAGATCCTTTGGACACCTTGCCGCACGTCTGCGTTGCTTTCACCTTTGTGGGAGAGATTCCGTGAGAGGAACGGCCCACAGTTGTCCGTACGAAACTGGGCTCGGAAAGAGTCCTTGTACGACCATGGAGTAGCTAGGTTTTAATGCACCAGTGGTATTGAAGAAAAAAAAGATCAAAGGAAAAAGGTCAAGGTCATAGAGGGTCAAGTCGTACTATGGACCTATTCGTATTATGCCTCCGTCTTTGCCCAGGGTATTTTGAGTGCGTGATTATGCACACGCGGCACAAGTGCTGCGGATGTGTGTAGCGATCAACGGAAGCAAAACTGCTAGTCTAGCTCTGGAGTCGCCGAGCTGTCATCATGCAGAGTGGACCGGACTCGTTTAACATTGAATGGGGGCTTGATGGCCGATGAAGTGTGCTGCTTGATAGGGCCGCCCTGTATCTCGGCTGCGAGCGCCGCGGTATGCTCCTCGGTACGGAGGGAGCGCTCCATGTTTCCATTAACTGTAATAACATCGTGGGGTCCGGGCATTTTGAGCTTTAAGTAAGCATAATGCGGGACCGCATTGAGGCGAACGAAGGCGGTTCGTCCGAGCAGTGTGTGATAACCACTGCGGAAGGGGACGATGTCGAAGATCAACTCTTCGCTTTGGAAGTTGTCCGGCGAACCGAAGACTACTTCCAATGTTATTGAGCCCGTGCAGCGGGCTTTGACACCAGGTATTACTCCTTTAAAGGTGGTATTAGTAGGCTTGATTCTTGATGGGTCAATGCCCATTTTGCGGATCGTGTCTTGATAAATCAAGTTACGACTGCTGCCGCCATCCATAAGGACCCGGGTCAGATGGAATCCGTCGATGATTAGGTCAAGGACCAAGGCTGCCGAACCTCCATGACGGATACTGGTCGGGTGGTCCTTACGGTCGAAGGTGATCGGGCAAGCCAACCAGGGGTTGAATTTTGGGGCGACCGGCTCTACGGCGTAGACGTCCCTTAGCGCACGCTTGCGCTCCCTCTTGGGGACATGAGTGACGTATATCTCATACGTCTCCAACGTATCTATAATTTTTGATTGCTCCATGCTATATTATCTACTGTTTTGGACATTATTGGGCTTTATTATTCACTTTTATATTATTTTTGGGACTAACCTATTAACCAGAGGCCCAGCCCAGAATTGCTGTTTTTTGCCTATTTCAGAGTTTCGCAGAAAAGGAATATCAAACGGAGTCCAAACGGAATGAAACCTTCGGGAACGTGATTCTTAGGAAGAATATGATCCAGGAGACTTGGACCCTACGTCAAGAAACAAGGGAGGAGGCCACGAGGTAGGGGGGCGCACCTACCCCCCCCCCCCAGGGCGCGCCCTCCACCCTCGTGGGCCCCCTGTTGCTCCACCGACGTACTCCTTCCTCCTATATATACCTACGTACCCCCAAACGATTAGAGACGGAGCCAAAAACCTAATTTCGCCGCCGCAACCTTCTGTACCCACGAGATCCCATCTTGGGGCCTGTTTCAGAGCTCCGCCGGAGGGGGCATCCATCACGGAGGGCTTCTACATCAACACCATAGCCTCTCCGATGAAGTGTGAGTAGTTTACTTCAGACCTTCGGGTCCATAGTTAGTAGCTAGATGGCTTCTTCTCTCTTTTTGGATCTCAATACAATGTTCTCCCCCTCTCTCGTGGAGATCTATTCGATGTAATCTTCTTTTGCGGTGTGTTTGTTGAGACCGATGAATTGTGGGTTTATGATCAAGTTTATCTATGAACAATATTTGAATCTTCTCTGAATTCTTTTATGTATGATTGGTTATCTTTGCAAGTCTCTTCGAATTATTAGTTTGGTTTGGCCTACTAGATTGATCTTTCTTGCAATGGGAGAAGTGCTTAGCTTTGGGTTCAATCTTGCGGTGTCCTTTCCCAGTGACAGTAGGGGCAGCAAGGCACGTATTGTATTGTTGCCATCGAGGATAACAAGATGGGGTTTTTATCATATTGCATGAATTTATCCCTCTACATCATGCCATCTTGCTTAAGGCGTTACTCTGTTTTCATGAACTTAATACTCTAGATGCTTACTGGATAGCGATCGATGAGTGGAGTAATAGTAGTAGATGCAGGCAGGAGTCGGTCTACTTGTCTCGGACGTGATGCCTATATACATGATCATACCTAGATATTCTCATAACTATGATCAATTCTGTCAATTGCTCAACAGTAATTCGTTCACCCACCGTAAAATACTTATGCTCTTGAGAGAAGCCACTAGTGAAACCTATGGCCCCCGGGTCTATCTTCATCATATTAATCTTCCAACACTTATTTATTTCCTTTGCTTTTTACTTTGCTTTTATTTTACTTTGCATCTTTATCACAAAAATACCAAAAATATTATCCTATCATATCTATCAGATCTCACTCTCGTAAGTGACCGTGAAGGGATTGACAACCCCTTATCGCGTTGGTTGCGAGGATTTATTTGTTTTGTGTAGGTGCGAGGGACTCGCACGTAGCCTCCTACTGGATTGATACCTTGGTTCTCAAAAACTAAGGGAAATACTTACGCTACTTTGCTGCATCACCCTTTCCTCTTCAAGGGAAAACCAACGCAGTGCTCAGGAGGTAGCAAGAAGGATTTCTGGCGCCGTTGCCGGGAAGGTCTACGCAAAAGTCAACATACCAAGTACCCATCACAATTCCTTATCTCCCGCATTACATTATTTGCCATTTGCCTCTCGTTTTCCTCTCCCCCACTTCACCCTTGCCGTTTTATTCGCCCTCTCTTTTCCGTTCGCCTCTTTTTCGCTTGCTTCTTGTTTGCTCGTGTGTTGGATTGCTTGTTTGTCACGATGCCTCAAGATAATACCAAATTATGTGACTTTACCAATACCAACAACAATGATTTCCTTAGCACTCCGATTGCTCCTCTTACCAATACTGAATCTTGTGAAATCAATGCTGCTTTGTTGAATCTTGTTATGAAAGATCAATTCGCCGGCCTTCCTAGTGAAGATGCCGCTACTCATCTAAATAGCTTCTTTGATTTGTGTGATATGCAAAAGAAGAAAGATGTTGATAATGATATTGTTAAACTGAAGCTATTTCCTTTTTCGCTTAGAGATCGTGCTAAAGCTTGGTTTTCGTCTTTGCCTAAAAATAGTATTGATTCTTGGAACAAGTGCAAAGATGCTTTTATCTCTAAGTATTTTCCTCCCGCTAAGATCATCTCTCTTAGAAACGATATTATAAATTTTAAGCAACTTGATCATGAACATGTTGCACAAGCTTGGGAGAGGATGAAATTAATGATACGTAATTGCCCTATTCATGGTTTGAAATTGTGGATGATTATACAAAAAAATTATGCCAGATTGAATTTTCCTTCTAGAAATCTTTTAGATTCGGCCGCGGGAGGCACTTTTATGGAAATCACTTTAGGAGAAGCTACTAAACTCCTAGATAATATTATGGTTAATTATTCTCAATGGCACACTGAAAGATCTACTAATAAAAAAGTGCATGGAATAGAAGAAATTAATGTTTTGAGTGGAAAGATGGATGAACTTATGAAATTATTTGCTACTAAGAGTCTTTCTTCTGATCCTAATGATATGCCTTTGTCTACTTTGATTGAGAATAATAATGAATCTATGGATGTGAATTCTATTGGTAGGAATAATTTTGGTAACAACACGTATAGAGGAAACTTTAATCCTAGGCCTTATCCTAGCAATTCCTCTAATAATTATGGTAATTCCTACAACAACTCTTATGGAAATTTTAATAAGATGCCCTCTGAATTTGAGACTAGTGTTAAAGAGTTTATGAATTCGCAAAAGAATTTCAATGCCTTGCTTGAAGAAAAATTGCTTAAAGTTGATGAATTGGCTAGGAACGTTGATAGAATTTCTCTTGATGTTGATTCTTTAAAGCTTAGATCTATTCCTCCTAAGCATGATATCAATGAGTCTCTCAAAGCCATGAGAATTTCCATTGATGAGTGCAAAGAAAGAACCGCTAGGATGCGTGCTAAGAAAGATTGCTTTATGAAAGCGTGTTCTTCGAATTTCTATGAAAATAAAGATGAAGATCTAAAAGTTATTGATGTGTCCCCTATTAAATCCTTGTTTTGCAATATGAATCTTGATAATGATGGGACTGAATATGATCCACCTTTACCTAGAAGACGTTCCAAAAATTCGGAGTTTTTAGATCTTGATGCTAAAATTGACAAAAGTGGGATTGAAGAAATCAAAATCCTAGATGTTAAACCCACTATTTTGGATTTCAAGGAATTTAATTATGAAAATTGCTCTTTGATAGATTGTATTTCCTTGTTGCAATCCGTGCTAATTCTCCTCATGCTTATAGTCAAAATAAAGCGTTTACTAAACATATCGTTGATGCCTTGATGCAATCTTATGAAGAAAAGCTTGAGTTGGAAGTTTCTATTCCTAGAAAACTTTATGATGAGTGGGAACCTACTATTAAAATTAACATTAAGGATCATGAGTTCTATGCTTTATGTGATTTGGGTGCTAGTGTTTCCACTATTCCCAAAACTTTGTGTGATTTGCTAGATTTCCGTGATTTTGATGATTGCTCTCTAAACTTGCACCTTGCGGATTCCACTATTAAGAAACCTATGGGAAGAATTAATGATGTTCTTATTGTTGCAAATAGGAATTATGTGCCCGTAGATTTTATCGTTCTTGATATAGATTGCAATCCTTCATGTCCTATTATTCTTGGTAGACCTTTCCTTAGAACGATTGGTGCAATTATTGATATGAAGGAAGGGAATATTATATTCCAATTTCCATTAAACAAAGGCATGGAACACTTCCCTAGGAATAAAATAAAATTACCATATGAATCTATCATGAGAGCCACTTATGGATTGCGTACTAAAGATGGCAATACCTAAGATCTATCCTTGCTTTTATGCCTAGCTAGGGGTGTTAAACGATAGCGCTTGTTGGGAGGCAACCCAATTTTATTTTTAGTTTTTTGCTTTTTTCTTCTGTTTAGGAATAAATATTTTTTCTAGCCTCTGGTTAGATGTGTTTTTATGTTTTAATTAGTTTTTGTGCCAAGTTAAACCTATAGGATCTTCTTGGATGATAGTTATTTGATCTTGCTGTAATTTCCAGAAACTTTTTGTTCACGAAAATAATTGTTAAAAATCACCAGAACGTGATAAAATAGTGATTCCAATTGCTGCTGATCAATAAACAAATTTTCTAGGTCGTCCTATTTTGGCTGATTTTTTGGAGTTCCAGAAGTTTGCGTTAATTACATATTACTACAGACTGTTCTGTTTTTGATAGATTCTGTTTTTCGTGTGTTGTTTGCTTATTTTGATGAATCTATGGCTAGTAAATTAGTTTATAAATCATAGAGAAGTTGGAATACTGTAGGTTTAACACCAATATAAATAAAGAATAAGTCCATTACAGTACCTTGAAGTGGTCTTTTGTTTTCTTTCGCTAACGGAGCTCACGAGATTTTCTGTTAAGTTTTGTGTTGTGAAGTTTTCAAGTTTTGGGTGAAAGATTTGATGGATTATGGAACAAGGAGTGGCAAGAGCCTAAGCTTGGGGATGCCCATGGCACCCCCAAGATAATCTAAGGACACCATAAAGCCAAAGCTTGAGGATGCCCCGGAAGGCATCCCCTCTTTCGTCTACTTCCATCGGTAACTTTACTTGGAGCTATATTTTTATTCACCACATGATATGTGTTTTGCTTGGAGCGTCTTGTATGATTTGAGTCTTTGCTTTTTAGTTTACCACAATCATCCTTGCTGTACACACCTTTTGAGATATCCATACATGATTTGGAATTTGTTAGAATACTCTATGTGCTTCGCTTATATCTTTTGAGTTGTATAGTTTTGCTCTAGTACTTCACTTATATCTTTTAGAGCACGGTGGTGGATTTGTTTTATAGAAACTATTGATCTCTCATGCTTCACTTAGATTATTTGGAGAGTCTTAAATAGCATGGTAATTTTCTTAAATAATCCTAATATGATTGGTATTCAAGATTAGTAAAAACTTTCTTATGAGTGTGTTGAATACTAAGAAAAGTTTGATGCTTGATAATTGTTTTGAGATATGAAGATGGTGATATTAGAGTCATGCTAGTTGAGTAGTTGTGAATTTGAGAAATACTTGTGTTAAAGTTTGTGATTCCCGTAGCATGCACGTATGGTGAACCGTTATGTGATGAAGTCGGAGCATAATTTATTTATTGATTGTCTTCCTTATGAGTGGCGCTCGGGGACGAGCGATGGTCTTTTCCTACCAATCTATCCCCCTAGGAGCATGTGCGTAATACTTTGCTTTGATAATTTGTAGATTTTTTCAATAAGTATATGAGTTCTTTATGACTAATGTTGAGTCCATGGACTATACGCACCCTTCTTCCTTCCACCATTGCTAGCCTCTCTAATACCGCACACTTTTCGCCGGTATCATACACCCACCATAAACCTTCCTCAAAACAGCCACCATACCTACCTATCATGGCATTTCCATAGCCATTCTGAGATATATTACCATGCAACTTCCCACCGTTCCGTTTATTATGACACGCTCCATCATTGTCATATTGCTTTGCATGATCATGTAGTTGACATCGTATTTTTGGCAAAGCCACCGTTCATAATTCTTACATACATGTCACTCTTGATTCATTGCATATCCCGGTACACCGCCGGAGGCATTCATATAGAGTCATATTTTGTTCTAAGTATCGAGTTGTAATTGTTGAGTTGTAAGAAAATAAAAGTGTGATGATCTTCATTTTTAGAGCATTGTCCCACGTGAGGAAAGGATGATGGAGACTATGATTCCCCCACAAGTTGGGATGAGACTCCGGATAAAAAAGGAAGAGAAAAGAGGCCATAAAAAAGAGAAAAGGCCCAAATAAAAAAATGAGAGAAAAAGAGAGAAGGGACAATGTTACTATCCTTTTACCACACTTGTGCTTCAAAGTAGCACCATGATCTTCATGATAGAGAGTCTCTCATTTTGTCACTTTCATATACTAGTGGGAAATTTTCATTATAGAACTTGGCTTGTATATTCCAATGATGGGCTTCCTCAAAATGCCCTAGGTCTTCGTGAGCAAGCGAGTTGGATGCATACCCACTTAGTTTCCTTTGTTGAGCTTTCATATACTTATAGATCTAGTGCATCCGTTGCATGGCAATCCCTACTCACTCACATTGATATCTATTGATGGGCATCTCCATAGCCCATTGATACGCCTAGTTGATGTGAGACTATCTTCTCCCTTTTTTGTCTTCTCCACAACCACCATTCTATTCCACATATAGTGCTATGTCCATGGCTCACGCTCATGTATTGCGTGAAGATTGAAAAAGTTTGAGAACGTCAAAAGTATGAAACAATTGCTTGGCTTGTCATCGGGGTTGTGCATGATTTAAATACTTTGTGTGGTGAAGATAGAGCATAGCCAGACTATATGATATTGTAGGGATAACTTCCTTTGGCCATGTTATTTTGAGAAGACATGATTGCTTTGTTAGTATGCTTGAAGTATTATTATTTTTATGTCAATATTAAACTTTTGTCTTGAATCTTTCGGATCTGAATATTCATACCACAATTAAGAAGAATTACATTGAAATTATGCCAAGTAGCACTCCGCATCAAAAATTCTGTTTTATCATTTACCTACTCGAGGACGAGCAGGAATTAAGCTTGGGGATGCTTGATACGTCTCCAACGTATCTATAATTTTTGATTGCTCCATGCTATATTATCTACTGTTTTGGACATTATTGGGCTTTATTATTCACTTTTATATTATTTTTGGGACTAACCTATTAACCGGAGGCCCAGCCCAGAATTGCTGTTTTTTGCCTATTTCAGAGTTTCGCAGAAAAGGAATATCAAACGGAGTCCAAACGGAATGAAACCTTCGGGAACGTGATTTTTAGGAAGAATATGATCCAGGAGACTTGGACCCTACGTCAAGAAACAAGGGAGGAGACCACGAGGTAGGGGGGCGCGCCTACCCCCCAGGGCGCGCCCTCCACCCTCGTGGGCCCCCTGTTGCTCCACCGACGTACTCCTTCCTCCTATATATACCTACGTACCCCCAAACGATCAGAGACGGAGCCAAAAACCTAATTCCACCACCGCAACCTTCTGTACCCACGAGATCCCATCTTGAGGCCTGTTCTGGAGCTCCGCCGGAGGGGGCATCCATCACGAAGGGCTTCTACATCAACACCATAGCCTCTCCGATGAAGTGTGAGTAGTTTAGTTCAGACCTTCGGGTCCATAGTTAGTAGCTAGATGGCTTCTTCTCTCTTTTTGGATCTCAATACAATGTTCTCCCCCTCTCTCGTGGAGATCTATTCGATGTAATCTTCTTTTGCGGTGTGTTTGTTGAGACTGATGAATTGTGGGTTTATGATCAAGTTTATCTATGAACAATATTTGAATCTTCTCTGAATTCTTTTATGTATGATTGGTTATCTTTGCAAGTCTCTTCGAATTATCAGTTTGGTTTGGCCTACTAGATTGATCTTTCTTGCAATGGGAGAAGTGCTTAGCTTTGGGTTCAATCTTGCGGTGTCCTTTCCCAGTGACAGTAGGGGCAGCAAGGCACGTATTGTATTATTGCCATCGAGGATAACAAGATGGGGTTTTTTATCATATTGCATGAATTTATCCCTCTACATCATGTCATCTTGCTTAAGGCATTACTCTGTTTTCATGAACTTAATACTCTAGATGCATGCTGGATAGCGGTCGATGAGTGGAGTAATAGTAGTAGATGCAGGCAAGAGTCGGTCTACTTGTCTCGGACGTGATGCCTATATACATGATCATACCTAGATATTCTCATAACTATGCTCAATTCTGTCAATTGCTCAACAGTAATTCGTTCACCCACCGTAAAATACTTATGCTCTTGAGAGAAGCCACTAGTGAAACCTATGGCCCCCGGGTCTATCTTCGTCATATTAATCTTCCAACACTTATTTATTTCCTTTGCTTTTTACTTTGCTTTTATTTTACTTTGCATCTTTATCACAAAAATACCAAAAATATTATCCTATCATATCTATCAGATCTCACTCTCGTAAGTGACCGTGAAGGGATTGACAACCCCTTATCGCGTTGGTTGCGAGGATTTATTTGTTTTGTGTAAGTGCGAGGGACTCGCGCGTAGCCTCCTACTTGATTGATACCTTGGTTCTCAAAAACTGAGGGAAATACTTACGCTACTTTGCTGCATCACCCTTTCCTCTTCAAGGGAAAACCAACGCAGTGCTCAAGAGGTAGCAATATCATATTCACTATTTTCACCTCAGGGGGAAATTTCTTCTGTCCCCCTGTGTTCGGTGGGCGAGGCTCTTCGTCGTCCTCGCTTGGCGGCCCTTTCCCCTTGTGTTCGGTGTTTAACTTACCGGCTTGTTTAAAGACCCAGCAATTTCTGTTGGAATGATTGGCAGGCTTGTCAGGGGTGCCATGAATCTGGCAAGGCTGATCGAGTATTTTGTCCAAACTGGATGGACCATCTTTGTTTCCTTTGAATGGCTTCTTCCGCTATCCGAATTTAGAGCCACTGAATCCGGCGTTGACCGCCATGTCTTCGGTATCTTCATTGTTGTTTCAACGCTTATGTTTGTCGCATCGTGGCCTACCGATTCCATCTCTGGCTTCGGAGGTGCCACGGTTGGCGGTACTGTTGCTTCTACGAGCTAACCAGCTATCTTCACCCGCGCAAAAGTGGGTCATGAGTGCAGTAAGGGATGCCATGGACTTCGGCTTTTCTTGGACGAGGTGTCGGGCAAGCCATTCGTCACGGACGCTATGTTTAAAGGCCGCGAGGGCTTCGGCTTCCGGGCAATCGACGATTTGGTTCTTTTTAATTAAGAACCTAGTCCAGAGTTTGCGGGCTGACTCTCCGGGTTGCTGGACTATATGACTTAGGTCATCGGCGTCCGGAGGCCACCAGGCCTGATGACCACCCTCTCGTGTTGGAGCACGCCCCCTTGATCCATAGATTGATCTGGTCTGACCGGCTCTACTGTCTAGATCCTTGCATAGGCCGTAGGTGTAGACCGGAGTCGCTACCTCTTTGCCTCTACGGCGGGGTGGTGCGGGCTGGTGTTCAGCGTAAGTAGCCGCTCTGTCCCGCCCACGTGGTGGTCGGTCAGGTTCATCAGCAGGTTTATACTTTGGCGGTATTGGCTTAAGGGCCTCATCGTCAAATTGTGTTAGTAGCTTGCGCTTCGTCTAGCTCTTTGTTGGGCGTTCGAGGCCGTATTCTTCGGCTGACGGGACTTTAGTCCATCTGTCGTTGAGCGTATCTTGTTCGGCTTGAAGCTTCTACTACTTCTTTTTGAGGCTTCTCGCTGTTGCGATTAGCTGGCACTTGAAGCGCTCTTGCTCGAGGGGTTCCACTGGCACGATGAAGTCTTCGTCGCCGAGGCTCACATCATCCTCGGAGATTGGTAGATAGTTACTATCCTTTGAGTCCTCGTTTCCGACCAGATCGTCGAGGTTAACTTGCCCCTCCTCCCAATCGTCATGTTATGTGGGCTTGACGGGGTCTTCGGCATTCTCCGGAGTGTTATTGTCTCCAGTGCCGGTATTGCTGTCTTTTTCGCGACGCGATTTTGAGCGGAGCCGCTGGCGTCGACGCTTCGGTGGTGCCTCAGCAGGCTTGTCCTCAACCGGATCCTTCCTGCCTTCGCCGTCATCCTCTTTGGGTGTATCCACCATATACATGTCGTATGTGGAGGTGGCCGTCCAACGTCCGGTAAACGGTGGGTCTTGGCCTTGTTTGTCTCTGGCATCGTCGTCCATGTCGTCGATGTCTTCGGAGGTGTAATCCAGCATGTCGGTTAAGTCTTCGACAGTGGCTATGAAGTGGGTGGTGGGTGGGACGTAAAATTCCCCGCTTTCAGCCCCTAATCCGGGATGGGCGTTGTTTGGAGGTGATTCCTCTGTAATGGCGAGGGATTGCATTAAGTCCAGAGCCTCGTTTAAGAGCAAGGTTTGTACATGGAAGCGAGAGTCTGCGGAGCTAGGCAGGGCAAGAGTCTCCTGGCCATGCTCGCTTGGTGTGGAGCTCGAGAGTTCGGAGCTAGCGTCCGGGGGCGAGTCCAGCTTTCCAATGATAGGGCGAACCCTGTTTGACTCCGGGCTTGCCGATGACACAGTCCCCTCTGGATCTCCGGTAGTGAGCTTCAAAATCGGAGAGAGTCCGGTGGGCTCCAAACTCCCATCTTCGGACCCGGTAGTTTGCTCCAGATCTAAGGCCAGAGCGGTGGTCGAGGCCGCGAACCCTTCGAAGATCAAGTCTCCTCGGATATCAGCGACGTAATTCAGGTTCCCAAAGCTGATCTGATGACCAGGGGCATAGTTGTCGATCTGTTCAAGGTGGCCAACTGAGCTGGCACGCAGTGCGAAGCCACCGAACACAAAAATTTGACCGGGGAGAAAAGTCTCCACCGAAATAGCATCGTTGTAGATGATCGAACGAGCCATCGAATCTTCTGTCGACGGCACAGCAGAACTCTCAATGAAAGCACGAATGTCGATGTCAAAACCGGCCGATCTCGGGTAGGGGGTCCCAAACTGTGCGTCTAAGGATCGAAGGTAACAGGAGACAAAGGGGACACGATGTTTACCCAGGTTCGGGCCCTCTTGATGGAGGTAATACCCTACTTCCTGCTTGATTGACTTTGATGAGTATAGGGGTTACAAGAGTCGATCTACCTCGAGCTCGTAATGGCTAAACCCTAGATGTCTAGCTTATATGACTTATGATAGCCTCTATGGACTAAACCCTCCAGTTTATATAGACACCGGAGGGGCCTAGGGTTGTACAGGGTCGGTTTACAGAAGAAGGAATCTACACATCTGGACGCCAAGCTTGCCATCCATGCAAAGGAGAGTCCCATCTGGACATGGGGGAAGGCCTTCTACCTTGTATCTTCACGGCCCATCAGTCCGGCTCATAGCACTCAGGCCGGACTCCCAAGGACCCCTTAGTCCAGGACTCCCTCACCTCTCCCTGTTCCTTGGCGTTATCGGGAGTAGCATTGTTATCAGTGGCATCAGTATTGTTGTTGTTCTGGCTTTGCCTACCTCTGCCAGCGCCCCTCGATCACCTTCGTTGGCGCTTTGCGGAGTCCTTTTTCTTTTCTTCGTCGTCCTTGGGGGTGTCTACCATATAGACATCATAGGTAGAGGTGGCGGCCCAGCTGCCAGTATGGGATATGGCCATGGGTGAGTTTGCTCCTGATGTACCGGCCGCATCCTCATCCATGTCGGTAGCCTTGTCAGAGGCGTAGTTCAGTACGTCGGTTAAATTTTCATACAGTAGCAACTACGTGGGTGGTGGGTGGGACGTAAATGTCCCTATCATCGGCTTTACATCCAATCTGGTCATAGACCAATAACAGAATCACGAGATTCTGGATTCAGTCTATAGTCTCGTTTAGGTGCGAGAGATCAACCGAGTCCATTGCTTGACTGTAGGTCGGGCTGATCTGTAGTATGTTTCGCGGACCGCTTAACTCAACTCCAGATTTTTGGCTAGCCAGGGTTGACTCCTGGTCTGCTAGTAAAGGGATAGGATCTTAACCCTGGTTCCAAGGTCGGACTCGACTCGAGTTCGAGATCCAATGAGACAGTGGACGGATCCGTGCTTGAAGTTGTGTCCAACGCGATGATGATCCATCCATACCCAAAGTTGGCTCCGGTGCGATATATGTCCCGAAGCCTGGATCAGGGGTCGGTTCCGGGGTCAAGGCCGCAGTGCCCGAAGGGTTCTCAAGCCGATCCGGCATCCGGCCAGAGAGGGCAAGATCACCGCGGGACTCGGTGGTATACTCCAAGCTTCTGGATGTGATGACTTGGTTTGGGACAAAGCTTTCGACATTGTTGAGCCAGCCAGTCGAATTGGCGTGTTGAACGATGTTGCCGAATGCGAAAAGCTGGCCGGGGACGAAGATGTCAACGCAGCCGATGTTGCTATCGATCTGAAGATGAGCCATCATTCTGTTTTGACCACACAACGGGAATTGTATGGGCCACCAATGTCAGTACTAAAACTGGCGGATCTTGGCTAGGGGTCCCGAATTGTGCATCTGGAATGATGGGTAACAGGAGATAAGGGGCATGATGTTTTGCCCTGGCTCGGGCCCTCTCAAAGAGGCAAAACCCTATGTCCTTCTTGATTATATTGATGATGGAGTATTGAGTACAAGTTGATCTACCTCGAGATCGTATGTTATGTTCAAAACCCTAAAGCTAGTAATCATGATTGTGCCTCTACGGACTAAACCCCACGGCTTATATAGGCACTCGGGGTATCTAGGGTTACACATGGTTGGTTGCCAACTAGGAATAAACACGCCAGCAGTTGGAGTAGTCCTTAGAGTATACGCCAAGTCTTCAGCAGTGTCCATCTTGATCACGCATGGGTTCGAGGCCTCCGGGGTCCTGATAACCCACAAGTATAGGGGATCGCAACAGTTTTCGAGGGTAGAGTGTTCAACCCAAATTTATTGATTTGACACAAGGGGAGCCAAAGAATATTCTCAAGTATTAGCAGCTGAGTTGTCAATTCAACCACACATGAAAGACTTAATATCGGCAGCAAAGTGTTTAGTAGCAAAGTAATATGGAAGTAACGGTAATGGTGGCAAAAGTAACAGTAGCAGTTTTGTAGCAATCGTAACAGTGGCAACGGAGAAGTAACTTAGCAAAGATCAATATGAAACGAACTCGTAGGCAATGGATCAATGATGGATAATTATGTCGAATGGCATTCATCATGCAACAGTTATAACCTAGGGTGACACAGAACTAGCTCCAATTCATCAATATAATGTAGGCATGTATTCCAAATATAGTCATACGTGCTTATGGAAAAGAACTTGCATGACATCTTTTGTCCTACCCTCCCATGGCAGCGGGGTCCTATTGGAAACTAAGGGATATTAAGGCCTCCTTTTAATTGAGAACCAGACCAAAGCATTAGCAGTTAGTGAATACACGAACTCCTCAAACTACGGTCATCACCGGGAAGTATCCCGACTATTGTTACTCCGGGGTTGCCGGACCATAACACGCAGTAGGTGACTATAACTTGCAAGATAGGATCAAGAACACGAATATATTCATGAAAACATAAAGGGTTCAGATCTGAATTCATGGCACTCGGGCCCTAGTAACAAGCATTAAGCATAGCAAAGTCATAGCCACATCAATCTTAGAACATAGTGGATACTAGGGATGAAACCCTAACAAAACTAACTCGATTACATGGTAAATCTCATCCAACCCATCTCACACACGGCGGTGAGCATCATGAAATTGGTGATGGAGGATGGTTGATGATGACGACGACGATGAATCCCCCTCTCCGGAGCCCCGAACGGACTCCAAATCTGCCCTCCCGAGGAAGAACAGGAGGTGGCGGCGGCTTCGTATCGTAAAACGCGATGAATCCTTCTCTCCCTTTTTTCTCCCTGAATGTGAATATATGGAGTTGGAGTTGAGGTCGATGGAGGTCCAGGGGGCCCACAAGGACAGAGGGCGCGCCCCAAGGGGCGGTCGCGCCCTTCACCCTTGTGGCCAGGGTGTGGGCCCCCTTCGGTTGATTATTTCGCCAATATTTTTTATTTATTCCAAAACTGATCTCCGTGAAGTTTCAGGTCATTCTGAGAACTTTTTTTCTGCACAAAAATAACACCATGGTAATTTTGCTGAAAACAGCGTCAGTCCAGGTTAGTTCCATTCAAATCATGCAAATTAGAGTCCACAACAAGGGCAAATGAGTTTGGAAAAGTAGATACGATGGAGAGTTATCAACTTCCCCAAGCTTAACCCATTGCTTGTCCTCAAGCTATTCAGTTGACAAACTGAAAGTGATAAAGAAAAACTTTTACAAACTCTGTTTGATCTTATTGTTGCAAATATGTAAAGCCAACATTCAAGTTTTCAGCAAAGATTATGAACTAACCATATTCACAATAACATTTAGGTCTCATATTCACTCATAACAATGGCATAATCAACTAGCGAGCAATAATAATAAATCTCGGATGACAACACTTTCTCAAAACAATCATGATATAATATAACAAGATGGTATCTCGCTAGCCCTTTCTGAGACCGCAAAACATAAATGCAGAGCACCCCTGAAGATCAAGGACTGACTAAACATTGTAATTCATGGCAAAATAGATCCAGTCACAGTCATACTCAATATAAATTAATAGCAACGCATACAAATGACAGTGGTGCTCTCTAACTGGTGCTTTTTATAAGAAGATGATGACTCGGCAATAAAAGTAAATAGATAGGCCCTTCGCAGAGGTGCCAGAGCTCGAGTTTTTGAAACAAAGATAAATAATATTTTGAGCGGTATACTTTCATTGTCAACATAACAACCAAGAGATCTTGGTATCTTCCATGCTACATACATTATAGGCGGTTCCCAAACAGAATGGTAAAGTTTATACTCCCCCACCACCAACAAGCACACTCCACGGTTGGTACGATACAACGGGTACCGTCCAACTAACAACAATCTTGGGGGAGTTTTGTTTGCAATTATTTTGATTTGATTTGAGCATGGGACTGGGCATCCTGGTTACTACCCATTTTCTCGTGAATGATGAGCGGAGTCCACTCATCATGAGAATAACCCACCTAGCATGGAAGATATAGACATCCCTAGTTGCTACATGAGCAATTCGAGCATACAAAATAGATTATCATTTGAAGGTTTAGAGTTTGGCACATGAAAATATACTTGGAACGGCAGGTAAATACCGCATAAAGGTAGGTATGGTGGACTCTCATGGAACAACTTTTGGGTTTACGAAAGTGGATGCACAAGCAGTATTCTCGCTTAGTACAAGTGGAGGCTGGAAAAAAGACTGGGAAGCGACCAACTAGAGAGCGACAACAGTCATAAACATGCATTGAGATTAACCAACATTGAGTGCAAGCATGAGTAGGGTATAAATCACCATGAACGTAAATATAGTGGAGGCTATGTTGATTTTGTTTCAACTACATGCATGAACATGTGCCAAGTCAAGCCACTCGAATCATTCAAAGGAGGATACCACCCTATCATACTACATCACAACCATTTTAAAAGCATGTTGCCACGCAAGGTAAACCATTATAAACTCCTAGCTAATTAAGCATGGCATGAGTAACTATAATCTCTAATTGTCATTGCAAACATGTTCATTCATAATAGACTGAATCAGGAACGATGAACTAAACATATTTACATAAACAAGATAGGTCAAGTTCATACCAACTTTTCCTCATCTCAATCCTTTCATCATATATCGTCATTATTGCCTTTCACTTGCACGACCAAACGGTGTGGATAATAATAATAGTGCATGTGCATTGGACTAAGCTGGCATCTGCAAGCATTTATTCAAAGGAGAAGACAAGGTAATATGGGCTCTTTGTTAGATCGACAATAATGCATATGAGAGTCACTCAACATTTTCATCGTGGTCTTCTCCTCTCGACCCCCAAAGAAAAGAAGAGAATTTCAAAGAAACACACTGAAATGTTTTTGGAGTTTTTGTTTTTCTAAAGAAAGTAAAACAAGAACGAGAAAAACTATTTACATGGGAAAGCTCCCAACAAGCAAAAGAAGAACGAGAAATCTTTTTGTGTTTTCATTTAATACTACTACTAAGCATGCATAGAAAGGAAATAAACTACAACTAATTTTTTTTGTTTTTCTTACGGTTTTTCAAACACACAAGAAGAAAGCAAGAAAAAGAAATAAACTAATCATGGATAATACAATAAAAAATTATGAACACCGAAAACTGCAATGAGTGTGTGAACATGAATGTAATGTTGGTGAGAAATACGTACTCCCCCAAGCTTAGGCTTTTGGCCTAAGTTGGTCTAAGCCCATGGCTGGCCTGGCAGATATCCAAAGTTGTAGTCGGGGTTGTACTGAGATGCAACAGCTACTACCTAAAGGGCTACAGCATGGAGGCAAGCAGCCTCCGTCTCCCTCTCATACTCGTTTGCCTCCTCTCTGGTTATAAAATATCTCCCTCTGACCTAAAAGTTAAAGAAGGCAGGAGCAGGAAGAGTAACATGGACGGCGCGTCGTCTGTCAAAGATTAGTCGGTACTGGAGGGACTGTTCGTTCCTCTCAAGAAACTGATAGCGCACCAAAGCATTATAATCAAGGAAGGCAGGTGACAACTCTATGTCATTCTCCCTTATGGGTACTCCAAGATAATTAGCTAGACGATTCGCATAAATCCCACCAAATAAATCTCCATCTTTAGCATTAAGATGTAACCTCCTCACAACAATGGCCCTCAAGTTATATCGCTTATCACCTAACACCGCACACTTGATGACACTAAGGTCGGGAACACAAAGGTGGCAATGCTCATGCTTACCGTTAATGCATCTACATATAAAGAGAGCAAAATAATGTATGGCAGGAAAGTGAATGCTCCCTATGGTAGCTTGTGTGATATTTCTAGTTTCTCCCACAGTGATGCTAGCAAGGAAATCATTGTATTCAGATTTGTGAGGTTCACTAAGAAGGCCCCACTATGGGATTTTGCAAGCAGTATTAAAATCTTCAAGGTCCATGGTATATGATTCATCATAAAGATCGAATAAAACAGTATGGTATTGCGCTTAGATGAAAATGCAAACCTCCGCACAAAGGAATCGATGAGGTAATAGGATTGTCGGCATTTATCTGATATGAAGTCCTCAAGATCAGCATTACGTACATACGCATCAAATTCATCCTTGAAACCTGCATGGACCATAAATTCATTCAACGGCCATTCACATGGCCGCACTTGAGCTTCCCTTGGTGGTTCTAGGTATGGCTCACGTATCGCGAGCCTCGATGCTTGCTTCCTCGAAGAACCACCTTGGTACATTCTCCTAGACATTTTTTTCCTCTGAAAAATTTCTGAAATTTTTAGTGACTCAAAATAAAAGTGAACCAAACTCAACAAAATTGATAGCAACTACTCCTACAAGTGCCTAGAGGCTATATCATGCATCAAAACTACTTTAGACCAAATAAATTTGACATGCAAGCTCAAGAACATGGTCACCATACCTTGAAATTTAGTGAGGGGTCATCTTATAATGCTACCGCCATACTAAGCAAAATAAGATGCATAAAAGATAAAAATCACATGCAATCAAAATATGTGACGTGATATGGCCATCATCATCTTGTGCCTTGGATCTCCATCTCCAAAGCACCGTCATGATCTCCATCTTCACCGGCTTGACACCTTGATCTCCATCATAGCATCATTGTCGTCTCGCCAACTATTGCTTCTACGACTATCGCTACCGCTTAGTGATAAAGTAAAGCAATTACATGGCGATTGCATTTCATACAATAAAGCGACAACCATAAGGCTCCTGCCAGTTGCCGATAACTGTTACAAAACATGATCATCTCATACAACAATTTATATCTCATCACATCTTGACCATATCACATCACAACATGCCCTGCAAAAACAAGTTAGACGTTCTCTACTTTGTTGTTGCAAGTTTTACGTGGCTGCTACGGGCTTCTAGCAAGAACCGTTCTTACCTACGCATCAAAACCACAACGATTTTTCGTCAAGTGTGCTATTTTAACCTTCAACAAGGACCGGCCGTAGTCAAACTCGATTCAACTAAAGTTGGAGAAACAGACACCCGCTAGCCACCTGTGTGCGAAGCATGTCGGTAGAACCAGTCTCATGAACGCGGTCATGTAATGTCGGTCCGGGCCGCTTCATCCAACAATACCGCCGAATCAAAGTAAGACGTTGGTGGTAAGCAGTATGACTATTATCGCCCACAACTCATTGTGTTCTACTCGTGCATATAACATCTACGCATAGACCTGGCTCGGATGCCACTGTTGGGGAACGTATTAATTCAAAAAAATTCCTACGATCGCGCAAGATCTATCTAGGAGAAGCATAGCAACGAGCAGGAAGAGTGTGTCCACGTACCCTCATAGACCGAAAGCGGAAGCGTTTAGTAACGCGGTTGATGTAGTCGAACGTCTTCATGATCCAACGGATCCAAGTACCGAACGTACGGCACCTCCGTGTTCAGCACACGTTCAGCACGATGACGTCCCTCGAGCTCTTGATCCAATAGAGGGTCAAGGGAGAGTTCCGTCAGCACGACGGCGTGGCAACAGTGATGATGAAGTTACCGGCGCAGGGCTTCGCCTAAGCACTACGATGATATGACCGAGGTGTTAAATTGTGGAGGGGGGCACCATACACGGCTAAGAGATTGTCTGTTGTGCTTTGGCGTGCCCCCTGCCCCCGTATATAAAGGAGGGGAGGAGAAGCCCGGCGGCCAAGGAGGGCGCGCCATAGGGGGAGTCCAACTAGGATTTCCAATCCTAGTTGGAGTCCCCTTCCTTTCCAAGAGGGAGAGAGAGGGAAGGAGGAGGAGAGGGAGAAGGAAAGAGGGGGGCGCCGCCCCCTCCCTAGTCCAATTCGGACTTGCCATGGGGGGCGCGCGCCCACCCCTTGTGGCCCTCCTCTCCTTTCCACTAAGGCCCATGAAGGCCCAATACTTCCCCGGGGGGTTCCGGTAACCTCCCGATACTCCGAAAAATACCCGAATCACTTCGGAACCATTCCGGTGTCCGAATATAACCTTTCAATATATCAATCTTTACCTCTCGACCATTTCGAGACTCCTCGTCGTGTCCGTGATCTCATCTGGGACTCCGAACAATCTTAGGTCATCAAATCACATAACTCATAATACAAATCGTCATCGAACGTTAAGCGTGCGTACCCTACGGGTTCGAGAACTATGTAGACATGACCGAGACACATCTCCGGTCAATAACCAATAGCGGAACCTGGATGCTCATATTGGCTCCTACATATTCTACGAAGATCTTTATTGGTCAAACCGCATAACAACATACGTTGTTCCCTTTGTCATCGGTATGTTACTTGCCCGAGATTCGATCATCGGTATCAGCATACCTAGTTCAATCTCGTTACCAGCAAGTCTCTTACTCATTCCGTAATGCATCATTCCACAACTAACTCATTAGTCACATTGCTTGCAAGTCTTATAGTGATGTGCATTACCGAGAGGGCCCAAAGATACCTCTCCGATACACGGAGTGACAAATCCTAATCTTGATCTATGCCAACCCAAAAAACACCTTCAGAGACACCTGTAGAGCATCTTTATAATCACCCAGTTACGTTGTGACATTTGATAGCACACAAGGTGTTCCTCCGGTATTCGGGAGTTGCATAATCTCATAGTCAGAGGAACATGTATAAGTCATGAAGAAAGAAATAGCAATAAAACTAAACGATCAATATGCTAAGCTAACGGATGGGTCTTGTCCATCACATCATTCTCTAATGATGTGATCCCGTTCATCAAATGACAACACATGTCTATGGCTAGGAAACTTAACCATCTTTGATTAACGAGCTAGTCAAGTAGAGGCATACTAGGGACACTCTGTTTGTCTATGTATTCACACATGTACTAAGTTTCCGGTTAATACAATTCTAGCATGAATAATAAACATTTATCATGATATAAGGAAATATAAATAACAACTTTATTATTGCCTCTAGGGCATATTTCCTTCACTTTGATGTGCTCAAGGCAAAGAAGAATCTCTATGTTGATGTCCGCTCCATCGACATTGCGTATCTGGAGAAGGATCGTGCCTACTTTGGCGAGGCACTGGATATGTGTGCTCAGTTGAACATTCTCAAGATCATGGAGTTCAACAAGGATTTTGATGCGGAGATGGTGGCTCAGTTTTATGCCACGGTTCACCTTGGCACTCATGAGGAAAGGACCTTGACTTGGATGAAAAATGGCAGACTTGTCTCAGTCAAATGGAAGGCGTTCATGGAACTGTTGGGTGTTGAAGGCGAGGGACTTGACAACCCGGTTGGCTTTCGTCCTCACAAGAATGAAACTTCTACTCACAAGCAAGCTCTCGGGCCCTACATTACAGTGAAGGTTAACACTGAGATAGGGAAGAAGACTTATGAGTTGTTTCCTTTTCTGGACATCCTTCATCACATCTTCATAGAAACTCTTTTTCCTCGCATTAGGAACTTGGATATGGTCCATTCGTACCTCATGGATGTGTTACTGTTTTGCCAGCATGAGAATGACAACAACATAGGAGAATCGTTGGATATTTCTCATGTCATGTGGTCAGGGCTCCTCTCTGCCATCACTGAGCGCAAGTGCCCAATCTATGCCCCCTACCTGATGTTGCTCATTGTGAAGGCATGGGCGCACACCTATCCTGGAGTCTTGTTGGAGACCGGTGACTTGGTCTCTCACAAGATTAAGCGTGTGAGGCAGAAGGAGCATTGGGGCACTCCTATTCCGGAGTCTGGGATTCCGTCAGGTGTTGATGCGGCCGAGGCTGAGGCTGATGATGATGAGGACTATGAGCCCTCTGGAGTGGAGCCCTCGTGGGCTAAGAAGCTCAAGCGCAAGATGAAGAAGCTATTCTGCATGGAGTCTCGTGGGCAGTATATGGCTCGTGTGGCTAAGAAGAAGTTAAGGAGTCGTCACAAAGAGCTTATGTGTCAGCTTGGTGCTGCAGTCAACTATGGGTCTGAGGGCAAGATCACAGATGAGGAGGAGTGGATTTCTCAGCACTGCCCCTGGACGGATTCAGAGTCTGAGCTGCCCACTGCCGATGACGGAGACGCGGGCGACCACGTGGCGATGTGATGATGGAGATCTTCAGCTTTGCTATCACCTGTGACCATAGCAACACTCTTTGCCCTTTTGGTGTCTCAGTGCCAAAGGGGGAGGGAGTTTGGGGATTTGTTGAGTTGCGAGTGTGTCTTATTTGCCTTGTCTTTCTCTCTCGCAAACTCTTTTATCGTCGTTTGCTTTGGTTTGGTTTGTACTTGTGAGGCCTGGTTACCCTGTCATATGGTATGAGACATATGCTATCATATCCTACTATTATCTAATGCATGTCTAGTACCTTGGTATAGTATGTGAGTTACATGCTTATCTTACGATTCTATTTTGCTCACTTACTACACCCTTGCATCCTAGCTTATATCTCTCGTATTATAGATGCAAGTGTTGTCAGGCTATAAAATATAGGGGGAGTGTTGATCCTAATGTGTGTACTTTGAATTCCAAAGGCACTCTTAATTAAGTGCACACATCTAGGGGGATCCCGTCTATATTTTGTAGTCTTTGGGGTTTGCTTACTCTCTTGTTTTATCTCTATGCAAATCCCGTGTTGTCATCAATCCAGCAAAAAGGGGGAGATTGTTAGGGCATGTCTCTCTCTAAGTGGTTTTGGTGATTGATGACAATACTTTTGCGGACTAATTGTGTGCGTTGAGCTTTCAGATATTCATTCATTGGCACGAGACGATTCTTTCCCCTCGGAGCTCAAGGTGAAGACGGTGTAGTCTCTTTCGTTTCGGTTTTGGTGGACTTGAGTCGTAGGAGACACCGTACTATCAAGAGGGGGTCCGTATCAGAAAGGCTAGGGTGGAATTAACATGTACACATCTTTCTCGCACCCCCAACTCCTTACCTCTTCCTTGGAGTTTATCGATATCGTGGAAGTGGCACTTGGGAGGAGCCAGCGGTAGTACCGCTCGTGGCCATTAGTGGTAGTACGGCTCCTGCTACGCGCTGGTACCACCTCGATTCGAGGACATCGCGTCTCGTGTCGGGTTGGGCGGCAGTAGGCGCGGTAGTACCGCTTGCAAGCGGTAGTACCGTCCTACTACCGCATCTAGTGTTGCTCAAGGGCCCTCTCTCTCCTGCCCCTTCTCTCTACTCTCTGTGCGTAGCCCCAGCGGTACTACCGCTGGGCCAAGCGGTAGTACCGTTGCCTAGTGTGGTAGTACCACTCCCTTGAGCGGTAGTACCGCTCTCTGCGGGCTGAGATGTGGGATAACGGTTGGATTTGATTCCCCACTATAAAAGGAGGTCTTCTTCCCAACAAGACGTACCTCTTTTCCCCCAAGCTCCATTGTTGCTCCAAAGCTCATTTTCGCTCGATCTCTCTCCCTAGCCAATCAAACTTGTTGATTTTCTAGGGATTGGTTGAGAAGGCTCGGGTCTACACTTCCACCAAGAGAAATTTGATTACCCCCACTAATCCCTTGAGGATCTTGTTACTCTTGGGTGTCTGAGCACCCTAGGAGGTTGAGGTCACCTCAGAGCCACATTCCATTGTGGTGAAGCTCTGTGGTATCGTTGGGAGCCTCCAATCAAGTTGTGGAGATAACCCCAACCTTGTTTGTAAAGGTTCGGTCGCCGCCTTCAAGGGCACCACTAGTGGAATCACGACATCTCGAATTGTGTGAGGGAATAAGGAGAATATGGTGGCCCTAGTGGCTTCTTGGGGAGCATTGTGCCTCCACACCGCTCCAACGGAGACGTACTTCCCCCAACGGGAGGGAACTTTGGTAACACATCCTCGTCTCCGCCGGCTCCACTTGTGGTTATCTCTTCCCTTTACTTTGTGCAAGCTATTATTGTGTTGTATCCTTTGCTTGCACTTGTTGTTGTTGTTGTTTGCATCATATAGGTTGTTCACATAGTTGCACATCCAGACAACCTATTTGTTGCTAAACCTAATTTGTTAAGAAAAGCTAAAAATTGATAGTAGCCTATTCACCCCCCCCCTCTCTAGTCAACCATATCGATCCTTTCACTTACTAATCATCGCACACGAGTACAGGCAGACGCATCTTGTGCGATACTCCTTGCCACCGCAAGCAACTAGTTTGCATTTTTCAAAGTTTTTTGTACACACAGAATTGCACACGAATTAACTGCAGTAACTGTATGTGTTATAATTTCCTATCGCAAACAGTTAATCCGAGTGAGCTGTTTGTCGCGTATCACAGACATCATGTTTACATGACTCGTTTGTGTTCTTTTGGCTCATCGCAAACAGTTCATGTATGTGAAGTGTATGCCGCATATCACACTCATCTTGTTAAGTTGAACCATTTATGTTTTGTTCCCTAATCGAAAACAGTTCGTCCAAGTGAACCGTATGTCGTATATCACACACACCTTGATCTGGCTAACCGTTTCTGTTGCATTCCCTAATAGCAAACAGTTCATCTGAGCAAACTGTATGCTGTATATCGCACACACCTTGATATTGCTACCCGTTTCTGTTGTTCTGTCTCATCGCAAACAGCTCGTATGGATCAACCGTATGCCCTGCATCGCACACGCAACTAAAATTTGAACCGTGTTTGATGTCTCCGCCATCGCAAACGCTTCGCATCTTTTTTATGGGTTTTTTACATCACCGTTTGTGATTAATGCATCACACACAGTTTCGTCAAAGGGTCTCTGATCGTAGTGTCGCATTAGCAGCATCCTGCACTAGTGATATGCAATGGACTTAGATTTTATTAACCATTCTCGAATGTGTTTCCCTTGTCGATCTCATCGCAAACAGTCTATATAGCTAACTCGACTGCGATCTTTGACATTATTGCACGCGGTTGGTTTCTTCAACTGTGTGCCCTATCGCAGAATTAATTATCGCACTCGAGTGTCCATCATCACCCTTCTGTGTAACTTTGACCTCATCACCCACGGGTAAACTTATGATCGAAGTCATTCCACACACTTCGTTTTTACAAAGCTTTTTGCCAATAAACGCCCACGATTTACCCCTCTTCTAGCCGACGCTTGGCCAAACTAGACGGGCGAAAAGCTTGCACGGTAAACTGCGCGGTTGCGCGGGAACAGGCTCAACAACGATACATTTGGTGCCTCTTCGAGCCCACGCGTGGTAAACGCGTGCGGGGTTCTCAAGCATGCACTGGAATCCTCCGCTATGAACGCGGTGACAAGATGTGACGATTACAGGCCGGCCGGCCCCCATTTATTACAGCGGCCATTTAACCCTTGTGTATCTTCAACCTTTCGATCGCGCCCCACTATTGCGAGAAGCACACCCGCCACGACAAATTCTTAGAGGGTATCCCGTGCGGCTCTAATGGCGCTCCGAGCGGCTGCCGACGAGGAGCAGTAGTTCACCATGCATGACGTGGTGGACACCCACAAAAGGTTCACGGAGCTCTCGGTGGTGTACACCAACAACCCGGTCTGGGTGGAGCACTCCATCCACATCATGGAGATGTTGCTTGCTGACGAGAAATACAAGGTGGTCGAGTTCGACCTCAAGTACACCCGCGCTCATGTCGGGTCTCGTCCCAAGGTCGTCGTCGCCCAGACGTGCGTGTGCAATCATGTCCTCGTCTACCACTACCGCCTGGTCACAAGGCCTTGCGAGCGTTTCGCCAGGTTTGTCGACAACCCCCACTACATGTTCGCTACGGTGGACATCACCAATGATGTAAAGGTGCTCAAGAATTCGGGCATCGCCTACCAGAATCTTGTCGACATCCAGGGCCAATACAAGATCTAGGGCAGCAAGGAGCATGAGAAGGACTCACTGGTTCACCTCGCCGAGGCCATCATCGACCCCTACTACAGTGACATGAAGGATTCCTGCAACAAGGACAAGCGTGCCTAGCACTCGGCCTGGATGGAGAAACTCGACAAAGCTCACGTCGTGTACGCGGCCAAGGAGGCGTACACGAGCTATGAGATGTACAGGCATATCATTGACATGAGGACGTGCCTCCTTCCCCTAAACGGCCAGAGATCCAGCCGGAACCAGAGCAATGGCAAGCGTCGTCGCAACAACATGTAAATGATTACTCTCCTAGTTTAGTATGCATGTAATTGCTTACTTTGGTGTGTGGAAATGTTATATGTGTAGTCACTTATGTAATTGTATGCTTAATTTGGTTATGCAATGTTGTTCTTATAAGTATATATGTTGATGTTCTGTAGATAGAGCAAATCACATCGCACACGGACTAAACAATGGAACCCGTCGGTGATGATTTCATCAAACACTCACAATTGTATACAAGCAATCATTTTCTCACAACACACATGGCTTGTTAACAGGAATCGTCTGTGATGTTATCGGTCTTCCCACACATTTCCGATTACAGACCTGTTTGCCGCGTATCACACACAACCTGTTAAGTTGAACCATCTACGTTCTCATGACTCAACGCAAATAGTTCATCCGAGTGAACTGTATGTCGCATATCGCACACACCTTCATCTGGCTGACCGTTTCTTTTGTGTTGCCTATTCACAAACAGTTCATCCGAGTAAACTGTATGTCGTATATCGCACACACCTTCATCTGGCTGCCCGTTTCTGTTGTTCCGCCTCATCACAAACAGTTTATCGGGGTGAACTGTATGCCATATGTCGCACACACCTTGATCTGGCTGCCCATTTCTGTTGTTCTGTCTCATTGCAAACAGTTTGTATGGATCAACCGTATGCCCCGCATCGCACACGCATCTAAAATCTGAACCGTGTTTGACGTATCCACCATCGCAAACGTTTTGCATCTTTTTTGATGGTTGTTTTACATCACCGTTTGTGATTAATGCATCACACACAGTTTCGTTGAAGGGTCTCTGATTGTAGTGTCGCGTTAGCAGCATCCTGCAGTACTGCTATGTGATCGGAGATCCGGTGAAGTAGGACCTGGGAAAACAAGCCACTGGTGAACTAAGGAGAGTAACTTTACTAACCCACTCCATTGAAGATGCACTACTCTCGGAAACTGTATGGTAGGTTGACAATTATCTTAGTGTGTTCCAAGGCTTATGTAAGCAAGATGCTATCCTACATAGCGATCTTTGGAGGAACGCACCTATATGAGGACGACCGATGGTCATAGTCTATGAGATTGGGGTGATCTCTAGCAAGCTCATGAACAGGCCAGGAGTGTGACTAATATGCTCCACCCGAGGGGTCAGCCTTCGGCAGTCTAGTACCAGTAAGACATGTGGTGAAACTTCTTTATGCCAAACTGACAATTCAGGGCGTAGTCCATTGTTCAGTTGTAAAGGAGTGTAGCTACTTGTTCTAGGTGGAGTTTGTCGGTGTCAAAACCGGCAGATCTTGGGTAGGGGGTCCCGAACTGTGCGTCTAAGGTCGATGGTAACAGGAGACAGGGGGCACGATGTTTACCCAGGTTCGGGCCCTCTCTATGGAGGTAATACCCTACTTCCTGCTTCATTGATCTTGATGAATATGAGTATTACAAGAGTTGATCTACCACGAGATCATATGTTGTGGTCTAAACCCTAGGGGTATGATGATAATGTCATAATCCTCTATCGAGTAGCCTGGCCCTGGCTTATATAATGCACCAGAGGCCTAGGATAACAAGAATCCTAGCCGAATACGTTGGTGGAGAGGAGTCCTTGTCTTGATCACCAAGTCTTGTGGAATACTCCTTGTATGCGGCATGGGCTGCCCGAAGTGGCCCATGAGTGAACCGCCATGGGGGTCCTCGGCCTGATCCACCTGGCCGGGAGACGATGTGGTGAGTACCCCCTAGTCCAGGACACCGTCAGTAGTCCCCCTGAACCGTTCTTCAAGTTGGGGACGCTCCTCGATCCTTCTGAATTGTTCTTCATCTTCGGTCGTCAGTCTTGAAAACTGTTTCACCAAACCTTCTCATCTTCGATCTTGAGGATCGCCGAACTAAATCCGAAGAGTTTACACATCGGGTATCCGAGGAGCCCTTTTAAGTTTCCGGCCTTTATCAATGCCTTATTATTTTTATGCCACACCTCGGGTTTGAAGTTGTTCCCGGGCGGCAGTGTCCTCTTGCGTCCGAGCTCCAATGCCGGACCGCATTCGAGGTATCTTTTGCAGCCGAGCACCAACGCCAGACCGCTTCCAAGCTCCAACGCCGGAATGTATCCGAGCTCCAACGCCGGACTATGTCCAAGCTCCAACGCCGGACTATATCCAAGCTCCAACGCCGGACTATATCCGAGGTGTCATAGATCACCTTGGTTCAAAAAAAGTTGAAGGAGTTTAGCCGAGCTTAATGCCAGAAATGCCCTCTATGGAGCCAGCCACTGGCGCCCGAGCTTTATGCCGGACTGCTTCCGAGGTGGTGCACCACCCCGACTGCGGGCCGTTTTTTTCAATATTTTTTATTGGTGCAATTTATTCTCTGCCGAGATATATAGCCAGTAGCCCTCAAGGTGTGTATCGGTCTAAAACCCGAGATGCACCTGAAGGATGACATAAGACCGCTGATCCCAGTAGCCCCTGAGACTCAGGTTGATTTGCAAAATCGGCCTGAGGATCAACTCCTAGCTCGGCAGAATACTTCGGGACACAAAAAGCGGTGTGCAAAGTCCTCGAGACTCAGGTTGGGTGCGGCCGACCAACCTGAGGATCATAATCTCCTCGAAAACTATATTGCACTTAAATTTTCTGCACTGGATTGCCAATGCAGTAGCCCCCGAGACACTGGTCGGGTGGCAACACCAGATCAGGGGATCGATGTGCCCCTTTAATATTAGTAAATAATGAGCGCAAAGCCCAGTAGCCCCCGAGCCTTAATGTGGGCACAGGTGGCAAAATTAAGGATCGATATCCGTTTGACAGAAAATTTTGTTGTGTTTAACACAAACTTCTCGAAAAGAGAATAAAGATCTCTTAAAGGAGCTAGAGCCAGCGAAAGCTGGGCTCGCCAAGGTTGGCCCCAAGGGGCTTAATAGATAGGAAATCGATGCCATTTGGGATTTAGGAGAGCTTTATGTAAGTTACTCGGTTGTCTCAGCGAGATTGTGCCCCTTGGTCTTTAAAAGATGGGCTGCAATAAATCGACTTTACTCGCAATTTTTGATCCTATGTATCCAAGTATTTTACATCATTAATGCTCGGATCCGCATTGTACAAAACTTTGTTTGCCGACCATCGGCTTCCACCTCCTCGGCCAGTAGCCGAGGAGTGTTTGCCTTTATGAGGGCAAAGATTTACGACAAACAAGGCAATCCGGCCATACGGTTTTATAAACAAAGGTACGCAGAGAGATATGTTATATTACTATTTAACATAAGAAATGTCTTCCAAAGAAAATAGTCCCGCTATCGGTTCCTTTCTTTGGGTTGTCATGCTAAGCATGATCATGAAACCTCACCTCCGATCAATGTGGGAGGAAAATATTGAGGATTTAGTTCGGGGAAAGTTCCCGAACTCTATGGTATTAATGAACCAAAAATTTAACTTCCGTCATTGCCGACTAATTATATCCTTTAAGATCGCTAGCTTTCGGCTTCACCCAGTCTGAGGTACTAACTCGGATGACCCGGTAGTAACAATCACAGAGGTGCTCCCTTTACCGCCTAGCCGAACAATCGGGAACGTAGGGGTAAGCACAGGAGCCAGGCAACCCAGCTTGGCCAAAATCTTAAGTCAAATTGATGCATAGTTATGGCTTTATAACGATGATTACGGAAGGCAGCCCTTGTATATTAAATACAAATGCCGATGATATGTTTATTTTGACTCCGTTGCGACCGTTTATCAGTTGAAAGTGGCCCATCGTCGGCTTCCACCCCCTTGTAGATGCTACACAGGGTGTTTCCGTAATAACAAAACAACCCTTAGCCGACGTCTCGGTGCCCGGAGGCGGTTGTGTTAGCGGAAACGAGGCAATCAGATATGCGGGCTTTATAACTTTCACTTAGTCATAGGAGCTTTAAACTGGGGAAGCTAGCTATGAGCCTCCGGTTAGTGTTCGGCGACAGCCGATGTCAAGCCGTAAACACTTCGGCCAATGTTATGAACGGCCCGTCATTTAACACGGGGTGACCTCTATCGACCTTATAGTTTAACACAGTCATCGGATCGCTGACCAGTTTGTGCTTATTGTGACAGTCAGTTTTCGGCTTTCTCCACCGAGGCGCTTAACCATGCAAGCTGGAAGCACAATCGCAGTGGTTCTCCCTTTGCACACCTAGCCGAACAAAGCGGAACGTAGGAGGCAAGCACAGGAGTCGGGCAACCCAACTATTGACCGAAGACACAATTCGAAACCGATGCATATATAGCAATATCCGAGAATGTTTTTGCCGGATCTCTAAAGGTGTCTGGCGTTGCACTGCGACACTAATGCTGGAAACACACAAATAGTTTAAAAGTGCCATAGGCTCGAAAAGCCAAAAAACTTATTCAAAAGTTTAATGTCCGAACTAGATCAAGTGTTCGGTGTCAATCCGAAAATTGGTCTTAGAAAAAGAAAATTGTGCTTCTGTCGTGCTTTAACATGACACATCCTATCTCAAGACTTAAAGCAGGTCAGCCTACCCCGGCTATTGACCACACGCTCGCGTCGAAAAAAGGAGTGATAGAAAAAGACTTTTCAACGACTAAGAAGAAAACACTTATTATAAAACGGCTCATGTAAAGTTTAAGAGCCCCCAAGTGACTTGGGTAAAAGAATTTTATGTATAACAATTGTATGTACCGAAGTACTTATATCAGATATGTGTTCACCCAAACTTTAAACGTGTCTTAACCGACCGTCGGCTTCTCCCTCTTCGGTCAAGGGCCGAAAAGTGTTATGTACTCCACCTGTCGAGAATATCGACGGTGTTTCCGATAACCAGGCAATCAGGCCATAAGGCTGTAACAGACAAAGTGCGCTTAGGGAAATTATGCTATATTACTGACGAAGTGTAAGAAGCATCTTCGAAGAAAATAGTACCCCCACCGATACCTTTCTTCGGTTGCTCATTGTTACTATGAGACTTGTGCAATAGATTTTTTTTGTACTCATGAGTTCCGTTGTGTGCCGACCATGATTGAAAACAATAAGAGCGCTAGCTTTCGGCTTCACCCAGTCTGAGGTCCGAGCTCGGATGAACCGATCATGACAATCGCAGAGGTGCTCCCTTTACTCCCTAGCCGAACAATCGGGAACGTAGGGGTAAACACAGGAGCAAGGCAACCCAGCTTGCGGAACACTTAAGTCAACATGATGCATATTGTGGCGTAATACACAAACAGGGAATGAAGCCGTACAAGTATAATCATATGCAAGAGGAAAGGCTTCATAAAGGAAGCCCCCAAGTAAACGGGGTATTTGAATTTGTGTGTCAGAGACAAAGTTTTGACAAGGAAGTTTTTCACATACAACTTTTTGCCAAAAAAGTATAATGCTTTTGTCGAACCGAACAAAATTGAAAATTGAAAATTCTGAGCATAAAAGCGACTTAGTTGGTTAATGTGCTCGGAGTCGATGCACGGCCCGAGCTTACGGCGGGACAAGGTCCCAGCCCCCAAGCCGGTCCCGAGGTAGCGGAGCGAAGAGCTCGGCACTCTGAAGTGGCGACATAGCAAGGCCAATGCAGGCCGGCAGTATGACGCCGAAGTCCTCGGCGTGGGTTAATGAAGTGATGACGAAGCCCTCGGTCCAGCCGAGGTGACGTGGTACGTCGGTACGCCGAGGTGACAGCGCTGCCCGACCCGGATCCTTTACCTGTGCACAGAAAATAGTGCAAGCCGGAGATAATAGGAATAATAATAAATTAAAAAAATTGTTGCATAATTAATAATTTATGCAAAGTGAGTAATAAAAGAAATATGGCTCGTGTGCCGAACACTCGATGAGATAGAGCTCTCTCAGCGATGCCGAAGTCCCCGAGGCAACCGAACATGTCGGTATGGCGATTCGACCAACAAGGTGATCACGCGAGCCGATTTATGCCGATTGGGACAACGACGTCGGCTTGCCGAAGTGAGCGCGTGACGCAGTCGAAGTCGAACACCTACACACATAAAATAGTGCGGTCCAAAAAGGATAATTGCTTTTTGCAAAAATAATTTATTTAAAGAGAAGTGGCCTGGCACCGAAGTCAATGTCGATGCAGGGCGTCGGCGTGACGCGGTGAAGGCGTGGCAAAGCTTGAATTCACAGGCCGTTCCGAGTTCCGGATGCGGCATTCGCCGAACTGTATACGGAAACTGACCGAACCACCACGCGACCGTCGTTAATACGGCCACCATTTGATAGACCTGTGTACAGATGATGAAATAAACCAGAGTAATAATTCCTTGAAAAAAATAAACCCAAGCAAGAAAAAATACTAGGATTAATAGCACCTGGTTTATCTGTTGTAGCAATCTGAAGAAAGGTTACTCCCAAAATTGGGACTCGATCCGCACACCCATTGCCTGATGGGCGATAAAGCGACGGCATGGCGATGCTGGCAAAGGTGGGCTCGCCGAGGCAAAGCCCCCGGTCCAGCTAACATGACGAAGCTGGCCGGCTGGTGACGCCGAAGTCACTGGAGTATGTTGATGAAGAAATAGCAAAGTCCCCGGTCTAGCCGAGATGACGGAGCGGGTCGGCAAGGAGACGTTGCAGCTGCCGTGTCAGCCGAGGTGTTGAAGCAGTTCGGCGTGATGGACATCGGCTTGAAGAAGCAACAGTGCGGCCATGCCGACGCTGGTCATAACTTGTGACGCGGTCAATGCCGGATTGATAAAGTGGCCGAGTGGCGATGTCGGCGCGCCTGACCCATGCAATCCGTGGGGCGATGGTGTTGGTAATGATTTATCCTTCGCGATGCCGAACTTTTGTTCGGCTTGCCGAGCTGATGATTCGATAAGGTTAGGCTCGGCTCGATGAAGCGACGATATGTCTAGCGCAGGTCGGCAGACGTGGAGCAATGTTACCGGACTGGTTTGACACCAGCGCGATGGTGAAGAGTGCCTCAGAGAAGGTTTAAAATTTTATGGGCACGTGTTAAGAACAACGCACAATACCCTAGAAGGAAATTCCTTTAAGAAGGTCGTCCAATATCACGTTCATAAGGAAACATGAATTCTGGTCGGATCCGTATTCGCGCAGAAAACAGATCCGAAAAGTGATGCACTAATCGGAAGGTTCCCGGAGTTTGGACGGTCAGATCGAGCTGAAATTTTGAGGGGTGGTAGATATGGGAATTACGCAGCCGATCAACGGTTGGATCTTCCAAAGGACGTCCGAGCTAGGTGCTGGAGACCACGCCCTAAACTCGTCCAGATTCCCGTCCAGATTTGACAGGGCTCCGGTATATCGTAGATTGCCGGATATTCCTCCATCGGAACTTGACGAAATTTTGCATGGTTGTTGTAGACTTAATTCCGCACAATTCCACCAAAGGAATCGTCAAAACGATACTCGAGTATGTGGTGGCAGCGGATACAAGTTCGCTGTTCGGAAAAACAGTGCGGTCGCCCGAGGGCAATGTTGACGTTGAGCCCCCGAGCTCCTAGGATGATTTCTCCATGATCATGATAGGGATCGGAGTTGATGTTGATGGAGGCCGCGTCCGAATATGATGATCGGAGGCAGGACACAGTCCCCGGTCAAGCCAAGGTGACCAGTCGAGCCGGCGATGAAGATGCCGACGTCGCAGTCGATCTGCAGACGAGCCATTGACCCTTTGCCGATCACACAGCAGAACTCTCAATGAAAGCACCATTATCGGTGTCAAAACCGGCAGATCTTGGGTAGGGGGTCCCGAACTGTGCGTCTAAGGTCGATGGTAACAGGAGACAGGGGACACGATGTTTACCCAGGTTCGGGCCCTCTCTATGGAGGTAATACCCTACTTCCTGCTTCATTGATCTTGATGAATATGAGTATTACAAGAGTTGATCTACCACGAGATCATATGTTGTGGTCTAAACCCTAGGGGTATGATGATTAATGTCATAATCCTCTATCGACTAGCCTGGCCTTGGCTTATATAATGCATCAGAGGTCTAGGATAATAAGAGTCCTAGCCGAATACGTTGGTGGAGAGGAGTCCTTGTCTTGATCACCAAGTCTTGTGGAATACTCCTTGTATGCGGCATGGGCTGTCCGATGTGGCCCATGAGTGAACCACCATGGGGTCCTTGGCCCGATCCACCTGGCCGGGAGACGATGTGGTGAGTACCCCCTAGTCCAGGACACCGTCAAAGTTCAACCTTAACATGTCTGCACTAGCATACTGGTATATCAAAACAGTGTTTGGAACAAAGGACAATATGGGCCCTTGAGATCTGGTGGGGGATTGTTGAAATATGAGGGTGGGTCTAGGGCCCATCTAACAGTTTCTAAAAAATCTACAAGGGCCCATGTGGGTTTTATGGCAATGGGTGTGGTGCGAAGTTTAGTCTCACATTGCTAGTTGGAGAGGAGTTGGACCTCCTTATAAGGGATTCTCTTCCACATGCTATTGGAGTTTGAGAAGAGAAGTGGTTCCCACGCGCTCCTCCTCGGCCGCCCGCCTCGCCTCGCCTTGAGTTGCGAGAATGAGCCGAGCCGAGGTCAGTGGCAATTAGTTTTTTGGGGAGTGTCTCCTACACGACTGTTCACCATCATTCGTCCATGTCCGCGTCGTCTTCATCGTCACCATGTCCACTGCCAACAAAGCCGAGAAGAAGGCCACCAAGGATGTTGTTGTTGCCGCCGCCGTCGCCGCGGCCTCCGCCTGGCCGATCGGAGGGTATAACATGTTTATCTCTCTCCTGTTAATTTTTGTCTTAGCATTACTAGCTATGTGCGTAGATGTTTCTACTATATGCGTAGTACATGCTAGTCTGGTTCGTAATCAGTATGTCAGTAATTTTGTCAATGCCATGATCGTGATTATTTTCTAGATTGATTTAATAAAAAACTGCCTATTTACTTCAGCAACTAAAGTCACATTTGTCAGAGTTAGTAAAACGTACTTTTCGTGGAATTGAATAAATAGAAAGGAGATCCAGATTTCATATCTTTCATAGTGGTCATGTAGGAACAAAGATTTACACCGGATATTGTGTGACAATCTTCATGGAATTGGGTTCTTCTTGTTTTATACTCCCTCCGTTTTTATGTAATCCGTGTATTAGTTTTGGTGAAAGTCAAACTTTGTAAACATTGACAAAGTTTATAAACAAAAATATTAACATATACAATAACAAATTAACATCATTAATTCATTATTGAATGTACTTTCACATCATTTTGATTTTTTATGATAAATATTTATATATTTTTCTATAAACTTAATCAAACTTTACAAGGTTTGACTTCAGTCAAACCTAATATGCGAGTAAATAAAAGCGGAGGGAGTATATGTATTTTTTTACCCTGTGGATCTGTTCCATTTGATGCTTCATGAATTCCATGTTCTCAGTATTTTATTTCAGCGCACGTTCCGTTCGTTTTGGAGTGCGCCGACTTCCTCGGCTTTCTCCCGGACAAGCTCCCACGTGTCCTGGACGTGCTGCATCTCCGTCATGGCTCCGCCCACGGCCATACGGATAACAAACTTGCCGTCCACCACGAAATGCGTCATGAACGCCCGCCCGCTGGCGTTCACCGCCACGAGGAGCCCACGGTTCGAGGCATCAACGGCATCATCGTCGCCCTCGAGCCTTGGACGGAGGCGGAAGGTCACGAGGGAGAACCTCGTCGGCGCTACCACCTCGAACCGCCCGTCCGCCTCCAGCGCCTGCTCGAACCACTTGGCCATCTCGACGTGCCGCCGTACGTACGCCCGCATGCCCGCCCCGCCGTAGCGGCGCAGCACCAACCACAGCTTCATGGCACGGAACGGCCGCGACAGCGCGATCTGCCAGTCCTTGTAGTCGACCACGCCCGCGCCTGCACTTTCTTCTGTGACGTTGCTGAGGTACTCTGGGTTGGTCGACAGTGCGGAGGTGAGCGCGGCCGGGCTCGCCACCCACAGGCAGCAGCAGTCCATGTTGGTGAGGAACCACTTGTGCGGGTTCATGCTCACCGAGTCCGCGAGCTCGGCGCCGTCGATGTGATGCTGGAACTCGGGGCAGATCAGGGCGCTGCCGGCGTACGCGGTGTCGACGTGCAGCCATATGCCGTGCCTCCGCGCCAGCTCGCCGAGGTCCCGCACCGGGTCGACCGCGCCGAGCCCGGTCGTGCCGACCGTGGCGCACAGGTACAGCGGCACCAGCCCGCTGGCCACGTCGGCCTCCACCGCGTCGCGGACGCTGGCCGCGGTGAGGCCGTAGCCCGACGCCGCCGTCGTCGGGATGACGCGGAAATTGGACCGCGGGATCCCCACGATACTCGCGCCCTTCTGGAACGTGCAGTGGCTCTGGTCCGAGGCGTAGACCACCAGCCTCAGGATGCCCTCGTGGCCGAGCCTGCTCAGCGCGCGATCGCGTGCGGCAGCGAGCGTGCACACCACGGCCTCGCAGGTGCTTCCGTGCAGCACGCCGCCGCCGCCGCCGGAGAAGAGGAAGCGATCCGGGAGGCCCACCAGCTTGCCCATCCAGTCCACCACGGTGCTCTCGAGCTCGGTTGCGGCCGGCGAGGCGACCCGCATGAACGGCACAATGTTGAGCCCGGTGGAGAGCATCTCGCCGGCGAACCCGGCCGTGCTGGCGTTCATCGGGAAGTAGCCGAAGAACTTGGGGCTCTGCCAGTGGGTCAGTGCCGGGACGATGTGAGTGCGTACCTCCTCGAGTATCACGTCCATCGGCTCACCGTTCTCGGGCGGCGCGTCGGGTAGAAGCGCGCGGAGGCACCCTGGCAACGCCTGGGACTGGACCGGATACGTCTCGACGTCGCGGTAGTAGCCGGCGAGGAAGTTGATCACGGCGCGCGACTCCCCGGCGAAGGTGTCGGGGTCCAGTGGCGACAGCGCGTCAAATGGTGCTCCGCCCGTCGCCATGGTATGTAGTGTCTGCGCTTGCGGGTTCGCGTACACGTGAGAAGGACACGGGTTGCTACTTTGTGATGAGCTCGGGCTTTTGGCAGTTGTACGTTACTACTGTGCGCATCGTGTATATATAGTACTACTGCAGTAGTTGTTATCCCTAATAAGTTCGCCAAGAAAAGCCGTAATAGCTATGTGCATATGTGTGTGCGTATTATGCATGCATGGGCTGGTTGCCAGGCTGATCTGGTAGTTGTAAGATTTCTATTGTATAGGTACCCTATTTGTTGAGCCCAGATCAAGTTAACAACAACCAGATCGTAGCCATTGTGATCTGTTCGGCTGCTCTGCCTAACACCGCGGGCGGAGCTACATGTGTTTTTGGGTGTACAAATATACACCCATTATTTTTGCCAAGACGTTGACAATTCATGTATAACACATTCATATGCACGAAATAAGTTATAAACTCTAGTAAATTTGTGGTTTTTAGGGAAATATGCACACCCATTGTCTGGTGACTGGTTGGCTCCGCCACTGTCTAACACCCACGCGTCCTGATGTATCCATCAAACGCTTCACCTATTTTCATACCGTTTAACGGCGAGTGATTACTTACCAAAGTAAAATGAGTTGCGTACCTATCATCTCTTTTAATTTGCCACTTTCAAAAGTTTGAAGCTTACTTGAAAATGTAACGTCCATAGGCATATAACATGCATGTACACCTGCATAATTTACTGAAAAAAATGCACATAGCCAAGAAAACGCACCTCTGGATGGCATACTACTATTCGACTCACCGCCATATCAATTTGGTTTGTTAGAGCATCTCCAGCAGCCGCGCAACGCGCGGCGCGCTAAAAGTCAGAATACAGCGCCGGGTGAGCCAGCTTTTGCGCGCGGCGGTGCGCTGGCTCCCGCGGCCGCCGCAAAATAAAGCGCGCCCGAGCCGCTCCAGCAGGCGCGCTATATTTCATTTGTTTTTTTCCTACTATGTGAACTACGATTCGATACATATTTGGTTCCGATAGTACAAATATGGAGATAGTTGTGTGTAGATAGTTCATAGTCTTCTCCTACTATAGATAGTTCATAGTTCGTCACATAGTCTGCTTCTACGATACAAAATAAAACGAAAAACTACTACTACTCGTCATTCTCCGACTCGGACTCTGCCTCGGTGATGTCCTCCTCCGACGTCTGAGCGTAGGCGTCAAGGAACCGCTCGTCGCCGGAGTCCCAGGAGGACGCATCTCCTAGCGCGATGTTGTATTTAGCGACCGCCTTCCGCGTTCGCTTGTCCTCGCGATAGGCGGCTCGCTCCTTCCTCCTCTTCGCCCTCTCCGCCCTCCTCTCGGCGAAGAACAGTTCCTCATTGATGATGTCTTGCGGGAAGCGATGGCTCCACAGCGCCATGGCTTCCTCGTCCATCTCGGCCAGGCTGAGATGGCGCTCCCGCCTCCGGTTCTTGCGACGATCCTCGTCGGTGACAAGCCGCGGGAAAGGCGCCAACTCCTGTGCCCGCTCCCGCGTCGCCACGTCGGCGAAGTTCATGTCCTGACGGGACCGCCGGAGGCGCCACGCCGCAGCGTCGTACGCGCGGGCGCCCTCCTGAGCGGTGTCGAAGGTTCCGAGGCGGAGGCGCATGCCGCCGCCCAACCGAATCTCGGCGAAGTAGGTGCCGGACGGACACACGCGGACGCCGCGGTAGATGGAAGCTCCCCGGCGGCGAGGCGGCATGATGGCGCGGTGGTTGCGTGTCGGCGGCGAGAAGAGAAAGCGCTATAGGGAGCGATGGAGAGAGCGGCAGAGGGTTGAAGGAAATATGCCCTAGAGGCAATAATAAAGTTATTATTTATTTCCTTATATCATGATAAATATTTATTATTCATGCTAGAATGGTATTAACCGGAAACATAATACTTGTCTGAATACATAGACAAACATAGTGTCACTAGTATGCCTCTACTTGACTAGCTCGTTGATCAAAGATGGTTATGTTTCCTAGCCATAGACATGAGTTGTCATTTGATTAACGGGATCACATCATTAGGAGAATGATGTGATTGACTTGACCCATTCCGTTAGCTTAGCACTCGATCGTTTAGTATGTTGCTATTGCTTTCTTCATGACTTATACATGTTCCTATGACTATGAGATTATGCAACTCCCATTTACCGGAGGAACACTTTGTGTGCTACCAAACGTCACAACGTAACTGGGTGATTATAAAGGTGCTCTACAGGTGTCTCCGAAGGTACTTGTTGGGTTGGCGTATTTCGAGATTAGGATTTGTCACTCCGATTGTCGGAGAAGTATCTCTGGGCCCTCTCGGTAATGCACATCACTTAAGCCTTGCAAGCATTGCAACTAATGAGTTAGTTGTGGGATGATGTATTACGGAACGAGTAAAGAGACTTGCCGGTAACGAGATTGAACTAGGTATTGAGATACCGACGATCGAATCTCGGGCAAGTAGCATACCGATGACAAAGGGAACAACGTATGTTGTTATGCGGTCTGACCGATAAAGATCTTCGTAGAAAATGTGGGAGCCAATATGAGCATCCAGGTTCCGCTATTGGTTATTGACTGGAGACGTGTCTCGGTCATGTCTACATAGTCCTCGAACCCATAGGGTCCGCACGCTTAACGTTTCGATGACAGTTATATTATGAGTTTATATGTTTTGATGTACCGAAGGTTGTTCGGAGTCCTGGATGTGATCACGGACATAACGAGGAGTCTCGAAATGGTCGAGACATGAAGATTGATATATTGGATGACTATATTCGGACACCGGAATGGTTCCGGGGGTTATCGAATATATACCGGAGTACCGGGGGGTTACCGGAACCCCCCCCCCCCCCGGAGGCTATTGGGCCTCATGGGCCCAATTGGTGGAAGAGGAGAGGCGGCCAAGGGGCAGCCGCGCGCCCCTCCCCCCCAAGTCCGAATTGGACAAGGAGGGGGGCGCCCCCCCCCCTTTCCTTTCCCCCTCTCTCCTTCCCTCTCCTCTCCTAGTCCAACAAGGAAGGGAGGGAGTCCTACTCCCGGTGGGAGTAGGACTCCTCCTGGCGCGCCTCCTCCTGGCCGGTCGCACCTCCCCCCCTTGCTCCTTTATATACGGGGACAGGGGCACCCTAGAGACACAACAATTGATCGTTTGATCTTTTAGCCGTGTGCGGTGCCCCCCTCCACCATAGTCCACCTCGATAATATTGTAGCGGTGCTTAGGCAAAGCCCTGCGTCGGTAGAACATCATCATCGTCACCACGCCGTCGTGCTGACGAAACTCTCCCTCAACACTCGGCTGGATTGGAGTTCGAGGGACGTCATTGGGCTGAACATATGCTGAACTCAGAGGTGCCGTGCGTTCGGTACTTGATCGATCAGATCGTGAAGACGTACGACTACATCAACCGCGTTGTGCTAACGCTTCCGCTTTCGGTCTACGAGGGTACGTGGACAACACTCTCCCCTCTCGTTGCTATGCATCACCATGATCTTGCGTGTGCGTAGGAATTTTTTTGAAATTACTACGTTCCCCAACAGTGGCATCCGAGCCTGGTTTTATGCGTTGATGTTATATGCACGAGTAGAACACAAGTGAGTTGTGGGCGATATAAGTCATACTACTTACCAGCATGTCATACTTTGGTTCAGCGGTATTGTTGGATGAAGCGGCCCGGACCGACATTACGCGTACGCTTACGCGAGACTGGTTTTACTGACGTGCTTTGCACACAGGTGGCTGGCGGGTATCAGTTTCTCCAACTTTAGTTGAACCGAGTGTGGCTACGCCCGGTCCTTGCGAAGGTTAAAACAGTACCAACTTGACAAACTATCGTTGTGGTTTTGATGCGTAGGTAAGAATGGTTCTTGCTAAGCCCGTAGCAGCCACGTAAAATTTGCAACAACAAAGTAGAGGAAGTCTAACTTGTTTTTGCAGGGAATGTTGTGATGTGATATGGTCAAGACATGATGCTAAATTTTATTGTATGAGATGATCATGTTTTGTAACCGAGTTATCGGCAACTTGCAGGAGCCATATGGTTGTCGCTTTATTGTATGCAATGCAATCGCCCTGTAATGCTTTACTTTATCACTAAGCGGTAGCGATAGTCGTAGAAGCATAAGATTGGCGAGACGACAACGATGCTACGATGAAGATCAAGGTGTCGCGCCGGTGACGATGGTGATCATGACGGTGCTTCGGAGATGGAGGTCACAAGCACAAGATGATGATGGCCATATCATATCACTTATATTGATTGCATGTGATGTTTATCTTTTATGCATCTTATCTTGCTTTGATTGACGGTAGCATTATAAGATGATCCCTCACTAAATTATCAAAGTATAAGTGTTCTTCCTGAGTATGCACAGTTGCGAAAGTTCTTCGTGCTGAGACACCACGTGATGATCGGGTGTGATAGGCTCTACGTTCAAATACAACGGGTGCAAAACAGTTGCACACGCAGAATACTCAGGTTAAACTTGACGAGCCTAGCATATAACAGATATGGCCTCGGAACACGGAGACCGAAAGGTCGAGCGTGAATCATATAGTAGATATGATCAACATAGTGATGTTCACCGTTGAAACTACTCCATCTCACGTGATGATCGGACATGGTTTAGTTGATATGGATCACGTGATCACTTAGAGGATTAGAGGGATGTCTATCTAAGTGGGAGTTCTTAAGTAATATGATTAATTGAACTTAAATTTATCATGAACTTAGTACCTGATAGTATCTTGCTTGTCTATGTTGATTGTAGATAGATGGCCCGTGCTGTTGTTCCGTTGAATTTTAATGCGTTCCTTGAGAAATCAAAGTTGAAAGATGATGGTAGCAATTACACGGACTGGGTCCGTAACTTGAGGATTATCCTCATTGCTGCACAGAAGAATTATATCCTGGAAGCACCGCTGGGTGCCAGGCCTGTTGCTGATGCAACTGACGACGTTAAGAACGTCTGGCAGAGCAAAGCTGATGACTACTTGATAGTTTAATGTGCCATGCTTTACGGCTTAGAACCGGGACTTCAACGACGTTTTGAACGTCATGGAGCATATGAGATGTTACAGGAGTTGAAGTTAATATTTCAAGCAAATGCCCAAATTGAGATATGAAGTCTCCAATAAGTTCTACAGCTGCAAGATGGAGGAGAATAGTTCTGTCAGTGAGCATATACTCAAAATGTCTGGGTATAATAATCACTTGATTCAACTGGGAGTTAATCTTCCGGATGATAGCGTCATAGACAGAATTCTCCAATCACTGCCACCAAGCTACAAGAGCTTCGTGATGAACTATAACATGCAAGGGATGGATAAGACGATTCCCGAGCTCTTCGCAATGCTAAAGGCTGCGGAGGTAGAAATCAAGAAGGAGCATCAAGTGCTGATGGTCAATAAGACCACCAGTTTCAAGAAAAAGGGCAAAGGGAAGAAGAAGGGGAACTTCAAGAAGAACAGCAAGCAAGTTGCTGCTCAGGAGAAGAAACCCAAGTCTGGACCTAAGCCTGAGACTGAGTGCTTCTACTGCAAGCAGACTGGTCACTGGAAGCGGAACTACCCCAAGTATTTGGCGGATAAGAAGGATGGCAAGGTGAACAAATGTATATGTGATATATATGTTATTGATGTGTACCTTACTAATGCTCGCAGTAGCACCTGGGCATTTGATACTGGTTCTGTTGCTAATATTTGCAACTCGAAACAGGGGCTACGGATTAAGCGAAGATTGGCTAAGGACGAGGTGACGATGCGCGTGGGAAATGGTTCCAAAGTCGATGTGATCGCGGTCGGCACGCTACCTCTACATCTACCTTCGGGATTAGTTTTAGACCTAAATAATTGTTATTTGGTGCCAGTGTTAAGCATGAACATTATATCTGGATCTTGTTTGATGCGAGACGGTTATTCATTTAAATCAGAGAATAATGGTTGTTCTATTTATATGAGTAATATATTTTATGGTCATGCACCCTTGAAGAGTGGTCTGTTTTTGTTGAATCTCGATAGTAGTGATACACATATTCATAATATTGAAGCCAAAAGATGCAGAGTTGATAATGATAGTGCAACTTATTTGTGGCACTTCCGTTTAGGTCATATCGGTGTAAAGCGCACGAAGAAACTCCATACTGATGGACTTTTGGAACCACTTGATTATGAATCACTTGGTACTTGCGAACCGTGCCTCATGGGCAAGATGACTAAAACGCTGTTCTCCGGAACTATGGAGAGAGCAACAGATTTGTTGGAAATCATACATACAGATGTATGTGGTCCGATGAATGTTGAGGCTCATGGCGGATATCGTTATTTTCTCACCTTCACAGATGATTTAAGCAGATATGGGTAAATCTACTTAATGAAACATAAGTCTGAAACATTTGAAAAGTTCAAAGAATTTTAGAGTGAAGTTGAAAATCATCGTAACAAGAAAATAAAGTTTCTACGATCTGATCATGGAGGAGAATATTTGAGTTATGAGTTTGGTCTTCATTTGAAACAATGCGGAATAGTTTCGCAACTCACGCCACCCGGAACACCACAGCGTAATGGTGTGTCCGAACGTCATAATCGTACTCTACTAGATATGGTGTGATCTATGATGTCTCTTACTGATTTACCGCTATCGTTTTGGGGTTATGCTTTAGAGACGGCCGCATTCACGTTAAATAGGGCACCATCAAAATCCGTTGAGACGACGCCTTATGAACTGTGGTTTGGCAAGAAACCAAAGTTGTCGTTTCTTAAAGTTTGGGGCTGCGATGCTTATGTGAAAAAGCTTCAACCGAATAAGCTCGAACCCAAATCAGAGAAATTTGTCTTCATAGGATACCCAAAGGAGACTGTTGGGTACACCTTCTATCACAGATCCGAAGGCAAGACTTTTGTTGCTAAATTCGGAATCTTTCTGGAGAACGAGTTTCTCTCGAAAGAAGTGAGTGGGAGGAAAGTAGAACTTGATGAGGTAACTGTACTTGCTCCCTTATTGGAAAGTAGTTCATCGCAGAAACCGGTTTCTGCGACACCTACGCCAATTAGTGAGGAAGTTAATGATGATCATGAAACTTCAGATCACGTTATTACTGAACCTCGTAGGTCAACCAGAGTAAGATCCGCACCAGAGTGGTACGGTAATCCTGTTCTGGAGGTTATGTTACTGGACCATGACGAACCTACAAACTACGAAGAAGCAATGGTGAGCCCAGATTCCGCAAAATGGCTTGAGGCCATGAAATCTGAGATGGGATCCATGTATGAGAACAAAGTGCGGACTTTGGTTGACTTGCGCGATGATCGGCAAGCCATTGAGAATAAATGGATCTTCAAGAAGAAGACTGACGTTGACGGTAATGTTACTGTCTATAAAGCTCGACTTGTTGCAAAAGGTTTTCGACAAGTTCAAGGGATTGACTACGATGAGACCTTCTCACCCGTAGCGATGCTTAAGTCTGTCCGAATCATGTTAGCAATTGCCGCATTTTATGATTATGAAATTTGGCAAATGGATGTCAAAACTGCATTCCTGAAGGGATTTCTGGAAGAAGAGTTGTATATGATGCAACCAGAAGGTTTTGTCGATCCAAAGGGAGCTAACAAAGTGTGCAAGCTCCAGCAATCTATTTATGGACTGGTGCAAGCCTCTCGGAGTAGGAATAAACTCTTTGATAGTGTGATCAAAGCATTTGGTTTTCTACAGACTTTTGGAGAAGCATGTATTTACAAGAAAGTGAGTGGGAGCTCTGTAGCATTTCTGATATTATATGTGGATGACATATTGCTGATTGGAAATGATATAGAATTTCTAGATAGCATAAAGGGATACTTGAATAAGAGTTTTTCAATGAAAGACCTCGGTGAAGTTGTGTATATATTGGGCATCAAGATCTATAGAGATAGATCAAGACGCTTAATTGGACTTTCACAAAGCACATACCTTGACAAAATTTTGAAGAAGTTCAAAATGGATCAAGCAAAGAAAGGGTTCTTGCCTGTGTTGCAAGGTGTGAAGTTGAGTAAGACTCAATGCCCGACCACTGCAGAAGATAGAGAGAAGATGAAAGATGTTCCCTATGCTTCAGCCATAGGCTCTATCATGTATGCAATGCTGCGTACCAGACCTGATGTGTGCCTTGCTATAAGTTTAGCAGGGAGGTACCAAAGTAATCCAGGAGTGGATCACTGGACATCGGTCAAGAACATCCTAAAATACCTGAAAAGGACTAAGGATATGTTTCTCATTTATGGAGGTGACAAAGAGCTCATCGTAAATGGTTACGTTGATGCAAGCTTTGACACTGATCCGGATGATTCTAAATCGCAAACCGGATACGTGTTTACATTGAACGGTGGAGCTGTCAGTTGGTGCAATTCTAAACAAAGCGTCGTGGCAGGATCTACATGTGAAGCAGAGTACATAGCTGCTTCGGAAGCAGCAAATGAAGGAGTCTGGATGAAGGAGTTCATATCCGATCTAGGTGTCATACCTAGTGCATCGGGTCCAATGAAAATCTTTTGTGACAATACTGGTGCAATTGCCTTGGTGAAGGAATCCAGATTTCACAAGAGAACCAAGCACATCAAGAGATGCTTCAATTCCATCTGGGATTTAGTCCAGGTGGGAGACATAGAAATTTGCAAGATACATACGGATCTGAATGTTGCAGACCCATTGACTAAGCCACTTCCATGAGCAAAACATGATCAGCACCAAGGCTCCATGGGTGTTAGAATCATTATTACTGTGTAATCTAGATTATTGACTCTAGTGCAAGTGGGAGACTGAAGGAAATATGCCCTAGAGGCAATAATAAAGTTATTATTTATTTCCTTATATCATGATAAATGTTTATTATTCATGCTAGAATGGTATTAACCGGAAACATAATACTTGTCTGAATACATAGACAAACAGAGTGTCACTAGTATGCCTCTACTTGACTACCTCGTTGATCAAAGATGGTTATGTTTCCTAGCCATAGACATGAGTTGTCATTTGATTAACGGGATCACATCATTAAGAGAATGATGTGATTGACTTGACCCATTCCGTTAGCTTAGCACTCGATCGTTTAGTATGTTGCTATTGCTTTCTTCATGACTTATACATGTTCCTATGACTATGAGATTATGCAACTCCCATTTACCGGAGGAACAATTTGTGGTACCAAACATCACAACGTAACTGGGTGATTATAAAGGTGCTCTACAGGTGTCTCCGAAGGTACTTGTTGGGTTGGCGTATTTCGAGATTAGGATTTGTCACTCCGATTGTCGGAGAGGTATCTCTGGGCCCTCTCGGTAATGCACATCACTTAAGCCTTGCAAGCATTGCAACTAATGAGTTAGTTGTGGGATGATGTATTACGGAACGAGTAAAGAGACTTTTCGGTAACGAGATTGAACTAGGTATTGAGATACCGACGATCGAATCGCGGGCAAGTAGCATACCGATGACAAAGGGAACAACGTATGTTGTTATGCGGTCTGACCGATAAAGATCTTCGTAGAATATGTGGGAGCCAATATGAGCATCCAGGTTCCGCTATTGGTTATTGACTGGAGACGTGTCTCGGTCATGTCTACATAGTCCTCGAACCCATAGGGTCCGCACGCTTAACGTTTCGATGACAGTTATATTATGAGTTTATATGTTTTGATGTACCGAAGGTTTTTCGGAGTCCCGGATGTGATCACGGACATAACGAGGAGTCTCGAAATGGTCGAGACATGAAGATTGATATATGACTATATCGGACACCGGAATGGTTCCGGGGGTTATCGGATATATACCGGAGTACCGGGGGGTTACCGGAACTCCCCCGGAGGCTATTGGGCCTCATGGGCCCAATTGGTGGAAGAGGAGAGGCGGCCAAGGGGCAGCCGCGCGCCCCTCCCCCCCAAGTCCGAATTGGACAAGGAGGGGGGCGGCGCCCCCCCCCCCTTTCCTTTCCCCCTCTCTCCTTCCCTCTCCTCTCCTAGTCCAACAAGGGAGTAGGACTCCTCCTGGCGCGCCTCCTCCTGGCCGGCGGCACCTCCCCCCCTTGCTCCTTTATATACGGGGGCAGGGGGCACCCTAGAGACACAACAATTGATCGTTTGATCTTTTAGCCGTGTGCGGTGCCCCCCTCCACCATAGTCCACCTCGATAATACTGTAGGGGTGCTTAGGCGAAGCCCTGCGTCGGTAGAACATCATCATCGTCACCACGCCGTCGTGCTGACGAAACTCTCCCTCAACACTCGGCTGGATCAGAGTTCGAGGGACGTCATTGGGCTGAACGTGTGCTGAACTCGGAGGTGCCGTGCGTTCGGTACTTGATCGGTCGGATCGTGAAGACGTACGACTACATCAACCGCGTTGTGCTAACGCTTCCGCTTTCGGTCTATGAGGGTACGTGGACAACACTCTCCCCTCTCGTTGCTATGCACCACCATGATCTTGCGTGTTCGTAGGAAAATTTTAAAATTACTACGTTCCCCAACAAGGGTGCTGTAATTTTATAGGCGCGCCGGATGCGGTGCGCCAAATCTAGCGCGCGAGCTGCCGCCTTTCCCCCCGCGCGCGCAATCATTTCCCGCGCGCTAATTTCCCGTCACCGCTGGAGCGCGCGAAAACATCCCGCGCGCGCTAAAAAGCCACGCGCCCGCGCGTCTTTTGGCGCGGCTGTTGGAGATGCTCTTAGTATACCCTATATACAATACATGTGATCATACTTTTTGCGCCAAATCTTACAAGTTGACATAGAATATTGATACACGTGAATTTGTTTTGGAATACTTTCCTCAAATTTTATTTCCATCTTGAGGGACACTGCCTTACAATGAAAAATAATAATTCACGCCCCGCAAAAAAAAATCACTTCAATGTGACATACATAATTTCAAATCTAGGGTTTTGATCACTAGTACTCTAGTAGGCTAGGAGTACAGCCACCCTAGACGTGACAACTTGGATCTACAGCCTATATATATAGTTGACAGCTGACACATGTGCGGGAAATGCACTTGTGCCGACACGCCATTAGGAGGGTGATAATCTAGTTGTACTGCTATAACTTCACGAACACAGGTGATGCATTTCCTCGTGGCTTAGTTGTCAGGAACAAATTTCATAAGTCACTCTGATTCACGATTGGCGTTGCCTTTAATTGGTTGCCGTTTACATACACGTATCACGAAAGCAGCATGCATGCACGCCCACATCTTTTATTGGTTGATATGTCGCAAAACAAAAAAAAGGAAAAAGTTAATGTACCGTGCCTAAGTGTTTTGAGATTATTTGGTTTTCGTAAGGTGAGTTACACACCTAGACGGAGGGAGTATCTCATATCTGACTGGAGCCTACATGTCCTACTTGGTGTAATTAGGGTGTGGTACCAATGATATTGCTGATTTTATGAACCGGGAAGTTGTGGAAGTGCAAAGAGCTACTCTCTTCGTAGGGAGTTTTCCATATCACACTAGGAAATAAAGCTTGCGAACTCGTACTACTACGACAAATTCACATGCTTGCTTCCTTTCAGACACACAGAGAGGGGACACTGCCACACGGATGAATAAATACTACTAGTACATGTCGATTCCTGAGGGAATGAGTTATTGTAGGAGTATCATGTTTAGCATATACCAGAATTGTAATTTAGACACAAACGGCTTTCATGCCAGGACGACACGTTCTAGAGGAAATGGTGGTCCTACTACCTTCGTCCTGATTTATTGGTCCTCTTTGTATTTTGTGTCAAATTTTGATCACAAATTTAACTAATAAAATGTTAATGCATTGATAAATTATAGTATAATTTTTTGTGACATGCATTGATATTTTATTAGTTAAATCCATGATCAAAATTTAACAATAAATATGAAGAGGGCCAATAAACCAGGACGGAAGTAGTACATAAAACTATTCATGAGCTTCACTCTAAGAAACTTGACGGAGTAATCAACAAAGTAGACTTTGATAAAGCTTGTGATAGTGTGAAATGACCTTTCTAGCAGCAAGCTCCTCACATGCAGCCGGTGGAGAGGTTTGCCTAAGGTGGCAGTGTTGGGGTCACACTTAATAGTGACATCAGTCATTATTTCAAACAAAGAAGGGGTTGCAACAGGGGGATCTTATGTCGCTAATTATCTTCAACGTCGTTCAGATATGCTCACAGTCCTCATTGTAAGGGTTAATGAGGATGGACAGACTGATGGCCTAATTCTACATTTTGCGGATGGTAGTGTGTTAATTCTTTAGTACGCAGATGACATCGTCATTTTTAAGAGATCTTTTGCTTTGTACGTGCCAAAGAAGTAGAGAGTTTGTATAAGCAACTATTCAGTTGTGAGGTGGGCCCACTTTCGTCTAGTTATCTTGAGATGCCATTCATCGTTGTAAACTTACCAATAAAGAGTGGAAGATCATCAAAGGCATCCAAAAAAACCTATCAGTTGGAAGGGCATGCTAATGTCCCATGGTGGATGTTCGGTCCTTATCAATGCAATTCTCACAAGCATATCTATACTTATGATATCATCCTTCAAAATACCAAAAAGGTTGTTTCAAAAGGTTGGATTAACTTGTCCATATTCTTTTGGCAATGTGACGAGCATAAACGGAAGTAACAGATAGCCAAGTGTGACATTTTGTGTAGGCCAAAGGATTAAGGGGTTTGGGGATTGAGACCCTCGAAATTAAGAACAAGTGCTTACTCAGTAAATGGTTGTACAAGTTGCTAACAGGGGAAGGTGTTTGGCAGGAGTTAGTCTGAAGCAAACATCTTCATTCCAAGACGTTGTCTCAAGTGTTGGCAAAACACCTGTTTTGAAAAGGCTTGATGAAGGTTAAGTCCACGTTCTTTAAAAGAGGATTTTTCTCGGTCGACGATGGTCGAACTACGTGTTTTTAGGAGACACCTGGCTTGAATATACTCCTATAGTGCTTCAATACCCGTGTCTTTGTTTTATTTTTGAATTTTCACCCGAGTCTTTATCATATTGTGCCACGGAAAGGGGCCTCAACCATTTCTGTTCTTGGGGCGGGCCCGTTGAACATTCAGTTTCGTAGGGCATTGACAAAGATAAGTGGATTATGCGGCTTCACTTAGTAAATAGGTTGGTGTCAATCGACCTAACACGGTAACGTGATAATTTGGCAAAACACAACTGACAAGGATGCAAAAAATGTTATTTTTCTGACTAGCAGAAAACAAATCATCATTTTTTTCCTTCTTCTCTGTTTGCCATCCTTTTGTGGCATACAATCAATATACTCCCTCTGTCTGATAATGTAAGATGTTTTTTGACACTAGGGACGGAGGGAGTAGCATATAATCTGCTATTGCCAACCAGTATAACAAATTTATCCGGAATCTGCTATCGCCTATTAGTATAACAAATTTATCTGAAAATTGACTTAGCCAAGGTTCATCCGAAATTGAGTATATATTAGAAATGAATTCTCCAACATTTGATTCCCTACTAACAAAGGACCTTTTGGTATGCTTGAAAGGAATTATCACCCTAAAGCTGTTGACATGCCATAGCACGTGAATAATGTATGTCATCCAACATCGACAACCTTGTTGCTCTATTTCCTTCCTACCCGGTTTGCCTTTGAAATATCAATCACTTTATTTGAAATTACAAGATAAAATCTATGATCATGTCTGTTTAAATGAGAGTTATCTTGTGTGCATGCTACACATTTCCTTCAAACTATCCACCTTGATGCTGCAAGGCTTTAAAGTGAAAGCTGCTAAGACATGCTTCATGCACCAACATAATCCAGGCTCATCGTTCACGCTCCCTTGCCACATAAAGAAACTAGTGATAGCTCCGCAGAAAACAAAGGAAAAAAAACTAGTGATAGACACTAAAAAGTATTACGCCACAAAGTTGAAATCCTGAGTAGGTCAGTGCGCGGAAATAACTATTCCAAGAGAGCTTGGCACAAATTTACATTGACCATTAACCAGATCTGCAATCAAGTAACAAACTGTCACTCTGAAACCAACGGTAATCATTCATCCCGGAAAAAAAAGTAACTCAACGGTAATCAAACTTCATGGGCTAGTGCTACACGATCTTTCACAAAGCGTTCCTTGTTCTGCTCTGAATGAAAGGCTGCAGCGACGGTTCTCTTCCTAAGTAGTCAGTTATGATCTCAAGAGGACCTTTCGAGCCTCCTGGAGCCAATACCTGAAATGAATGCAAAAGCGTTTGTGAACAACATGAATATACCATCAAACAACACGCCTAGAAGAGCATCATTTCATTTAATACCTTATTTCTAAACCTCAACCCTGCATGCTGATTTAGCAAGTCGTCTTTAAATTTCGTCGCGAATAGATCAGCAGCAAACACCTGCATGCACAAATCTAAATCATTCTCTATCATTTCAGAACATATGATGAAGTAACAAGCCTCTAGAGTAGTGTTTGCTCAGACCTCGCTCCATATGTAACTGTAGCACACAGCATCATAGCCAACAGCAATACGAGGAAAGCATGAAGCTGGGCTGGTCCCTTCTAACAAAGGTATCCCCAGTATAACCTGAAAATAAGAGCATTTCACCCTCAGTGGTCATAAGTAATGTAAAAGTGAATCAAAATCGTTTAGAATGTACCTTTGGATGAAGATCTTTGATCAATTCATCGATGTCCACATTCTCGCTTGTATGTATTATCTGATCAACAAGGCCTGTTAAAACCAAACGTGCAGATCAAAACTAGTGAACAAGAAGGCTACCCTACAGTATACTCCCTCCGTCCGGAAATACTTGTCGGAGAAATGCATAAAAATTAATGTATCTAGAACTAAAATACATCTAGATACACCCATTCCTCCGACGAGTATTTCCGGACGGAGGGAGTATAATACTCCCTCCATCCCGAATTAGTTGCCTTAGATTTGTCTAGATACGGATGTATCTAGACAAACAAATGTAAGACAACCTGTCGTAATCAATGAAACAACAAGAAGGCTACTAGGTTGGTGGTGACTGCTGAATTAACAAGTAACAGTGAGAAAATGTTTACTTTTCAGAGAATAGGTGGAAAAAAAGGAAATTGGACTGGATTTATGATGTTCAAATAGCAGAATGCCTAATGGGTGCAAAATTAGAACATATTGTTACTCGACTCAAGAAGGATAGGTGACAGGGACAATGAAATGTCAGAGAAGTCCTGGTGATATTAACAAAATGTATCGGTATCTCGCTATTTTGTAGGAGTATCAGAGCTAGACAGTATTTTCAGGGCGATTATTCTCATTCCCCATGCTTACAGAATATAAAAATGACTCACACAAAAGGATCTCTTGCTTCAGTTTCAGGCCAGCAAACATGTCACGCCTTCTTTTCAGTGACTGGCAAGCTTCAGTACTGACAGACTTTGTGATGTCCTACAATGATGAGAACAGAAGGCTTCAAGTACTAGTTGGCACAAGCTTCGACAGATTAACAAGAACTTGTTAAAGTTTTTTTTTTTTGGTTCGTCATCAAATTCGCTTTTTCCAAAAAGAAGTCATAACTACCAGCTCATATACTATTTTTTTTACATTAGGATTCTTGAGTCATGCAAAGAAGCAAACATTGTTTCTTATCTATGAATTCGGTAGCTGTAGTTCCATTGCCTAGAATAACTCAATTGCCTTAATATTTCATACAGGTTACACACTAGAACCGGTTCTTTTACGTTTTTATTCTTGTTTCTGGCAATACATAGTTTGAAGATAGTTTCAGTACAAAAACATCAAGTACTGGTTTTCATCACCTGATAGAAGCCGGACATCATTTTCAGGGAAATGCTCTCGTAACACCTGTGATGACAATGTTATGTTTACATGCAAGAAATGGCATCTTCCAAAATTATACAGAAGTGTTGGCATGTTACTGACGAAAAAGAAATATGCCAACCAGTTCTCGAGTAACAGGCTTGGAATTTCAGCAAAGTCCCCCTCCAGACGGAGACTTGAAAATCTAGAAAAGGTGGCCCTGTTCGATATATGATGAACCTGCAGGATATTGAAACAATTAGTACAGTGACTTTTATTTAATATTGAACATATGAGTAGATAAATTGTCAATCAGGTATTGATCAGAGCCATCTTTCTCCTCTCAAAGGAAAATTTAAAGACACTTCACTGTGACGATTTGAATATTTCTGGTTTAAGAATTTGACTGGGAAAATATGCGAGGAAAAGTTGAGGTTAGTCTACCACGTGACTGAATTCATGAAATATCCTCACAACTTCGGGGAACCGCAGCAATGCTGAATTCCCATCAAACTCTTTCGGACATTGAGATAATAAGACTGCAACCGGAACCTGTCACAAAAAATACCGAATTAACATAATGAAATAATTCATCCTTGAAGTAGACTCCAGGTGTACTTTCCGTTGATTATAGGTATTTCAGACATCATTAGAAAAACCAGCCTGTAACAGTTCAACTGCCCAAAGTGTTTAATTAACTATGCTACAGTAAGAAAAATCACATTACAAGGTTGACTCACAATCCTTTCAAACTAGTGAGCAGACAAGAAATCACGTTGAAATTACAATATCAAATATACAGATTTTCTGAGTTACCTTACGTGAACCATTAGAACACATGCATCCATTCTGAAGTGCCACAACACAGGTGTGGTCATATTTTCCTTCCCTGTAAAGGGAAAAAAACGCAAGTTAGCGATTAAAACCTTGTTTGCTGGACAAGTTCATGTGGAAGTGCATGTGCTTTTGACTTGTGTGTCTTATGCTGCGTTATCAGTTCATTATTTCTTGCATGGGCTTTCAATCTATATTTGTTGAGATAATTTTTCTCTTGAAAATGTATGTCTGAAACCTAGGACAATTGGTCTCCCTCGGTTGCACATCTATGATAAACCATGCAATAGATATATAAGACAGGAAGCAGCTTTCCCCAATATTTCTAAAATGAGAAATTGCCGGACAACTTTTAGTGTCTGTATTCAATTAAACTTTATAAAATAGCATCCTGAGGCCACTAAATTTATTACGACTCCCATGGGCGGAGCCACACCAAGATATGGGTTTACAGATGTACACCCACTAATTTTGGCTCTCACTGTGAGAATGTGTAGCTGCAAGCTTAATGAAAGCATTTAGCACATATTAGTCTTTAATTAACCAAGATAACACTAATCTTCATCTCTGTACACCCATTCCTCTAAACCTGACTCCGCCACTGACAACTCCACCACTAAGCATAGAAAACAAACCTGGAAAAGATATCAAGAAAAAAGTAACCCAAAAGATCACTTGAACTTGCATCCCAAACAGAGAAGAGACGAACTGTATCATGCCAAACCTCCACATCCTTAATTTCTTCAAATCGTAGTGCTGCCAAAGAAAACATGGGAAATGTGCTAATATATTTAATGGATAGTTGTGTTGTAGTGTTTAATGGGTAAAATCCTACCAAATAGATCCTGGAACATCTTCAGCATTCCTGATATGACCAGCTTAACAGGGAAATATCGTTTAATTTCACCAATGTCAAGATCAACCTTGTGCTGTTCGCCTCTTTTCATGTAGTATAGTAAATCTTCCATGCCAAATTGAGCATCTCCTTCCTCCTTCATCTGAAATTAGAAGACCGGGAAAGGGATTCAACTGATTAATTAAAAGAGCATGATCAGTGACAAAAATAGAATAGGCCCAAAAAGAGAGCCTTGTACAAACCTTCAGTTCTTTGAGTACGGTCAGCTCTCTGTTAGCTAGATCACTTAACTGTTCTGACATTTCCTCCAAAAATTCCAACACCTGTAGCGGAAAACCCTTTAGAACATGTGGGGTTAACTTGGTGGTATACACAGATGCAAGTGAACATGAGAAGAGATGCCTAAAACGCCATCTTGTTGGCAAGCTCAGTAGCTCAGACTTGGCATGGAAGAATGCATTCACTAGGCACAGTTAGCTTATCTGTACACTTTCAAGCAGATTTAACAACAGGAAAGCACAAACCTTCCTCGATGTCATTGGCATTCTTGGTTCAATAGCAAAATCAGAATAGTTGGAGTACCCAAGCAATCTCGCAAGCCTGTGTCTTATCTGAACCTGAATATAAAAAACTGTAAGTTGTCAGTTCCATGGCTCCAGCCTAGAATGAAATTATGCGCAATAGATGAACTTATACCCATTTTCGATCATTCAATGGTTATTTCAAGCATTTTTAGTAAGTCTAGATATCAGCACCCTCCTTCACATTCCCCACCGGGATAGCCTAAGAAGCTCACTATCAACTAATCAAGCATAACTAGTGCAATTACCACATGTTGAAAGAAAAATAAGGAAATTCCTATTTCAAAGAGCTAGAACGATGCAAGCCAAGACAATTAAGAAATGCAGTGTAGAACTGAATGATGCTGTGACCTATGAGATGAAGTAAAATTGGTAATCAAAAGATACCAGTTTATGAAGTTAAAGATGCAGTTGGACACATGGGGATACCAATTTTTCTAGGATGGCTACGTTCTGGTTTCCACCTTTCTGGCCATAAGCAACAGCGATCTGCTTCCTGGTAGAGCCAACCTTGGAAACAGTACAGAAACAAACAAACAAAATTAGCAGCTAGTGCATAGAACAAACATGGCTCTAGTGCAAAAAAAACCTATGTAAGTACTCCACAGAATATAGCATCAAGCCGCTAAGTAACCATTACAGTGACACCAACCAAATGTACAGGTGCATGATAAGCAGAAATGTGGAACTGACCTTGCAATGCTCAAGAATCGGAGTGACATAGTAACCTGTCAACAGAACCTTGCGCTTTCCATCTGTTTCTTCCAGATCCTGAGTTAAACGGTAATAGTTAAACATAATCAGGAAGAAATGCCATGATTGTTCTTTGTCTTCACTTCACACTTTCGTCCAACCATGAAGACAGAAAATGGTAAACATATTATTTCAACATCCCAAAGTCTGCATGTCATACTTCCAAAAGGTGCACTCATATAAGCACAATGTTGGAAGCGTGAAGCATGATGTTGAACCCTCTGAAAAGTTTTACCTTCCCTAGCTCACCTTTAAGAACTCAAGAGGCATTCCAGCTAACTCTTCCTCGCTTAATAGAAGAAATTTGGTGAAATCATTCATGTTTTGAATATACTTCAAATTTAAGTCATCGATGAGAGATTTCAACTTCTCCATTTCTTTCTTCTTGGTTTGAGTTAGTTTTGCTCCGTTGCGTTCAAACTCTCTTACCTGTCACCATAATGAGAGAAGTCAGCAATCGCATACTAACTGGGTCAAGCAGTTAGCCACACTGCCTGTATGCAGGCACTATATAGTGTCTATCCTTAAAAGGAATCATAATTAGCCAGTTGTATAATTTAACTTCAGCTTTGATCTAACATCAACAAAGAACTGAGATTAGTCCTGTGTGCCAGCAATAATTGCAGAGATTAAATTGAGTAGTTGCAACAGCACATAAGATGAATAGATGCAATGAGTATCTAACAAGAATACTCAAAGTATAAGCTGTCCATCAACAATACTCAGAAAAACATCGACAAAATTGATCCTAACAAGAAGATAGACATCATTCAGAGTCTTGGAGATGACCCCACAAATATAAATATGCAGATGCCAGTCAGAACACAAGATTATGTATGAGGCTAGTTTCACATGTAGTGTCACGAATATTGTACCAGGTACTGGACAAATCTTGTTGCTTCCGGACCTATTCTTTCACCTCTCTCCGTGAAAGCTTTTACAACACGGTACACATCCTCACGCTGCCTGGTCACCTTGCAGGAAATAACAGGATTCTTACACTAGGGGTTCAACAGTAATATACTAATATATTGGATTAAAAAGGTGAATAACAGGGAATTCAGTTTCTTTTAAGAACGTTCATTTCTAGTCATATATCTCCATATGACTTATACAACGGCGAAAAGGTTGGACTACTGGGACGATATTTGTATATTAGAGATGCTCACTGAGCTGGGCAAACAGTTTGAGTATCATCGCTTCATAGACATCATGTTGACAACCAGCATGCATAATTTCCCAGGTTTTTTTTTTTAGCAAAAGAGAGGCTACCCTCTCAGATTTTCATTATAGAAAACCATATGTCTTAAGACACTACTACAAACAGGAAATAAAAGTCACGACCATTACAGACCAGGAGGGATGACGGCCCCAACGAGCCACCATTGGTACTGATCATGCAAGATCAAAAGAACCCCAAAAGGTCAGCACAGCTGGAAACCCTTCATGGGTACAAAATATTGGCAGAAAGTCTAGAGTCTAAGCCCATCAGGGGGGAGATAACGACCACCTAACTCTATCAGCTGCATAATTTCCCGTTGTTTTGAATAGTAAATAAATGCCTGTTTGGGAAACGTATAATGACCCAGAGTTATGTCCAACAAGTGATATAATAAAACCAAGTAACAATGCACCTGCACAGCAGAAAGTGGGAATCCAATCGCTTCTCTGCTTCAGCACTTGCCCTGCATATATCCTCAGATGGTGACACCATCCTTGGGAGCACACAAGCTTGAACCAGAGGAAACTGCTGAGCATCTAATTCTGCCAACGGTGCAATTGCATTAGCGAAGTTGACCTGCAACGAAACACATCATGTAGCCAGCAATAACAGGGTGATGTTTTTTGAGTACATAATGTATGAATATCAAGCTTGCATCCAGCAAGACTTAGGTTATTTTATTTTATCTGCATAGGCACCTATGTATCTACGAGACATGGCGCAATAACGACATGATGCCTACTCATGTATGACAATCAGGTTGTGTGCACGGGATGGAAATAAAAAACAATGCCAAGTCTTTGACATTAAAGTGGCATTCCATAAAACAGGTTGCTGACAAAAATGAACGCCTGGCCTTTTGACATTAAAGCTGCATTCCATAAAACAGCCTGCTGATAAAAATGCAGTGGCACCACATTGGTGCATTGCATACTTACCTTATCTAGGGGAACTGCGGCCACGGCATCATATGTTTCCTTCGACTTGGCAATAATCCGGTCAGCCAATCTCTTGATCTCAGCTGCTGAGAGGTTGACCTGCACACTAAACCCTGGAAGCTCTGCAACCAACCAAGACATTAACTACTCAGAAACCACACAGTAAAATATCCATGTCACTATAAGAGCCGAATTCCCCCAAGCAGAATCTCCTAAGTCCCAGGCGTCGATTTCGCACAGCAAAATGGCGACATAAACACAGACATATGCTGCATTGCGGTGCAATCGAACAGAAACGCCGTAGGTCTGCGCGGCTCGAGCAACACCAAAGCATCTACACGGGCTCGTATTCAAAATCCCCGAGGGTTTCGCGGTGCTCACCTTGCCGCTTCCTCCGGCGGTGGGCGGCGACGGCGGAGAAGGCGAGGTTGAGGCCGACGGCGACGAGCGCCGCGGCGCCGGCCACGGCTACAACGCGCCTCTCCTTCCTCCGGGGAGACATCCGGCGGGGGCTCCGCTTCTAGAAGGTTCTTGGGAAGGAAGGGGGCGAAGCAGCTGAGCGAGGGAAGAGATGAGAGAGAGAGGGACGTTTCGGTGGCGGAATGGGCGAGACCCCGACGCGAGCGAGCGGAGGTCACGAGGGGATTCGACGCGGCCGTTGGATCCCGCGTCGACGGCTGGATTCACTGCACGTTTTGTTTTCTTGGGCGGCGTAGACTGAACCGAGGCAGGCCTCGGCAAAAAGGCCAGGCCAGGCCCGGTTGTGGATACCGCCGTTCAGGCCCACGCAAGAGGCAGGCGCTCCGCGTGCGCGGGACGGCGAGAGGCAAGCAAGCAGCTTGTTTCGTTTAGTACCACCTCGCCGAGCGAGGAGGGGACGGAGGGCGCTGGGGATACAAATAGAGGGGCAGGGCAGCACCTTGAACTCATACCTTTCTCGGCCTTTTGGCTAAGATCAAGTGTAGTATCTGTTCTTATCAGTTTAATATCTGATATGTGGGGTACACCCCACAACGATATTAAATTAATTTTTTATGGGAGAGGGCCCACTACAGTGGCTTGCTACTGGGGTCCCTCAGGTGTCGCCCGTGTCTTGCACTACCGCATGGGCTGGCGCACCCCAACAAAATCAATTCAATGTTTCTAGCATGTTAACCCGACTGGGGTGAGCAACGATCATTTGGTTTTGTATATAGGGACTGGGCACTGTAGCGTTGGGTCCAATTTCTTGATCCCAAACAGCATACAAGAAGCTGGCGTTCATGATCGTTGGGCACACCGCGCACACTAATGCCGATAAGACAAGAATGATTGTCAATTTCTTCTAGATATTCATGTGGTGAAAAAAGGTTTCTGGGTTTATCCCTTTGTTGGTCGATTGGTTGATCCCTGAGATCGATCGCTATTGATTTTCTAGTTTTTTAGCTGACTCGGGACCTTTCATAGAAAACCGAGTACGAGCAACGGTCGGGTCTGCTGCCCCTTCCTTCTCAGCGTACAGCTGCAGATTGGATAAAAAAATGTGGCAACATGTGAACCCAAACCTGACACTAACTCTTATGTATTGCTACTGTTTCCATGCAATGGCTTACTCACAGAAAAGAGAAAAAGCATATTACAACCTTAAACTTGCCACTTGGTTTAAGAATAACCCGATGCTCTGTTTGGATGTAGACATTGAAGGGCTTGGCATTGAATTGGCTTGAATGCCAAATATTCAAGACATTGATATTGAGCTTCAATGCCAATTTCGGTGTTTGGATGCTCATGTATTTGGCTTGTGGAATCCAAGAAAAAAAAAACAATTCCAATTCTTGTTTGGATGGTCAAGTGCTGAATTGCACATGTAAAAGGGTATGAAGTTTCATACTTTGTTGTACATGTTTTAAACTGAATTACACATGACATATGTATGTGTTTGAATGACCCATCATTCAATTTTTGTGCAAGTACGCCTATGATTGGACCAAAAAGAGGGGAGCATGTGCGTGAGGGATTGAAGAAGAATACATCAGCCGTTGGTCGTGCACTTGTGCTTGCAACAGACTCAGCTTCGTGCACCTGCTATCAAACGTAGAGGATGCACAAGCACACATCAACCGACTCGAGCACATGCGCACACAACCTAGATGCGGTGGTGGGCATGCAGCGGTGGTGGGCATGCAGCGGCAGCGGCACCAGACGCAATGGTCTGCACGTTCTGGTCAGCGGCGAAGTCCACGTCTGCCAATTGGGCTCTTCTCATGGTGGAAGGGTTCCCGTCGCGGCTCGCCGGAGCAGCCCAGAACCAGCTGCCAGCGGAGGGAGCGAGCCAGTGAGGGATGCGGTCGGTGGCGGAGGTGCGGCCGCAGTGGCAGCCGAACGCGTCAGTCTTCAAGCTCGGGCCAGCGGCGGAGTCCGGCACCACCGTGACACTCGCAGGTGGCAAGTTTTACATGGATGTGCGGGGAAAGGGGGTGAAGGGAGTCTTGGCTGGGGCGACGGGCGAATATCAACGAAAACCGAGGTCGGAGCCTCTGAATTGGTTGGCGGAGAGTGCACATGAAAAGGGAACCGCTCGATATCGAACCTCAATTCCACGATCGAATGTCTTGCGCAACCAAACAGCGATATTCGGGCTACCGAATGCCAAAGTCAAAATCTGGCCCTCAATACCAACATCCAAACGCAGCGTCAACTTCAAAAACAGGTTATCTTACACCCTAAACTTCGCAATCCGTCCAACTTTCAACCCCATGCTTGCATTACCTCGCTTTTGGCCGCATTAACTGCTGACTCAGCACCGCCACATCCGCAGTTGACCCCTAATTACAGAAGGGACCCACGCCAAAAAACTATTCACTCTCACTGGACGGCAACAACAAACAAGCAGCCCCCCCCCCCGCGCGTGGCCATTCCTTGTCGGCCATAAAATAGCGTCCCTCCCCCGACCACTCGCCGTCGACCATTATCAAGCGGCGGTGGACGACAGCGCGTGGAACTTGCCAGAACGGTGCGATTAGAGCTCGTACCAATGGTGCCCGTGAGCCCATAACTTCACCTCCTTTATTCCTATTGGCGGCGGCCTTGAGCGCCATAGCCTCGCGGTTGAGCACTGTGTCTCGGATAAGGCGGAGGGAATGAAGGAGATGACACATCAGCGACAGGCGGGCGATGCATGGTTAACGTAGGTGGAGGAACTTTCCAGGGAGGTCCACATGGCTGCCCTGTACCGCTGGGGTGGAGTAGGAATCAATTCGGTGCCTTGTGTCACTGCCTCGCTGCGTCCAACTCCGACGAGGAATTGTTTTCGGAGTAGACAATAATGAGTTCCTCTGACGACCATGTCATGGTCTCTTCGCCACCGCGGACCTCCCTGACCACCCCACGGAAGAAGGTGACCACAGGAAAGACGATCCCGCGCGACAAACGCCAGCCCCATCGATGTTTTTCTCCAGCAAGCCCTCATGGACAAGATCTCCACGGATGGTACTGGCCTCGATGAGCTGGACAGGCCCGCGGTCCGGTGCTGGCGGAAGGACGTCGACCTTCCCGTACTGCGCCGTGTGTTCATAGCCTGAAAGCCAAACAGAGTGGCGTGGCACTTTCGTGTAAGTATCCCAAATAGTAATCACCCCAACGAAGAGTGGAGGAGGGTATTTATGAGTAACATTTCTGTCACACAGAAGCTGCCAAAGCTCTTACGTGAAGTAATTGCTTATGATATGCAGAAGCTGCTACTGTCCCAAGAAGAAAAATAAACCAAAATAGTAAATATGATGAGTTTGCAGCAGCGAGTGTAATAACTTGAAAGTAAAGAAGATAAATAAAACGGAAAGTAGAGATGTGTTTCATGCAATGGAGAGATTAGGCGCGGAGAGGGTTCAGTTCATGGTATACATCAACTATGCCAGTGCGACAGTCATACCAGTTATGATGACCCCATTTATAATCGTGAACCAAGCATACACGCATCATGCACGATCCCAAACGGTGACCTACGTTAATGTCACAACACAACTCTACGACACAAATTTAAACATAAATCTTTATATTACAAGTCAAGGTCACAAGGACTGATAATACATTAGTTATGAAAGCAAATATTATTTAAGTACAGACATAGTTAAACAAGTTTTGCCTTAAGAGTTAAGACTGAGCAAAACAACGACACTAGATCGAAAGGCAAGGCCTCCTGCTTGGGACCTCCGGACTACTTTTGGTCATCGGTCTCCAGGTAGTACGCACCATCGGGGTAACCTGTATCCGCGGTGCTACCAGCTGTTGCAGCAACCGGGTTGAATAAAAAGAGTAGCAAAGCAACAATCAGTACCCATCCAAAGTACTCACAAGACTTACATTAGATCTATACTAGATATACATCAGTATCAAACAAATGAGGCTATATCTTTGAACTAAACTGTAGAAATGCCAAAATAAGGGGGGAAACTCAAAGTAACAACTGTCCTTAGAGTATTTAACAAAAAACTACCACAATTCGTGGAACCGTGCCCACAAACTACCACTTTACAAATTTGTGCCGAAAACTACCATTTTCTCACTAATCCTTGACTAAAAACTACCAAGTCTGAAAAGAGCCCGATTTGGCTCTTCTAAACGTGTTTCTGACTAGTTGGGCCCACACATAAGCGGACTAAAAAAGCAATGGGGTCCCTAGTTTTTTTTCAAAAAAGCAATCCAGCCCTGTAGCCGGCCCCTGGCCGTGGCAGTGGCCAAGCCGTGGATGTGGCCAGCCATGGCCACCCTGTTGGGAACGTAGTAATTTCAAAATTTTCCTACGCACACGCAAGATCATGGTGATGCATAGCAACGAGAGCGGAGAGTGTTATCTACGTACCCTCGTAGACCGAAAGCGGAAGCGTTAGCACAACGCGGTTGATGTAGTCATACGTCTTCACGATCCGACCGGTCAAGTACCGAACGCACGACACCTCCGAGTTCAGCACACGTTCAGCCCGATGACGTCCCTCGAACTCCGATCCAGCCGAGTGTTGAGGGAGAGTTTCGTCAGCACGACGGCGTGGTGACGATGATGATGTTCTACCGACGCATGGCTTCACCTAAGCACCGCTACAGTATTATTGAGGTGGACTATGGTGGAGGGGGGCACCGCACACGGCTAAAAGATCAAATCAATTGTTGTGTCTTTGGGGTGCCCCCTGCCCCCGTATATAAAGGAGCAAGGGGGGGGGGGGAGGTGCGGCCGGCCAGGAGGAGGCGCGCCAGGAGGAGTCCTACTCCCACCGGGAGTAGGACTCCCTCCCTTCCCTGTTGGATTGGGAGAAGGGGGAAAAAGGAGGGAGAGAGGAAGGAAAGGGGGGCGCCGCCCCCCTCTCCTTGTCCTATTCGGACTAGAGGGGGAGCGGCGCGCGGCCCTGCCCTAGCCGCCTCTCCTCTTCTCCACTAAGGCCCACTATGGCCCATTAAGCCCCCGGGGGGTTCCGGTAACCCCTCGGCACTCCGGTAAAATCCCGATTTCACCCGGAACACTTCCGATATCCAAATATAGGCTTCCAATATATTAATCTTCATGTCTCGACCATTTCGAGACTCCTCGTCATGTCCGTGATCACATCCAGGACTCCGAACTACCTTCAGTACATCAAAACTCATAATATAACCGTCATCGAAACTTTAAGCGTGCGGACCCTACGGGTTCGAGAACTATGTAGACATGACCGAGACACGTCTCCGGTCAATAACCAATAGCGGAACCTGGATGCTCATATTGGCTCCCACATATTCTACGAAGATCTTTATCGGTCAGACCGCATAACAAAATACGTTGTTCCCTTTGTCATTGGTATGTTACTTGCCCGAGATTCGATCGTCGGTATCTCAATACCAAGTTCAATCTCGTTACCGGCAAGTCTCTTTACTCGTTCCGTAATACATAATCCCGCAACTAACTCATTAGTTGCAATGCTTGCAAGGCTTAAGTGATGTGCATTACCGAGTGGGCCCAGAGATACCTCTCCGACAATCAGAGTGACAAATCCTAATCTCGAAATACGCCAACCCAACAAGTACCTTCGGAGACACCTGTAGAGTACCTTTATAATCACCCAGTTACGTTGTGACGTTTGGTAGCACACAAAGTGTTCCTCCGGTAAACGGGAGTTGCATAATCTCAGTCATAGGAACATGTATAAGTCATGAAGAAAGCAATAGCAACATACTAAACGATCGAGTGCTAAGCTAACGGAATGGGTCAAGTCAATCACATCATTCTCCTAATGATGTGATCCCGTTAATCAAATGACAACCCACGTCTATGGCTAGGAAACATAACCATCTTTGATCAACGAGCTAGTCAAGTAGAGGCATACTAGTGACACTCTGTTTGTCTATGTATTCACACAAGTATTATGTTTCCGGTTAATACAATTCTAGCATGAATAATAAACATTTATCATGATATAAGGAAATAAATAATAACTTTATTATTGCCTCTAGGGCATATTTCCTTCAGTCTCCCACTTGCACTAGAGTCAATAATCTATATTACACAGTAATGATTCTAACACCCATGGAGTCTTGGTGCTGATCATGTTTTGCTCGTGGAAGAGGCTTAGTCAACGGGTCTGCAACATTCAGATCTGTATGTATCTTGAAAATTTCTATGTCTCCCACCTGGACTAGATCCCGGATGGAATTGAAGCGTCTCTTGATGTGCTTGGTTCTCTTGTGAAATCTGGATTCCTTCGCCAAGGCAATTGCACCAGTATTGTCACAAAAGATTTTCATTGGACCCGATGCACTAGGTATGACACCTAGATCGGATATGAACTCCTTCATCCAGACTCCTTCATTTGCTGCTTCCGAAGCAGCTATGTACTCCGCTTCACATGTAGATCCCGCCACAACGCTTTGTTTAGAACTGCACCAACTGACAGCTCCACCGTTCAATGTAAACACGTATCCGGTTTGCGATTTAGAATCGTCCGGATCAATGTCAAAGCTTGCATCGACATAACCATTTACGACTAGCTCTTTGTCACCTCCATAAACGAGAAACATATCCTTAGTCCTTTTCAGGTATTTCAGGATGTTCTTGACCACTGTCCAGTGATCCACTCCTGGATTACTTTGGTACCTCTCTGCTAAACTTATAGGAAGGCACACATCAGGTCTGGTACACAACATTGCATACATGATAGAGCCTATGGCTGAAGCATAGGGAACATCTTTCATCTTCTCTCTATCTTCTGCAGTGGTCGGGCATTGAGTCTTACTCAACTTCACACCTTGTAACACAGGCAAGAACCCTTTCTTTGCTTGATCCATTTTGAACTTCTTCAAAACTTTGTCAAGGTATGTGCTTTGTGAAAGTCCAATTAAGCGTCTTGATCTATCTCTATAGATCTTGATGCCCAATATATAAGCAGCTTCACCGAGGTCCTTCATTGAAAAACTCTTATTCAAGTATCCCTTTATGCTATCCAGAAATTCTATATCATTTCCAATGAACATGTCATCCACATATAATATCAGAAATGCTACAGAGCTCCCACTCACTTTCTTGTAAATACAGGCTTCGCCAAAAGTTTGTACAAAACCAAATGCTTTGATCACACTATCAAAGCGTTTATTCCAACTCCGAGAGGCTTGCACTAGTCCATAAATGGATCGCTGGAGCTTGCACACTTTGTTAGCTCCCTTTGGATCGACAAATCCTTCCGGTTGCATCATATACAACTCTTCTTCTAGAAATCCATTCAGGATGCAGTTTTTACATCCATTTGCCAAATTTCATAATCATAAAATGCGGCAATTGCTAACATGATTCGGACAGACTTAAGCTTCTCTACGGGTGAGAAGGTCTTATGGTAGTCAATCCCTTGAACTTGTCGAAAACCTTTCGCAACAAGTCGAGCTTTATAGACAGTAACATTACCGTCAGCGTCAGTCTTCTTCTTGAAGATCCATTTATTCTCAATGGCTTGCCGATCATCGGGCAAGTCAACCAAAGTCCACACTTTGTTCTCATACATGGATCCCATCTCAGATTTCATGGCCTCAAGCCATTTGCGGAATCTGGGCTCACCATCGCTTCTTCATAGTTCATAGGTTCGTCATGGTCTAGTAACATAACCTCCAGAACATGATTACCGTACCACTCTGGTGCGGATCTTACTCTGGTTGACCTACGAGGTTCAGTAACAACTTGATCTGAAGTTCCATGATCATCATCATTAACTTCCTTACTAATTGGTGTAGACATCACAGGAACCGGTTTCTGTGATGAACTACTTTCCAATAAGGGAGCAGGTACGGTTACCTCATCAAGTTCTACTTTCCTCCCACTCACTTCTTTCGAGAGAAACTCCTTCTCTAGAAAGGATCCATTCTTAGCAATGAATGTCTTGCCTTTGGATCTGTGATAGAAGGTGTACCCAACAGTCTCCTTTGGGTATCCTATGAAGACACATTTCTCCGATTTGGGTTCGAGCTTATCAGGTTGAAGCCTTTTCACATAAGCATCGCAGCCCCAGACTTTATGAAACGACAACTTTGGTTTCTTGCCAAACCACAGTTCATAAGGCATCGTCTCAACAGATTTCGATGGTGCCCTATTTAACGTGAATGCAGCCGTCTATAAAGCATAACCCCAAAATGATAGCGGTAAATCAGTAAGAGACATCATAGATCGCACCATATCTAGTAAAGTACGATTACGACGTTCGGACACACCATTATGCTATGGTGTTCCGGGTGGCGTGAGTTGCGAAACTATTCCGCATTGTTTCAAATGTAGACCAAACTCGTAACACAAATATTCTCCTCCACGATCAGATCGTAGAAACTTTATTTTCTTGTTACGATGATTTTCAACTTCACTCTGAAATTCTTTGAACTTTTCAAATGTTTCAGACTTATGTTTCATTAAGTAGATATACCCATATCTGCTTAAATCATCTGTAAAGATGAGAAAATAACGATACCCGCCGCGAGCCTCAATATTCACCGGACCACATACATTTGTATGTATGATTTCCAACAAATCTGTTGCTCGCTCCATAGTACCGGAGAACGGTGTTTTAGTCATCTTGCCCATTAGGCACGGTTCGCAAGTACCAAGCGATTCATAATCAAGTGGTTCCAAAAGTCCATCAGTATGGAGTTTCTTCATGCGCTTTATACCGATATGACCTAAACGGCAGTGCCACAAATAAGTTGCACTATCATTATCAACTCTGCATCTTTTGGCTTCAATATTATGAATATGTGTATCACTACTATCGAGATTCATCAAAAATAACCCCTCTTCAAGGGTGCATGACCATAAAATATATTACTCATATAAATAGAACAACCATTATTCTCTGATTTAAATGAATAACCGTCTCGCATCAAACAAGATCCAGATATAATGTTCATGCTCAACGCTGGCACCAAATAACAACTATTTAGGTCTAAAATAATCCCGAAGGTATATGTAGAGGTAGCATGCCGACCGCGATCACATCGACTTTGGAACCATTTCCCACGCGCATCGTCACCTCGTCCTTAGCCAATCTTCGCTTAATCCGTAATCCCTGTTTCGAGTTGCAAATATTAGCAACAGAACCAGTATCAAATACCCAGGTGCTACTGCGAGCATTAGTAAGGTACACATCAATAACATGTATATCACATATACCTTTGTTCACCTTGCCATCCTTCTTATCCGCCAAATACTTGGGGCAGTTCCGCTTTCAGTGACCAGTCTGCTTGCAGTAGAAGCACTCAGTCTCAGGCTTAGGTCCAGACTTGGGTTTCTTCTCTTGAGCAGCAACTTGTTTGCTGTTCTTCTTGAAGTTCCCCTTCTTCTTCCCTTTGCCCTTTTTCTTGAAACTGGTGGTCTTATTGACCATCAACACTTGATGCTCCTTCTTGATTTCTACCTCCGCAACCTTTAGAATTGCGAAGAGCTCGGGAATCGTCTTATCCATCCCTTGCATGTTATAGTTCATCACGAAGCTTTTGTAGCTTGGTGGCAGTGATTGAAGAATTCTGTCAATGACGCTATCATCCGGAAGATTAACTCCCAGTTGAATCAACTGATTATTATACCCTGACATTTTGAGTATATGCTCACTGACAGAACTATTCTCCTCCATCTTGCAGTTGTAGAACTTATTGGAGACTTCATATCTCTCAATCCGGGCATTAGCTTGAAATATTAACTTCAACTCCTGGAACATCTCATATGCTCCATGACGTTCAAAACGTCGTTGAAGACCCGGTTCTAAGCCGTAAAGCATGGCACACTGAACTATCGAGTAGTCATCAGCTTTGCTCTGCCAGACGTTCATAACATCTGGTGTTGCTCCTGCAGCAGGTCTGGCACCCAGCGGTGCTTCGAGGACGTAATTCTTCTGTGCAACAATGAGGATAATCCTCAAGTTACGGACCCAGTCCGTGTAATTGCTACCATCATCTTTCAACTTTGCTTTCTCAAGGAACGCATTAAAATTCGACGGAACAACAACACGGGCCATCTATCTACAATCAACATAGACAAGAAAAATACTATCAGGTACTAAGTTCATGATAAATTTAAGTTCAATTAATCATATTATTAAAGAACTCCCACTTAGATAGACATCCCTCTAATCCTCTAAGTGATCACGTGATCCAAATCAACTAAACCATGTCCGATCATCACGTGAGATGGAGTAGTTTCAATGGTGAGCATCACTATGTTGATCATATCTACTATATGATTCACGCTCGACCTTTCGGTCTCCGTGTTCCGAGGTCATATCTGTTATATGCTAGGCTCGTCAAGTTTAACCTGAGTATTCTGCGTGTGCAAAACTGGTTTGCACCAGTTGTAGATGGACGTAGAGCTTATCACACCCGACCATCACGTGGTGTCTGGGCACGACGAACTTTGGCAACGGTGCATACTCAGGGAGAACACTTTTATCTTGAAATTTAGTGAGAGATCATCTTATAATGCTACCGTCAATCAAAGCAAGATAAGATGCATAAAAGATAAACATCACATGCAATCAATATAAGTGATATGATATGGCCATCATCATCTTGTGCTTGTGATCTCCATCTCCGAAGCACCGTCATGATCACCATCGTCATCGGCGCGACACCTTGATCTCCATCGTAGCATCGTTGTCGTCTCGCCAATCTTATGCTTCTACGACTATCGCTACCGCTTAGTGATAAAGTAAAGCATTACAGGGCGATTGCATTGCATCAATAAAGCGATAACCATATGGCTCCTGCCAGTTGCCGATAACTCGGTTACAAAACATGATCATCTCATACAATAAAATTTAGCATCATGCCTTGACCATATCACATCACAACATGCCCTGCAAAAACAAGTTAGACGTCCTCTACTTTGTTGTTGCAAATTTTACGTGGCTGCTACGGGCCTAGCAAGAACCGTTCTTACCTACGCATCAAAACTTAGTTTGTCAAGTTGGTGTTGTTTTAACCTTCGCAAGACCGGGCGTAGCCACACTCGGTTCAACTAAAGTTGGAGAAACTGACACCCGCCAGCCACCTGTGTGCAAAGCACGTCGGTAGAACCAGTCTCGCGTAAGCGTATGCGTAATGTCGGTCCGGGCCGCTTCATCCAACAATACCGCCGAACCAAAGTATGACATGCTGGTAAGCAGTATGACTTATATCGCCCACAACTCACTTGTGTTCTACTCATGCATATAACATCTACGCATAAAACCTGGCTCTGATACCACTGTTGGGGAACGTAGTAATTTCAAAATTTTCCTACGCACACGCAAGATCATGGTGATGCATAGCAACGAGAGGGGAGAGTGTTATCTACGTACCCTCGTAGACCGAAAGTGGAAGCGTTAGCACAACGTGGTTGATGTAGTCGTACGTCTTCATGATCCAACCGATCAAGTACCGAACGCACGGCACCTCCGAGTTCAGCACACGTTCAGCCCGATGACGTCCCTCGAACTCCGATCCAGCCGAGTGTTGAGGGAGAGTTTCGTCAGCACGACGGCGTGGTGACGATGATGATGTTCTACCGACGCATGGCTTCACCTAAGCACCGCTACAGTATTATTGAGGTGGACTATGGTGGAGGGGGGCACCGCACACGGCTAAAAGATCAAATCAATTGTTGTGTCTTTGGGGTGCCCCCCTGCCCCTGTATATAAAGGAGCAAGGGGGGAGGTGCGGCCGGCCAAGAGGAGGCGCGCCAAGAGGAGTCCTACTCCCACCGGGAGTAGGACTCCCTCCCTTCCTTGTTGGATTAGGAGAAGGGGGAAAGAGGAGGGAGAGAGGAAGGAAAGGGGGCGCCGCCCCCCTCTCCTTGTCCTATTCGGACTAGAGGGGGAGGGGCGCGCGGCCCTGCCCTAGCCGCCTCTCCTCTTCTCCAGTAAGGCCCACTATGGCCCATTAAGCCCCCGGGGGGTTCCGGTAACCCCTCGGTACTCCGGTAAAATCCCGATTTCACCCGGAACACTTCCGATATCCAAATATAGGCTTCCAATATATCAATCTTCATGTCTCGACCATTTCGAGACTCCTCGTCATGTCCGTGATCACATCCGGGACTCCGAACTACCTTCGGTACATCAAAACTCATAATATAACCATCATCGAAACTTTAAGCGTGCGGACCCTACGGGTTCGAGAACTATGTAGACATGACCGAGACACGTCTCCGGTCAATAACCAATAGCGGAACCTGGATGCTCATATTGGCTCCCACATATTCTACGAAGATCTTTATCGGTCAGACCGCATAACAACATACGTTGTTCCCTTTGTCATTGGTATGTTACTTGCCCGAGATTCGATCGTCGGTATCTCAATACCTAGTTCAATCTCGTTACCGGCAAGTCTCTTTACTCGTCCCGTAATACATCATCTCGCAACTAACACATTAGTTGCAATGCTTGCAAGGCTTAAGTGATGTGCATTACCGAGTGGGCCCAGAGATACCTCTCCGACAATCAAAGTGACAAATCCTAATCTCGAAATACGCCAACCCAACAAGTACCTTCGGAGACACCTGTAGAGTACCTTTATAATCACCCAGTTACGTTGTGACGTTTGGTAGCACACAAAGTGTTCCTCCGGTAAACGGGAGTTGCATAATCTCATAGTCATAGGAACATGTATAAGTCATGAAGAAAGCAATAGCAACATACTAAACGATCGAGTGCTAAGCTAACGGAATGGGTCAAGTCAATCACATCATTCTCCTAATGATGTGATCCCGTTAATCAAATGACAACCCATGTCTATGGCTAGGAAACATAACCATCTTTGATCAACGAGCTAGTCAAGTAGAGGCATACTAATGACACCCTGTTTGTCTATGTATTCACATAATTATTATGTTTCCGGTTAATACAATTCTAGCATGAATAATAAACATTTATCATGATATAAGGAAATAAATAATAACTTTATTATTGCCTCTAGGGCATATTTCCTTCACGCCCGTGGCGGAGGTAGCCGTGAGCGGTGGCCAGCCAACACGCACGCAAGCCAGCCAGCCGGCCAGCAAATTCATGCTGATGCTGGGGCGCTACACGGCCAGCTTTGCTCCCAGCGGCGGCGCTGCATGCACGCTCGCGGCGACGGCGGCCAGCACGCGGCGGCGGCGGCGGCTGCTGCGCACGCACGCAAGGCCGCGACACACCAGCACGTCTGAGGCGGCTCCAGCCGGCCAGCAAGCGGCGGCTGCACGCACGCTCGCGGTGGCGGCGTCCAGCACGCGACGGTGGCTGCTGAGGCACGCCAGCACGACCGAGGCGGCTCCAGCCGGCGTGCTTGCGCCGCCGTCTCCAGTCCCGACCAGCGCCGGAGAGGTGCTTCGCCGGGGCGTCGCCATGGAGAAGAGCGCGGAGTGCACATGATATGTTCGAGGAAATGCCAGAGAGAGAGGAGGAGAAGGAGGAAGAAGATTGATGCTGACAGGTGGGCCCATCCTGTCAGAAAGGCGTTTAGAAGAGGCGAATCGGGCACTTTCCCGACATGGTAGTTTTTAGTCAAAGATTAGTCAAAAAGTGATAGTTTCGGCATAAATTTGTAAAGTGATAGTTTTTAGACACGGTTTCATGAAATGTGGTAATTTTTTGTTAACTACTCTTTTTTAAAGGCGACAACCTGACTTTATAAATGAAGTCAAACATGGCAAATCAAGCCATACAACCAAAGCATCTAGCAGTTCAAGATTCACGACCATACCACAATACACAACTACCAACAACAAAATGGCGCGCAAGCTACAAATAAACAAGTGAGACCAACAAAGGCAACAACTAAATCGGCGCTGATGACAACGAGGTAGTCAACTCTCGAATCTTGTTCTTATTGCAGCCGTGACACGCAGAGGCTGGGTTGCCAAATTCATCAAGGGTGGCGCCGAGTGGCCGGTAAATTCAAGGATGCAGACTGGATACCAGGATGCAAGCAAGAGATGCTCCTCCTCGCCGCACATGTAGGCGTTGAAGCAGAAGTTGGAGAGAGACCCAGACGTGGCCCTCTGCATGCACGGGTCAAACTTAGTGCATGCGTCGACGTAGCATCGACGTCGTCGGAGCACTGATCTAAGGAGACAAGGCAACTCAATCGATCTCCCATTAGCCATTACACTATTCAAGATATCAAAGAAACAAAAAACAAGATTGGATTTGTAGTTTAACCTATTCTTGTTTTTCTATTATATGGAAAAAAATTGTTGAATATGTTTGTCGTTCCAAGGAGGCGGTGCTTTGGGTTGCCGTCGGCGCCGAATATTTGGGTACTGTTGGCATTTTGTCTATTTTGAGCCAGCCCAATAATAATTTCAGAAATTTCTAATAAATCCTAAAGGCCCACGCAGCCCATTCGTGCAAGGCAAGAGGTGGAACCAAAGTTTAGTCCCACATTGCTAGTTTGGTGGGAGTTGGACCTCCTTATAAGGGAGGTTCTTTACCCACATGTATGAGCATCAGAACAAGAGGGACATTCACGCGAGCTCCTCCTCCGCCGCCCGCCTTGTCACGACGCGTCGCGCTGCGAGTTGCGGGAATGACTTCGGCTGCTGGTCCTTCACTTCGTTTCCCTCTCTTCGTTTCACCTCCCGTCGCTGCCCTCTCAACATCATCTTCCTCTCGCCACCGCTTGCAGCGTGCACCGTAGGTCGGGACAATAGGCCTCTGAAACCCCACCTCTTTGAGTCCTGTATGGGAGAAGGGTGATAAGGTTTTTAGGAAGCGCTCTGCGCGACTACTGACCGGTTCATCATGAACACTCCGGACACCGACGAACACTTCCCCAACAACGACTTCTTCCCCGACGTCGACAACCTCTTCAACGACATGGCTGGCAAGGACACCGACCCCAAGACCAGTGCTTCTACCGCTATTTCGTACGTCTTCGTGTTCTCTCTTATTATAACTAAATATTATACTGAACTTTATCCGGGAATCTTTCTAAAGAATCCATCTAGCAAAACGCAATTTGTCGATTTCAATCTAAGGTGCACCTTGCCTTTTTCAGGTAGCTTTGTTACACCTATTCAGCTAGGTGGGGCATTGGTCATAGCCGAAGTCAAAGGGAAAAAATAAGGTAATGAGATGATGGTGCCATCAAGAAGTTTTCGACGAACGTAGTAGCGGCCAAAAATGAAACTCTTGCATGAAAGACCGGATTTGACGCAAGATGAATGGCGTTGGGGTTTTTCAAATGAAACCCGCGATCAGAAAGTCACCAACGGAGCCATACAATCTATCTAGTAGTGTGCCATGGCACGGTACTCCGCTTCGGCAGTGGAAGGAGCAACTGTCTATTGCTTTTATCTCATCCAAGATAGTGTCTCGTCTCCCCATAAAATAGATAAGCCTGTAGTTGTGCACCTATCTGAAGGCCCAATCGGCATCAGTAGTTGCACGCAACTCTAAAGAAGACGATGACGGAAAAAAGGACGGCTCGAGAAAAGGTACCTCGAATATATCTAAGAATCCGATGAACTGCTGCAAAGTGAACTGACCGGGGGGCAGCCATGAAAGGCTGACTTTCTTAGGAAAAGCCATCTGGGCAAGAGATCGTCAGATAAACCAAACTGCCGACCTACTGTCTGTACTGCGTCGGATCAGATAATGGTGAGCCATCAGTCGGACGGAGTTTAACGTAAAGCTCCAAGGGAGTGTCATCAGTCTTCTCATCATTGAGTTGAGCTCGAGTGATCAAGTCATGACGTTATTTGATCTGAGATACCAAATATCCACGAGGAGAATGTGCGACCTCCAAGCCAAGAAAAGGCTTAGGGCGCGTCAGCGCCTTCATAGCAAATAATTGATGAAGGCGACACTTGATCAGCGACATGGTAACGGAGTAATCACCAGTCAGTTTGATATCATCAACATACAACAACAGAATAGCACGTCCTCGAGGATAAACTGATACGAACATGGCCGAATCATGATCACTCCGAGAAAACCCTGCCTGGATAACATAACCACGGTGCCGAACTTCAAAAACCGACGCTATCGGGGCTTGTTGAGACCATAGATCGCTTTGCGTAAAGGACAGACAAAGAAGAAGTTAGAAGGGCAGGTTCTCTTTCATCCGTCTTTTCTAGGTGCGCATCTCCATCTACTAAAAGTAGGGGTGGTTGCCATAGATAGATTGGGTCATTCGTAACCTGAGCAATAACCGATGCTACTACAACAATAACGGAAATAACCGATGCTACAGCAGAAACTACAGCTATACGTGGCGGCCCCACACGGAGCTTTGTTTAACAAGCATCACCCTTCCTTTCTTTTCAAATGCTTCCTCAGTCAATCAGCAGCTTATTCGATTCCTATTCTTATTAAACATCTGATATAGATGGTGGGAACAATGAAGCAGATTCTTCATCTGTAGGTTGCAATCCGTATGATTTCTGTTCTCGATCTCCTGCTTGTGTTTCACCTCGCACCTAAGCATCACGTTCCTAGGGACAGAGACATCTGCGCTCTAAGGCAATCATAGTACTACCAGCATGGTTACATCGTTCTGCGGGAAAGCTTCAACTTCAAAGTCACCTGATTTAGCACCAGCCAAAGGAGTAGGAACAACAGCTGGGGAAGCACCATTACCATCCATGTGATGCTTTGTGAACAGCCCCCTCTGTTCAATACCGATACCTGTCAGATTCCATAGCTGATGAATCTCTTTCTTTTTCCACTCTTTCCCCGTCACGCAAGACGCTTTTCTAGCACAAACCTAGTAGTTATTTGTCCTGCTGATCTTGGGTGAACTGATGACACTGATGCTCCAAGACCAAGAGTTTTCACAGCCAAAGCTATTGAAGCTGCTCCCTCCCATGAATCACAGCTTTCTGGACGCACTGCTTGAACACCATGGAGCAAGATAGAGAAAAAACTCCTATCCCAGTTGATCGAGCTGAACCCACCCACCGCCGGGCAGGTGCATCAGCCTCTTCTTTCTAGTTTTCGATAGGGCTACCCGCACTAGCCTCTGACCTCTACTCCAAAACCTGAACTTCACAGATCCGAAGCCTAAACCTTCACTACTTCCATCACTTCACAGAGCAGGTCTTGTTTTCAAACTTGCTTTCGGGTTAAGTGCAGAAAATCAATTCAATATTCCTGTCATTGAGGATATATTAGATGAGCTACATGGTGCACAACAATTTTCCAAACTTGATTTGGGATCAGGTTATCATCAGATAAGAATGAGAAGAGAAGACATTCATAAATTTTAGGACATATTTTTGTCATTATGAATAGTTAGTGATGCCATTTGGACTCACTAATGCACCTGCTATCTTCCAATCTTTAATGAATCATGTTTTTGCTCCGAAAATACCTTTTGGTATTCTTTGATGATATTCTGATATATAGCAAGACCAAACAAGCTCATCTCAAGCATCTAAAGTTAGTCCTGGACATTCTAAGGTCATAAAAACTATATGCTAAGATTAGCAAATGCAGTTTTCCTGTCCCTCAAGTGGAGTATTTAGGGCATGTTATCTAAGGATAGGGTCTATCTACAGACCCCCACAAAATAGTTGCCATCAAAGAATGGCCAGCACCTAAGACTATCACTCAGTTGAGGAGTTTTCTTGGTATGGCTGCAGAAAAAGAAGATTTGTCAAGAATTATGGGATCAATTCTAGGACACTTCATGACTGTCTAAAAAAAGATTCATTCCAGTGGTCAGATGCTCAAATTGAGGCCTTCACAACATTGAAGAATTGTCTGGTCACTGCCATTACCTACTTCTGCTTGGACTGACATCTCCCTGGATTTCTTTGAGGGTCTTCCCAAATCATTGGGCAAAGAAGTCATATTGTTGGTGGTGGACAGGTTCACTAAATATTCTCATTTCATTCCCCTTGCTCACCCTTATACAGTACAATCAGTCTCTCATGCTTTCATGGATAATGTTTTTAAGTGGAATGGATTGCCAAAGTCAATAGTCTCTGATAGAAACTGGATATTCACAAGTAACATGTGGCAGGCCTTCTTCAAAGCACTGCAAGTGAAATTGAGGTTTAGCTCTGCCTATCACCCACAATCAGATGGCCAGATAGAACGTGTGAATCAGTGTGTGGAAAATTACTTGCGTTGCATGGTTTTTCAGCAACCAAGGAAGTGGGCTAGTTTGGATCAAGCAAATGCCACTTGGGAGGATGCCGACTTCATCAAAGGTCTCTTTCCGGAGTTCTATACAACTCCTATTCGT